>NC_044281.2:56395145-57015857 GCF_004027225.2 Strigops habroptila | reverse complement strand
TGGCAGGGGAGTTGGAACTAGATGATTCAAAAGTCCTTTCCAACCCTACCTATTCTATGATTCTATGATTCTATGAAATATGGATCATATCTTCAGATATTCTATCTCCTCCACTCTTTTAATGAAAAAGCCTGCTCTCTATTGTCTATTATACAATGCTTCATGTGGCCTAATACTGAATGGCTTGCTAATACAGGCTTCCACCCTTCTTCAAGAGTCATCTTGCTTTCCTGATGCACCTAATCATGTTACTACATTTTTATAATCAGGGTTCCTAGAAATCCTCGTAGTTATGAGGCAGGCTCTCACTCTGCTAGCCCCATGCCACTAATAAAATAAAAAGCAAAACAATACCTCTATTTATCTAAATCAAAACCAAAACAAATATCTCCATGCTCTTTTCCAGCCTGAAGATGATAAAGCACCATTAGTTTATCTGTTGGTCTGTTTTCATTTACATTTCACAAAGAGAAAGCCAATTCAAAGGTGTTTTTTATTTAGTTCCAAAAGTTTTAGTATCAAAGATTGTTTGGGAAAATCAGTGAAGGACAGTGAAGGCATCTTCTCTTTCCTCCAAGCTCTCATTTGTTTACTTTCCAGAAACTGAAATTCATACTGCTCAGAGGTCTGTAACATGATGCGCCTTATATCTAGGTCAATCAAACATGAAAAACCACACAAATACACACATATATAGTATCAAAACTTATTAAAAGTCTTAAAAATTACCTGTTAATGAAAGAAATTTTTAGCATTGAAAGTTTTGGAAATACTTCCAATAACATTGGAAAATAAGGATTCCCAGCTTTTCCAGTTTATTTCCAAAGCTTGAATAAGATGTTAAACTTTAAAATAAGGTTCAATTTTTCCACTATCATTCAAATAAAGTGATTTTACAAGCTCTCAGCCAAAAAGATTTAGGAAAAAAGTAGACCTTATCTATAATATTGCTATGTGAATGACAAACTTCTTTTATGTACAAGAAAATACAGAGAAATAACAAAACTAGCCCAAATCACACAATATTTTGGTGCCAAGATCTGTGACTATTATGTCATGTAGTCAGAAGGAATTAGCAGAGACATTCTGTTTAAATCTCTTCATGGAAGTATAATATGGAAGAGTCTGACTGTTTCCCAGCAAAGCAAGGTACAGCGTGAGGGGTCTTATAGGAGAGATGCTCAGTCTGCAGAGCTGTCATGAGGACAGCCTCTGGGCTGTGAGTAACTGCAAGCAAGAGAGATGGGAAAGGAAATGGTGAAACTTTTCCACTGGAAAAAAGGCAGCTTTTCAGAGGTTCGCATTTGCTCTTCTCCACATGTGTAGGATTGGCTGCATTCAGGTTTTTAATGAGATTTTGGCAGGGGTGTATAAAACAGACAAAGAATTGTTTCCAAGTTTCCGCAAGAAGGCTTATACAAAACTAAGAGACCGATTTAGAGTATTTGCCATCTTTGTTGAATTTATAAAACCCTTTGTAAACATTCCTGCTCTCAGCCTTTCCTGTCTTCTTAGTTCTGACACAAAAGGTGGATTTGTTGGTATCTTTTAGACATCAGGCAATCTAAATTGTTCTGTTCTGCCCCAGTGTGCAAAAGGTAAAGCCAAAGAAATAATGAATTCCTTTTTCACGGTACAGTAGTTTGAAAAGTCTAAGATACAGTATTTTGAAGGCTTTTTTTTAAAAGTCAAATTAAGAGCCAATTCCAGGAGTCTTCTGTTAAAGTAAGCTTTGCATGAATAAGAACTAGATTTGTTGTTGAAAGGCTTCGAAATTTGAAGGAAAAAAAAAAAAAGAAATCAAAGAACAAACCAAAACCAATCTCAGAGTCCGCTGGTAAAAATTTCCCACGTGCACAGATACAGTTTGCTTTATTATATGCCTTTAGGTGCATGCCTTATGTCTTTCAGAAAGTGGGGCTTTCACTGTTCTCAGCAGGAGCCCTACACAATTAGGACGTGGATAACTTGTGCTGCCCTCTGAATTCTTGAGTAGGTAATATAATTCTGTGGTTATGACATGGTTACCTCTGTGAAAGGCTTAGTAAAGGCCACTCTGTCACTTGAAGTCTTTAAATCATGACAAAATCTTTCTCCAAAAGATATTTTTACTACATGACATGGAGGTCAGTAAAAGAAGCAATTCAGTGAAATTCCAAGGCTGGTGTTGAAGCAACGTCATATGAAACGTCAGTGGCCTTCAGCTGACCTGGTTACACTGTCAACCTTTCCATGTGTTTGGCCTGGAAAATCACACTGAATTGCTGCTGATGATTTGGTTTGATCTGACATTTCAGCATTGTGATTCTGTTCTCGGTTCTGGAGATGGAGTTACTTTGGATGATTTCTACATGCAGGGGGTAAGAAGGCAATCTTTTTCGGCTTTTGAGTAATTTAACTGTTAATTCCCCACAACTTAAGTTTACCCATGTTTTTAGGAAGTAATTTTTAAGCTTTGTCTGCTGAGTTGTGCATAAGTTGGTCTGGCTTCTTGCTGGATCCTCTAGCTGCTCCCTGGAAGCTCTCTGTAATGTCACAGCTCAGTAAGTTTTGTGACAGTTATACTTTCATGTTTTCCATGTATTTGCAATAGCTTTCTGTGATAATGAGGATTAAGTCTAACATGTAGTTGTATTTTTTAAAATTTATTGATTGTATTGACATAATTCATATGCTGATTCATTCCTATTTACCAAAACATCCGCTTCTATTGCTGGTTTTTTGTGTATCTCTGCCATACACTTGTTTTAAGATCTTAAACAAATAAAGCAATTTTAAGTCTTAATATCTCAGTAATGGGAAATTAATTTTCATCATAAATAGAATTCTGCTGGAATTGTCTAGCACCAAACATTAAGATGCTCAGCAACATATCAGCACATTGACATAGTAAATGACAACTATCATGACAGGTAAATGGAAAGAGAGAAATCAAGCGTTATTTTCATGCAGAGAGAGTGGCTCAAAAGACCATCTTCCTAAAGGTATCACTGCGGAAAACAGGACCATAAACTTTATCCCATATATTTTTGTTCTTTCTTTATAAACATTAATTTCATGTCACTCAGAAACTTAAACCTGAGCCCAAAGTTCACCTGTGTGCTCACTTACATTCAGGAAGACACACTGTGGATTTCCTTAATAGAAAATTATTTTTAACGTCAGTCAGAGCAGACATTGCCTGTTTTAAATGTCCATGCCTTAATTAATTAATTAAAGTGAATCACTAGTAGATGCACAAAGGGTAATTTACTCTGTATGCTGAAGTTGCTCTTTTTTTGAGTCTGAGAAACAGAAAGATGATTTTTGGGGGAGTTTAAGTGTATCCATCACCTCCTTTTACTAAGGTGCTGAACAGCACTGGAAGATTATTTCTTGGACATTCTCACTGGAATTGAGCCCGTGACCTTGAAGTGAAAGACTCATAGTCTCCACACTGCACCTGTCTCAGAAGAGTTGACCAACAGGTACTGTGTAGCTACCTTGAAAAATATGCTGCTATGTATTTCAACAACCTCAGTAAACACTGCTGATACTCATCATTAATTTAGAAAGGGAGGAAAGCATATATTGGAGTAGACTGGAATTCACAAAAAGGCATCCTTGGAATAGTCTCATTTCCTGGTGTAAGCCTGCCACAAAGGCAGCAGAGTGAACAACACAGAAAATTTTCCTGGTTAGAACCATTGAGCTCAATCAGTTTGTCTCTTGATTATAGAAAAGGACAAGTCTGAATGCGAGATAGGTTCCAGGCATTCAATGCACCTCCAAGACACTTCTGAAAAAGTAAGGGACAGCAAGAGCAAAGTAAAGGTTTTTCTCAAGTTTTTCCAGGAATAAACAGCATATGCCAGGATTTGCTTGCTGATAATTGAATATTTCATGCCAAGTGGAGCATCTGAGAATTTTTCTTTCATTAGGCTTAGCTGAGATAATTTCAGACATGCATTTAGTATGTTTTCTTAAAGACAGTTTATCATCGAAAATGAAGCACTGCTTGGAGTTGCAATGTGAAATTTGTTAGATGTCACAGTTTTTGACATCTGAATCCTAATCTGTCACAACACAGTCAGCTCTATGTGATTTCACATGGGCTCAAAACATAATCTATAAAAAGAAGAATCTATGCAAGAAGATGGAGAGATGATGTGCAAAAGTATACATGCTTTTCTTAAAAGCAGACAGCTAAAATCAACACAAGTAGCAAGAATTCAGACTAAAAAAAATTCAGACTAAAAGATGACCATGGACACTTATGTAGGCAGTATTATCATTAAAAAAATGGGTGTTTAAGCATGGTGTTATCATCATAAGGTAAATGATATTGCTGGGGGAAAAGTCTAAACAGATTTGGTCTCTTTTTGATAGATACATGATGACATTATCGGCTTAGACCTTGGGTTGCTTGAAGTGCCTAGGGTAGCCAGACTGCTTCTTTTAACTCCTGCCATCTTGGTCCTAAATACCTCTCCTCTTTTATCATAAGTAGTAATTTCCATTTTCCTTAATGCTTTACTAGGCTACAAAGAAAAAACAATGACTTTTGTCATTGGATGCCCTATAACGCACTCAAGAGATCTTTCTGCAGGGTATTTAAGTATTTAGGGCAAGAAGAGCCTGCGGTAAAGAAAAGATCTTTGCAGTGACCACAAGATTCCAGCCAGTACCTCCTGAAACCACTGCTATGTTGTTTAAAATGCTAGAGCACGATATTCTGAGACCGTGACTTTAAATTTCTCAAGCAAACTGTGACCTTGTAAGCTTAAAAAATCAAATGACTTTCCACCCAAAAAATGGAAATCTTTTGCATAGAAAGTCTCTAGAAGGAGATTCTTCTTTAAGGAACCTTTTGTATCTCAGAGTAAATGTCAGCTTAGTCCTTCTGACTTAATTATCCCGTTATCATCTCCCCCAGTATAATACCACTTTTGGATGAATTGCTCTGTGATCTCTTTCAGTGTATAGATTCCATTTTCTTCTTGTGAACTTCTAACAAGAAAAGCTATTGTAGAAATCATAAGAATGGTACTGCACCTACATAATGATTTTAATAAAATTATTTTTTAGATAAACTTTCTTCTATGTACACTTTATATGAAAGCTGAATGATTCAGTGGAAAGATTCCTACAACTTGAGTGTTTAGCTCAGGCTTTCAAAGATAAAAGATATCATGACCATGTGCTAGACTACACAGTTCTTTACATTGCCTGTGTAGGGAGGTCTGCTAATTCATCACTTTGAAGACATAAATAAATTAGGTCAACACTAATAGGTGCTAAAGAAATTTTTGCAACCTTTTTCTTCAGAATACTCTTGAATCCCTTTTAATGCTACCCTTTTACTCTGGTATCACTACATAGCTAATATATTAAATTGCTCAGAATCAAATATGCAGACAAAGAGATTCACTTCTCTGCATCAGTGATTATTTTTCCAGGGACTATACTGGTGAAAGATTTAGACATGCTGGGGCACTGTAGAAAGTTTTCAAAGATTCCTTAAGGTCAACCCCAAAACAAAGAAATTAAATCTTCCACTGGGATAGCAGCTTCTTCTATACAAGAACTAAACATATGCAAATATGTCTCTGAGATAAATTAAATTGAAATAATTGAAGTTGAATAATTTAAGTTGAAAGATATCTCTGAAGGTCATGCAGTTCAATCCCTTCCTCAAAGCAGAGCAGCTTCATAGGTCAGACTGCCAAGGGAGCTCATGTGGTTAAATACAGCAGTATGATCTCTGCAAGGAGTACTTAAAGTAAATGAATTGGGACTCTGGTTAAGATTTCACTGAGGCTTTGCCATAAACTGTATGACCCACTTGGGGCCTGTGTCACTCAAAACCATGGAAAAACTCCCATTGATACTGATGAGCTTTGGATAGGTCCTTTTGTGTCTTGCCTCTATATCTGTGAAGTAAAAATGACAACAAACTACAGGATAATAATATTTTTCTATTGCTGTTGGATACTGTGAGGATGAATTCAGCAAACGTCTGTTGGCTACTTGAATGCTGCTTCTTTTTACTCCCTTGTCTTCAAAGCCACACTTATATTTAGATTGATATTTCTGAGGCAGCTATATGGCCCCATTACCGTGGATCTGAACAGCTCACAGCCTTTAATGCTTTTATCCTTCTAGCACCCTCTGACGTAGGGATGTTCTATTATCCATGCTTTACTGATAGAGAACAGAGATAGTAAAGCTCAGACTGGTTCCAATGGGAATAAAATGCCTGCTTGCCTTTATATCTGCACATAAATGGCTTGCCCAAGGTCATTCAAGCAGTCTGTGGCAGAGGGAGTGTCCCTATGTTTTGAATTCCAGGTGAGCCTTCTCTGACTTCAACAGGTTTGGTTTTAGTTTTGTCCCCCTCCACCACAAATTCAGAGCTACATGTAGGGAAACCACTGGAAAATACAGCAGATTTGAAAAGCAGAAAAAAAAGTCTAAGTTTGAGTAGCTTTTGACTAAAGGAAGTGAAATGGGGTAAGGTGGTAGGAGGGGAGGAAGCACTATTATTTAAAAGCTGGTCATTGTGGACATGCACTTTTCAAAAGTGCTAAAACAGTTATCAGAAGAAAATCTCTTAAGGAAGAGATTCCAAGCTTTTATTTGATGCTCGAAGCTGTCTTTGAGATTCCTCAGCCAGTGGGAAATGAAAAGTCAAGAAAGAAGGTGCTATAATCATCTGGTTAAGCAGCCAGGATCAGGCTGTTAGAGCAGGCAAATGAGCAGTGGTGTGACAGGAAGTAAGAGTCAAATTTTCAGAAGAATATAGCATGGATATGTTGGATACGTAGAACAGAGATTTTTTATACGGTTCTATTTCAGTGGACACTTAAATGTTCCTAATGAATGCCTTTAGATACCTAAATCCCAGTGGCATCCGAAACAAAGACTACAGAAAGCCTAGGTCTACTATGTAGCACCATGTGCCTCTGAAAGTTTATGCTTTACTCATGAACAATGACAAGGATGAACTTGGAGGATATTGCTTTAGGTCACCAATATTCACCTTATGGTGAGCTATCATTTAAAGAAGCTATAGTAGACATTTTACCCATGTAACAGTATAAATTATGAATGGACATACTTATGTAAGTTTTACATTCTTAAAATGACAAGGTCCAGCTCTCCTCAATACAAGGTGGTATTCTTGACCTTGTAGAAGTAGGCATTTTGTTGTGGTTTGGGGTTTGGGTTTGGTTGGTTTTTTCTTGGGGGGGGCTGGTGTTATTTATTTATTTTTATTTTTTTGCCAGCATGGCAAAGCTGACCATGAGCCAAATATGTGTCCTCGCAGCAAAGGCAGCCGACGACATCCTGGCACCCAGGGTTGCCTTGGGAAGAGTACTGCCAGCAGACAGATGAAGGTGGTCCTTTCTTCATACTCTGCATGAGCATAACACTACCGGACCCATGGGTGCTGGGTTCAGCACTGGGCTCCCAATCGAAAATAGACACAAACTTCCTGGAGTGAGTCCAGTGAAGGGATGCAAAGATGATCAAGAGACTAGAGCATCTTTCATGTGAGGAGAGGCTTGATAGAGCTGGGACTGCTCATCCAGGAGTGGAGAAGACTCAGGGGGATTTATGATTCTGTGAGGGCACAAGGACTCTGCTAAACACAGCTACAGCTGTTGGATAAAACCTACAAAATGAAAACTTGACATAGAAGAAAACATTTGTGGAAATTCACTTAACATATGAGAAAGAAACTAGAATTAGGATTAGGCTGGAATTAAAGTGACTTACTGGGATGCATTGTGTGATTCCTGGTACAGCAATAAGATTTCCCACCATCTGGATGGCCAAGTTTATGGCATTACAGAGTTCATTACAGAGTATGAACTATTGTTAGTATTATTATTATTACTAAAACAAAATCCCAATAAACTGTGAGGCAAGAGAGAAATAATAGAATGATATATCCCTTAAAAGCTGTCTGGAAACAAGCCTGTGGTGTTCAGTGGAACTGAATGCCAGACTTCTGGAGATACATCTGGGCTTTCTGGCTTGGCAACAACCTTGTACTTGTAAAGTTAATCATATTTTTGTGACTAAATCTAGTTTCTCTCCATGAAGCTGAGCTGCACTGTGTCAGCTTGCTAGCTACATGTTTGAAGGTCTTTGTCCTATGTTGCATCCTGCTGGTTAGAAAAGCCTTGGTTTATTGATTTGGTATCTATAGCTGGAGCTTTAGGTAGAAGTTATGATGAGCAATGTTCTTTTAGATTTTCAGCACTACAGCTGACCACTGACGAAATGAGATTTTTAGCTTAGCTCTTACTTGGGCTGAACAGTGTCAGGTTCCCAAACCAGTCCACAAATGCTTGGAAGACTGCTGCATTCTGAACAAACATTAAATGTATTTAAGGGGAAAAATCAGTTCCTGCCCTTAATCTACTTAGTAAAACATGACGCAGAATGCACTAATGTCATATACAGTTATATTGCACAAGTAGACACTAAAGGATGTCTATAGTTTCTGTCCAGCTACCAGTCCCGCAGGCTTTGGGTGCTATTAAAAACACATATAGAATTGTAGTAAGTGAAACAGATGTCAGGCTTGATATGAAGGTCCAATTCTAACAAAGGACTAAAATGTCTGTAACTAAGGAAGCATTTAGAATCTTACTGGGGATGAATAAGACTCTTATATAAAGTAATATAACATACTTGTCAACAAAATAGAGGAGTTCTACTCTCTGTCTTGTAACGTCTTGGTAGTGTTGGAGGGGTAAAGATCAAGAAGATCCACGCATAGAGCATGCAGAATTGTGGCCTCAGTGCTATATGCAATATAAATATTCCTTGCAGAATTGAAATGGAAAAGAACTGGGAGTAAAAAAAGGTAGAGATGATGAAGGCTCACAGTGATGTTCTTATCATTAGGAAGCAGAGATGGCCCAGAAATGATATCACTGGGCTAAGATGCCACCTTGTGCAGCCACACAGGCAGTATGAATCACTTTACTGGAGGAAGCAATGGGAGTTGATATTACTACCAGTGCAAACAAGTAAAACTGCCAAATTTTTGCATTGACAAGATATACAAATAGGAGTACTGAAATGCTCAGGCCAATTCTTACAGCTAAACCAGCCAAACAAAACCCCAATCCTATTAAAAGCCCAAGACACCAGCACAGGTTAACTCCAGCAGTATAACAACTGATAAATCAGGAATACTTTTAGTAGAACCTACCTGTGACCTTGCCCAAGGTGAGTGATTTAATGGCCTTAAAATCAATCTCAGAAAAGTTGTGTTTGAGTTTGAGAACTTGATCAACCTGGAAGAGGTCAATAAAATTAGTCCATTAAAACAGCACGTAGACACCTCTAGATCTCCCTGTACTGCAAACTTCTGGGAACGCTCTCAGCTGCAAATCAGTTAATTCTGCCCCCAAGCATGATTCAATTTCTAAAGATAGCAAAGTGAATGTACTTTGATTTTAGCATGAGAAGCTGAAAGGTATACCAGAATAGTCATATAAAGGGCTTTGAAGAAACTTCCCCTGCAGAAAAGCTTAAAATGTTTGACACTGAAATCCCCTTGCTTCCCAAAATCCATGTCTAGTCACTTCAGAATACACTCAAAAGAGGGCTCTCTAGAAATGTATTGTTAAGAAGTAGTTCTGCACAGAAGAAAACCTCAGTGCAGACAAGACTGGTACTTACGCAAAATCCCAGCTTTTAACAATAAGCTTCCTTCCTAGATAATCAGGCCTACCCACCCTTGTTGTATGCTGTGTTATCATTTTACCACCCAGACACAGAACTGTAGAGGAAAAAACCCAGCTGTGGTGCTCCCTGTGTTTCTGTCTCCTTCTCATTCTACTCCTTAACACATGGCTTCTCTGTAGACTTTGCCACCCTTCCCTGTTAAATGACTGCTGCCAGATTTACCCAAGTCATTTTCAACTGCTATAATAAGCCTCAGAAAGAGAGCAGAAGGAGCAGTAAGGTGGTCCTCTTCTCCCTGACTTGGAAAAACAGGTGATGCAGGGAAACAAGGCAGAGGAGGGTTCTTGTCTCTCATGAGGCTGTCACATTCAGCATGGCTTGCTCAGAGCAAAGGGACAGGGCATAGTCATGAATATGGTGACTGCACCCTGCATTCCCTCAGCTTTTCCTTCTCTGTGAGAGGGTAAGGCAGCTGGGGTCATATCCTCCCTTGAAGCACACACCCTAAATGAAATTACATTCCCAGGTGCCCATTCCTCAGCTGGTTTTTTCCCTTTGGAAGCTTTTTAATGAACCATACTGCGTGCTTCCTCTTGGACTACACATCACACAGACATCCCTAAGCCCCAGAACCACTCCAATGGTCCAGATGAACATCTGGCCAAAGGTGTTTCCTAATTCACATATTGTCATAGACAAGGGAAGGATCGTTCACAGGAAAACACTACATTTGGGCACTCTCTGAAGCAGGGCATGGGTGGAGCTTTGATCTAACCTGCAGGGCTATTCTGCTGCTGGATCAGATTTGGCTGCACCAGAAGAATGTGAAACCTTTGCCTCCTGCTGGCGATCAGGCATTGAAACCAGTAGGTCTGTTTGTGGCATGAAGTATTATTTAACACTCAACATAAGGCATGGCATACCTGAACAGTGAGCTCTCTGCCTTCTCTGTTAATCTTCACATGGTGCAGCTCTCGATTGGCAAAATTTCCAGAGTTAATGGTGAAAATGAGGAGCCCATCCTTACTCAGCTTGTATCGGACCTGTAAACTTCCTAAAAGCAGAGCAAAATTCTATCTATAAAACATGTGTCAATAATGAGATACCATTCAATACCTTTACACAACATATAACTAACTTTATTACAGTGAAGTAACAAGGTTAGAAAGTCAAGGAAGAGGCTGAAGAGAAACGAAAGAGTTCAAACTGTAATGAAAAATGTGAGAAAAATAATACACTGGAAGAGCTTTCCTTTCTACCAGGTAACAAACTGCACTATGGAGAAACATAACTTAATTAAGTTTATCAAGGAGAGTGTGTCTGCCACAAAAGCTGATATACATTAGTCTGTTAAGGATCGCTTCCACCAGAGGGCATGCAGGTCTTGCACTGTTCTATTAAACTAATATTGGTGGATTTTATTATTCCTTCTCATCAAGATGTAATAGACAACGCAGAAGACAGCAACAACTGTGAGAACTACAGCTTAATTTCAAACATCTAGAGGCCCAGATTAATTTTAATTTATATGCAACACAAGAAAAGATATATTGTAAATGATTATACAGAAAAAAATATTTTTACTTTGGTATTCTAATATATTTGAAGAAATAAATATAATTCATATAAAAATGAATGCGAAGCTTCTCTTTCAGTCTTTGTATCAAAAAAAGCATTGTGACTTCTGATAAATAACAGTACCATGACAAACCAAATTGCACAAGAAAACAGAAAACAAGGAATCCAATAAGCATTTCCTTCCACAAATAACTACAGAGAAAAAAAATATATATATATACACACACACACATATATATATATAAAATCTAAAAGGAATAGAACCTATTCTGAAAAGATCCCTTCAAGCTTACTTTTCTGGGAATTAAGCAGCAAGGAGAAGAAAAAATCTCTGAACTTTTGGAGCTCTTTCGATACATCAGCAACCAAAATACGTGGAACCACAGTGGCACTATAGCATTAAAAAGCTTTCCTAACAAAGCTTTTACTTTGTTACTGTCTCCAAGGAGAAAATGAACACTGACAGCACCACAACCTGAGCAAAGGGTCCTTCATTTACTCTGTTTTGAAAATCATCATAAAATCCCCTCCTATTAACTTCAATTTCAGCACTTCTGTTAGCACAAGTTTAAACTATTCCAAGTATCACTAAATATTGCAAAAAGCTACAGGCAAATGTAACTTATGCTGAATGGTAGGGACCAACTATTTGTCACTGAAGGATGCGTTCACATTATGTTAGTTCTAGGACTGGTTCCAGTGTTTGCAGAGGCAACGCTTATGTGCACATCGCAATGCAGCACCATGTCAGAGAAACCCACTATACATCTGTACAAGCTGCTGCATATCCATTGTGCACTGCAATGTTATTCAGAGACAGGTCTGACCCCAGAAAGAGCCTAGCTGCTTAATGAGGTAAATGAGCAGCCCTGCTTGTCTCCTGTATTCAGCTATGTTAATACTGCAAGACTGCTTGCTGGTCTAGAGTTAGTGAGAAAGGACATGGAGCAATTCTCCTTCACTACATAGTGTGGACACAACTGCTTGCTTCAGCCTTCCAAATCCTTCCTTAGTAAGGTCAGTTCTGTTGTCCTACAAGCTACTGTAAAACCACTTTAAAAAGAGCTTAAAACAACATATAAATTTCCTGCAGAGGAGGAATTTAGCCACCTCTACACAACTCACAGTGATGCTGGGAGTCGTTCCAGATTGGACCCAGAGGCCAGTTAAGATCATCCCTCCTGCTCTTCCCTCACCAGAATGTTTGACTGCTCAGGCTTCTAAGAGCTGCACTTTTTATAACATTCAGTATATCCCAGATGAGCACTGCTGCTATCTGAACTTTGGAAGACAGAAACAAAGCTTCCAAAAAAGAGAGGTAAAATGAGAATGAACTACTAGGTTGAAGGCTTTTTAGCTGATTGAGAGGGCTGCTGGATCAGGCGAGCTTTTAAAATAAAAAAAAAAAAAAAAAAAAAAAAAAAGGAGATGGAAAACATTTATTTTCTCACACATAGTCATGGATGTTGGAGCAGAATTTGTGAAGAGATCTAGGTCAGTAGCAACTGCTAAATTATTCAGTGCGATATTATAGGTCTTGATACAGCTGCCCTGAATCATACTGCAAAGCTCCCAAATCCCTCACTGCGTAGTGACAACAAGGAGCTACTGACTATCACCACTAATGTCACACTTAAAGGTCCAAACTTAAATCGCAATCCCATTTTTTGGTACTGAATGAAAGATGCATCAACAGGAAATAACGGTGTAAACATCTTACAATCACTTTACTCCAGAAAGACATAAGAAAAGAAGCCCAAGCATAAGGAAGTTAAGCGACCTTCTTCAGACTTGCTCATTAGGGCAGCGAGAGAGTTGATAAAAAATTGAGATGCCTAACCCTGCACACCACAGCTGAGATGAACACACAGAATAAGCTGAAACTAAGATGTGCTAGTGTAACAGATGGGTCCAAAGATTAAAATCATGTCCCACCAGAAGGACTTTATAGACTGCCTCTTACCAGGATCCTTTGAAAGGAGTGCAATGCAAAAAATGAAACAGGGCCTAGATTTGGTCTGTGACCCTATACTAGTTGCTTAGTTTGTAAATATGAAAAAAAAAATTCTGCTCTTTTAGGATGCTATGAACACACCAATGTATAAAATATAACTGGTACTACTATAGTCAGGTGATCAGCAACAACATTTGTGTTCAAAGAGAGCCAGCAAGATCTGCAATCTATCTAGGCTCTCAGCTGATGCAAACAGGGATTTATGCTTTGACTTTATCAGAGAAGCACTGATTTTAAAACAGAAACCATCTGTTCCATTTGTTGGAAGACAATGGAGGAGGTTCTTGATATCCATTAAGAACAGATCTTACTTTCCACAGTGGTACAATTTTACCTTAAACCATGTAAAGAGATCTGTGAATGGCATCTTATTTTATCAAATTACTTTGAATTCCAGTGGCAACTTTTTTTGGATGGCTGCTCTTCAAAACTACTGAATTCAAGTTGGCATTTTGCCTGGGGTCAAATTTGCATTAATATAAACCAGAAGAACATGGGCTCATCTCTCCAGAGGTGTTTTGGAATTTGTACCACTGTAGCTGAGAGTTGATTTTGGCTTGCATTCTATACCAAAACTTCTTCTGTTTTCAGAGTACAGAATAATTTGTCTAGCAGATTACATTGCCATTTTGCTACCTGACAGGCAAAATAAATGGATTATTAATTAGGATTATTATTAAGATTTTTTTGTTTTGTCCTCTGAATTTTGATTATCTGGTCCATTGACTTTCTCCACCGCATCAGCCCAGTGTCACTAACTGCAAATAAAAATCTTTATATAAACCAGCTGTATTCTCCCTATCCTCTATTCTATCTGTATTTTGCATAATTTCTGCCTCACAATAGGGATTCACGCTAATCACGAACAGTGTAATTTCTGGCATTCTTGCTGTAGTCATGCCTGTCATCCTCTTTTCAGCTCCCCATGTCTAAGCATGTACACCTGGAGTGCCACAATGCCCAAGCAATGCACTGCCTGTTGTGTTTTTCTCCTTCTCTAATGTATGTGGGATTGCTGGAGGCAATTTCTATTAAGCCCATAAAAGAGGGAGGGAAGGAAAAAAAGAGGTATCATGTTTTTGGCCTTGGGCTAGAAAATTTACTGGGCATATTAGCTCAGCAGTGCTAGGTAAGAGTAGGTTCACACTTGATTATTATAGTCATCCTTTTCAGTTTCAAATTCTGCAGACTTTAGATCAGCATGGAGATAGATATGCTGTGCTAGCTCTAGAGCCACCCAAGAGGCAGCAGGCATAGTTTAGTCACAGAGTTATAGAGCACAGTGTGGCCTCTTTTCACCATTTCTAGAGGAAATGAGTGCATGTGGGCTGCCATGCTACTGTGATGAGACCACTACCAGTATCAAAGCTGGCTTGCTACATACACATCACTGTGGTCTTCAGCCTGTAATCTGAATTAGTTTAATCCATGACTGTAGGGCTGAATGACATCTCTCTGCTGATATAAAAAGAGCTACAGAGCCATTTTAACAGGATTCCTGGGAGTCCCCTTCTGCAGGGGGAAGTTCTGGGAAATAGAAACTAAAGTGCAGTATTTATGCCATCCCATGCTGGTGACTCTTCTGAAACAAAACTCTCCCAGGACACACTTTCAGTGGGTTACTACTAGCAGGACACTAATGATCAGTGCCAGTGTAACCAACCTCCAGGCAGCTACGGGAATAGCATGGTGCCTTCAAACTCCTGCTATCTTTTTGCTGAGGAGAGGAAAGATGTAGTAGCAGCTCTTAAGTCTAGTGGTAATGAGGACATTAAACTGGTTGGAGATTTCAAAGTGTTCAGCCTGAAGAAGAAAAATATATTCCCAAACTGCAGTGTGAAGAAATACCTTGGCCATGATGCTACATATTGTGTGTCCAATACCTTTTCTGATTGAACATGTCAAGAGGAGAGTCCTCTTTCTTTTGCCTCTCGCTACAGCAAAACCTGAGTGGAATGTCAGCAACATCTGGTGGATTTGTGGCCTATGCCAAGTAACTTTACATTCATTCTGGACTGCCAAAGGTTGTGTTGAAAATCAGATAATAATTTTTAAATCATCAGCTGGAAAAGGGAGCATAGGAAAATGTTACAGAGAGTGTTCTAGCTCTGAGAAAGACTTCTTGGCTTGAAATATCTCACTCCAGTGCTAGATATTTGGCAAAAAGGTTAAAGCAGCTCTGCAGAAAAGAAAAAAACGGATACCAGGAATTTGGTCTATATATCTATCATTCATAAGCAAGGTTCCTGTACACATGTCACCAGGACCACAGGTGTTGTGTCATTTAGTTTTGAAAAACCAAACAGCAAGGAAGGGAATGACATACCCTTGGAATCTCAGACAGCTCTCCAGGACCTTCATTTACAGAAACTGGTTTTAAATGAGCCCAGATTGAAGCCAATATCTCCACCAACTTCATTAGCACTTTTTAATGACTTGAACTGTCTGTAGCAGCTGGCAAGACATCTTGCACCACTCAGAGAAACTGAGGTTAGTTCAGGGAGCACATGTGGGTGGCACACATAAAATGTACAAGTTTATCACTACCATGTAACATCAGGAAAAATCATCTAAACCAGGGCAGCTGACAACTCTGATTTGGGAGAAATATGTATATATAATTAACAAAACACTGAATTAGGAAAAAGGCCTAGGACTACTCCTGCATGTCGCATTGCATCAGAGGTGCCCAGAAACAAAGGAGTTTAGGACCAACAGAACCACTTGCAGCTGTCTCAAACAGACACTCAACCTTGGCAGGCTGTAAGATGTTAACTACACCACTACACCCAACCTCAGCACTCACGTGAGCTATAGCTAAAAGAGAAAATTATTAAGGAAGTCACCAATTAAACAAAGGATGGAATATATTAGTGAGGCTATTGATGTTGCTGCTATGAAACAGAAAAATAATATTAAAGTACTTAGCCCAGAAAGCCATTTGCAGCTCATAAGGTGGAAATGTTTATTCATTCCTGATTGCACAACAGCACAGTTTTCAGTCATCTCTACCACAAAATATCTCTCTGGCAACTTGCACAGCTTCAGTGTGACAGTGTCCCTATTCATAGCCTAGATATCTAAAAATGAACCACTCTTTTCTCTATTAGGAGCAGCTGGCTAAGAAACCTGTTCCTTAATTAGCAGCTTCTCCCCAGGGATATTTACCCAGTAAATTTACTCTTCAGTGGAAGTACCACTGGTGATTTGAAAGAACAGGGCCCATCTCTTCAGTGTCCAGTGGCGTTTAACTAAGACAGTACTTGCACATTTTTAGGAGGGGATTCTTGCTATTTGTTTTGCAGGGAGAAAACAAAGAAGTGAAACTGTCAAACATGTTTGTTGATATGATTACTCAGCTATTGCATTTGCTTAGGTGACAGTTTCATAGGGTTTAAAATAAAAAAATCCAACCCCCAATTTTTTTGTAATCACTCATAACAGTGGGAAAAAATAGGTGCTTATTTGAATGCTTCCTACCCAATGCTTGAGACATTCAGGACTTAAAGATTATATTTAGGACATCCTATATTTAAAAAACAAAAATATTTTCACATTGAATTTCTTTAACTTGGAAAAAAGCACACACCCAAAAGCCCTGAAAGGCTTTTTTGGGGGCCCATGACCTCAGTTGGAGGCCCATGACCTCAGTTCACTTTGCAATCCTGCCAGGCAGTTGGAGCCAGATTGAGAATGTCACTTAAACATCAGCAAATGTAGCTAGTTCCTTTACGTGACTGACAAATGTGTTTAACCTTCACAGACATCTCATTCCCACCAGCCGCCAGGTGGCTTAACACAGGCTGACCAGCAATTAAAAAGGAACTGGCAGATTCTTTTTGCTCCAAAGCTAGAAAATATTGCAAGTCTAAAAGATGACCCAGAGGACCACAGACATAAAACTCATTGTGCACATACTGAGTGGCTTTTACACAGAGCTTATTCCAGTGATTTTAAGGAGAACACTCATCTAAACAAAGCAGCCCATGTCCATGCCAATGTGGCTGGGCCTAAAATGGGATCAAGGTGAACCCATGGTTGTGGGGTAATACTAAACACTGTCTTTCCAGTTAGCTCATGGGTAAGCATACACAGTGGTGTATTTATGTATCCTGGAGGTGATGGACAGAGCACTGCCACATTTTGGGATCTACCAGCTGGATGACTGCTGAAAAATTGTCTTACTTCTTTGTGTCACAGCTTATCTGTGGGTGAAATAAATGAGTGTTAACATCCTTTGGAAAATGACATGAAACCTCTGGGTAGGCAGCAATTTAAAAAGCCTCTACTAGTCATTATCATTATTTTTCTATTCCTAGATACTTCTTTTTGGTGAAGGAAGTGGTTGCTGTTTCTTTTGCAAAGTGATGCTGCATTAATCATCTTTTTGCCTTGAAGGTGACTGAACATAAAGATGAAGGAAAGAGCTGAAAGCATCAGATGCAGTTAAATCTCCCTGAAATTACCTGTTTTCTGATGGTGAGATTTATTTTGGTAAATTTTAAGTTATATTGTTTCTACACATTCTTTGTAATTTTAAAAGTCACTTTAAGACCCTTCATTAACAAAAACTATCTGTATGATACTATTTGATCTGATGCTCAGATGTCTCCTCCTGTCTTTAAACACAGAGTGGATGCCATTAGTCTTCTCATGGTCAGACATTAAGTAGGCCCTATGGTTTACTCACCTTTGTATGCAGAAAAGTCTTGCCAGGCTTTCATCTCACACTGTACTTTTCAATTAAGACTACTGCAGCAGCCACAATGGCAGGAAGAGCTTTTATTCTTTACCCAGTGAATGAAATAAAAAGTATCATTCTATGAATTCCAAAAGTTCCATGTGGCCTTGCCGATTATGCATCACCACTAACTGTGTGAACAGCTTGCACGCAAAAAAGGCTGAAATCCTCTGTTGTGATACCCTGAGGAATTCATACCAACCTGCCCTAACTGAGATCCTGGCTTGTAGTTTCCATTCTTTTCCTAACGTCTTTCAACCACTCCTGCTCCAGTTTCGGCAGTACAGATGACACCTGTTCAAGCAAGAACTTGTTTCATGCTGATCTAACAACCAACCATGATGTTCAGCAATGAGAACATGGAAAAAGATGGTCTGAACAGAAAAAAAGAAACAACCAATTTGAGCACTACACGATGTCTGTAGAGCTGGAGAGTGAGCAATAATCTGTTAAATAAAACTGGAGAGAAATAATCATATGCCTCTCTTCTCAAATCACCTTTTCATTCTAAACTCCTAATAAAGTACAGTACAGTACTTTGTAGATTAATGGCTTTCTGAGGCTAATGATCCTTGTTTGTGTTGAGATCTATACACAATGCCTGGCTGGTCACAAGTCTCTGGAAAATGTTCTGCTCTTCTGACCAGTAAGTCCACCTAAGTACTGCATATTTCACAGATTATGCCAGCTTCTGTGACTGGAGAAGTTGGATTCTTTAGTCCTTCTCCTGATTATAGCAAACTCTCAAGGGAAATATTTGAGTTTCATAACAAGCCACAACCACTGACATAAAAAGAACTGACTCATGTTCTTCAGTCATCTAATGAAGAAAATTAGAAGGGTGAAACATTTACTTAGTAACAAGTACACAGTACAAGAACCATATAATGGTAGCATTGTGATGACTCTTCTGTAGCAAAATACATTCTTATACACATATACTTTCACTACTACACCTTCAAATGCATACTTCTGCAATCTTTCACAGAATCCTAGAATGGCTGAGGTTGGAAGGGACCTCTGAAGATCAAGCTGTCCAACAAACCCTGCTCAGCAGTGACACTTAGAGCTGGTTGCCCAGGGCCATGTCCACACAGCTTTTAAATATCTCTAAGGATGAAGACTACAATTCTTTAGGCAAGATGTGTCAGTGATTAGTCACCCTCACAGTAAAAAAGTTTCCTGATGTTCAGATGAAACCTCATGCATTTCAGTTTGTGCCCATTGCCTCTTGAGTGGTCTTGCAATGACATCTGTCAGCTTTCTCAGCACTCATGGGTGCATCCTACCAAGGCCCATGGATCTATGCAAGTCCAGTTTGCTTAAGCATTCCCTGATCTGACCCAGTTCCACCAAGCATACATCTTACTTGCTCCAGACTTTTCCCCTGGTCTTGACCTGGGATTCCAGAAGGCTAGTCTTCCAAAGACTAAGGCATAAACACCCAATTTCACCAGGCAAGATGGACAAAGACGTCTTTTCATTATCCACCAACATAACTGATATGTTGCGGGGAAAATTAACATCGTAATAGGAACACTACAAGCAAGATAGAAAAGGAGGTTTGCCTGGTCCCAGGCTGGCTCTTCCAAGTATTATTAGTTTGGGCTCTATGTTGTGTGGAGATAGCTACACTGCTCCAAAGCAGCACTAGAGCAAGTGGTTCTGCTGGACTACAGCTCTCACTACACAGCTCTCTCCATCCAGAACACAGATAATTCACAACGTAAGAATAACTGAAAAATGATTACTATCAATCCTCAGGGATAAAGGTTTTGGTAAAATGAGTTCTGAAGAGACCCTCATTTCACAATTACTGAAGAGTATATATATCTCTGTGCATCTATTTAAACATGGGAGCTTTTGACCCTCTGTCCTTCCTTCCCATCCTTTTTAGGGCAGTTCTACAGAAATCCAACAATCAAAATTACTTATCAACTGCAAAATGCGAGCTAGGAACTGAAGTCTTCTAGGAGATAAACACCTCCTCCAAGCAAATGGGAATGTATATTTTCTTCCTAGCCGATTATCTGCAGCTACTGGTCTGGGATTTTATGTCAGACATCAGTACGTTCGAAGTCAGTCTGTATATATGCAGAGCACAGATCAATTATTAAAACTGCATCCTCAGCCTTTCCTGCTCAATGTAATCCAATTACAGTTCCCTTGTTCTTCCCCTGTGGGTCTCCAGAACATCTCTTGACCCTTCAGTGTGGCAAAAAAAACTCCATGAGTACAAACACATCCATGAATTCAGCTAATGAGACAGATCCTTCAGTTCTCTCCTCTTGGAAAGAAGACAAAGAAATCTGCCAGAGTTCTTGGCTGAATGTTGTGTCTGCTTCTCCTTTCAAGTTAGTTTTGCACACTTCAGAGATTTAGAGTGCCATACGCTAAAAACAAAGAAACAAACAAACAGGGTTTGGGGTCCAAGTCCACATCTTCCCTCAAAGACTTCTTAGTGCTGGATTTGAACTGAAAACTCTAATCAGCATTCCTATTTCCTGTGAAGCGTGCTTAGAGTAGGGAATCATCCAAATGACCAGAGATGTTTCTAACCACACAAGTTTCTCTTACTTACATAAAGAAACTGATTGGAGGTCTCCTGCCACCTCAACCCTTTCTACTCATGGTGCCACAGCTAGCCTCCCATTTACAGGCAACTGGGGAGTATTTCTTTTACATTCACCATTCCCAATCAAACTCTCACTAGCCCCTCAGTCAGTAAATAACATAAGATTTCAGGGCCAACTACAACAACTGTGTGAAATTACATTTAAAAACATATAGTACTACCTGTCATATGAAATAATTTAATGGCTGTGAACCAGAGCTAGACTGGGAACAATTCTCAGTCACTCACAAACAGATGCTTGAAAACTAGTCTCCTCAATAAAGCTATCTCCCACACTTCCCGGCACAACTCACTTCCTGCTCCTGATCTGTTAAAAATAACTATACCTGAAACTTGTCACCATTTTCCACTTAAGTCACATAAATTGTGCAGGTCGCTCAATGTATATAGAAGATCTTTCTGCAGCAGTTAGTTACGTACTGTGGTAACCACATCCCAAAACTAAAACCCACAAGGTGGTAAAGTAAAAGAACCAGCAAAATCACCCCCCAGACCCACACCAGTATTTCAGTAAGTCTTATTTTACCTAATTATTTTAGTTTTGCCCCATTGAACTCCAGAGTGCACAGCAAGAGCAGAATCAAAAGATTCTTTATGTCAAAGATTGAACTACATTTTTTGCCTTTCTTTACCATTGAATGACAAAAGCTTTGGTTTTGCTTGAGAAAAGTTGTTGAAGATGCAGCTCAACAGACTTGCAAGGCAAAACCAGTAAGAATTCACATGTTCAACAGAAAGGCTGCTTCTGACTTAGAGGCAGAAGGAGATTACAGTAGATTTCTCGTTTATTAAAAATAAAATCCAACATCAATAGCTTCTCACTGATGACATTTGCTTCTTTTTTGCAGAGTATTAACTCAGCTTACCTCTATTACTGCTTTCGCTTTCTTTTCCTATTTACTTTAGGTATCAGCTGATATCAGCTGACCCTTATAGAAGAGGGTAGTGGAGTTGATCTAGGTCCTGCTACTGCATTCTGAGTATTAGAGTCCTAACAGAAGAATTACTCAAGCTGTTGTCATTTTAATCTGTGCCTTTTTCCTTGCCTTTAATGTTTCCTATGCAATTTCAGAGTCTTGATTTCCAAAAGAAATTGAGAACAGAGCTCACTATGATGGCAATAGGTACTGGATAGAAATAAATTAAAAAAAGGACTCAAATTGTTTAGTTTCTTATGAGATAAGATAATAAATACAGATAAATTTTCAATCACTCTAGGATAGTTTGAGATTTTATCTCTTTTATTTGATGCTGGATATCTGCTGATTTCTAGATTAAGAGTCATATTGTTTTTATGGAGAAAGCCAACACTGAGAATCACAGACTCGGGAAAACATTTTCTAGACAATATACTTTGTCATATTCATAGCTCATCTGATTACTTGCAGGGGGGAAAGAAGATGGAGAAAGAAGTACTAAGAGTTTCTTTCTTAACATTTTTCTCCCCCATCAATTATTGTCTTTAGGGATCAAGACACAGATACTAATACTAAGGTACTGGTAGCTTGGTGAAATCATGTAAATGCAAAAATGTATGGTGAAAATTTAACCTATTTTCTTCTTGGCAGTAGCTTCCCATGATGTGAATAACTTCTGTGGACTAACACACTGAAAAGGCTAATTAGAGACATGTATCCATTTTCTGTAGCTTAGTAATGGGTACTGTAACTTAAAATTTCTACAGCACTGATATTATACTAACACTACCAATTACTACAGTACTGCTAATCTTTTCAATGTGGGATCAATGGGACTATGTGAGCTTTACATACAGACCCATCTACATACACATATACACACCCACCTATATACAACATACACATCCATACATATGTGTAATTTAAAAATCCATGGGTATGATAGCAAGATTGGGGAGGACAGGACAATGCTAAGATTTTACATACAATTTTCAAAGGCACATGTATGATTTAGAAGTGTAAGCTTTAACTAATGGTGTAAAAAAATCCCTAAGTTATCTTTAAAAACATCAACTTTCTAAAACTTACCCATAAGCTGCCATGACATGATCCAATTGATCAAAGGTAAGAATAACCTTGTGATATAGATAAGCTATTTGGGTGGGAACTGTTTCTAGAAGTATTAGCTGCTAGGCACTACTGAGCCTCTCACTTTCTAGGGGAAGGTCATCTGTATAAGTCTAGAATTGTAGCTTCTACATTGACATATGGTGGTACCCAACATCTGTCATTACTTCTTTTATGAACCACCTGCCCTCTAAGGCTCCAAGCACTGGAAGGGCTTTCTGTTGTGAGCAGAATTGATTTGGGTGGGTGAAGCCATGAGTGGGCATGAGATTTTATTTCCTTTCCTAGGCCTGATACTGGCCTGTTGGGTAACTCTAAATGAATCATTTTATTACCACAATTCTAGTGTCTCAATCAATACATACTGTATCTTCTAATGATATAATCTACTTAACAGACTGACAGTGCAAAGTGTGTTGGGGTTAAATGTGATTATTTATTAATTTTACTGAAAAGAAACATTTCACACCTGACTGGCTTAGACTATAGCTGCCTATTCAAGTTCACTTTCATATAAGCCCCTTTAAATACAGACTAGCTATGAATAAGCCTTGCAGACACTTTCACTTCTTTAATGTTAAATATTTAGCATGGAAAGTCTTAATTACCAGAAACATTCTTCTCATTGTCACTTTTATTAACTAATAATTTGCCTAGTTATTTTGTGGACAACAGAAAAGAGGAATAACAGGGTACATGAGAAGTAGCTTGAAAAATACTTAGAAAAGGTAAACTAGTAAGGTATACATAGACTGTTCTAATACAGTTTCTTAACAAGTGGAAAGGGTCTTGGGAGTATGGCAAAGAATATTACTGCTCACCTCTTCAGTGAGAATGCCCATTTCCATTTCACTGGGAGCCTAACCTTTATTTAACTAATCAGTTATCCAGCAGGGACCTGATTAGGTCCTACTACACAGTCAAACTCAGCAAGATTCCTTGAAAATGAGCCAATAAGAGACAATGAATCACACTCATTTTTAATGCTACAAAGGACATTGGTATGCATAGTCCAGTAACTTTATGGTGAGCATAAACCTCTTAGAGGAAGACAGAGTAACATATCTGAACATTATTTTCATTGGAAAAATTTCAATTCCAACAAGACTAAAAAATATGAGGATATGAGATTTAAAAGTGATTACATTTGTGACAAAAGGCAGAGAATATACATGACTGAAATGACTGTCTTGAAAGAATGACACAGAAGCACACACAGAATAACCCTGAAAGAAACTTTCAGGAGTTAACCAGGGTCAGCTAGTAATCTTAATAATTCTTTGTATATAGTGCTACATGTCATAGTCCAGAGACTATAGTCCGGATGACATCTCACCAACCTCCTAAACTACTGTCATCTTCATTTTACAAGTGAGTAAATAGGGGTACAGATCTGAGAAAAACGCCATTGTTTAAACTGCCTGAGTGTGCTGCGAGTGGCTCCACCTAATTTCCAGAAGTACTGAGAGTCCCTATCTCCTTCTGAACCAAAGCGGAGATCTGCAGATGGTGCAGCTGTTAAAATGCAAGGCTTATCTCTGCTCCTGCTGAGCTGCTACAAGAGATCCCAGTATCCTGACACCAACCCCTTTCCCAATCACCATTAGAGTCCCTCCTTCCATAATATCACAATTATAGCTTGCTTATGGTTGTATTTCATCAATAAGAGCCAATTGACTTATGTTTCTAAGGTCATTTTACACTACTCTGGCAGCAGTAAAGGTGATTTGAATGCATATTACATTTTCATTCACTTTAGAGCTACTTTTGATTGCCTGAGTGGCATCAAGAAACCAGAGTGTAACTAAGAAGTATTCCAAGTTTCACCTCAGCAGGGTCTAACCTCTGCCACCCGGAGCTATGCACTGGAATATTCATATATCTGAAAATCATAAACGCCTCTGAGAGCAAATCAGAGATGTAAATCTAGGACTGGAGGGAGAGAGGATTTCCTCAGCAGTCCCACTGCCCTGCTGTGACTTCTGCCTAGGGTAGATGGGCCCAGGCTGATAATGTCCCAGCTGCCCCTCCCAGGGATTTGGATACTCATCCCTTGCCAGCCTGAATGCTAGACACATGATGTAACCAGGAGATAAACTACTACAAAGCCCATATAGAGAATAAAACACTTTTTATTTCTTTTTCCCCTTATTAGTTTCATTTGATGCTACTTGAAAGCTTAGCTATTTTGGAATTTTCAAGGCTTTAGAGTGCTCTGGGTCATTCGGTCAAATGTACATATTCAACCACGTAGCATTAATTTTCTATTCTTCTGCTGCAGGCTAGTGACTCACCAATATGCTTACTCATCACTTCCAGTGCTCCAGTGCCTGATAACTCTTGAATAATTCAAATATCCCCATTTGTCTAGGATGATGTTTGTCTGGAGTCAGTTTTCTGAAAGCACTGCAAGGACTCAGGAACCAGTCTTTCTGAGAAGACATAGGGCTTATGCCCCTAAAATCTTTACATGTTTTCAAAGAGTTTCCATGCCATGTACCTTTTAATAGAAAATGTATTTACACCTCATGTTTTTGTCAGTGAACCTAGAAAACTTTAACATTTTCTGGCTTTAATACTCAGATGTACTGGCCATATTCCATTGAAACAACCCATGAAGAGCAATACATGTGTCAAGACAGAATGCAAAAGATAAAATGATAATATATTTCCCCACCAAGTGTTCTTGCACATTCATGGTATTTCTCATTCCCTTATCTTGGAGGTCTAATGGATCTCAGTGTGGAATAAATAGCAAGGAATTGCTATTGTACAGTCTTGCCAAATGAAAGTCAAAGCACATTTTAAACCCCAAGAACATGATTATTCAAAGACTGAATAGGCAAGTATAGCACTGAATGCCAAATACAGGGACATAAACAAGAGTGATGGCCATTTGCATGAACTGAATACCACAAAGTTGATAAAGTTGCAGACACAGAAATGAACTTAGAGCAGAATTCTGTACTATTCTCACAAAAAACTTAACACAGTTACACTGGTCTCCCTTTGGTAGCAAATCAAGATTACTTACCATTTTTGGAGAGAATCACAGCCAAATATTCATGAAAGTAGGTGTTGATGTACAGCAGAAGGCTGGGAGTATGTGCTGTGAGAAAGCTAAATGTAATATATTCCTTGGATATGACAGCATCCACATAAATGGCAGAGCTTGAAGTGCTTGCATTTTTTGTGACAGGATAAGGTTCTTGGAAAATATACGTAACGGAAGTGCCAGCTTCAAATAACGCAGAAACCTCTGAAAGCATACATAAATCAACGGAATTTCAGCTACTGCATTTTCAGATTTCCAAGACAGGCATGGATATGAGCTGACTGCCTCAAAAAGAAAGTGCTGCAAAATACCCGTGACCCAGCTGATGTCACCGTTCCTTACTTTGGATGAGCAGTGTGTCCTTCCTTAGTCTGTTTGTGTATGGAGGCTGGCCTCTAAATTCAATTGTTTTAGTGCCAGAACAAGAACTCCACAACATGGAACAGGCCAAAATGTCTGTCAGCCAAATAAATGCTCAGTTCACCATCTTCTGACAGCTGACTTGTAAGGCAATATTCTCTGTTTCTCCTCCAGTAAAGACAATATATTTGTCCTTTCCAGTCTCCTTTGTAAACAAAGTCATTATTAAAGCAAAACATTGACCCAAGGACAGCCAGTGGGGGAAGCTGTCTTTGGTAGCTCCAAAAGAAGAGAAACATCTACCTGTGCGTGCTAAGAACCTATGAACTCATGCTTGTGTTTTCAATGAACACAGCATAGCCTGGCCATGAAATACACAGATGTGATAAGAGCAGGTTTTTTCTAATGTGAGGTAAAGTCTGGATGGTGATATCTTCAACTACAGACTGACTGCAAGTACTTTCTCCAGTAAAGCAGCTCCACCTATACAACAGCACCTACTAACAGTACACTATGTGGTTATTTGATACACCTCTCATGCCATCGGTGCCAAATCCTCAGCTCATGTAATTGAGGACAGTTCTGTGGACTGCAATGCAATTACACTGATTTGCACCAGCAGGTGATGCAACCCACTTAGTAAACCTGTTGTGTTTGTAAGATAAGGGGCAGCCATGGAAATTAAAACACTCATATGGCACCTTGCTGTAATTGAGCAGGAGTTTTGCTAGTTCATTCCAATCCCCAAAAACATGCTATCTAAATTGGATGCTCTATATTTGCCCTGCTCCTTTTTCTGGTATTGGCAATCTCTCCTATGAGCCACCAGAAAGGTTCAGTAAAGGCACATTCACCAGAGACTGAACCAGGTAAATCAGTTTTCTCCTGGATGCTTCACGCTTATTTTTTATGTCTCTTAAGTAACTTTGGATGGATTGTCACAGAAATGGCAAAAAAACATAAAAAGACTACCTCTTTTTGTCACACCATTGCTCTAAAACTCTGTAAATAAAAGGTCTCAAGGTTTTGTGAAAGTGGATGAAGCTGGATAAGGTTTAAAACCAAACAAACTAAACATTCGGATTCAGGCAGACCACTGAAATTTCAAGAGAAGAAATTACAGTTACAAGAAATTTCAGCCCTATTTGTTAATTTCTGGGCTGATTATATGCAATTGAATACAGGGATCATAGCGGGACATAGTTGGTAACTTTAATAGGACAACTAATACCATTTTAATTTCTGAGGCCATCACTGAAGTCCACAAATGGTGGCTCTAGGCTGCTTAAGATAAACAAATGCTGAACGGATAGCTGATATTAGAATGTCTTCTTGTAACATGGGGAACACCAAGCTGACATGGGTGAAACTGCTGTAATTCAGAGATTGCTAAGGACTTAGGATCAAAGCTCGCTGCCTACCGTCCTTGCAGAAAGGTCCTTCATAGGCTGAGTTGGTACAATCACAGGAGTAACCATTATACTTCTCTACACATTTTCCTCCATTATGGCACAGGTTACCATAACTGCTGCAATGCCCTGGACATCCGGGTTTAACACCAGGTGTCATTTTAGCTTTCTCTTCAAGCTCAAGTTTCTGTCCATTTAAATGCAGAGATCGAATGCATCCCAAAAAGCCCTTTTTTCTGGAAGCTGTTCCCCCTGAAAAAGAGAGAAAAAAGGACATGCATTCATTGGTGAGTCTGCACAGCAATCAAAGCCCTGAAGTCCAATCCAGAAGTCCAAATATGAATCCACGAATTTTAAAAAATACTCTCTATGTCTATGCATACAGTGGCGGAAGATGACAGATGGACAGCCCTGGAAACTAAAGGTCTCTATTTATCTTTATGAAAGGACTAAAAAGCTGTATGTGACACTTTCTTGTTGCCATTCTTCTCTTTCCTGCCTTATCTACTGCCCTGTCTGGCATTTGAACTGAAAATTCATTTGGGAAAAAAATTAGCTTATCGTATGTCTGCATATCACCTAATAGATGAGAAACCCAAACCTAAAATTATATTTTTTTTTCCCATTTATTGCCATAGTACAGAGGATAAAGAAGACTCTAATCCCAACAACAGGTGAGTTACACATGCTGATGAGTCCAGATAGCAGGGATGAATCATGTCCAGCATCAGGGATGGGCGAAGGGAAATGAGTCAGAATTTATGCATGACTGCCCAACCTGATGTTGCATGTAAATGGTTGTTGTACGCAAGAAACATGTGTTCAGGTTACAGTTGTGTTATTTATTACAATTGTTAAACATAATTGCATTTCTTCCTAAACACCGGACCTGAATGATTCTACACAAGAGGGCAGTTCCATCTCTACAACGTAACTAGTTCTTATCTGCCCAATGAAATTGCTGAAAGTATTACAATGAAGGCACTTTTTCCATAAGAGGTGGTCTCTGAGAATGATGCTAATAATGATTGTTAGTTTGTGAAAATATCACCATTTTTCTCATTGCAGGCTTTGTTTGGCAGTTGCCAATGTTTTGCTTTTGAAGATACTGCAATTTTGATTGCTGCTAAGAAATCTAATTCTGCTTCAGAAGTTATCAACATTTGTAGATCTGCAATGCTAGCTTTATTGGTGATTTTCCTGCAAAAGTAGTATGAAAGAAGCTATCTTTCCAAATTACTCTTCTATAGAAGTTCATTCTATATCAAAATGCATGAGATAAGAGATTACACATATTGCTAAGTCCTTGCAGAAGAGCATCTGTTTTTTTATAAATTGTTTAATTAAAACAAGACTTCTGCAAACTAAGAGAATGAAGCAACAGTCTGAAAAGCAATCTTACCAAAACACTATTGTTCTGCTATACCATTCTAGCCTATTTTTCTTTCTGGTACACTAATAGCAGAAATACTGGATTTGAATTAGAATAATTGAACTACAGATAATATGTGTGAGACAGGTTTATTTCATGCTAATTTTATGATACCTTTCTCAGACAAACAAATACTTTCAATTTTTCTTTAGCCAGCTATTCTTTTCAGGTGAGAAAATGTTAGCTCACTTATTTTAAAGGTTGTCTGAGCACACGAATTGGACCTTCTGCATTTGCTGCACTGTGCACACACAATCATTTTCTTTGGAGATTTTGCTCCAAAACCAAACATACCATACAGAATTTCCAATAATGTTGAAATAAGTAGAAGTGTGATTTCTCCCTTTAAGGTTACTAGTTACTCTGTTTTCTTTTGCATGGGAGGTTACCACAAATATCACAAGTATAAATGACAGTTTTCTTGCCTCTTCTCTCTGCACACATTCAAGTCCCAGTTGTAACATTTAAAGAATGAGTACAAACTATTGCTAACAATTTCACAGATGTCATGTTTATTGTACTACCCATATTCTTCCTGATCTCTAAAGCACTTCGGAAAGCCATGTAAAATAAGTTTCTCAGTTTTTCTGTCTGGAGAGTATAGGGCTTAACAGAGACCATCTAAATAATCCTAGATTCACACAGTATTGATTAAACAAATCTGTGTATTATTTGGGCATTTGAACAGTTTTTTTCTATTGATTAGAACTAATCTTTAAATACATTCCTGAGAAGCAGAGAAAAACGAAAACCAAACAAAATTCTTCCCCAAATTAGGCTTTACAAATTCTTCCTAGTCTAATAGACTGTTTGGACTGGACAATTTCATGGACATGACCTAAATATTTTGTTCAGGAAAACAGATTTTAGGATAAGCCTCAGGACCATAAACACCAAGGTTAAGAGTGTTCCTTGCTGAGTGGAGATGACAGTCAAATGAACCATGCTGTTTTATGTAGCTAAATTTTAGTGGGAAGCCTTGGGGCAAGGAATAGAAAGGCAGAGAAGGGAGCAAGGGAATAGAGAGGCAGAGAAGGGAGCAAGAAGCTCACAACTGGGCACTCACAGTATATCTTGGTGACACATTTGGCTAAATAATTAACGTTCCACCAACGCATGGAGGATGTGCTTTAAAAAGCAAAGGACTTTTTGTTGGTAAGAATTGGATTAGGGAGGCTGAAGCAGCATGAATAAGTTAGGAGCATTCTTCCTTTATGTAACTGATACAAAGAAAAGGAAAGGTCATGGGAGTATAAGAATCATAATTATTATTACTCAGGAGTAGGAGAACTTGCTATGATATTCCTTAGAAGACATCCATGTCACACTTGTTAGTCTCAAACTGAAAGCTGCAGAAAGCTGTCAGGATACACAGGGATTAATTCCTTGTCCTAGCCTCCAAAATATCCCAAAGTGTCTACAGATTCCTTTAAAAGCAACAACAGTAAACAAAGTATGCCACTTCTTTTTCTCTCTTTCTTTTTCTTTGTCTCCCAGGAAAGTTTCTCAGATATTGACTCTGGAGCATGTTACATTTGGACTGTCTACAACAGACAGGAGATCCACCCAAGGAGTCCTTGCTCCCTTGCTCCCAAGTCAAAACCAGGAACCTAAGCACTTAACTTTGCTAGTCTACTTAACATACCAAATAAATAGCACAGAAACTTCTGATCAAATGCTTTATGCATAAAATTAACTTCTTAGGATTTGTATTTTGCTCCTCTGATGTTACCAGTCTAAGTGCAAATCCTGTTCTTAAAAAAGATCTGCGAGGACTGCCTTTCCCCTCCTTATACTGGAATGTTATGGTCATGCCTTTTCCACTAGCTGAGAGGAGATGATGACACACCTCCTCCAGGACCACAGGGACATACTGGTAGACAGCTGAACTATTCAAAAAGATGTCACTCATTTTGAATGCTGAAAGCCACTGTCCATTGAAAGGAATCATTCTGCAAGTAATGTGCCAAATTGGCCTAATGCTGGGAAGCTTGGTGCAGTTGATATTACCTAGCCTGTATGTTTGTTTGGGGTTTGCTCCTACTGTAATTTTTTTAAATTAACAGAAGTAACATAGCTTGGTGCCAGGATACCCATGCTGTGACGGAAGATTATAAAGCAGCCTAAAGCAGTTAGATACTCAAGACCCCTTGAAAGAAAGTGAGAAATGGTTTTCTAACTCTTCTAGGCTGCTTTAAAATTCAAGCTTGTTTGATTTTGAGTGTGCTGGCAGTGAAAAGTCATTTCTCCTTTCCACTTTGCACTCATAGAAAGCTATCTCAGAAGCCTGCCACACAGAATCATTTAGACTGGAAACTCCTTAATCACTGTCAGTATGCAAAATGCAGCAGAAACAAATATGTTGTGGATTAGAAGGGGAGTAGGGAGTAATATTATGTGGTGCTGCTTCTTTCCTTTTTACAATGCTGTTTATGCATTTGTTTTTCAGATGGATAGAATTCATTCCACATGGTTGAGGTGTTAAATCAGTGGCTTCCCATTAGAGAATGGAATGAGACTTTCACTAGAGACAAATTATGCCACATCTGTGTATTGTTGGACTTCTGCCACTTTTTCCTGGAGCACCCAGTGACAGCATCAGAATCAGGAGGCTGCCCAGGTGTCCATTTCTTCTGAAGTCATGAACAGTTTTGGCTTTCAATATGGAACAGCTAAGGTATGAAAAAAGCACTCCTAAAAACATTAGGTTTTCTGTCCTTTTTTTTGCAGGGTTCTGTAAAAGTGTAGATGGACAACCGAATGCAATATATTTAGTGCATAGTGAGAACTTTTCACCTCTTGGCTGAGATAAAGTAACTATGTCCTAGAGTTTACTGTAAATATTAAGTACAATCAGAGAAAGGTGGAAGTCACTGCTGGAGATCCACTGGACAAACCTGTTTCTCAAAGCACGGCTACATTCAGATGAGGTACAAATTCACTTCACCAAAAACAACAGGACCTTTTCTGCACAGCTGCTACCCCAGCTTGTAGGGATACATGATGATATTCTGCCCCTGGTGTAGGGCTTTGCATTTGTCTTTGCTGACAAGTGTTCCTGTTGGCACATTTCTCTGTTGAGTTCCTTAACTGTCATGGATTTCCATGATGCAATTCATCGATTGTGTCACTTTAAAACCACCATCAATTTTGTTCAGGTAACCTGTTTATTTTGCTGAGGCAGAGAAGCAAGCTTATAGGTAAATACTGCTTTTCAGATGTGAGATGGTAAGCAGTTGAAATATCTGATATATCTGATTGGTGACTTATGATAAATCTTTCATTTTTACTCCTTTAAAAAGACACAATGAAAAATTTACAAAAGCCTATCCAGTCATTAAGCTCTGTATATTTTCTAACTGGAAACAGTACCTTGGCTAGATTTCTCTAATGCTTCTGAAGTGTCTGGCAGCCCAACCCTACTGCCTTCAGGCCTGGCCTCCCATAGAACATGTTCTTAGGATCATCTTGGCATTTACGAAGCAAGTGATTAGCAGCATGCTTCACACCAGGAAACAGAAACCTTTCACTGTGACAGCCTTAAGCCTCCCTTCTGTGAATTCTTCAGTGAACTTTCCTCTGGCTGAGCCTGTCAGAGATCATTTTAGGTATAAATCAATAGCTATGTGGGAAGGGGGTCCTGGCCATCGATGCAGCTATATCTATTAATTAACAGATTAATTCCTTATGTTCAGAGCCCAGTAATTACTGCACACATGCACAATAAGCAGCTCAAATAAATGCCCCAAAATCTTCTTAAATTAAAAGGTGTGGATACACAGGTAAACTTTATTAAAATGAATTGACAGATTGAGGTTTGTTGCAGCATTTCAGCTAAGAAAATCCATTTTATGGAAAGAATCAGTAGTTACCGTAGTGGCCCTGAATAAGCAACAGGTTACAACCCACTCTATCACTGAGAAGATTACTCGGAAAGACAGTGCTTGAATAAAGAAAAGGCAAAATTCTCTTTGTTATCCCTGATTATATAATAAAATACAAGCTGGTCCCAATATAGATTTCACTGTCAAGGGAGATAGGGAAACAAAGTATATGCAAATGGAGATTTTTAATTTATTGATTTTTTTTTTATTACTTTTTAAAGATTACCTTCAGTTAAAATAACTGTATTTGCTTTTACTGTGTTCATACTTCTCTTATACATGCACTCTATGGCCAAATAAGGGTTTTGGCAGGCGTGATTGAAGGAACAGACTTTAAGACCACACCGTCATCAAGCTTTGCCCCAGAAATTTTTATGATGAATTTGTGCCTTTTACATTGCATCTAAAAAGAGAGATCACATTTCCTACAGCAAATTACACATCTAGTGCTGCACAAGAAGAAACACTATGAATTCCTTGGCAATAAATACATTTCAAGCAATCTTAGACCCTAAAAATACCATCTAATACCATGGTTAAGCTATGGTTAGTGCTTTAAATGTAAATGCAGGAGTCTGGGTTTACTTTATGTTCCCTAGGCAGGAGTGGAAGAAGAGAAAGAAGAATAGGTCACCACATGCAAGCTCAATGATGAAACAATACCATTACCAAGGTATGGACATGGAAATACCATATATATCTACAGAAACCCTTACATGGTCCCTACCTACAAATAATTGGCTGTTGAGCTGCAAGCGGAAATGCCCCTCGGCAGGTGCCTCCAGGACCTTCTTGGGGAGGCTGTCCACCTGGAGAGAGGTTTGCTTGAGGTTCCTCTCTGCTCGGACATAGTGCCACTGGTTGTCATTCAGGGGTGTGGGAGACTGTACAGTGGCTTCTCTGGGGCCATTCCCAACATCTATGGAGAAGGTGATCTCTTTGGGAGCTGGAATAGACAAATAGATATGAAGAGGAAGTGAAATTAAATTGTGTTTTTGACATCAAGACATCTTACATAAGTATAAGGTCCATTAACTTTTATGTCAGCAAACAGTACAGCATCATTTACCTCCCATCTCCTACACAGCAGCTTATACATAAATCTATGTCTGCAGCCTCACTGTTTGATCTCTGTTGTGATTATGCTTGGCTGTGGGTACCCATCTTTTTTTGCTATAACAATTGCAGTGCTCTAGAAATAGTAGTTCTCTTTTACTTCAAAAAGTGCCAAATGCTGTACAGAAGTCACACAATGGTAGCAAAAGATTTTGGACAAATAATGATAAGATGAAAGAAAGGATGAAGGGGGTCTTTCTGCCTAAATCTTTCAAAATTCAGGTACTTAACAATTACAGAACTTGGCTGCATATGGTAGAAGAGAATCCTAGAAGCATTTGTTTGTCTGAATAAGCCTGACCCCTTTTTTTTTCTGGTGATCCAAGACTAAAAAGGCATATGTAACACACATCCAGAGATAGTAGGGCTCCTAGAAACAGGACAATAATTGAAAAACAACAGACATATAGAGGATTCCCTCTGCTGGAAGCCTGAAAGGAGACAGAACTTTTTAACATTCTTGCTACTGACTATTTTTCCTCCTCCTAAAATGCTAAATATGTCAGAAAGACCAAGACCCAGGTCCACAGACCACACAACCAGAAGGCTGCGGATTGCAAATTCATAAAAACCTGTTATTTCAAGCCCAACAAATTGGATAGGCCTAGTTTAGAAGCTGCTTCTTAGATAGTTAAGATAGGAAACACTCCATAGGGATATACAAAGATCCATTCTGAGCCTCTGCATCTGCTAAAAGGCCATTTCCCTATAAAGCAGCTGGTCTATGGAGCTTCCTTGATACAAGGCCTTTAGGCTGCAAATTCCATCTGGCAGCAAGAAACACAACACCAAACTACTAATGAGAAACCTACATTTAAAAGACTTTCCCCAGACTTTTAAGAACTCATTTCTCTAGGAGTACAGATTTAACATACATACAAAAGCTTTCATTAAACAATCCTCTTAGTAGTTTACAGTATTTGTAATATTTGATATCAAAACGCCATTTTACTTCTATATCCCTGAGAATGAAATGCAGTACACTGAAGTACAACCACATTGGAATTTGATGTGCAATTAACAGTAAATCATACCTCATCACCTTGTGATAACACACCATGACATTTACCATTTTTTAATGAATTGAAGGGCCTTGGGGCCCTGTTTTATTAAATTTTATATTGGGTATATTATAAGCATATTGTAAAATGCATAGCACTCAGTTTGTTTTTCCTAAGCTTAACAGAATTTAGAATACAGGAGTCACATTTCATGTCAAAGCCACAGTACTCTTTTGTAACTAATAAATATTTGAAGTCATCAAAACAGGAGTGAGGCAAAACCTCACTAATTAAGTCCCTGCTACTCTTCATTATAGACTGAGTAGTAGTTATATTTCAGTCACTTACTAGATTTTGAAATATTCAAGGCCCATTACAACTGTCACTGACTTATCTTGAATTAGCATCCTGTCCTTCATAGACTCTCACCTCGTAGCTGTACCATACACACCGAGTTCTCTGAACACTAGGGCTCTACCAGACTGGGTATATTACTACACAGAAATAAAAGTAAACATCAGAGTGGCTGTATTAAAATTTTCAACTAATTTTTTTCAACTAAAATTACAATCTACAGGTACATCTAACCAGTAGCTTTTTCTCTAAAGAGGAAAAAAAAAAGTAATTGAAAAAGTAATTTCAGTCACCTGTTTGGTTAAGAAAGGCAAACCTAGCTATAACTAGATTAAGTGTAATGACCAAGGTTATAGAGGGAAACTGACAGGAGACATAGATAAGTCTAGATTAATAAGTCTATATGTCTCCATCTTACCCTCTTCAGGCATCTCCCACCATTTCAAGACAGAAGAAGATATGTTCTTCCCACTTCCCTGCACCTGTCAAATTGGGCAAATACACTAAGATTTCTTGGAGGTGAAACTTACATCTTATTTCAACTCGTATGAAGTCTTTAATCCCAAGGTTTTCCAAGAACACCCCAGAGGTGGCAGTAGTTTTGAAGAAGAAGGAGATGTCTGCACTGACCTCGGCATGGAAGGTAGGGAAGTGCAGGTAGGAGGCCTCCGTGTTGAAAGAAGCGGCGTTCCAGAACTGCCCTGAAAACACAACACCCTTCTCTATAGTTAATTGGCACAGGACAGCAGCTGTGAGCTACGCATGGAAAAGCCACCTTTCATCATATAAATACATAAAACCCCCCATCCAAACCCAACAAACACAACAAAACAAAAAGAGGGAACATTCTGTACCTATAGAAATTGAGAAGAGCCAGTACTCACTGTCTCCATAGCAACGCAAAGGGCCGATTTTCCAAGCAGCTTCAGAATTTGATCTGTTTGTGTCAGTGATCACTATCTGAGTTACAGGCAAATGGTCTTTGAAAGCAAGGAGGCCAGTGTCATTTGTCCTGGATTATAATAAACAGGAGACAGATTAATCACAGACAAAATCCCCACCATTCCTTATGCAAGGCTATATTTGACAGATGCTTACTTAAGGATGGAAGGTTTTTTGCAGAATTGCCTAGAATTGTGACCAGCACACACTCCTTAAGACATATACCTGCACGTGTATGTTCTATGCTCATACATAATTCTGGCCACTGAAGACATTGTATTTGGATACATGATAACATCAGGTATGGACTGTAACTGTTTCAGCTGTGCCGATTGATTGTGAAGCTGAGGCAGAGTACTGCCATTCTGCCTGATGGGCATTAATGTAAACTGGGCTCTGCTGGGTTTCCTCAGCAGAAGGAATTTGATGTGGATCGGGTTTAAGTCCAAGTTTGCGCTTCTGTTAAGTTAGCTGGAGACAGATAATGACATTTATGCTGGCTTTATGCTTTATCTGAGCAAGAAGAGGACACACAATACCTGATCCAGCATGTAATTAGCACAGGGCAGCCAGACAATATCTGATCCAACTGCAGGATGGCTGGTACACAACTGACTCAGCACGCTGTGAAGATGGTTGGATTGGCAGAGAGTTTGGACTGAATCAGCCCTTTGCATTATATGCCTCTGCGAATTTTAGTTCAGCAACTGAAATACTGAAGGCTGATTTACTGCATTGTTGAACTGCAGTCTCTTGTTTGTGTCAGCTGGGCTTATTCTTCAGCTGCGACTAACTTACACATGGCTGCTAGAAAGGAAGAGCGAAAAAAAGAAAGATTCCTAAAGGATCATTTCTTTAGTTTTACTCTGAGTGTGCTGGGCAAATTGTTGTCCTCAGAATGCAGCACAGCATTTCATGGCAGCCGTTGGTCCCTAAGCTGATTCAGCAGCTTCGACTCTGGCAGGGTATACAGATATACATTCATCCCACTGTGCTTCATGAACTGAACTGAGTCCCTCAGGCATTCAACCCTGACCTTACCAGAACCAAACCGCCCTCTCGAGGTACATCTCTATCAATTGATAGATTATAGAGAGGAGAGTGCTACCATATCTTACATCCACAGTGATGAGTTTTTCCTTCTCCTAGCATTTTTAATCAGGGTTGAGGTCTGCTGTGCACCTGGGCACATAAGCTTGGCAGCACATCCTTAACGGAGCTCAATAGTTTTGGAGAAAGGGATCCCTACCTCTGCATGGTTTAGCAATCTGCATGCAGGGTCTGGACTCAACTCACCTGTCTGCTCAGAGGCGAAGACTACATTCTGCAATAATCCCAAATTTACACCCACTGCTCTTTCAGGCAGCTATGACAAAAAGCCTCAGGAAACAGGTATCACTTTCTGAGTGATATCACTGCCAAAGAATCTGATATTCCAGGCAGGATCCCAGACTACCTATACGCTGCTCGTAATAACACCACCCACAAACATACCTCTCATAGTTCCAGCTGTGGGAAGGGACACAGTACTTCAGCAAAGAAATAATAATCAGGAAGAACACTGCAGCTGTGCTATAACACAACTTCAGATGTTTGCTTGGCTAAGTGTGCTACTTCTGTTTAATGTTAGAAAAAATAGAAGGGATATTTTGATATTTTTTATAAAGGCTGCATACATTTCATTCATTTTTCATTGTTTCTAATTGCATGCAGCACAGTTAATTTTCTCATAATTCAGAGGGGAAAAGGAGAGGTACCCTCTCTGACTACCATTTTTTCCTTTTTTCAGCGGTTGTCTGTCATGCAGATAGTTACAGACAAAGAGCAGCAAGATGAAATTCCCAGGCACAAGGCAGAGTGATGCCTTCAGTACAGGCTCAGAAGGAAAAGCACTATGAATCAAAAGTACATGATTTCCAAATCTTTTCACAGAGGTCTCTCAGCAGCATACTCATATAGCTTATTTTATCAGCCTTTGAAAGTTAGTGTAAATGCTCTCAACAGATTATGAAACAGCTGAAACAAAAGCTGAACTATTTATTTCTTAGGAAGATAATTAAATAAGGTGCTTCAGTAGGTGGGAGAAAGAAGAGTATGAATGAATAAAAGGCAGAAAGATGCGCAGAAAGATGCACAGAAAGAGGACATAAAATATGCAATAAATACATGAATAACTAAGCTGGCATTTGCTTTAAAAAAATGAAATAATAAAAAAAATCCACAAAATATTTAAGGAGGTTCAAGGTTCCCTGCAAATTTATTTTCATTCAAAAAATAGTGCAGTCTTTTGACTAGCTATGATCAGCATTAAAATAAAAATCAGTATCTTCCTACAGCTACCACTGAAGATATCTACAAAAAAACCAGAAATGGTGACATTTTAAAGATATCTTTTCCACAACTCTGAGAACTGCATTCCTTATTAGATATTCTGTTATATTGCATGAAGTTCTTTTACATAGAATTTTATGACTCAGAGTTTTTACTAGCTATATGCCAATGTCACAGAGAACTTTAGTAACATAGCTCAACTGTGAGAAAGAAAAACATTCTAGAACTAATAAAAATATTCACTTTTATGTTAATGCTTGTTTTCACTTGAAAACTCAATTAAGTTTCTCTTGAAGCTCAAACAGCACATTTTATGTATTTTATCCTCTCACACATGATAAAAAAGAATTGTGTAAGGATAGATATTCTCATACAAGCAGATGCTGAAACCCAACGTATCAGGAAAACATTCTGCCCTTCAGAGAAAGTGCTTATGATAGGAACAACGTACCCATTGTTGCAGTTTATTATTATTATTTTATGGTGGGAAATCAAGTGTTTGATAAAAAGTCTGGAAGTTTCAACTAAGAAAAGCAGAAAAGAGGTTTGAACACACAATGCAGGCCCTCACAGGAGCTAAATTTTGAGTGTTTTCAACTCCTGGTATTCTTGAAGTTAAACTTATTTCTGACTCCATTTCTTACAAAGCACCACAATTGCTCTTCTCTTTACCTAGTGCATGATGGCAGCCTCTCAAATACAGTGTATTATGCCTCAGAGAGGAGTGTCTACCTGTAAAATAATTTCCCAGAGGCACTGCTGTGGCACTACAAAATACAAATATTCCACATTTTGGACAAAACATTTGGAATTTTGCCCAAAGGGGGCTTGGGGATCACTTGACTGTTCTACAGTTTTCAAATAAAAAGTTTTTCGTTGTACGTATTTTAATTTATCAGTTCACATATGCTTAAAACCAGATTCTATTTGGTTTTCCATAGCTGCTTCTCTGGTTAGCCAAAACCATTACTTTATTTTTCTTAGCAGGTTTCACATAGCACTCTGTGGCCTCTTCCACCAAGCAGCCTTTTGCACCATGCTATGCCCCCCCTCTCAGTATTGAGAACTACAGGTTGGTCCTGCCTGCAGGAGGGTCCCGGGGGGTGATACTCCTTGGCCAGGAATGTAAGTTAAGTCCCAAGTTCACAAAAATCAAAGCAGGTTTTATCCCTTTCCTTAAAGGAGTCCTATAAATGCAGAAAATGGTATAAATATATTACTAAGCTTGGGAAGTAGACTTTCTGCTTATCTAACATAGCACTCAATTTGGCACAAATTCAGATGAAAATATATTTCAGAGGGTGGAAAGCACCCTCAAGAAACAGATGTTTCTCTGAGTTCTTTGCATAAAGGGTGGTATCAATTTGTACTTCCCATAAGCAAAACCCAAACAAAACAAATCCAATAATGCCCTTTACATTGAAAAACTGAAATATTTTTAGTTATGGGTATTAAATACAGTTGCATGTCATCTATTTATCCATGTCTGAGGATTAATGTCTGTATCTACCCAAAGGACTTCCTCAATAAGCTATGAGGCATGTTACACATCAAACAAATGCTCTATTTGTTTGGGCAGAGGGGCAAAGGAAAAAAAAATTCACTGCAAGTGCAGCAATGCTAAAAGTGATAGTGCAGCAACTGGATACTTCGAGATGTAGCACAGGTAGTCTTACCTGTAAATGAAAAATAACTATTTTGATGGTAACCTTAGGAGACTATTTTTCTTCTTCCTGGCTATTAATAAAAGCATGGTCAAAAAGTTCTCACTCTATGGTATCCTAACAGTATAAACGATCATAAATTGGTAATCTCTAGGTTGCTGTTTCTGTATATTTTAAACAGATACTAGAGCAGTGGTGCCATTAAATATAATTTATTCTGGTATGATCCCCTGTTGGTACGTTTTCTTCTCATACATTAATGAAAACTGGTGGGGTCTAAGCCTCAGTAGCTCAGATATTCAGTACAGATTTTCATGAATACAGTACATTTGGGGAAAAGAATACTATCATCAGCAGATGTCAATGAACTGCTGAGGAAAGGGCTAGTGAAACAGACTTCCATAAGAAAAGTTTTGTGCCCTATGCAGGACGCATCATTAATAATCCAAAGGAATAAATTTTAATTGCTCTCTTACCCACTATCTGCATCCAAAAATGCTTTACTGGGTACAATAACGCAGAGTACAGAGTAAAGAAAAAAACAGCAGCAGAAGGGGACATACCTAACAGTTGAAGGCAAGATGCAGTGGCTATATTTTGTTGAATTAGAGAAGAGGTACAGAGAAAGAGTTTGGTAGTGATAGTAATGAACTGATTCCTGACACCTCAGGGGCCTGCTAGAGTCAGCTCTCTGCAGGCAGATTTTCCAGTTTGTTGACAAATGCAGTCATGAAGGCAGATATCCAAGACAGCTCTATACAGCCAGGTCACCTCCAGCAGGGTTTATTTATGAGCTCACAGGCTCTGTGGAGCTGCCTCCACCGCTTCTGGGGAAACGGATTCAGTGCAGGATAGTGGCTGAATGAACAAAACCTGTCAAATCTGGGCTTGTCAGTGTCTAGGTTTCTCTCTCCTGCTCTCCTCAGCCCTTCCAGTTCAGCATCCTTGCTCTGGCACATATTTGCACAAATATAACTCATCCAAAGAGGGCTTCATTTGCCTCCATGTGGCATTACTTGTCCCAACAGTTAACTATTCTCAGTGTTGGGGAAGGGGAAGAGAGAGAAAAAAAACATTTTCTGAACTAGACTTAGCTTCAGCTTGTGGCCACTGGATTTCTATAAATCTCCCCATCCACTAGCAAGACCTTTCAGCAGTCAGGAATCTCTCCTTTTTGGAGGCATGCATTAAGTCATGTCACGTTTAACACCTTTCCAGATCCCTTGCTTGAGTCAGGGTGACAACTTACGTCTCTGCTTCCTCAGCAGAGGTCTTCTCCCATTCTACAGCAAAAACCATGAAGATGTTCCACTATCCTGCAGTGACAAAATTAGCTGTCATCAAACTGTAGGGTTTGGAAGTATGGTGAGTAGCTAGATGGAAGAAGATACTTTTCACTAGAGTGCTTTAATAAAAAGAAAGGTGAAAAATACAAAAGCCTTCCCCACACAGCATACAACCTATTATATTTCTGTTCATCCAGAGGAACTCACTTGGTGTCGAGTAAGAGCCCAGAGATAACAGCTGGCTCAGATGTCTGCTTAGATATCATTTAAAACTCAGCATGCCTAGAAGTGTGCATTTTGTACTGGCAAACACCTGGTTCAGGACTTTTTTCAGGTCTGTTTTCTCCAGTTTTCCATTTATTTTGCTGCTCTGAGAAATTAGTAGCTTCTTCTGCACCTAAGACTGAGTCTAGGGAAACCAAATAAAAAACCTATGCCTGTTTCCTCTTCAGGACACTCCAACTATTCTGGTGAATTTCTACCTCAGAGCTGCAGTGAGCAGCCTGGTTTACGTAAAAGGAGTGAAAATGGTTTTCTGGTTTTCCACTCTGCAGCACCCATTTTATTTCATGCTAAGGCAAATAAATGCATCTATTCCTGTCTTGCTCCTTTCACTATAATGTATAGCAGGTTAAAGTCACAGTTCAGATCTTTGCAGGTTTCAGATTCAAATGCTCATTACGTATCAGGGGGTCAGTATTCTAGCAGAAAAACACAAAGCTATCTTCAAAAGGCATGAAATTTCTTATGTTTAGAAACTCTTTGTAAAAGTCAAGATTTTTTTAGCTTTTAAAAAGGCAATCTGCAATTTAGAATACTACCAAAGTCCAAATTTCAAATGGATTTAAAACTAAAACAAAACACCTGAATCCCCAAACCAACAAACAGTAGGCAGGTTAGCTGGGGAAACTTCTATGCATATCCTGTTATTATCATGAAATCAGGAGAAACAAGTAGCTCTGTGTGCTGCCAAGCTAATGAAGCATCATTTCCAACATCTCTCTCCCATGAGGGTTTTCCAAAATCAAATAAAAGTGTATGCTTCCTTAACTTCCTTCTTTTGGGTTTTAATTGGCTTTTTCCCCTCAGCCTGGTATAAATTTTCATAGAATGTAATTTCTAATACTTTTGAGATTTCTCCTTCTCTGCTAAAGATGTTTGAAATGTGCCTGCTTGTTCAAAATCATTGGGTGTGGGGTGAAAATGGAGATAAACATCCACAGCATAACTCGCTTAGGTCTCATTTCCTTTGGAGGCTCAGCTGAAACATTATAAAACTGCATTTAGCTTTCACCTTGAATTTGTTAGTACAATCTAGTAGTGCACTGTCCGCCAATCTCAGACTACAACTCCAGTGGTGTGCCAACATAACACACCCTGCTCCACTTTAGTAGCTCACTGAAAGGTGAAATCTGGATTATAAAAAGATCCAAGCCCCAGTAATAACAGATGCTTTTCATGCTCATGCGCAAACCTCACCAAATGCGTCTGACAACCCAGCATTAAAGAAAAGACAGATTAACATGCACAGCCAGGCCCCTCTTTAAATATCTATACAAACCACATTCATAAACCAACATTTACATAATGATCTTCATGAAGAAATCCCCTTATGGCTACGATTTTTGAAAGTGAACAGTGACTCCAGGGATATAAAGGATCCAAGAGAATAATCACACTGTCTGGAAATCGAGCAACCAAAAAAGCCTCACACAGTGACAAGTCATTTCTGAATTACTTTTTTGGTTTTAAGACCCCTTACAGCTCCTTTCTGCTCATTCTGTTTTAAGTGAAGGTTTCACAGGGATAATTTGGTTACTATTTCAAACACAGTAGCCTGTTATAGCAAGACATTTCTTGTCTACAACCATTATTCATAATTTCTGTATTACTCAAGGTTAAAATATCTTTATTTTTAGAGAAGGGGCAGCAGCTCCTATCAGTTAGTCCAGAAGGGAGAGAGGGTGAAGCAGAGTCTTCAAATGCATTTTCAGTGTTTCAAATTACACTTTTAACAACACTCATCTGGCATTTCTGTCCCCTTCAATACAAATATGGAATTAATTGGAAAGTTCACCAACTAGCTCTCAGCTGCTGGACAGTCTCTGAAGGTAAAGATGATGGAAGAAGGTTGTGAGGGTGCTTTTGTAAATTCATGCAGCAGACCACAAAGGTCCAAACCCAAGGATGACTTTGAATGCTCATGCTGTAAATCTAAAACTTCCTATGGAGACTGAGCTAAAGCATACAGAAAACAAAGGAAGTCTTTCCATTGACTTTAAAATGCTTGGGACCCAATGTAAAATAAAGTTAAGGCACATACAGATATACTGTTTCATAAGGAAAAATTGAGACTTTTTTGATAGAGCAGATTTCTTGTTGTTTAGCTGTTTGAACCTGAAATTTCTTGTCTATGCCTGAATTTTCTGCTCTGGTGTATATCCATGTACCAGCCTCCTAGAGCCTTTATTCATGCAATGCTCCAGCTGAATCAATGGAAACTTTTAAACAAGTAGAACAACTGGATTTGGCATTGAACAACAAATATTTTTTTAAAACAACCCATCTCAGCAACCTGCTTCAGACAGATATCATGTCTTTGTTTCAAATAAGAAATTTGAGATGAAACCAGAAGTCTAAATTCTAGTTTGAATCTCATTTTCATTTGACCATAGTCAAGCCATTTGAGCTTCCTGAGCCTTCTTGCCCTACTTCCTACCCCCACCTCTCACAAAGATACAACTATAATCACATGAAATTTATTACCATTCTTCTCTATCTGCGTCACAGTTGCAAAAATATCTCATATCCAGACAACTTTCTTCCAGTCCACATGCACACTGTTGAATGCCTGGAAGAGATCCTCCCCAGTAAAGATGCTTTTCATTGGCACGGCCAACCCACCAAGCAAATGGAATTCCATCTGGATGAAAGGGAAACAGGGAGGGGGAGGAGAGGAAAGAGAAAAGAGACAAAGAGAGAGAGAGAAAGAAAACTTGATAAGCAAATTGGAATCTCCTGAGAAAGAAAAAGAGAATGGAGGTGGACACGTTAAATAATTCTGAAAGAAAAGATGCAAACTACAGATGAAGTAACAAACCATAAACTTTACCCACGTTCCATTTTATGGAATACATGTTGAGAAAGCAACAGCTCTATGGTAATCCTGTTTGGTTTGAAGACCAGATGTTTTCCCCATAGGGTTCATGTGCCAATCACCCATGAGAACTTTGGCACAGTTCAGCTGTAAAGACTTTTACCATGCAAACCCAACACCACTGTCTGTACCAGCTGTGTGTAGTGTTTTTGTGTAATGTTAGAGGGAAAATTTGACCACTGAAGGAGTCTGACAAAAAAAGTCTCCTGCCATGACTCACACTGCACAGCTGTCTTAAACCACTCACCACTGGCTAAGGATCTCTTGCAGAGTCAAACAGTTATGAAGGAGACTCCAGCTCTTACATCAAGATTCTTTTACCTTAAGGCTCACATATAATGAGCAAAACCCTTCAGAAATAAAACACAAACTGAACTATTACTATGGGTTTAATACAGTTCCTTTCAGAACTAGAAACCAAAAATTGTGCAGGTTTCTAAGGCAGCAGTCCAAGAGTGGAATTTGCAATTGCAAAGCTCCATAAGATATTAAACCAGGTAGGAAATAAATGGGGAAAAAGATCTCCCTATTTGGGAATTAATGTGTCTCTGTGAATTTATTTTCTATCTACAGGAACTCCAAGATCTGTGTATTTATATAAACCAAGACAGATTTTGTTTAAATTTCATAATCTGTTATACATCAAGCATTTAAATTTTACCAGTCAGATACAGTAAGTAAATTAAGATGTAATAAAATCCACACATTAATATTTTGCTAAGACTGACTTTGTCTTCCAGCTCACTTCCAGGTAACTTTTTCATTGACTTCTTAATCCTTAAATCAAGAAATGTAATCAGTTACACACAGAGGCAGATGGCAAAATTTAGCAAAATTGACATATCAAGACTTTTTGATCAAAGGAGTTTGGAAAAATAAAATGCACTGCTAATGTAGAAAAATGTATCAATTTATTTTTCTGCTTTACTAACATTATTAGTAGGGAGTATTCCTCATTATACAAAGCAAGAAAGTCTAAAATATGAAATGCAATCAAGGTTAACTGTAGAGTGTAAGGGAGTAATTAAAATGAGTTTTAGAATCACTTGGCAAAATTAATTCATATTTGTTTTCCTTCTAAGCTTAGACTGCTGAACTGTAAATTCATAAAAAAGGGAAAATAAAAATAGGAAGAGTAATTCTGTTCTCATGATACCAACAATTAAGACATGATGAGTTTGATCAATACCCCATGGAACTCATTAGAAAAACACAATTCAAGAACATCTAAGGATTCATCCTCCAAAAATGTACACACTCATTTTAGGTCTCATATTATTGTCAACACATTTATGTTTTCTTTCTTATCAGCCGATTTTCTTGCAGAAGGTGATTGCTGCAGCCAGAGAAACAGGCCTATACTATATTATTGGGAAATTACACAGTAAAGCTTGGAATAGTAATCTTAATTGAATAAAAGGGTGACTTGCCTAGGAGTTGAAATAGATATTATACAGAAGTGCTTAATCTAATTTTAAAAGTGCCCATTCTGGAAAAAATATTTAGGTAAAGACAAATCCTTTGGGCCATCAGCCCAAATAATGGCATTCATTAATCAAATTCAACCTCAAATTCTTTTGGCAGAAATCATTATATACTTCAACATAACAGTAAAATGAACAATCATTCACAGGAATTAAGAATGAGTAGTTTTCTGATGTCTCTTTCAGATCTGTTGTTATTTGTTTTATCGAGCAATACCAAGCAGACACATACACGTTCAGATTTATGATGCAGACTGGGGAAGTGATAGAAGCACCACAGTTCGAGTCATTTACAACTAAACTAAATATAGTGCTAAAAAATAGAGCATTCAACATTATAGGGAACAATCTTAGATTGTCAAGGGAATAGACTATAAAAAACCTAGTGTCTTTTCAAAAATTCTATTTATTAGGCAGAGTTCTGCCACCCTTTACTCAAGATAAGTAGATTTTTCTCCCTAACTAGTCCCTTAGAAATCAATTGTAGCATTAAGGAAGATTATGCCCTCATTCTTCAAAACTCTTTTCCACATGCTTAATTTTTAACACATGAGAAATCACAGAGCTTTTCAGCAAAGATCTTAAATCTAAGGTACTTCAGCAACATCAAAAGTGTGTAGGAATTACTGAAACTTATATTGTATGTCATATACCTGTAATGCCTAAGTAATCAGTAATTCACTAGCAATGCTAATCAATCTATTCTTGACTTCTTTCTAGAAAGTTTATACCATTGTACCCTGGCAGAGCTGGAGGGTACCTTGCATTAAGATTGAGTTCGGCCAACAGGTATTGATTAAGATTCTTTCTTCTAAGTCTGTAGATTTGTTGCAATATCTTCACTTCTGTAACCATGACATTATAATTTCTCAGAAGCACTGTCCATTCTCCACCACTTCAAAATGAATTAATTTCCGCTCCTTGGTGAAGCCACAGACTACGTCAATGATGTCAAGGATCACCTGCTACGTGCTCAGGAGTGTTGCAACCCGACTAGAAGAAAGTGCAGCAGGAGGGCCAGGAGACCTCCATGGATGGACAAGGAGCTGCTGAGGAAACTTAGAGGGAAAAAAGAAGCTTATAGAAGGTGGAAGCGAGAACAGGTGGCCTGGGAAGAATATAGGAGCATTGCCTGGGAAGCTAGGGACCAGGTTAGGAAAGCTAAGGCCCAGCTAGAATTAAGTTTGGCAAGGGATGTGAAAGATAACAGGAAAGGATTCTATAGGTATGTAGCAAATAAAAGACAGGCTAGGGACAATGTGGGCCCTCTCTGGAAGCCATCAGGAGAACTGGCTACCATGGATTTGGAGAAGGCTGAGGTTCTTAATGACTTCTTTGCCTCAGTCTTCACTAGCAAATGCTCTGACCATACCACCCAAGTCTTGGAAAGCAAATGAAGGGACTGTGAGAATGAAGACCTTAGGCCCACTGTAGGAGAGGATCAGGTTCAAGACCATCTTAAGAACCTGAACGTGCACAAGTCCATGGGACTTGATGAAATCCATCCACGGGTTCTGAAGGAGCTGGCAAATGAAGTTGCTAAGCCACTGCCCATCATCTTTGAAAAATCATGGTAGTCAGGTGAAGTTCCCGATGACTGGAAGAAGGGTAATATAACCCCCATTTTCAAGAAGGGGAAGGTGGAAGACCCGGGGAACTACAGACCAGTCAGCCTCACCTCTGTGCCTGGCAAAATCTTGGAACAGCTTCTCCTGGAAAACATGCTAAGGCACATGAAAAACAACGAGGTGGCTGGTGACAGCCAACATGGCTTCACTAAGGGGAAATCCTGCCTGACCAATTTGGTGGCCTTCTATGATGGAGCCATGGAACTGATGGACAGGGGCAGAGCAGCTGACGTCATCTGCCTGGACTTGTGCAAAGCATTCGACACTGTCCCGCACGACATCCTTGTCTCTAAATTGGAGAGACATCAATTTGACAGATGGACCACTTGGTGGATAAAGAACTGGCTTGATGGCCGCACGCAAAGAGTTGTGGTAAACGGCTCGATGTCCAGTTGGAAACCTGTAACGAGTGGTGTCCCTCAGGGATCGGTGTTGGGACCGGTCCTGTTCAATATCTTTGTCGGCGACATGGACAGTGGGATTGAGTGCGCCCTCAGCAAGTTTGCTGACGACACCAAGCTGTGTGGTTCGGTTGATACGCTGGAGGGAGGGGATGCCATCCAGAGGGACCTTGACACACTTGAGAGGTGGGCCGATGCCAACCTTATGAAGTTTAACCAAGCCAAGTGTAAGGTCCTACACCTGGGTCGGGGCAACCCCAGGCGCTGCTACAGGTTGCACAGAGAAGAGATTCAGAGCAGCTCTGCGGAGAAGGACTTGGGGGTGCTGGTTGACGAGAAGCTTAACATGAGCCGGCAGTGTGCGCTTGCAGCCCAGAAAGCCAACCATATCCTGGGCTGCATCAAAAGAAGCGTGACCAGCAGGTCAAAGGAGGTGATCCTGCCCCTCTACTCTTGTGAGATCTCACTTGGAGTACTGCGTACAGTTCTGGTGTCCTCAACATAAAAAGGACATGGAGCTGTTGGAGCGAGTCCAGAGGAGGGCCACGAGGATGATAAGAGGGCTGGAGCACCTCCCGTATGAAGACAGGCTGAGAGAGTTGGGGCTGTTCAGCCTGGAGAAGAGAAGGCTGCGTGGAGACCTCATAGCAGCCTGCCAGTATCTGAAGGGGGTCTATAAGGATGCTGGGGAGGGACTCTTCCTTAGGGACTGTAGTGGTAGGACAAGGGGTAATGGGTTCAAACTTAAACAGAGGAAGTTTAGATTAGATATAAGGAAGAAGTTCTTTGCAGTGAGGGTGGTGAAGCGCTGGAATGGGTTGCCCAGGGAGGTTGTGGATGCTCCATCCCTGGCGGTGTTCAAGGCCAGGCTGGACAGAGCCTTGGGTGACATGGTTTAGTGCAAGGTGTCCCTGCCCATGGCAGGGGGGTTGGAACTAGATGATCTTAAGGTCCTTTCCAACCCTTACTATTCTATGATTCTATGATTCTATGTTAATCAAGGAGTTAACATGGCACCATAAACTAATGGTTACATAGTCAGTAGAATTTCTAAGCCGACAAGTCCATTTGATAAAACATGCTACTAATTCTTTCTGTGCTTACATACACCTAGTGAAGCATTATCTAGTGAAAAAAGGTAGTCAAAAGCCTGCTGCAGAAATAGAAGTATTATTTTCCATGCATTTTTGTCTATTTAGAACTGAAAAAAAACCCCTTGCTATAATAAATTTAAGGTTGTCTTTGAACTCCGTACTATGGTTCTGAAGCAGAGAATATGTGGGGAAAAAATCCAAACCAAGCAAACAAGCCCCAAGTGACTGAGTTCACCAGTAAAAGAACAGAGATCTGTTTCTTTCAAGTGATTTCCTCCTGTACTGCTTAAGCTGCCTTAGGAAGGTTTGAATTTTTATAAACAAGTCCTCAAAAATGCAAAACTTTTTAAGGACAATAACCCCTTCTGTGATGATGCTGCCTGGAAGACTCTACAAACAGCTGTGATATTTTCATAACTTTTTTAACCATAATTTAATATCGTATTAAATAAAAGAACTGAGCAGGCAGACAGTATTTTGTATCAAATCAAGTACTGCTACTCATTCATACTGCAAGGCACAGGCTGCAGAAAGTAAGGTTGGCACAGGTCTTCTGAAAGGCAAAAATAAGGGGTCTTATCTTCAACTGATCATCCTGATGTTTCCCTCTACCTGTTTCCATAGGCTGGTCCTCTGTGGTCTATTGGTCTATTCAACAGCTACAGTGTGTATGTAACTGAAGAACCAAATAAGACTTTGGGTCATTACAATACTGAAATGCATGGACAAGAACTCCATTTTTCTTCATCCAGCAAGGCACAGAGAGTAAGCTCCTTTCAGATGTCAGTTTTTCAGCAGACCTCCAGTACCTGCTCTATCAGTGTGCTTAACTCAACTGTTCATTGTTAGTTCTCTTTATAAAATCTGCTTCAGCAGAAGCAAGGCTGTCACAGACTGTACAGATCACAAGCACAGAGGCTGAGGACTATGAAGAGAACAGCAGACACATAGAGGTTGTTTCCAATGATCCTTAGAAGGAGATGTAGATTGAGATCAAATTCACCTGCAATGCGTATCTGGCTCTTCTAGTGACAAGAATGGCTGAATGCATATTTGTTGTCCCTCCACCAGCTCACAAGAAAATGTCTGTCCTCCTAAATCTCCCTTGTGCTGACAGTTCTCTCAGTAAGAGAAGGCATTGATGTTGCTAGCAGTACAAGTTATTTTTAAAGGTTTTAGGCTTGCTCATATTTTAAATATCAGAGAACCTTTGAAAATAATTATTTGTACAGGCATTCAGAAGCTGGGGTAAGAGAAGCAGCAACATATTCCTACAGCATTTAGAACCAAATTACTATGTATATAAGTCCCAAGCAGCTCCTGTGGACTCAGTTTACCTTTAAACAGGCAGAAAGTCCTAGCATTGGCTTTTGTGTTTATACAGTACGAGTTAAGACAAAGCCATGCATTTTTAAAAGTATTTAAAATCTTTGTCAAGATTTGCCTGCATCATTTGCCAAATGGTTCTTGTTATTGCAACAAACAAAAATCTAAAAGTGGAAATATAACAGGATAATCTGGATCGCTTGCTAAACTTTTGTACTGTATGCACCTAAAGTCTGACCCATACCTCTAACAGAGGTAAGGCTTTTGGGGTGCCCAAATTACTGAAACATGTCTTTTCCACCACCATAGCAAGTCAATTTATTTGTACCTGTCTGTTGAAACATTGAAACCATATTGCATTCAATCAACGTTCTTTTGGCAGTCTTCATATTAATTTTTTCCTCCAAAATCAAACTGAGTTAAGGAGAACTGAATTTGTTAAATCTTCTTTCTATACATCTTATTGATGAAAATGTAGACTAATTTACATCTATGCTATTTTCTCTTAAAAGGAAAAATTCACAATCAAGAGATAGTGAAAACTAGGAAAATATTGATTGTGGAATTGCATAGAGCAATCAAAGCCAATTCTTTGCTACCGCACTCAAAAACATGAAATATCTGTTTGCATTAACCACTTCAACAATATCAAATCCTGCAAATGGCTCACCTGATGCACTGAACATTACGTGAAACAAGCAGCAGATTTTTTTATACATGTATCTGTATATATACACACAAATATATGAGGCAATTTCAACCTCAATAAATGAATCCAGAGGCCAATCCAGAGCACATATTATGACCTCAGATAATCCATTTTTAAAAGGCTCTTGAAAAAAAATTGAGAAAGGGGTAAGGGATTGAGAACAAGGAAAAGCTATGACTCAATATTTTTTGTAGGAATTTACCAAGGTCATGTTTTCCCATGCTTGTTTTTTTTCCATCACAACATTTTTCTAGCTTTTTTAATCAGAATTTTAAATATTAAAGATTGAAGTAAAACCAAATTCTTTCCCTTCAGCCTTTTCAACAACAACAACAACAAAAAAACCGCAAACCAACCAAAAAACCAAAATCAAAAACAAACCAAAGAATTTGAGAAATCAAATTTTATTTGAGAAATCAAGGAAAAAGTGTTTATAATAGTTCTGGACAAAATTACGGACAAATTGGAGAACTATTCCATATTTGGTGGATAGTACAAAATTAATACATTCTTAGAGGATGTTTGTTCAGTGAAGAGGTCTGTGGTGTTAATAACTCGGAATCTGTATGGTTTAAATGACAAGTCACACCTGTAGGTGGACAAAATGAATATATGTAATATGGACCAGGATAAAAATGAGAATCCCAATGACATGCTTCCTTTGAACACTATTCACTGAGTGAGCCACTAAGTCGTCCAGTTGGTTTTGTACCCTCTGCCCCCATGTGGACACACACACTTGTTTTATGCCTGGCTTTTCTCTTTTCAGTACAGCCATAATGAACAGCTAACACTTTGTTCCTTTTACTCAAAACCTTCCCCATGGCAATTGTGCAATTCTGTTTTATAGTCCTTTCTCTGTCTTGTGAATGCTCCATCCCCGGCAGTGTTCAAGGCCAGGCTGGACAGAGCCTTGGGTGACATGGTTTAGTGCGAGGTGCCCCTGCCCATGGCAGGGGGGTTGGAACTATATGATCTTAAGGTCCTTTCCAACCCTAACTATTCTATGATTCTATGATTAAAACTATAACCCACACACCACTGCCCTAATTTTCAGAGATGACAAACACAACTACGCTGGAAATCATGGCTGGTCAAACACTGCAGCAAGACAGATGCTATTCGGTACTGAGTAACACCAGTGCTAGTCAGTGTTGTTCAGATTTGCACTGAATTTGATTTCAATTTCTGGTCAGATCCTGAAAACCTTATTCAGAGCAGCTATCCGAAAATGAAGTAGTCCTGCTAATTCCAGTGGTCCTACTCCCTGGAAATATGTTACTTAGTCATGAAGCCTGTCCTTCATTTTAAAATAATTTTGTTAAGTGTGGTTAGGAAAAGGGGAAAGAAAGGCAGTATTTTGCTGACATTTTCTTTCTCATTATTCAGCTTTGCTGCAAAGGTGCACTGCTTTCATATACAGTCCCAGGCTGAGGCAATTACTCAAAAATGAAAAGAAAAAAACCCACAACCATGCAGCGCCATTTGTCTGCATCTCCTTCTCTTAAGCAGAGCAACTGCATCTCCCTCTGGTGCAGCTGTTATCATAGTGTGCTTTGTTCTTCCTGGAGTTGTTAAGATATTCTCACAAATGAGAATGGGCAGAAAGAAGGTAAATAAAAATGAACCTTTGCTTCTTCTGGATTTAACAGAAGGCTAATGAGCTGCAATGACAGAGTTGTGCTATCGCACACAAACAGTGCTTCAGTAAAAGCAAAATCTTCAACAAGCCTTTGAGAGACAGATTTGAGGATGGGCGTAAGGATTTCAGACCCAACCACTTTTATATGCCAAGGAAGATTGGATCTACATCCAGACTAAAATTTTATGACTCGTGAATGTCTCTGCTGAAGGCCAAAGAAGGATGAAAATACTATGAGTACTTGCATTCTCCCCTGCCATCTCAGGCTGGGTTGTTTTCTCAATAAATTTCTGGCAACGTGACAAGTTTCCTGAAAGATGCAAGCAGGACTCCAGCCAGCAACAGAAACTATGGGAACAGTTAAAGGCCTGCAGGTTAGGAAGAAAAAGCATCAACAACAAACTAACCCAAAAACAAAAACGCAGAAAAGATTACAGTTTTTATGGATAAATGACAAAACAGAGAAAATACCAGCTTTGAGTCCTCAGGAGTTTTGCTGAAGATGGACTAGATACCCTACCCTGTTGAAACAAAAACTTTATCTTATTGCCTGTATCTCCTGCATTTCAGCTCAGCTTCACTTCAAACCTATCCCTCTTGCTTTCAATTCCTTTTCTTCTTCATTCGCCTTTTCCTTTCCCATTTTTTCTGTTTAGCCTAACTCCTCCAGGAAAATTCTGATAAACAAGCCCTGCATTGCCTTAACAGATAGGCCTATGACACTGATGCATGTCCTGCCACATCCTGACTCTATAGTGCGACCTGAACCCCATCAGTGGCCTGGATTCAATTGCAAGTGAACAAGACCATGGATAAGCCACAGTAGGCTCCAGCATGACCCTGCCTGGGCCAGAGGAGCAGGTCCTGCTTGATGGATGTCTGGACTTTTTTCCTATGTCATAGGTATAGCCAGTAAGAATAACATCAATAGGATGATGCCAACATTTTTTGCTCTCACACTGCTCATTCAACTCCTATTTATTCATTATAATCACATTTAAAGGGGGTAAAAAAGGAAAATTAATTATATATTTGATCCATTTACTCTTGAAAGATCCATAATGGCAGCTCAAGCTTTTGGGATAGTGTGTGGACGAAAAGTAACAGAGGGACCCTACCTGCAGCACTCTGCAGCACCTCTTGCACTGAATGTGGTGCAATGGTGAAGCTGTACAGCAAAGTCCCCAGCTGCACCACTCCCAGGCTCATATACTTTCACCTGCCTACCAGCCTGAGCCCTTCATCAAGAAAGTCCACGAAAACCCAAGTCTACAGCCTGGCCTAACAGTAATCTGGAAGCCCGGGTGTAACTCAGAGCAGGTTGCTCAAGTTTATGGACACAAGTCAATTGGTGTAAAGTTGAGTGGAATTAATTAAGGTTTAATCCAATTCTTGCAGGAAGACATGGAAGATTTGCTGATCATGCCCACAACAAAATGCAATTTGATAAACTAGAAAAAGAAAATAGATAAAATGGGGACATCTGGGACATTTAATAGAGACTGGATAAGTTACAGAAAAACATGCTGTGGAAAGCAATCTTTGCTTGGTCCTTTGGGAGAAACTACATTCACTAATAACAGTTCTTCACCCTTTATTTTGAAAAGTGTCTGAGTAAAAATGGAATTACCTTACTCAACAGAACTGTTTCCTGTATAGGCAATTTTAACTATCAGCATTAATAATGAGAAAAGTATCATTATTACTTTTTTTCCCTCCTGCTAACATCGCACCAATACAGTCAGTAGTGACTGAAATGAACTCTCTTCTGACTTGACAGCCCTCCAAAGAAAACAGATTAATTTTGTTCCCATTGTACTTGTGATGGCAGCTTTTTGGAATAATAAAAGCTAGATTTGAGTACAGAGAATCTTTATTAGCGATATTGATTCACAAAGCAATGAAAACACACCTCATCCTTCAGCTCCCAGGTTAACACAGCATGGCTGACAGTTAGAGAGTAACATCTATTTACATGGAGTGAATATGATGAGAAAGTCACTGGGACAATGTTATTTCCAGAGATGGCCTTTTTGAAATATAACCACTAACTGGTTCCTATAAGTGGCTGATAATATCTACTGAATTTCATGGATTAGATTGATCTTAGAGAAATAAGAAAACATCATCAGTAAATATGCTGAATTTCTGAAGTGGAATAAAAATAGAAAAACAGTCTTAATAGAACATAAATTAGAAGAGGTAATAACATGTTGTTAATCACTTTGAAGCTGCAATTCCTAATTAAATAAAAGAGGGGATTTTCTTAAAACTGATAATAGCACTCAGATATTATTGGGATGGTCCTTCTGTTTCAGAAAGAATCCTTTGGAAAATTAGATGTGAACATCTCAAGTTCCATGTAAAATTAATTGAGCAAATTAGAATCTCTGGTAAGAGGGAAATTTGGTATCATTCCCCACGCAGCTTTATATAAAAAGCCAGAGGTTTGGGATTTTTTTTTTTTTTAATTTTGTTTTTGTTTTTGTATTTTTAAAGGCAAAAAAGCAGTGTATTTAAATCCATGCTAAAGAGCTGAAAAAATCCCTGTGCAGAGCATGCAACGTATTTGCTGTACTCTGTAAGACAAGCATTGTAAACAACCAAAAAATGAAACCAACACTCGGAATAGAGTTTAGAGAATAAGCAGGCACATTTCAGAGTCTTCTACTAATTATGAGCCAACAGGGCAGTTTGCACAAGCAGATTAAAAGCCATGCTCTTAGCCTCTCCTCCTACTCTTCTGTCACATCCTTACTGAACTGAAATCTCACAAGACCAGTTGAACTGGATTATTTACTTTTGCTCCCAAAACATGTTAGTTGGCAAAAGACAACACTCAGTTATACTTCCTACAATCACAACAGTACCTATCTGGACATACAGCACAGCAGTGGAGAAAGCCCAGTTTTAAGTGCTTTATCAAAAAACCCCCCAAACTCATCAAACTGCATCCCTGCAACAGATTAAACTTCTTTATAGTCTGATGTGTTACAACACATTACAGAGCAATGGTAAATAAATAACTGCTGATTTGACACTGCTTTCAACTGCTGAGCAATTCTGCTTTCCTCAGTGTACAATTAATGTCAGCAGTTAATGCCTTAAGTGGTGGAATTGGAAACTCGACTACAATAAACAAATGCAGTCAAGTTTCAACTTAAGGATATAACCAAACTGCAGCATGGCATTGGTTCAGCCATCCCTGTCTCAGGCTGCAATTATAGTTCTGTTGGTCAGAGCAGCAGGGGCATCATTTGTCATTCTAAGGAAGGCTGGAGTGCTGTGAAATTGGGCACTTTGGAAAAATGCAGCTGTAGCAGAACATATGTATAGCCAAGACCATGAAATGAACTGGCTCCAAGCCAGCATGTAAGGAGGAAAACAAGAGAATATAAATGGAAAAATTCATAGAATACTGTACTCAGAAGATGCTCCTATTGATATATCCTGACCAGCTTTAAAGGTCAGGATGACAACAATCTGTCTTCTCTATGGAACAGCTTAATCAATTTGCAGCTCTTTTTTCTTCACCCTGTTAGCAATGAGTTTACATCTTTCAAATAGATCTTCTATTTAGTTTTTGCTATTTAATTGGTCTCAGGTTCCTGTATCTCTCTCTATACAACTGCAGCAAACAGAAGGATATATACATGGGTGTGTATATACATTCACACATAGACTGTACTGGATAGAATATGAACTGTTCGGCTATGCTCCATAGCTCTACTGTCACTAACAGAGGTTATCATTCAGCTCAAGCGACAGTTTTCTGCTCCTGAAGCAGAAGGAAGAACTCAGCTATAGCTTTACCACTGCAGTGAATACTGGAATGAGCAGAGGCTGCAGAAGAATGACAATCATGCAATCACAAGGAACCACCAGTCAGTCCTTCCTCTTTTTCCAAACCCTGAACAGAACCGTGTGGAGAAACAGACTCCTTCCCCCACCATGCATGCACACGCACATACTGCAGAGTGGGGCTGGACACTTCAGTAGCTCTAAGAAATGTATCAGCGTATGCTCAGTGTCAGAGTCAGCCACGAAGCTTAACAGTATTAAGAGACAGCACCTTTTGCCCTCTGGGCAAGATCAGGGCATTTTATCCCAACCCAGCATAAGATGAGCTGGCCTCATTCATTGATTACTTGGCAGTTCTGGAGCACAGCTCTTGACTCTTCAGAGAACTCCAGTTGCCACACCGATTGTGAAGATCACGTGGGCTGCAATGAGCATTTCATATACCTTTTTTTTTCATTTTCTTTCTTCCCATGAAACATACAGTTCACAAGTTTGCAGTTCATATTTTCAGAGTAATTAATCTTGTGTTCATTTCATGCAGTTTTCAGCACTTCACTGAAATGGCTACATCTATGTGCCTTCTGTATTTAATGGCAAGAGAAAGAACCACCATCGAAGCCATTCAGTCAACCTACAATCTTCATGGAGTAAGAACCAAGATTTTTACACACAACATAACTTTCTACTGTAGGACTTTCATGACGGCTGATGAAAGGCAAACTTTTCTTGTGGGCTGCATCATGGCTGTGAATCAAAATCCCACAAGATCATCACATACATCACCATCTTTCCTTCCAACAGTAAGGCTCCTTAGTCGGATATACCTTCCTCAAGACAAGTATAACCTGCTACAAGTCCTGTCTACTACTGGTTTGGAGAGATGTAGGCATCTCCCTCATGTAGTGATGCTTGGGTGGAAACAGTACAACTAAGGCAGGTAAGTCTCTCTAAGACTAGGGTAGAATTTTGGCAAGGTACACATTAATATATGTTGTTAGAGTTCTCCAACAGCTATGCAAAAAGTAACTGGGTTCAATCACTTCCATTAGCTGTCTACCTAATTTGCCTGAACTCTTTCCAAGATACGGAGCCCCAGGGGACCAGAAGTCAGAGGAAATGAAATCATGGACAAGATCAGACCCAAGGTCCAATCAGTCCCAGATCAGACAAAATGGGAATCCCTGAGTGGCAAACTACTTTTAAAAATATAAAAGAGCCCCCCCTTCAACTTCTCTATACATACAACTGCATGAATATGTACACCTCTTATAATGGAAGCTTTTCCACTGAGTTTTACATTAGGGAATTAATAACTGTAAGTTATAAATTTATGGATATAATACACTCCTAAGGATTATGCTTTTTCTCACTTCTGAAGAGCAGAACAAATGCAGAAGCAAACATTACCCTGATGTATGCTTCATTACAGAACAGGCTGCAGAAACAATCAGCAATATGCAACCTCCCGTAAAGAAAAGTGACAACTTTCCTCCCCCTCCCCCCATTTCAGTATTGCTTTTTTCCTACCCTCATCCTCAGACAAATGACATTCAGCAGTGTTGATGCTGCACCTTGTATTTTCTTCCACTCACATGCAACTGGTCAAGATAATGTGCAGATACCCAGAGATTCTGGTAAGACACAGCTGTATTATGTTGTAAATTCAGAGATACAGAACACTGATCTGTGTAAAGGCAGCAACCCCCTAATACAGGAAGAAATGTATTTGTCTGAATTTGGGTTTCTTTTCTCTTCCACAATGTGAGTAAATGTTATAACTGTACAGCTTTACTTTTAAATGAAATACATAAATGACTCCCAAACAGCTGGCCTACTTAACACTACTATGTAAACATCTGTTGACATTTATGCATGCAAATAAGTACATCGGCTAGCAAGTCTCTTAGGCTCAGATTACTCTTTATCAAGTCCTCCCAGAAACCACTGGGGTCAAGGCCAATGACTGTGTGAAGGGGGAGGAAAGGGAATTCTTAAGCTTTTTTTGGAGAATTGATCCTTTGAGAAAAGATGGATGATACAAAAAACCTCAACTACCATGCTTTCTATTTTTCAGTATATTTGCTTTAATGAAAGTTTTCTTTCCTGCCTCTTCGTGGTGATATCCTACTTCACTACATATTTTAGTAGCTTGTTATATAAACAGACACTGTGTCAAATTTTTATTTCCCTTTATTCAAACCATCTTTTGAAAGTGCCAGGGATACCAGGCCTGCTCCTGCTGAACTAAATGGGATTCTTGACATTGACATGAACAGAAACGGGACTAGGCTGGCTGTATGCCTCATTAGATACACTATTCTATAGCAACCTCTAAAATTCTGCTGAACTCTCCCTTTCAAGAAAATAAAGCAAGTAAACTCAAAGGCCATGAAATGTCACTATTACATTTCAACACTTAAGCTGAGGTACCTGATGAATTAGCCATCTTCTTGCCAGGCATCTTAGAAAACTGCAGCCCCTGAGGGATTTCCCCTGGCCATTACCACTTATTGCAAAGTCAAAGAGAGAAAGCTAAGGTTACCGTTTTGCCTGTGGAATCAAAATATGCTGAGAGAGCATTTTATTCCCCAGACTTAGAGGTTTATTGCGTTTCTAATTCACACCTAAGGTCACCATATGTCAAGTGAGTATGCATCCTGCTACCATGGCTCCTGTCATTTTAACTGTAATGCTAAATAGTCCTAGACTTGAACAATACTGCCTTAGAAACAATGCAATTTAGTGCTTATAGCAGAAGACTCATATTCCGATTGAAGATAGAAAATTAAATGTTCTGGTTCCACCTTTGGGTTTGTCAGACTCTTCAAAATTATACAAGTTACTCAGTAGCTCTGGACCTTAATTTTCACACTAGAAAGCCAAAGAACTAAAAGCCCTGAATAAACAAAATAAACAAAGCTAGTACAGCAACAACAGTGTTTTCTTTTTTGAGAAAAATTAATAAATGAATCAATCTTTGAACAAATTTCATTTAGCATTTAAAACTACAAGATGAGGTTTGAAATCGGTTTCTTATGGCCTGATACAATTATACCACGATGATGATGCTTCCCTCTGCACAATGCATTAACGTGAATTTGACCACACAATTGTCATTTCTTGTCTTGGAATGTTAAGCAGCCATAACTGTCCTTTGGGTGTTATCTTAAATACATTAAAAAAGAAATTGAATGCTTTCACCACATTATAGATGGGACAGTTTTTCAAAGCTAATTTCTATGTCTGTGAATTATTCATAATACACTTCAAACGGGCTCTTTTGGATAAGGTAATTGACCTTGTCTGTATAAGGCACCTCGTGCCTTGCCTTGGGATAATTAAATCTATGATGTGGTCCATTATTTAAAGGTAATGTCTTTTCATTAGGTTAGGCAATATATTATCACTCAAGTAGTCTCCTAATTCTGCATTTAGTGCATTCAAGTTTTCATCATGTTTTCTCATGGGTTACGCTCACCGTAGTAATATCTCACATTAAGTAGCACAATGCAACAGCAAGACAGCATGCTTTTAATAAATGCAAACAGGACTTTGAGGACTAAAATATCAAGATTCATCTCTGCATTTGCAACCTCAGTTGGCTGTGCTTGGAAAAGCACTTTATTGGAAAAGCAATAAAGCGTGCCTATTCAGTGTCAGGTCAAAACTCAGGTACAACTAACGTACCAGGTGGCAGTGGCTACACAAATTCACATACCATTCAGTGAAAACAGTTCTGTGCCGCTGAAAGGTATGCTAAAACACATGTATGGAATTATGATCTAAGCTAGCTCAGGTACAGAGTTTTATTTTGCTATGTAGAGAAACCTTTGGTTGGCCTGCTATCCAAGGATTCAATTAGCAATGCTGGCTTTCATCCAGGCTCTGAATCATTTCAGCCTTCCCTGTAACAGATTACTAGGACTCAATTCCCCACTACCTATTCTCTCAAAAGATTTTGCTCAGTGAAGACCTAAGTAGCTGATTATTTCTACATATGCATGGAGTGAAAACTGAGAGAAAGCTAAACAGTTGAGCACCCAATTCTCTTCTGCGCTCCAACTATTTTGAACCACTTTAGCAGAATAGAGCAGCTCTGAATCTAGTCAGTCACTGACAAAGTCCTCCTGCATGGGTAAATTCTTCAGTGGCACAGTGATCCTGCATCAATCCCTTTCCTGGCTCTGAAAAATGGTCAGAGATGGTATTCTAATTTATATTGCACCACTCCTGCAACCAGGCTCAAAGATGCTTCCCCACCCCCCTCTACTTCAGTTCTGCAAGGTATGTCTGTCTATTCTATTATAGTACTGGCTTTTTCAATCTACCAGTGCTGAAGTGTTTAGACCCTGATTGCAAATACTGCATTAACAAGCTATGGATGAACTTGTTAGCTTCTCTACATATCTGATTTTTTAGAATGTTTCTGTGTTTTGTAGTTTGTTTTACATTAAAGAGGAATTTAATGAAAGATGTAACAACTAAGGAGTTAATCCACCACCTTACTTGCCTAAATCAGTACAAATACACTGAAACCAATGGAACTGATCCTGCATATCTTTAAGCTTTGTGTTTTTTTAGTTGAATCATTCGATATTGTAGCTTCTCTCAAGCTGTCCATTAATAGAATGTTATAATTATGTTAGCTATTCAAAGCTTTTTAATCATGTTATACAAACACAATTCAGCCTATGAATTGTTTATCTTGATTAGATATTGTTTGAGTGTTCGCTTAAAATTATGAAGCATTATTTTAGAACAGAAATAAAGACAAGGGCATCAAAAAGACTTCAAGGTGTTAGAGTAAAAAATTACAGTGAAGGCCTTTGGCTGAATTCCTACTTGCATGAATATTCACGAACAATCTATTGATGCCTCAAGAACATTTCTGCAAGCACAAAAATTTCAGTATTGTGGTCCAGAATAATATAAAAAAAGGATTATGAAAATTAGAGTTAAATTGAAACAAAATTCCAGTAGGATAGAAAAGAAATAGCTGCCATTTATCATTTTCCATCAGCTAAAACAAACTAGCCAAGGAAAGTATTGTTCTAAGCAAGATTACATGCAACTGGCCTGTCTGCTAAATCATATTTCATAATGGTTGACTGACTTTCGCTATGTAACCACAGTTGTGTACTATACATTGATAGCTCCTGTCACTATAATACAATTATGTTTACCCATTAGTTTCTGCTTGTGCCACAACCCAGCAACTACAGTATTACAATGGTTCTAATGGTCTGTTTCACTTTGTTCATTTACCTACTAATTTTGGCAATGGCATATTTCATGGAACATAAATTTCATCCTCTGGAAACATGACAACCTGTAGTACAGTATGGTCAGACAGATTCTGGAGCTTTGTATGGAAGTAAAATGAATTGTCCAGGGTGGCATTTTGGAAAGAACATACCTCCCTCTGGAGGCATCAGTTGTATCTAAGGTGATTACTTCAGCAGTAACAGGATGTAATTACTCACTCAATAAAATTCTGCCCATATTAAGTAGGTGCTTCTAATGTTCTGCAGATAGACCGGTGGCCCGAGCATGCCTCACAGAGGCAGTAAACAAAATGCAACACAATCTCTTTGAATCCAGAACATAAGTGTTCACTGGGAAGGAAGCGACCTAGAAAGCCAGCACTGCTCTGAATCTGGAGGCTCTGGGAAACACGACCCCAAAACAGAAGCTGAAAAATGCTCATTGCCAGAAGGACCTTCCCCAGTTCAGCAAGAGGCATTAAAATGTCAAAACAAATGAACCAAACAGACTTTTCATAGCCAGAGAAAAAGCCAAAGGGAGCTGAAACTAAGCTTACTTCAGGAGAAGACAATTTGTCTTAGAATCCCACCCTCTGCTGTCTGTTATGTTAACATTCAGTTCTGAAGAACTCTTTCTGAGGAACAACCACTAAACTACTGTTATACACCAATATAGTTTCAACTGGCTAAAATCTGAGAGCTTGAAATCATGGTGAAATTGGCAGGTAAACAAATGCGAATGTACATAAAGCCTTTAACTTAATGGGGAAAAGAGTAACCAACAACTGACTCATTTTGCACCAGGTTTGACAATGACCCATCCAGTGATCCAGGAAAAATTAACTGCAGTCAACTTTAATCCTTCCTTTCCTCCCAACCTATCTGCACATATCTACATAAAAGTGCAAACACATTCTTTCCCCAAAAGAAAGCACTCTATCTATATATAATAATGGATGGTTTATACAATATCTATTATATACAATACCTATTAAATAATACGTATAATATCAATTATATTTTATCTGTGTCTAATATGGACTGTAGTGACCACTTGAATCGGCAAGTAAAAGGAAAACTGGTAGTTAAAATAAACATATCGTGTAATTGATGTTACTTTTTCTTCAGAACCACTTTTCAGATCTCTGCTCATTTTTTAAAACATATCATAGGCTTGGACTTATCAGTAAAACAAACTTGTCACACGGGAACTAGCTGCAGTAATACAAAATTGAGAAAAAAAAAAACCCCAGCCAGGAATTGTTATTATCTTTTTTTTTTTTTCTGCCAATAAGTGCTCCTTTGAACATTTTGATCTCATTGAATGAGGTAGCTTGAAAAAAAAGAATAGAAAATGGTTACTGATTGCAGACTAAACTACTGGTAGCACTATTCATGCGCTATTAATGTTAATATACTGGAATCACTACATGTTGTAAATCAGACATGTCATTTTAAACTTTTTTGGCAAACCAAAGGTAGAGGAGAAGGGGAACAGAGAACTGATCATCCTGAATAAAGAAACAGGCAGCAAATGAGGCAGACAGACAGTGAATATAGCACAGAAGCGTGTGTCCAAAGACCAGTGAAAGACTGATAGGTACTGACAAAGTTCAGGTGAGTTTAGGATATACATTTGGTTTACGTTTTTGTTCTTTTGCTGAGAAGGAGACAGACATTTGTGTCTGTCATTTGTGTCGCATTTAGCGTGGTGAGAAAATACTGCACTTACATCTCATTTTAATCCAGGTATCAGAGAATCCATACAGAGGCTCAAGAGTAAAGCACAAAAACATAGGGAAAAAAAGCAACATTTATTACTCCACCATTCATTGAGCTATTGTTTTGGCAAGAATAAACAAAGAAACAATGTTCTAAACTGCCAAAAAAAAAAAAAAAGAAAAAAAAATCAGTAGCACAGATAAAATAACCAAAACTGTATAGTTGGGAGAGATGCTGTTCACTAGGCAGAAGCATGAGAAGATACAATATTTAATCAGTTTGATCAGTTCCTGTTTAGAAAGATACCTAAAGTAAGTTGGAAGTACCACCTTCAGTTGTGTGTATCTCTAACTGGAAGAACTTGGACGTCTACCTTGGGCTGAATGCATAACCTTCAGACAGCTACAGTAAGACTACATGGACCACCTTAGAAATGCAGGCCTGCTTCCAACAGCTCTAGTAAGAGTCATTTCCAACAACAAGGGTGCTGTTTCTTAATTACAGAGTCCCTTCTTGCCCTTTACAAAGGAAGACAACATCCTTACCATACAACTATGCTATGTACTTCAATAATAGGTACAACCAGGAAACAGAATAGGTGTGATGGTTTCTAATCTGTGCAGGTAACAACAGCTATCAACAGTGGATGAATTCTAGCATTGAATCAGCATTACTGGCGACAGACTCTGAAGACTAGATTATGAACCCATGCCTGCTGCATCTGGCTGTATTCAGACCCATACCTAGATTTAAACCATCATGGCTAAGCTAACACTTTCTGAATACATGGCACTCATTCTCAGGTAAGCTTATCTTTCTTCCAAACATCTATGAACAAGAAAGACAGGGCTGTCTATATAGTATCCCACTGTCTAATAAAGAAAGTAGGCTTGGGGTTCTCACACTCCTCCCTTTACAATCAACCACAGCAGCGAAGCAAAATCCAAACACTGCCTGAGAAATGAAGAGGAAGAAATTTCAATGCTCGACTGATGCTTCACACTGGTAATATTATTCCTGGGCTACAGTGCAGAATCACATCTTTCTCTCCTTACCTGGCTGAATGTACCAAACATTCCAGTGTATCCCACCTGAATACACCATTACCTCCCTTGTAATTTAGTAGGTCCATATAAATTCACAGAATCACACAGAATCACACATTTCTTGCTAAACCACTGTAACTCTGTTAATAAGGTCACTATAAAAAACCAAATGTACCTCTAAGGGATTACAAGTTCATTCTTCCACTAGCAGCACAAGGCCCAGGCATAAGAGGTACCTATATAGATCTCACATTTGGAGTGCAGGTCTTCAGAGGTGTTTGTCTGGGAGGAAACACTCTTCTTATGATTCGTTTTTGTGGCTGTACAAATTTGGCCATTGGTTTTAGGGTGGTACTTTCAAATAGATCTAATGGCCCATACCAGTTTCAGGCAAAATTGTCATCAGTAGCAGCCTGATACCTCAATTTTCTTTGCTAAACAAGGCAAGATAACTACCTTTAGAAGAGGACTGCACAGATTAATTGGTTTACATTTCTAAATGCTAATGTTAAAAAAAAAAAAAGTTTTCTTCTGGGACTTTTAAATTCTGCTCTTGAGAGCAAAGGAAGAAGGCTCTTGATGTTTGAGTCCTGGACAGCTCAAGCAGGAACACACCCCTTGGCTAAACCAGTCCCCATTAAAGTCTGAGCCTTTCTCCTATCAAAGGGGCTTGGAACAAATTCAGGCTGAAAAGCTTTTTCATTTTTGTTCTCAATCTTCTGGCCCAGCAGATATGAAAAAAAGCTTCTCTAAAGAAAGTTTTAAAAAGATTGTTTTCTTTCAGGTCACCACTTCTTTCTAGCTACTTGTCAAGTCTCAGTCAGATCTGATCATCCCCAAATCAATCTGGGTTGGGGGGAGGTAAATAATTCTCAATTGCTTTTAGATGCTTCTTGGAACGGGAAGAAGTACATAACTTTTTTCCCCAAACGCGTTTGGGGAAATGTTTTTTCCAAGCATGCTTGTTTACCCTCTATATTTTGCTTTTGGTTTTTGTTTGTGTTTTTTTTGTTTGTTTGTTTGTTTGTTTGTTTTTTGGTGTTATTTTTCTTTTATTTTTCTAATCCAGAGAGAGTAACAGACATTTAGAAAAGCTACTTTTATGCTCCCCTTAACATCAGATGGTTCAAATAAGCAAAACATTGAACTAAATACTCTTAGGGAAGGCTCTTGTTCTGTTGCTGTTTGAACACCAAGCACAAAGTAATCTGAAAATACAGCCTTCAGCAGATCCTCGTTTGTTCTTTTCCCTGGTCTCTGCCTTACCACTGCCAAAAACAGAAAATACATTTCCTGAGGCTATCCTCACGCTGTAATGGTGGTAAAATTCCTGGACTTAAGATTTACAAGCAATGAATCTGAGCCTAACCTAATCTACACAGAGTAAAAATTTGACTCCTTTTTCCATAAGGTTACATCTTCTTTTCTCCTAATTACACTACCTAACGAAATTATGCCATTGTTCATTTTGTGTACAGCCCCTTAACACCTCCGTCTTCAGGGATAGGTGGGACCAATTAAAGTGAAATCAAAGCATATGGACTCTGTCCCATTCACTTGCTCCATCCCATCTGATTTTCAGCAAGTCCCTTGCTTTGCATGTACTTTCCCCTCCCTCCCCGATCTAAAACAGGAGTCAAATGAACACAAAACACATATAAAACTGAGAGATTAAGGCCCCAAATGCTTTCCTACCCTGAAACATAATGTAAATAGAAATGTAAATTACTAATGCCTCACTCTTGTGAGGCATCTTGTGGCATCTTGGTAGAAGAGGTCAACTGAGAACTCTTGCATTACTATGATTTGCATCTTCTATTCTCCAGAATCAGAAAAAATCACTCTCTGCACTGGCCCAAATTTGACAGAGAAACTAGTTTAATGTCAGTAAGACAGTCTGAGTCTAGTGGAGCCCAAGATGCTCAAAGTAGGACATCCAAATGAAGCAGACAAATGGAAGTGTGATACGAACACACTCCCTGCTGCAGCTTTAATGAGGGAGACGGCACACTTTTCTGCTCAGGCAGCAGTACTGCTTTCTTTCTTGAATGGTGGACAGGTTGCTGTCATAGCTAATGACCCATTAATGTAACAAGCCATGGATTAGCTGTTTGTTTCTAATTGCCATTGTTTGTTTATTGTTAACAATATGCTGAGTACTGCAAATTAAAAAAGACTATCACTACTTGTGATTAAGGAAATGTTGACTGGGGTAGCTCGAAAAAAACATGTATCTGCCATCCAACTCAGGGAACCGAGTACCCTGAGGATAGCTGGTGTGACTATTAAAGACTAAAGCAAAGGCAGCATTAAGTAGCTCAGCCTTTTCGTCATCGTCAGCCACTAGGTTTCCCCTACTATCCAGTAGAGGATGGAGGTTCTCCTTGGCCCTCCTTTTATTGCTAATATATTTGTAAAGTACTTTTTATTATCTTTTATGGTAGTGGGCAGATTTAGTTCCATCTGTGCCTTTGCCTTTCTAACTTTCTCTCTATATAATTCAACAACATCCTTGTACTTTCCAAGGGGTGACAGTCCCTTCTTCCACAGGTGATAAATTATCTTTTTTTTTTTTTTTTGAGTTCAAGCAGTATCTCCCTGTTCACCCAGGCTGGTCTTCTTCCTCATCAGTATAATTTTCAGCACAAAGGGACTGCCTGCTCCTGCACCTTAAGGATTTCATTCTTGAAGAGTGTCCAGCCTTCCTGGATCCCTTTGTCCTTTAATAATGTTTCCCAAGGAATTCAGCCAACCAGCACCCTAAACAGGCCAAAGTCAGCCCTCCGGAAGTCTAAGGTAGAGGTTTTGCTAACCACCTTTCCGACTTCTCCAAGGACTGAAAATTCAATCATTTCATGATTGCTTTGCCCAAGACAGCCTTCAACCACCACATCACCCACTAGTCCTTCTCTGATTGCGAACAGCAAATCTAGCCAGGCATCTCACCTAGCTGGCTCACTAACTAGCTGGGTTAGGAAGTTATCTTCCACACCCTCCAAGAACGTCCTGGATTGTTTCTTCTCTGCTGTATTGTACTTCCAGCAGACACCTGGTAGGTGGAAGTTCCCCGTGAGAACAAGGGCAAGCGATTGTGCTCATTTATAACACCAGCAATAAAAGTTCACACAATGATTTCCAGATGCCAGGCTCAAAATCTTTTGTCTAGATTTACATTTCATTTACCTGTAGTATGCATCTTCATTAATACCCCAGGTACAAGCTTCTGGTATAATGTCAGTAAAACAGATCTATTCAGTTTGGACTGACAAAATTGTTTTCTAGATAACTGTATAAGATTTCTTAAAAAAATATTAGAAGTGTAATTCCAGAATTGCTACTTAGACTTAAAAAAAAAAAAAAAAAAATAATTCAAGGGAGGAAAAAAAACCCAACAAAACACAATAAAAAAAAACAACAGAAACATCCAGTGACAGCAGAAGTATGAAGGACATATTCCACATTCACAGAAGCAAACAAGAGTTACCCATACAAGCTACTTAGGCTCCTTCCTCACTACCAGGCCCCACTTCAAGAAGTGTTTTTAAATTCACCTGACATTGTGTCCAAAGCAAACACAGATAATGGTGCTCCAGTGTTCACTCGAGTAGTCCCAGCAGAATTTTGGTGTCACTCCAGAAGTATGCCAGTTAGCATTAAGCCTGTCCTCCCCGCAGCAGGGTTCAAGGGAGGAGCATGTTTTCTTCTCATTGTGTTAGAAGCCACCCAGTGTATGTTTGAGCAAGTATTTCTTCCCATGTCTTTCCCATCACTTGGTCTCTTGGCTGCACTACAATCTCAGAGAAGTGTAATGGGACTAGAGGAGAAGTAATGCAAGCAGCTGCCATTTCTTCCTTGGCAGCTATAGTACACTTTGCCTCACTGCCAGTCAGGAGGGATTGTATATGGTGAAGGGAGTAAAGGGTCAGAAACTGGGATAATGACATTGCCATTACTCACAGGTGTATGCATACTAGATGCCAAGTTACCTCCTCCACACAGAAGTTTTTTTATTCTCCTTAAACCACCTGCATTTTAATCAGCTGCACACAACTAACAATACAGCACCTTTAAAAATGGCATTTAAATCTCCCCTACAAACAGGTGGGCATGTTGCATTACTGTGGCAAACTCAGTTCAAAAGTCTCTAAATATAGCACAAGTTACCTAAAATTGTGCTTGTGCGAAGCTGTCAGCACTGCCACTTCGGAGGTATACAGTAGGGGGTGGAAACACAGCTGGTAAGTCAATAATTTTCAATTTCATACCTCAAATTAATTACAACATACAACCTACACCTGCTACCTACTCACCACTCCCTTCAATATGAACTATTTTTTGAGGGCAGAGTGCCCTGTTCTATGTAATTTGATACAATGACAAATAAGCTCCTGGTAATGCAATAACAATTTCAAGTTATTTTGTGCAATGACAAATAGTCTTTGGTAATGCAATAACATTTTAAAGTACCTGGAATGCTAAAATGGAAATTATATTTGAAAGGCATAAAATAATAGTGAGCAAAACCCCAATGATAAACGACTGCTTGTTCTGGGTCATTTTATATCACCTCATGGTACATCCATGTAAAAAACTTAATCAGAACCCAGCTTCCACACTCCTTCATAAAGATTCATACTGCTCTGAAAAGTGGTGTCCTCACTATACGAAATCTTGGTGCAAACCACGCCTCAAACACTATGGGTCATTTCTGGTGAAAAAAATACCAGTGCTAGTGAAGGTCCAAGAAGGGCAACTAAACGGACTAAAAAGCACTAGATGAGTGCAGCACAGTGATTCACCACACCCTGCAATACCAGAACTCAGTGGACTGACTAAAACATTAATTTAAAACATGTTAAAAAATCCAGTAGTTCTGTACATGGCAAGTAGGGAACTGCTGGAAGCTGCTTTCCTAGGAGGCTGCAGAGACCAATAATATAATGAAGTTCAAAAAGCGATTAGAGAAATTTATGAACACCAGCTCCATAGTGGATACTAAAAGTGACTGGCAATAGCATAAAGTCTAACGCCTTTACTAGAGCAACTGTGGGTGATGGGAACATATTGAGTGATGTACTGAAGACATCCAGACTTGTCAACGTAAGCTGCAGCTCTCCAAGAGCCACTATTTGAGGCAGGATCCTGCAGGACATCTCCTGGCATCTTACACTCTGACATCACTTGAGGTCTCATCTGGAACTAAAGAGAGAGCCTGCACAGATGAAGAGCTCTAGCAACATACAGGGCATGGATAAAACACCACTGAACTGTCTTAGCAGCAGAACTAAGTCTAAACTAAAGTCTAAACTCAGAAATTAAGACACGCTTCCTGCTGTGATGTACCGCTACATCTTTCCCTCCAATGATAGAGGTACAAAATGCAAATGCAGTGGTTCACAGGTGAGGGGAAACAGCTGTTTCGCATAAGGAATCAGAGACCTAAAGATGGGATGTGATGCAGCTTGGCATCGAGATACAGGTCTAGCTGGAAGGTAGAGGGGAGAAGAGGAGGTGGAAGCCTGGGTGCAAGACGAATAATACCGGGACTTGACAAATCTTAACAGGGACAGGCAGAAGTTCAGGCATAGTTTAGGATGGATGTTTGAAATCAAAGCTTGAGGTGACATGGTATGGGAATTCTATTGGAGAAACAAAAGTTAGGAAAAAGGAAGGGAAAAAAACACCACCTAAAGACATTCCTATTTCTTTGATTTTGCTCTAGGACTGATCTTTCCTCAGTCCCTGCCTACACAAACATGCTATGAACTTGACAGACTGTCACCCAAGTATTGTAAAGCAAGCTATCCTGACACTGATACAGCCATCACTGTGTTAAGTCCTTGATAAGGTGGATGTGAGGCAGCTTCCCAAACGTTAAGCCTTCGAGTACACCCATAGCTTCTAGAAAACTCAGCAAATTCAGAGCGGACGGTTTGTTCAGCTAATAGCGTTTTCATACCTTCAAACATCTTTATGTTAAACAGTTTATTAAACATGCATGTGCATGCAAGCACCAATCCTTGTACACATACCCTTTTCCTAGGTATTACCCAAGATGCTCCATAAAGAAAGGAAATCGGAGCCCTAGGGGTCTAAATTTCTTTTCAGACTCCCAGAATACAGACAGCACATATAAAAGTAGTCCAAGCTTCCTGACCAACCCCCTCCTCTCCTGCTTCCTTGTCTCAGACTGTGCTTCTACGAATGAGGTGATGGTAAAGTCTGCAATGTTTAGTAAAAGTGTGAATGACTTTCCTAATTAATGCCAACTGTCAGACTTGATCTGGTTATGTGAGTGCCTCTCCAACAGGCATGGAGAAGTCACAAGAGACTTGCAACTACTGGTCATAAATTACAAGTTTCATTTGCCAGCGTCATGAGAAAGCCAGCTATTCTTTTGATGAACAGACATCTATTCTGATGCTCACAAACCTGAAAATCTATCTGATGGCAGAGATGTACAAAAATGCAGTTCTGGGCAATTTAAATTTAGTTTTAAAAGAAATGCTTACAGCTAAGCCATAGTATAACAGTGAGAACTGATAAGGCTGTTCCAGACTGCAGGAGGTGGAGATGAGTAAACTCCTTTGCCAACTGCCAGATTGCATGTCTGACACATTGCAGATGTAAATCCAAGTAACTCAATGGGGAGACTACGCTGAATCACACCCACTGGGGATGTGCCTATGTCTTCAGAGCACGAGCTAGTAGGAAGAGAGGAAAGACAAATTCCTTGATATAAACTGCAACAACTTTATGTAAGCCAGGAGCCTCCCTTAGTTTCTCTCTGAGGCAGCCCCGAGTGCCATGCTTGTCCCTTTGCCCAGGCACATCTTTTTTTTATTTTTCTTTTCCCATGTCAAAGCTGTGAAAGCCAACATTGCTATGTAAGAACATGCATCTTTGCTGGAGAGTAACGTTATGAATGCAAAAGCAAAGATTTTTATTGCTTCTCTGTGAAACATGACAGTGCTTAGATCCTGAAGACAAGGATTTGGGGGTTTGGTGCTACCAGCTGAGATATCCTAATCATGTGTTCCATCTCCTTGGAAAAAAAGAACAAAGTCCTATGATGAGAGGAAGCTCAAAAATGGATTTGATTCCTTGCAGGAAGAGGAAGTTTTATGGCTCTGTCAAGATCAGATATACCTCTGGGAGATGCCCTTCCAACAAGCATTCACTGCTGGGCTTATTCCAGAGGTATTAATGAGTGGTGATATTCAGCAGGCTGGATTGGGTCATGTAATGTTTCCTGATGGCCTATAAAAGCTGCATTGTCATCAATACGTGTGCATTGTATACTATCTTCTGAAGGAAGATCTGAAGTGTGGTTCGTTAACTGTAATTACACCTTATGATACCTGGCAACACAGAGAGAACATAGTGCCTCAGGCATCCAAAAGTCTAGGCTAAATCACTAAACAAAACCCTAGAGTTTTTATTTTTGTCCTGTTGTTCTGGCCCCAAATCAAACTCACTCCAGTCACTTCTGGGCATAAACAACATAGGTGACAACCTTCTGCATAAAGTCCACCAAAATGCTCTAGGTTATTTGCACTTGTAGCTCATCTTCAAGTTTGGGAATGTAAATTCTTTAAATCATAGAACTCTTCAAGACACCTATAGTATTCAGCACCACTGGGTCTCTAGGCTTTTCTGTAATATAGCAGCAGTTCATCTCAAAATGAATATCGATTAATAGAGCTACTTAAAGCTTTGGGGGAAAAATGTCAATAATTTAAAAACACTTAATACTCAGCTAAGAACAAATTGTTACCCATATCTTGTCATTTTAAGAACTCAAATGATTTATTTTTGAGCATGTTCCACATCTTGCCAATCTTACAGTCTTATGCTATTGAGAATGTTCAGGATGAAAAATTGGAAGTATAATTAAAAAGCATACAAAAGGAAAAGAAAAAAAGAGGAAAAAATAATGGTGGTGGCCATATGCACAGCACTGGATTGGATTTTTTTTTTTTCTGATTTATCAGCTGGAATGGTATTAGAGATTTATGAGTTGTGCAGTTCTTGTGTGACCAACTGTCAGGACCACAGTGGCACTGCAGCAGCTGCAAGAGCACAAGCCAGGCTGATGGACACCATCCCTGTGCTCTCTTTCTTGAGGAGTCAAGAGTCACAACTTTGGTCCTGGACAAGTGGAGAAGGAGCTGTCTCTCAGGAATTGTCTTAGCCAGTCGGTAGATAGATTATCACTACTTTTTTGGTGGGGTTTTTTTTGTTTTTGGTTTTTTTTTTTTCTTTTCTTCTAAAGGAGTAATGGGCTTGGATCCTTAAGAAGTATCCCTAGCTTTATAGAGGCACCACATACAAAGGTATTTTAAAGTGCAGTCATAGTGTACCTTCCTGTGTACGCATGACCAAGTACCTCACAGAAATGTGTAAAAGTAAACACATGCAGCCCTGCTCTAATATTGTGGCCTTCATCCTTAAATATTTTGGAAATAATCACAGTGTGATTATATCTTTATAATATGTCAAGTATGGTGTGCGATACAGAAGCAAGCAATGCTGAAACTATTTATAAGACATTACTTGCCCCTCTTTATAAGCAGTTATCCCTGCATTTTGTTTTCCTTCTGAGCTCTCCCCGGATGCTGATATTAACATTCCATTCTTTAATAAATTATTAGTAATGGCTAATCTTGGCTGGTAAATTCTGACGATAACAAAGGACATGATTCACAAGTTTTAAAAATAAACTGACTGTAAGGCATCTGATTACTGGATCCATAAACATTCAGTGTTATAGTAACTTTGTTGGAACCAGGCAGTTTTTGATACATCTTCTTAGGTAATGTATTTTTAACACTATAGGAATTCCCACTGCAAGCTCCCCTTAAGGCTTTCTGTGGGATTTCTTCTCATCTACTAACAAATTTAAGAGTTGCTAATAATCAAAGAATCACCAGGACCATACAGACATTACAAGTAACTAGATGTGACTTAATGTCATTCATCTCTCTGGATAAGCAAACACAAAATCTCAACTCCAAAGGAGTGGAAGGCAGCCATCCTGAGTAGCCACTGGAAATTTGGTACCACAGAGAGACACAAACGTACATTCTGCTTTCTTGCTGCTCCTACATTAAGTCAGAGAAAAAAACTTATTCTTTCTATCATGAGGAGAAAATTAGTTTTGCCTCAGAAACCATACAACGAAACACCTTAAACATCATGTTCAGGGCTTTGGGACTCATAAGACGGTACACCCTTCCTCTCCAGAAACATCGTAAGTATATGAAGCAATCTGGATGCTTCCTATCTTTAATATACAGTTAAAACCTGTAAATTAATAAACATATCCATTTACCATCAGTTAAACACAGTTCTTGTGATTTCTTAGTAGGACTTTCCATTGCAGAAGCTTTCAGAGCCTTCGTATGCATGAACTTACAAAGCAGAAATGCCCCTGCCGAGCTCTGACCCTCTTGCATCAGAGGACAGGCACTGCACAGTGGTATCCAAGAAGGTAAAAGGCTTTTATATTCTGTATTCATTTTGGTTGTGGTTTTTTGTTTTGTTTTATTTTGTTTTTTCTCTTCAGTCACAGTCCAGCCTGTATCTGCTGTACAATCAATAAGAGTTAACAAGGAAAGATTTGGGATCATGGTGCTTACTTGGGGTATTCAGGAGACGTGACTTTTTGCAGTGGTAGGCTGCCTCCTGTTCGCAGTACTCAGCACTGTTTATCATAGCTTCAAGCTGCTCCACGCTGCTGTTGTAATTAAAGAACATAGTGTACGGCTTCTCCATATCAGCTCTTTGGACTCTGGTTAGCCCTGTGTTGTTGTGCTGCACTGCAGTCCAGATCTTATCTTCTGTTAAATGAAAAAGGATTGAATGGGAAGTTAACAGCAAAAAACTTGCAACAAGCAGAGAACAAAAAAACTCGACTGAAATCTAATGTTTTACTGCATGGGAGAGAGCATCAGCAGGACCCTGGTCACTCTGTGATGAAGACCTATTACACGACAGTGTAGCCCACAGAGACGTTTCTCTCTGAACCAGCTCAAGCAAACACTACAGAGTCTGCTGAGCAAGACAGAAACTACCAGCTCCCTGGGAACCACAGGAGATTTGCAGCATCTTCTGTCGCCAGGTATCTGAAGAAAATTAGATACCTTTCAGCTAGCTTTGGCCCTGAAAGAAAAGAGATAATAATATGGCTCATGGGGGTACCACTGATCTTTTGCAAACATAGCTGCATCTGAGAGCAAAGCCCACACTGTTATAACAACAAATGGTAGCAGAGAACTGTGGCTGACGAGCTTGCACAAACTCACCACAAACAGAAACCACAAACTGTTGCCAGAAAGCTGAAACTGAAAGTATGTTCTTACCACCCAGTTGGAAGTCAGATCACTCATTTTATTCAGTTTTCAGATTTTTCTGTATATAAAGTGAGTGATGCTGTACTTAGATGATGATACAGAACAACATATGATTTAACATCTGTAGTTAACTGCAAATGTTGATGCTTTTCCATGCTGGGGAGCCCATTCTGATCTTCTTCACTGCATTTACTGGCAGAGCAAGAGAGATCGCAGGTGACAAAAAGCAGAATCTAGGCTTAAGAACAACCACCACTGTAACCACCCAGCTTATGAGCAGCATTGGGGTTTGCATGATATGGAGAACATGGCAATTAGAAGCAATTAGCTTAGCAGGGAGACTTTCCCAGTTGGTTCTGTTGAGATAGTAACAGGTAAGATAACAAGGACAGCCTGAATGGCCAATCTGCCGAGGTGACCCAGAGTAAAAGGCAAACTCTTTAATAAGTATTCACAGGACTTAGCCCTGCACATGCTCCACAATATTATGAAGAGTCACACCCACTAAATTCCCTCTTTATCAAAGACCCTGCTTGCCTACAAAATACTGACTGGGCAAAAATTTAAGGAAGTAAATTCTAGTTATTTGATGAAAGGAAGATTTCAATCACACTTGCAGTAACCTATGGACAGTTACAGAGGAAGAGGCAAGATCTAGACAAGAAATTCTATTTTGTTATTTATGCTTCAACAGGGATACCCTGGATAATACTGAATCAGATCTTTTCTAAACTGATCTTAAAAACTATGCATCTAAGTATTCAGATGTTTTTACCAGACTACCTAGTCTAAATTCTTGCTGAGCTTGCATGAGTTTTACAGTTACTCTCCAATACACTGGCATAATAAGCCCAGTAGCTGTGTGGCCACCATAATGCATTGCAGTTGAAATATTTTTCATTAGGCTACAAACATCCCACAGATGACTTCAAAAGAACTCTAATAGGTGTATAAAAATCCTAAATGGACTATCCATGCAAAGAAACTCAGATGATTTAATGGATTGTCACAATGGAGGCATTCAGATGACAAGCAAGTAACAACCACCATCTGGAGACTATTTAAAGAGGTCTGTTCCAAGTCCGAGCTGCAAGCTATGGGGAAGTTACTCTCCCAGTAATGTATGCCATTAACTTAAGGTCAGTTTATGCTCAGCAAACCATACATTCACTCACAACACTATCATCATTTCTGTGATGGCAGACAGAGTTTGCTCACAGATCTGTAATTCTGTGGTTCTTACTGAGTTCAGGATGCTGCTTCTGGATCCTGTGAGTTGGAGCTCACAGAAACACTGCTGCAATGTGTGATACACGAAAGTTAGATTAAAATCACAAGACATATTACAAATTTATTGCTTGTAAAACTTGCCCCAGTGGTTGCAATCACAGTCAACACTGTAGCACAATATCCTGCACAGTCCTGCACACATATTGCACCCAGCACAATATAACTCAATGACTTCGTAACACACATCTGAAAGTAGTGATTCTTATCAGCCAGAGTCACTCTGGTTTTATTTTTGTTCTCTCCAGGACTGACAAGAACAGAATGGATTTTTAAGAAGCAGTTGAGGGTGTTCTAACTTTCCTCTTACTGAAGTTGGAAGAAGTTTAACTCCTGCCTTCACTGAAAAATCTACTAAAAAGACCAACATCAAGTTGCTGATACTGTAAGCAAGATGCAAAACCAAGAGATGATGGAATTAACTGGGTGCTGAAAGTCCGGATTGGCAGTCATAAGATCCTCCCCACTAAGAGTTATTTACAAAATTTTGAGAAATTGCAATAAAACCAATGCGTATAATAGTGGCTACAGTGCTGTCCAGGAAATACAACAGGCTAGAGTTTCAGAGTGGTTAACATCACTGTGCTTTCCAGGCTGTGTATTTGTGCACCAAGAAAGGTGCTGTGTGGGTATCTGAAAAATTGAAAGCATAAAGATCTAGTAATTTAGAAGCAACATAGGAGTACTAGGAAAAACTTCTTAAAAATACCATAGCATAAAACTTCCCAAGAAGTCTTCCCAACAAGTGTTAGAAGCATAATTAATTGACATGTTTGAAATGATGTTGGACAAGACTTCAACAAACATACTGCTAGTGACAAGCACGCGTTAACAAGTGTGTTGGACAGACAATATGACAGGTCTTTGATTTTCCTCTGTGATTGTTCATTAATTTTCAATGGTCTTGTTATCATTACAGCTGCACTCAGCTGTCCTGAGATTTGAACTATGACATTCAAGAACTGCTTTTCCCCACAGGATCTTTTAGAACTGAGACAGTAACTTCAGATTTTCCATCCTCTAGTTTGCGAAGGGAAAGGAAAAACAAAGTTTCTCTCTGTACTCAAAGTAATTGTGGTTTTGCAAGTACATGAGAACAGAGAGTTCAAAAAAGTAAAAGCAGAAGGGAAGAATTCCAGATTTACATTTCAGAGATTTTACAGATCAATGAGATCTGTGCTTTGCTGGTCACTTCAAAGATTCCCTCTATGTTGCATCTTGGAAGTAAAGGTAACCATCAGCACATTCTCACAAAATATATACATTCAGCTCACTGATCTAGTAGTGAAAGGAAAGTCACAGCCACCAGCAAGCATCCCTATGGGATGGCAAAAGCTACCACCATTCAAAAGTTTTTTTCCCTATGTAGCTGGTGTAGACAAACATGTCCTCTGCTATCCTTTTTATTTTTAACAACAACGACAACAACAACAAAAAAGCGGTGAAAGACGCTTTAACAACTTGTAGTCTGAAAGGAAGTCTTCAGATTAGAAGGGCAGCCTAACACTGCAGACGCAATACAAAAGAGGTGGTGACAACAGTGTTAGAGGAAGAGGAGAAATGAATTCAGCTATTTCAGCCACACTTCCTCCCACTTCCCAGGGAAAAAAAAAGTACACCCATTGTAGCAAGAGGGATGTGAGGCACAGAGAGGCTAGGTAATGTGCACGAAGTCACATGCAACCTGCTAGATACAGACACAAAAAAACCCCCCAAACAATAAAGTTCCTTCTTTCAAAAGGACAGCCCTTTGTTTACATGCAGAAAATGAGCCTGAAAATTATTTAATCTTTAGTTTGCTTTGTACAGAGTGGGAGAGCTGACACTTCTCCCTCCTGCATCTCAGCTGACTGAGGGAGAAGTAACTAAGCCCAGGAGGGCAGTAAATTCTTGAACCATTCCAAGACAGTAGCAAGACTATGCGTACGTGCCTCCACAGATCTGAAAACTACACAAAAATAATCCCAGCCTTTCTTCTGAAGACCCTCACCATTCAGGTCAACTTTTGGGTTTTATTCAAGCACCATTATCTCCACCTTAAACCCGGCAGCATTAAGAAAAAGATCGTATTTTTTTTCCGCAAATTCATACGCACGAGCTTAGCTAGAGCTGCTTCCAGAATACAGCTGCATGCCTTGGAATGAAGTAAAGGAATTGACCATTACAGCTCAATCAGTGCGTACTCTGAAGCCTACTGGCAACAGCTTGGGAACTTGCATTTCAGGCGTGCTTTAGAACCTGTGTAAGAAATGTAGCTGCAATCTTGACATGCACACAGATCACTACACCTAGAAATCAGTGCACAGCTGTCTGTAACTTAGCTCTATGACTTGCATATGTCTTTGCATGCCTCTCTGCAGACTACGTCCATGGCTTTTCAAATTAGGGCTTAAATACTGTTCCTATTTCACAATATGAGGTTTGGGTTTGTTTCTTAAATCTTTATTCTTTTTTGTTTTGTTTTCATTACATTTTTAGGCAGTGGCACTGTAATTATAGATGCAAATCAAGTTGAGTGCCACTAGTTCCTTCTAGACATTTCCATACCTGGAAACTGTTAAACTAGGCAGATAAGGAACTCTTTTCCTTTATTTCAACAAAGAAGTTATCATTGTGTTTTTATATCTATCCATACTATATGTTTTTTTTCTGTTTACTCAATTTAGCGAGCTCTCCCTGGGCGCCTAAATTTGCAATGAGAATGAAAAAGCTGTTCTCAGGCAAAGGTCACTGCCTAATTTTACCTTCTGTTATTCAACTTTATTATTACTTTCTCAGCTTGGTAAAATTTTGAAGCACACACAAGCTGAAAGTCATTCTAAACCCAGTAGGAGAGTGAAGCCATATGATCTACTGTATAACCTGTAATAGTCAAATGCAGCCTTCAAAAGCACATTCCCTAAATGCTTGTTAAATTGTTCCATAATTCAAAGGTGACAATGCTTTAATTTCAGGGTAATGCTACAGCTTTATGACTTCACAGTTTTATTTAATGGTCCAATTTACTAGGATATTATGCTGCCTGTATTTGGCCCTAGGAGATGTTTTTACAGCATGGGACTGCAATGCATTCAGTACATTTTAGACCCTCTGTTTAGCCTCACCCATTGCTCTATCATCTTGCTGGAAGCCTCCAAGTTGCTTTTGACAGCACACAAATTAAATTGTGGAAAATTAGAGCAGCTGGAAAACTGGCTTTCAATGAGCTCTGTATTGTCTAATTCTCATTTTTATTCTTCAACTTGAAATATCCCTGTGGAGCACATTTCACCCATACAAACTGCATCACTCCTTTGTGATTTAGGAGGTTTGTCACAAAACAAGATTATTCAGACTGATTAAACTTCCAACAAGCCAAGCATACGGTAAATGCTACATGAGAGAGAGAAAAATTGCTCTGAGAGCTCATATGATGCATTTGTTTCATGGTGCTTTACAATGAATGCTAAATATTGTCCTGAAAGCTGTACGTATAACTACAGGAGTAACCACACAACAGACAGACTCTCCTCCTTGAACGCTGTACTGTTTTAAGCTGCAGTGGCAGTTTAACCCAGTTGGTCTAACATATATTCGAATATTCTTTGAGGGGTGTAAGAAGAGCCAATTTCTTATCACGAACAGCTTTAATTCACTGACTCCAAAGTGTTTTCTGAGTTTCCTACGAAACCTACCCATTTTTATGCATTTTCTTTTCCTGCTAGATGATCCAGCAATATGTGCTTCTGCAGCTTGTTTTGGGCTCATCAGCATCCTCCTAGTTTCTGATTCAGCCACTTCTAGCCATTGCAGAAACTGCAATGCATTTCCATGGAAGCAGTTCGGGTGAGGGGTTCCTGTCCCCCTAGTCCTGCATGCAGCCCACTCTCCAATGGTGCTGGTTGACTGCACCTGCAGTGTGCATTCCTCAAGGATGTCCACACCTGGAACCGTTCCCCGTCAGTAGCCAGCGCCAGGAAGGCACCACACCCTCGGCTCCATAGACATGCTACCTCAGCCCTGGCAGAGAGGGAAAAGCTGGATTCCTGACTCTCTTATACCCCAGGCATGAAGTTTGCTCAGTCTGAGCCTACAGTTCTCTGCCAGCAGAATGACCATGCCAGGTGTCTCCCATGGACGAGAACAAGACACCTCTTCTGCAGCCCCTTGCACCTTCATCCCCAGTGTTGTGCTGAAGCCCAGAGACCACAAACCATTAACCTGCTAGCCTACTTCTTGATTCTCCATTTCTGTATTTCCTCTAATACAGGCTACCTACAATAAGCAGTGAAGAGGAAGTTGCTGAACTACTTCTTAGTGTAAAATGGACACGTCTCCACTGCACTCACACTCATTGCACTTCTGACAACAATGCAGTCCTCTCTGACTCAGTCTCCTTCATCTAAGGTAAGTTTTGAGAGACTCAACATAATCACTTTCCTGCTGTTTTATGTGCCTTGTGATGGCTCAGACATTTGCATGAGCCTGGCAGACAAGAAGTGGAGCCTGTAGGAGACCCGCCATTCTTCTGGTGCTGAACCAGGAGGCTGATATCAGCCAGTAAGATCAAATTAATCACTGATCTAGTCATGGCAATTTCTAAGCTTTATTGATTTGATAGCCCAGGGTGTACATACAGTAAAACAGCATCAGTAAAGTACAGTGACAGAAAGAATCAAGTATTGTAACCAAATCTTTCAGATATCAAGGGCAAACCAGGGCATCTGCAGGTTTCCAACATGGCACTAAGACATCTGTGTCTGGGGCAAATGGATCCACGCCTTCCTTGTTACTGAGACAGCTGGAGTGACTTTTGGAGAGCCACGGCTTACGTCTAACTTTCAAGCACTGCAAATGTGGTAGGAGAGTGATTAAGCTGCAGTAACCCTCGGTTAAAAGGTAAAGCCTAGAGGAAAATACCTACTGTTCCGTTCTTCTGCACTAAAATTTCCTTGGGGGCCTCCTGCAAGTGTGACAGTGAGGGCAGCCTGCAGGACATTTGCTCTGATGCTCATAAGTAACACAACAAATTCACTGAAAACAGCAAGGAAGCTGTTGACAGCACAATACCTTTGACATAAAATAAGTACCAAAGGTTTTTCATTTTATAAAGTTTGGGAATCCTGATGGAAATTCAAACCAAAAATATATAAATTGTCAGAACTACATTGTGCCAAAAGACATGTAGTGTTTGAGGGGATAAACTCTAAATCCTAAGGGCTGTCTTTGGTCTAAACTGCAGTTAATAATTTGTAAAATATTCCGAGTTATTGTTTTCTCCAGTGATAAAGTCAATCACAATTACAGACAGTCAGCTGCAAGGTACACTCATCAGAAAAAAGAAAAACACAAATAACAAACAAAAAAGACACTCCAAAAACTTCCTTAAGAAGTTCAAAGCTGTAAAATCTTATCTAGCTGTTCTGAGAATCTCAGGGAGTTTCACCAGTTAAGTACCTTCCCCACAATTACTTAGTTGCAAGTAATAAAAACAGAATTAAGGACATGACCACCTCCTCCTCCTTCTCCTCTCTGTTATTGCTTCAGGCTAACCGGTGACAGTCCTTCTTTCCACATAAGAGTCTGCTAAGCCCACAGGAAGAATAACGAGGGTTGGATGACATGTTGACTTCTGTATCAGTATAATTGCTATACAAAGTAAAAGAAGACCATTTCTTATGGAAATTGGATTAATAAATTATATAAGCAAAAGAACTAAGATTTTTGTGTGGAAACAAAGGCAAAGGTGGATGCCCTGGACAGTAATAACACCAGTTCCATGATTATTTTGAGAATGTCAGGGGGATCCCTACTGCAAGGATTGAGATCCAGCCTGCTGTGCTTTCCAGTAGTCCATCTCTTTGTTACTCTATTATGCTTGTTCACAGTATTTTCCTCAAATAGCTGACCAAATATCATACTGTAAGTGGGGCTATACAGACACTTAAAGTATTTAGGCACTTCACCTACAAAAGCAACTGGTATCCTCCTGAAATCAACCCTCTTTACACACCAGGGAATATGTAGTATATGGAAGACTAAAATCTTGATCATTGTTAGCTAGAGGGAAAAAAAAAAAAAAGGCTAGAGGCAATTTATAAAAAATTGCAAGTGTGACTTTGGCAATAGCCTTCACATCTTCATAGAATCCCTTACATTGTGATTTAAACACAGTTTTTATACTGTTTTCTGAGTTAGAGAAAATAAAGTTTTACTTTTCTTGCACCACAGAGATGATCCACAAGAAGGAGAGATACATTTTTGTTCACTAATGATTTTTTCATCATGGCAGTTTCAAAAACAGATCTTGGATTAGCAGCAAGACCTGGGATAAGGACTCGTCTTTCCCCAATCTGCACCAGTGAAGTTAAAAAACAAAAAAAAGTCAAAAAGAAAAAAAAAAGTCAAAACTATTTGAGGACACGACAAGTATTTGGCTAAGATAAAATTAACCAGTGATGGTGATTTCTAAGCATTATTGATTTGATAGCCTAGAGTCTGCATACAGTAAAATAGCATCAGTAAAGTACAGTGACAGAATGACTCGAGTCTAACCAAATCTTTCAAATATCAAGGGCAAAATTTACTTGGGAGAAGATGAGGAAAGGTGATTACAAACACTTTCCATACAGTGCAGCAAACCAAGTACATGGATGTAGACTGCATGTCTATAGACTTTGTACTAGTGAATATGATTATTAGCATTTAAGTAGTACTCCAGACAGATCAATAGATTTCTAAGCAACAAAAGACTAATGATCACAATGATAGAAAGACTGTCAGACCAGAGGTTCAAAGGGTCCATTAGCCATTTTCTATATTGATTGTTATCAGTCACTTCAGTGGGAAGTGAAGATTAATTCAACTGGGCTAATTATCAAACAATCAGCCTACAGGGAAAATTTCTTTCCCAGTACTGGTGGTTGTTCATTACCTCAAAGCATGATAGGATACATTCTCTCTGTACTTTATGCAAAAAAGTGTGGGCACAGGGTACCATGCATCATGGGAGAATCCAGGTAAAAAAAGCAGAGCTAGTTCACATTCATATGCAGATGGCCCTGGAAACAGGCTCATTTTGTTCCCTTGGCACTGAACACAATCATCACAAAGTAATAATCCCTGCACTGACCTGCACAAACCCTCATGGTTTCTCTCATAACATCCAACCACATATGACCATGGTTTGGCCACATATGTCTGGTTTACTTCCTCATGCAAATGCGTATATAGTGTAGATTCTTCGTTGTTTCTTACAATTGATGAATTTCCCCATGAAAATGACTTTGCTTTGTGTATAATGGGTATAGAAGGTGAAAAAAACATTATGTTAATAAGGCGCTTTTTTTTTTTTTTTTTTTTAAATCTAGTTTGTTGTCTTTCACTGTCATTGAACTGCCTCTTTATTCCTACTCTAAGAAAATGCAAATGAACATAGCTTCTGTCAATGAGGTCCATTCACTTTGGGTCTTCCCAATCTGAATAGCTCTGGATTATTTACTTCTAGCCTCTCTTTGAACAGATATCTTTCTGAGCCTTTAATTAAGTACATTATTGTTCCTGATAACCTCGTATTTCAACAACATATTTTACTTTTGCTAGAAATAAACAACCTTCAAGATAAGATCCTTCCAAAGTGCTTCACACACTCTTACCTCTTCTTGACCAATTTAAATAATAGCATGTCATCTACAATTTTTGTCACCTTGCTTTTTCAGACACTTCTCCAGACCGCGAATAAATACATTTATCCACTTTGGTATCTCCAGATGTCCTGTGACACCTCACTGTTAAATTTCTTACCATGCTGAAAATTGGCTTTGTTATTAATACTTTTTTCCTCCTTTTTTTCTCCCTGAAAAATTCCCCTTCCCTTATTTCTCTCTCCCTCTTTGTCTTTCTATGATTGTCTAATTCCTTCTCAACACACACAATCACAATTTTCTGGTTTCTTCAGAATTTTATTCAGCAGTGGACTGTTAAAGTTGACAGGCTGCAGAGAAATCACTGGGATCACAGACACAATAAATTAACTTGTAATGTTGACACTTCCCATATCCACATATTGGATGCCTATGACCAGATACCGATATGTGAGAAAGCTGGTTTTAATCTGCCCTGGTTAATAACTGGCTACAAACAAGATCCCTATTTGGTTCAATTAAACAGGTAAAAATAAGAAAGAATTTTAAACAAATCTAAGTGAACATTAAGGAACAACATTGTTCTCTAAATACAATGACGCTACTAATTTCTGATGTTCTGATTCCTTCTTTGAGTTCATCCTTCGCAGATTCAAGCGCTGTAATTACTATCTCACTGCACCTCTACTTCTAAAAACACCAAATGCGTTATTTCCTAGATTTTCTATTCCATCTCCAAATTCTTCAGCCTGAACATGTTTTGGGCATAAAGAGGTTACTGTTTCTTGAACTGTATACAAAAAGAACTGCCAATGTAAGAGCAAAGCTTTATTTAGCCCAGGAGGCAACCTCTGCCTTAGAGTGTGAACAGATACCCAGGTAAGCAAGGAAAGACAACAGATTTTCTTGAAACTCATTCCCATTTCCCAGCAATTTTTGCCTCATGGTCACCTGAGCTGGTAACTGCAATTAAACCTACATGTTTAATTGCACTTTCTGAATCTATCAATCAGACAAGACTGGGCCTTTTTCCAGCCGTTTTTTTTCCCCTGTTACACTGTAGTAAGTTTCAAGTTGAATTATTCATTGCATCAGGAAAAAGAAAAAAACACCCTCCCATTTCTCTCTCCCCTCCCCCCATCCTGCTATCTAATAATTTCGCTATCCCTTATCTTGTATATGATGAAAAAGAATCAATCCCTATTTGCTTTCTGTAAGCCACATGATGTCCATGCTTTCCTGTGACAGTTCCCTCCACCATCTTTTTCATTTATTTCGTCTCCCCATATGTGGAAGCCATCCATGGCTCTGGACCATCTATATTTTTCCATTCATAGGAGGTGTGGTATGGATTTACGTCACTGAACAATAATGTTGACTTTTTTGTTCTTTGTCTGCTTCTAATATAACAACATAGAATATCACTTTTTGACTTTTCCTGAATATTGACACTTTCAGAAAACTATGCAGAAGCATTACCCAAAAAAAGTAACAAATTCAGAATCCATCCCTGTATACATAAAGTTATTTTTTCCATACTTTGCACATAATCTACTACTGTAAACAATTTTTATCAATATAACAATAAGGTGTCTTCCCAGACAGAAAAGAAGCTCTTATTATTAAGGCACCTAAACCATATTTAGATGATACAGAAGCATAACCCAATTGTACCTCAAAGTCTCTGAACAACTGTAAAATAGTAATTTCTTTCTGTGTCTCAGCCTTCTTCTATGCAACAGAAATAATAGAGATGCCTGTGACAAACGACCTTCCCCTGCATCAAATAAGACATCTAGAGGAAAAGAAGAAATATGAAAAAGTTCTCCAGGCTAGAAGGTTATGCCACTTTTCCCCACCTCCACTTCTCTCGGAACCAAAATAAAATTAGAACGTCAGCAAGTTCATTGCAGATAGAGAGAAATTCAGGAATATGCTTCTGGATTTCTGCCAGATAAAATTTATTTGAGGAAAGCAGATGCTTTCTGCAAGGAGTTTGTCAAAATCCTACTTCTTCAGCAGAGATGAAAAGCACTGACAATGTTTTGATCACACATATTTATATGATAAATAATAAAAATGAGCACATTTCCCATACTGGAGATCAAGGAAGGATATTCAGACAGAAAGGTGAAACTGTTTCAATTCTTATGAGATTCAACAACAGTGAAGGAGGCACATCTTATTAAATATTTGCTACACTTGAATAAAAAATATACTTAATAATTAACTGGTGTGCATTTAATTAACATAACAATTGCCCAATTATATCAAAATGAAAATTTAATTTGAGACGCTTTAAGTATAAGGAGATTAAGGATAAAATATGAATATATATATCCTGCATCCTTAGTTTTCAGGACTGAGTGTGGAGGTGATATGTGGCAAATTAGCTCAACCAGAATTAGCAACTTAGAATGGGTAATAAAATATTCTTTCATCTGCACCTGGCCACAGGAATCAAAAAATGTCAAACAGGAGACAGTCTAGGAAATTTCCTCTCCATTTAAAAAATAAAATGCAGAAAGGACACTCTACTGTCTACCCCAATCCACAATACAGGCTATGTAATCTTTTCTCATGCCCTTGCACGACAGTCCTATATACAAAATAGGACCCATTTAAGGGGGGATTTGCCAAACATACTTTTTTCTTTGGTTTTGGTTTTTCTTTTCTTTTTTAAACTACATATCTGTAAGGTTAAAAAGTCTCAACCAATAGATCATCTTGCCAGGCTCTTGCTCCACTACTTGTCCTTTGGTGTCCCTCCTTCTAAGGACATCATGCCTTCTCCTCCATACAGGTACCCTGGACGATCAAGGTTTCTATTCAATCAAGGTTTCTATTCACTGGGACATCAAAGGCAGCATATTCATTTGAGAGGAGGTACTCCTGCTTAAGTCAGACTGGAAGGGTTTACAGCTAGCTCAGTGCAAGGAGTTTAATAATTATTCCCAGATCTAGTGTTCTAGTAAAGCAGAGAAATCATTCAGTTACAAAAGAAAGTTTGAATTCTAAGTTTCTGCATCTTTAGTGAAAAAACATAAACATCTCACTAAAAGTTATGCTATTATGAAAAATACACCAGCAGTGCCTTTTATAAGGTGCAAATAGCTTAAATACAACTTAGCAACAGTACAAGGTGAGCCCTTCAAACTTTGTTTAAAAATTACTTTTACTTGGATCCTATTAAAGGAAACATTTCAGAGTTGAACCTCAGTGACTACCAGTTCTCTGCTTTTTCCTCACTACTGAGCAGTATTATTGATGTGCCTATCATTGTATTAGTAAGAAGATCTCACAATCATATTAGAGCCAACATAAAGCACTGAAGACAAGGTTAGTTCATTACCTGTTATATTGCAAAAAACACGGAGTGGTCCAAGAGGTCCACTTCCATCAGAATCGATGTAGAAGAAACCTGATGTCTTCCCTTGGTGTCGATAAGCCTCACAAGATTGTTCATAGATAGCTTTAAAAGAGAGAGAGTGATTGTATCACAAACAAGGAGAAAACATACAGACACGTTTCATACATGAGTACTGCTTTAATCATTATCATAACATAAATTGTTGGTTCACTGCTGATTAGCATGTGGAAGATTTTACTGCATTTGGACCCAAGTCCATGCTCAAAATTAGGCATGTAATTAACTACTTCCTTGAACTTCATTGATTCTGACTTTAAAGATACAGGCATTGGCCTTATTTTGGATTAAAGTATGTAAATACTTTAGTAAATGGATATAAACTTTCAAATGTACCACCATCTAGTTGTGGAGTGATACATATAAGCATCCACATAATGGTATTTCAAAGACATTATGTACATACACATGTATACATGATTTTCTACATAGGCATGTGCTCAAGTCTTGTCAACACAGATGACGTTTTTAACAGTTACCAACTTCCCTGCAGGATACTGTTAACAAATAGCTATAAGCTCCTACCACCATGTACTACCCAAATGAAAACAAGCCAAAAAAGCCATTGTTCCCTAGCAGAAAAGCTCAAGCTTAGATATGGTCTCCATCCTGGGTGACATCTTTTTGCTTCAGACCTATTTTTATACAACCCTTTCTCTCTGCTTATCAATATTCTTCTTTTGGAGAATTAGTGCCCATGGAAATCCAAGTGGTTAATAAAACAAGCACAGCAGGTCACCAGGAGCAAGAACAGGAGGAAAAACTCCCACAGGCCAATACAATTCCTTGTATTTCAGGCATGTTTTCAGGCAAGATATCATAACCGTCACTTCAGATGGGGCAAAGAGAAAACTCCCCCAGAGAGGCAGTTAGGTCATATCAGAAAGTCACATGTATGATCCTGGATCTTGAACAACAGTAACCTTAAGTACCATTGCAGATGGATTGATTTCTTTTTCCACCCACTTAAACACTTACCTGATTATACTGACAAGGTTATTCTCCATAGCAGCTTACGATTGTTCAACTAATTGTCAGCAAACACAATAAAAAACATAGATTGACTTAGCAGATAGATCAAGACTTCCTTTTTTCTCCCTATGAGACAGCATTATTTGGAACACACAGTAACTGAAATGCAAGCAAACAGAACTATCTCTAATCTTTAAGTAAGCTTTTTGGCGCTACCAATAGCAGAATATACAGAAACATATTTGGACATCATCTTTGGCTACTCCGAGGTCAAATCTATCTTTTTCTTACCCCATAATTTTAAAAGGACACTTAGATACTATTTGCATATTCATAGAGCACTCTGCAGCAAACACAGGACTTATGCAGGCTGGGATATACTATGGGGAACTTGTGAATAACCCATTTGTTAGCCACTGCAAATCTTTTTTTCCAGGCCCCCTCAACTCTTCAGTCAGAAGAGCAAAACAGTTAAACTTGACAAGACATAACATCTGCTGTATCAAGGTTGTAAATACAACTGCAAAGTTCTCAGTGTTTTTCATCTGGAAGGACATTTGCAGGTTGAGCGTGGGGAGAGAACTTCCTCACCACTTCTGAAATGCAGTCCTAGCCTCTCCTGCAGAAGGCAGTTGCTCTGCATTAGTAGAAACTCCTCATTTCTACTCCTGTGTGCACAGGGACTCACATTCCTCTTTTCCCCTCATTCCTTAAAAGTAGTTTCTCTAAAAAAACAAATTACGGAAAGGCTTAAATGGCCAGCTTGAAATAGCCTTTTCTGATTATTGTTCTGAAGAATGCTATAAGATAGTTCGCCACTCAGATATTAATAGAATTTGGACATTTCTTCACTTCTGGCAACAAAAGTGAATCACAGTTCTAGGGGCTCTGATCCTAAACTGGCTACAAGTTAAGGGTCTCACCAGCCAATCACTTGTACCGTTCACCAAAATGTGCTCTTCCCTTGTACATTTCTCTCCTGACTAGACATCTTAAGCAGGTAGAACATTACTAAGTGCTAAACATACACAGTACTACCCTTGCCAGAGTTAAGAAGCTTCTTAAGGTACTCAGCACCTGGTGAGGCAGTGCTTTAATTAGTATCCATCCTATAATAAAGAGAATTCAGAAAGCTTATTCTTTACAGTTGTAAGCCTGATGTAGAAAGCACTGTAGGAGCCCAGAAGATCTCTAAATTCCCTCTCTGCTAGCTGGGCAAGAGTACACGTTAAATGCAAATAAAATAAAATCTCCAAACCAGAACCTTTTCTTCCAATATTCACAACCTGCAGGGCTAACGGAGAGCCCCTCAGCCACCAAAGTGCTGACAAAAGCAACTGGGATATGGAGGGTCAAGAGAGAGACTGTAACAGGCAATTAAGTAAGCAATCAAGGAATCACGGTTTGATCAATTTGCAAAGTTCTCAAACTGCAGTTCACTTAGTGAATTTGCTGTCATCATCATTACAGGACACTATCTTGTCTCATTAGGGAATATGTCAATTGCTTCCCCTGAATTGTTTGCTGAATATTTTTGAAGACAAAGGATGATGCAAGGGGTAGAGACATAAAACTAATACGTTGTCAGTGAACTGTCACAGCTAGAAACTCATTCTTCATCACAAACTTTTTCTTACTGTTTTGCTTCTTCTTGATTGTCATTTTGGCTAGACCCCAGATCTACTTTTTTCAAATTACTAAGGAAAGATGTGAAGATTCAGCCACTAATAACGTGGTCAGATGCAAACAGAGATGATCACTCAGATTTAAATGGCCCCTTTGTCATTGCAACTTTGGGAAAAAAGGCTATATAGAGCTAAAAATCAGGCTAGGGGTGCTCAGCTGGTATAAATCTGAAAAGATGCACAAGCTTCAGTGAAACTACAGTTACGTCTGCCAGAAGAAAATCTATCCTGGTATGTTTTCCTTTTGGTTATATGAGAATTCCAGCAGTAAATACTAGGGAGTAGTAAAAGAAGTGGGAAAAGGCTATAAACCTCAAGCTCTAGCACATAAAACATACTCTAACCGTCATGACTTAGAGAAAAACTGTTTTGGCGGACAGTTTATTTTGCAGCTGCAAGCTGAAAGTTTCACATGTCTGTATCTTAAGCATTTGGCACTGCATGCTTCTAGACTGGATGGGCCACTGCTTCTAGTTTGCCTTTTTGCTATTTTATGCTGTATAATGCATCAAGGAAAAAATGATATTTGTTTTCCAGTCAACTGACAGATGCCCCCACAGACATTTCAAGTGCACCATCCATTCCAAGCTCTGCTCAATATCTTTGCAGGCTGAGCTGACTAGTTTCAGAATAAAGGTATGCAATTCCATTTACTGAAAAAGGCCCTCTTACTCCAGTGACAATGACTTGAAGTTGTCTTCATGGTTCAATGAAAGATAAGATCTCTTTGCAGTGATTCTTCTCTTCATGCAACCAGAAATATCATACAAAAGTAAAAAACAGATGAAGTCAGCTGTGACTGTTAAGACTCCAGAGCCTTAACTTTAAAAAGTGCCTTCATATTAAAGTTCCTATTTTTTCCAGACTTCTCTGATATAGATGGAGATATGGTCATTTTGGCAACAGTAGGAAAACCATTACTGTAGTTGTCATTAAAGAGTCACCAACCATTTATGCATGCAATAGGGCCTCACTTTCCAAAAGGAAGCACCAAGTGTAATTATGGAATTGTTGACAAACGCATACATTTTAATGTCAAACAACATTTGCAGTAATTACACCTTTTTAATAAAGGAGAGGTATTCATCAGTTCATTCGGAGTAGAAGACATCAACAATTTTCAAGCATTATTTTAAAATTAATAATAAACACAAACAAAAAATAGTGATTTTATTCCTTTCTGAGAAACATTTTAGTAGTGTTTACACTTTCACTTTTTCAAGTTTGTTTTCAAATTTTAAAATGTTCACCAAAATGGGACCAGAGCAACAAAAATAATGTTCTTTATAGGCTGCTCATGCAAAGCTTCTTTTCTCATTAAAATGCTTCATTAAGCACTTTTTGAAAACATAATTTCAAAAATTAAACCTCTAAGTTGTCTTTTGTCTCAAAGAAGCAAGACCAGTTTTGCTTCTCTAACCCTCCCACGCTTTTTTTGGACTAATTTTGATTTATGCCAGCCATTGAAGATAAATGATAGTTTTCCACCAACATTTGTTTCACTGAGCCAAAACCACTGAAAATCACAGTTTACTACTTTCAGACTGTGCTGTGTTTCTTCAGGCCCTTTGGGGAACAAGCTGTGCTGCCATGCAGCAATAGCACTGCAAGTCCTGCCACCAAGTTCCTGCAGGCAGTCAGGATGAAGCTCTTTGCTTAACGGAGTTGCATTACACTAGTGCTCGACAGAAATAGATGTCAGCAGCACACATGAACCCATGCTCCTCCCCGCAAGTATTGCTTGCACCTCACAGTTGGGTATAGGAGGTAAAAGCATTAGGACAAACTACAGCATAAGGCAAAAGCCAAAGTGTAAAACATGTCACAGGGGAAGATTTTGGCTGGTGGGCTATATCGCTGGTAGCAGTGGCTATTCCAGGAAGACAAACCAAGAAGCAGCGTGAGTCTAAGGTCCCAGACTTAGTAAGGGAAACTGGTCATCAGAAATATGTTTTACTTGGTCCCAGAGAGACTGGATGCCTTTTCTTCCCCTTCCCCCACCCCCTCCACCTTTCCCTCAAGATCACTTATAAGCTTGTATTGTCATTTTTGCAGTGCTCTTTAAGGATTTTTTAAAGGCTACTGCTGTGTTTCACAAAGAAATTTAAAATACTCCCAGAGCTAGCTACTGAAATTGATGGAGCCTGAGAACCCTATCCTTCATACCAAGAGCTGCTTCCCTAAGTACTATATGTGCTCTTGACTACCCACTAGGATGAGCCGTGCTGATGGTGTCCAGGCATGCACAATACTGACAGAATTCAAGATGTCTATCTCCTAACAGACTCTTATAATCCTCTGTGAAACACATATAACCCAATTTCTCCCTTACGTATCTCTTTCAGCCTTAAGCATCTCAAATTAAACTAGCTTTTCATATCAACAACTCATTCCATCAGAGCATTCATTTTGAACACTGCTTTACTCACTGATCATAATGGCCATCTTTTCCTTTAGTTCTCATTTCTCATCCTCCCAGGCGCTTAAGAAAAGGTCTGTCAAACTTTTAGCAGCATTTACAAAATAAACACTTTATCCCCAGTTGGATCGACATCACATAATTCTACAGGTTGTCGTATATCTCCTGGGATATAAAGATTCATAAGCTCAAATATCAAAACTATGGATCTGAAACATACACATCCATATCAAGCCACAGAAACACTACATCCCTACGGAAGCATGCTATCAAAATTACAAATATACACTTGGATTGATCAAGGTTCAAGCTATAGATCCATGATTCAGACTTCAGCACCAGAAAGGCATAAAGAGATTTTAACGTCATTACAATAACCCATTTTGACCTTTTGTGTAAAATCAACTATAGAACGTCATTTTCCAATTCCTGCATCAAAACCCTTACAGCTGGTCAGCTGGAGCATACGCAGTAGCAATCTGTACCCTGCAGTCAGGTCCGACAGGGCTGGTGTCCCTCTGCAATTGAAACTTCAGCCTTGATTCAATACGCTGCAGGCGCCTGACAAGTTTTAAAAATGATCAATTTCATCACTGTTCAGCTCTCTGAAGTATCTTGAACCTGTTAATCCAACCGTTTAACTATAGTCCTTAAATCAGAAGCGAATGTACTCCTGCTGTAGCTGAAATCTTTAACAGCACATGGCTGAGCACAAACATTTTCAACGTCAATGTCCATTGTTTCCAATAAAACATCTTTTTATTCAGTTTTTCACTGACTAGCTGTTACTTTACTGACATTTGCCTTCCAATCTTACTTTACCCCAACCAGTCCATCTGCAGTCTCTGTGATAGCCTTCACTAAGGACAAGCTTACTGTTTCATTGTGGAGCTCCCTGGCAGATAAGCCTTTAGCTGGCCTCAGTTTCCCTGAGTACTTAATAACTCTGATTCTTTTGCCCCCAAGTTCCTACCTTATAAAACTTCTCCTCTCTCTCACACCACTTTATTTTTCACCTCCAGTTCTATTTTGGCTTAAAAAAAACCAAACAAACAAAAAAAACAACAAACTGTTCCTTGTGCAAAGACTTGAACTCTCTTCAATGAATGAATGTTGTTGTTATTCACCCAGTAAGATACACCCCTTACTCATATTTAAAACAGTGTTGGCTGTTGGGCTCAGTGCAAGGGTTACAGTGATAACCAGGCTTCATTTTTACTGTTGGGAGACCAGGCAAGGTAAGCCTTCTTTCCCTCTATCCAGAAGTATGTTACCGGCACAGATACAACCAAGAGCGTAAACACCAAATCAAAACCAATTTCTTTGGGGTTTTTAGTTTGGTTTTTGTTTGTGGGTCTTTTTGGTGGGTTTATTTGTTTGTTTGTTTATTTGTTTTGGGGTTTTTTTTGTGTGTGTGTGGTTTTCCTGTTTGTTTTTTGTTTGTTTTTTGTTTTTATATCAGAGGAATCTGTTCTTTTCCGATTTAATGGGCGCCAAGATAACTTTCTTCAAAAACTAAAATTCATTAAAAGTAAACCTTAAAATCACCAGCATTTCTTTTCTGTACTTCCAATTACTTCGGAAATTGATCATACACATTTCATTCCAAATACTCTGAGCTGGAGATTCAGAATTTGAACTACACTAGTTATGATTACCAAAATGAATCCTGTAGAATTGCTGTTTCTAGATTGGATTCTCATAATCTAATAAAAATCGCTGATAATTTTAAATTTCTCAGAGGGAGATAAAATTTTATGGTGATATAATAAATAAAATACATTAAAGAGCCCTAAAGATCTTTAATTCTTGATTTCATTGGGAGGTGCTGACACTGCCCACTCCCTAGCTAAAACACAGCAGCAAGATGCATGTTGCTTTTACCACCTCTAACAATTGCACAGTCATTAAAAATTGTAGGCAGAATATTTACTACTAGGTCATTTGGGAGTCACTTCATTGCTTTGTAATTCTTTGCACCTTAGACACAATGAGCAGTAATAATCCCTATAATAATTCTTAATACTGTGTATTCTGAGGTCAAAACTTATGTACTGGTTAGACTGGAAATGCCAGTAAGAACTGGTGATTCTGTCGGGATCTGCAACCAGCCCTGGACTGACCTTGGACAAATTGGTATGCACAAATGCTGACACAGACCAAATTAAGCATTCTCACTAAAACACTCAGAGCTCCTGAAGGCAGATTGGACATGACTGTTTCACCCTGTGCTTGTATACCTCAGGCCTGACAGATTTGTTCTTACAGACTCAAGAGTACGGATTTTTCTAAATAACAAATAAAGGAATATGCAATCAGAAGTTTCTTCTTCTCATTCCAATAGCAGAGAGATTAGTACAGGCAATGAACTCTGGGAATGATCGTCATTCTCACCCTTATAATACAATTGTCTTGTTAAATGCCAGAAAATGAAATCTGTACTCTTGAAAACCAGATTTTGACAGCTCTGCTGCTGACAGACTAACGCAGTCTCTACTGTGATGTGCCTGGATGACAGATGGCTTATTTTCCCTTTTTAAAATATGGATTTACTCATCTGATAAAGAATGCATTATTTCCATAGATAGATTTAAAATTACTTTTACCACAATGTCACCTAAATGGATGTTTGGGAGGAATCCTTCCATTACACATGGGGATTAGACAATTTCCTACCATCCACACTAAGACTCCCCCTGGCTGAGGTATGAAAGGTTATGTCAGCCTGTCCTCCCCTGTCGCTTCCCTGCTGAGGTTTGAAGGCAACTGTGTCAGTCACACACCCCAGTGGCCCCTGCCCAGTGCTTACGCAGGGTGACCTGCAAGTCCTGCTGCTGCAAGAAAGCAGTTAGGGAGACCTACACCATTTTAAGAGTAATGTTAGAGGCAAAAGAGAAATCAAAGACTAGAAGGACACAGTGTAAAGCATGGTATTTCAGCCTTGCTCTTGAAAGTACTGGTGTCCCTGTGGTGATGGTCAGACCTGACACAGTTAGGGTTCAAAACGGATTGAGCTAGTCCCACACGTACTCTGTTTTGCAGTAAATTCCCAAAGAGCAATATTCTCTGTGTTATTTATAAGGAAATGTTGGTCAAAAGGAAAAACTTTTTTTAAATGAACATCGCTGAGAAATGCAGAGGTACAATTTACAGATACACAAACTGAAGGGAAAGTATTAATAAGACAGTAACTTATTACAAAATAAACAATGAAAATTCATATCCCAGCAACATGGTGTGAACAAAAATATGCAGCAACAGTAACTACAGTAGTGAAGGCTTGATATGAATATTAAATGTGTTTTGTTTAGTCAAGCAACACCAATGTGTTTAAATACACATGGAAAAATCTTATTCCAAGAATCTCAGACAGAAAAATTGACTACTCAGGACACGCAAATTACATGACTAGACTCACCGTTAGACATCTGGCAGACTGAAAATCTCTGAACCTCATTCACCCAGCCAGCAAACTCCATACACATCTCCCCACCTTGGAACATGAAAGAATTACCACATCTATGGTTGGCACTTTAAGGTGCAGCTGCAGTACTGCTAACAATCTGGCTGAAGCTATATTAAGCTTTTCAGATCAAAAGTGATATATGCAGTAAGCATATTAATATTAAAAAATACATTTTCAAAGCCTGAAGTTATGTTAAGTTTATGTCATATCAACGACTATATGACATTTCCATTATTGGATAGATCTTTCCTCCAGCAATTACCCAGGCCAATAAGACACATGCCTGTATGTGCAAGACAGATCACACACCGAAGCAAATATCCAGAATTAAATTACATTCTGTTAATTATCACCTTGCAAAGCTTTGGGACATGTTGACATCCACAGAACATGAAGAATAAAACCGTTATTTTATGTATCTCATCATCTTTTATGTATTTTCAGCACTCTTCACAATAAAATAATACACCCAAGACTAAAGGGCATCTGAAAACTACCATATATAAAAATAATAGAAATACAGAAAAGGAAGATGAGGCTTTCTAAGGGGCTAACATAACTCATAGAAAGAGGAGATTATTAACCATTACCTTGCAATAAAGTTATAACATTCTGTATCTCAGGGCCATTTTACACTGGTCTACTGCTTTCACTATCACATGATAATTACAAGGAGAATTAATAGTATGAGAGAGATGACTATGCAGATTTTAAACTATGACCTTTCAATTTAAAATATTTTGTATATATATACACCTGTAATTTTTTTCCTCTCTGTTTCTCTCTCTTTCCCTCCCCTCCTATAATTCTGATCTAGCTTCAGTTCCCTGTTGTATGTTGTCCTGGGTTCAGCTATAGCAGTCATTTTTCTCCTTCTTAGTAGCTGGTGCAGTGCTGTGTTTTTGACTTTCAGCCTGGGAACAACACTGGTAACACTGATGTTTTTAGTTGTTGCTAAGTAATGTTTACTCAGAGCAAGGACTTTCTCAGTCTCATGCTCTGCCAGGGAGGAGGGGAAGCCGGGAGGAAACAGAGACAGAACACCTGACCCAAACCGGCCAAAGGGGTATTCTATACCATGGCACATCATACCCAGTATAGAAACTGGGTGGAGTTACCTGGAAGGCCCAGATCGCTGCTCAGGTCTGGCTGGGTATCGGTCAGCAGGTGGTGTGCAATTGTATTCTCTCCCCTTGTTACTCCCCTCATCATTATTATTATTGGTGGTAGCAGTACTGGTTTTGTATTATACCTTAGTTACTGGACTGCTCTTATCTCAACCCATGGGAGTTACATTCTTTTGATTCTCCTCCCCATCCCTCTAGGAGCGCAGCGGGGAAGAAGGGGGGCGGGGAGTGAGTGAGCAGCTGCGTAATTCTGAGTTACCGGCTTAAACCACGACAGTTCTTTTTGGCATCCAGCGTGGGGCTCGAAGGGTTGAGATAACAACAGATCTGACCAGAGTGTGCCTAAACATATTTGTGATAAGCATTCATTGTTTCGGATTAATAGTCACTCATCACAATGCTGATTTATTTGCTCTCGGAGTTGTTGTGCCGGATCTCAGAGTTTCAGCATGTCATACCTTACTTACAGCCACTATTTGCTGTTTTAGTGTTTATCAGCTAACAGAGTGGGGGGCCTGGGCTAAGGTTACTATTTCGCTGTACTTCATAGTAATGACTTGTAATACAATAGAATCATTGATCATGAAACTGTGCTGGCATGCGTTCTCAGAGTGGTCATTGCCTCTATAATTTGGGAGACATATAATGGAATTTTTTAGCAATTACACATCTTTCTTTTTCCTTTCCTCCGGGGGTCAACCTATGGAGGCGATATTCCCTCACACTCTCCACTCCTCCACCAAGCTATTTACTGTGGGAACAGATCCTGGAAAAGTTAAAGATCTTGAATTTCCTTTCAGTGCCCTTGAGAGCATCCTGCTCCTTTTGCTGCGAACCAGCTTCCTGCTGCATACGTTATGTTTTGCCTATGGCGTGACCACCCTGAGAACTCCCAATCTTGTCCAATCTCGGAAGCTAAGCAGGGTCTGGCTCGGGTCTTGTCTAGGATTAAACGACGATAAAGGAGGACCACCAAGAGATTTTCCCCAAGGCTGGACAGTCATGAGTGGCAGAGTGTTTGGGGCAGTATGGGCAAGTATCTAAGCCAGTGGGACCCTCCAGTGATTTGGAAGTGTCGGACATGGAAGGCAGCTGCATGGAGTCCCCTATGACAAATTGGAGAAACTGCTGAAGGACAGGGTGAATCAAGTCAGTCTGCAGAGGTGAAAGCCATCCAGCTGCCCTTGGACATTGCTGAATGAGAAAACGGACAGTACTTTATCTCTACACTGACTCTGGGATGGTGGCAAATGCCCTGTGGGGGTGGTTGCAGCAATGGAAGCAGAGCAACTGGCAACACAGAGGTAAATCCATCTGGGCTGCTGCACTGTGGCAAGAAATCGCTGCTCGGGTGCAGAACCTGGTGGTGAAGGTACACCACATAGATGCTCAGTTACCCAAGAGTCAGGCCACTGAGGAACACCAGAACAACCAACAAGTGGATAAAGCTGCTAAGATTGAAGTGGCTCAGATGGACTTAGATTGGCAACATAAGGGTAAACTATTTTTAGCCCGGTGGGCCCATGACACCTCAGGCCACCAAGGCAGAGATGCAACATATAGATGGGCTCATGATCGAGGGGTGGACTTAACCATGGACACTATTGCCGAGGTTATTCATGAATGTGAAACTTGTTCTGCAATTAAGTGAGCCAAGCGGTTAAAGCCTCTCTGGTATGGAGGACGATGGCTGAAGTACAAATATGGGGAGGCCTGGCAGATTGACTGTATCGCTCTCCCACCGACTTGCCAAAGCAAGTGCTATGTGCTTACCATGGTGGAAGCAACCACCGAATGGCTGGAAACATATGCTGTGCCCCACGCCACTGCCTGGAACACTATCCTGGGCCTTGAGAAACAAGTCTTGTGGCGACTGGGCACCCCAGAGAGAACTGAGTCAGACAATGGGACTCATGTCTGGAACAACCTTCTAGACACTTGGGCCAAAGAGCATAGCATTGAGTGGGTATATCACATCCCCCACCACATACCATACTCAGGGAAAATCGAACAGTACAATGGGCTGCTAAAAACTACACTGAGAGCAATGGGTGGTGGGACTTTCAAACACTGGGATATACATTTACCAAAAGCCACCTGGTTGGTCAACGCTAGGGGATCTGCCAACAGGGCTGGCCCAGCCCAATCAGAACTTTTGTGTAACGTAGAGGGGGATAAAGTTCCTGTGGTGCACATAAAAGAATTTCTTGGGGAAGACAGTCTGGGATATTCCTGCTTCAGGTAAAGGCAAACCCACTTGTGGAATTGCTTTTGCTCAGGGACCTAGACATACTTGATGGGTAATGAGGGAAGATGGGGAAGTCCGATGTGTACCTCAAAGGGATTTAATTTTGGGGGAAAACAGCCAATGAACTCAAGTGTAGGCTGTTGCCTGCTATATAACACTTTTATAGCCCACCAGCTAGCTTCTTCAGGTCACCAGCAACTGACCCTGACTTCCCTCTGATCATTATCCCAACAAAGAATGAACTTTGACGAAACCAGACGAGCTCAGCAGTGACCAAATGAGTTCGGTGGTGTCATCAGCAGGAAAGCTGCAGGCAACAATCCAACACTACACACCATCCCTCCTGCCCTGAAATACTGTTACAAGAGATGGAGCCTGGCATCATGGGCTGGATGAATTCAGCAGCTTTACAGGGATTGGTCTACACACTAAGGAATGAAATCTCTCTCTTCATGTATGTGTGGGTGTGTTAGACATACGTCTAAGCTAAGACAGCCTCCTTCTATAGATGACAGACACTGGCACGTTTCAGACGTGGCCCACAAACTTACCTTGAACAACCTATCTCACAGTGGTGTTAGTCAAGTTCTCAAAATAGTTCACACTCTGTTATATAGAGAAAGCAAACACACCACTATCTTAGATTATATGTCACAGTATCAGACAGCAAAACTAGATGAGCTGAATCCCACCCAGGCCTTTTTCCCAAGCTGTGTACTAACATCAGTGCTTCTATTTAGAAGAGGAAAACAGAAAACAAACATTACATTATTATCTATTTTGCTATGGTTCACAGAGGTGATCACATAAAAGATCCTCTCTTATCTATCTGGATTAGATCAGACTACTCCAATACCTGATGGATCAGCAGGCTACCCACCACACTGTAGAAATGGGAAAAGTATTGATTGTTAAAAGGGCTTCAGCTGAGCTAATCTTCCAACTTATTTAAATGCAAGCTGTGTGAAGCACATTTAAAAGATAAATCAAAAGCAAAATGATGTATTTTACAGAATTTAAACAAGATTGTGTCCTCAAAGCACTGTCTTAGCTACAGATCAACTCAAGTAGTGGTAAGCAAACAATAGCTTCAAAGGAAAGAATCTATACCATTTCAGTACACGATGTAGATCACATATAATATACCTGCAAATTGGATCCTTTTCCCAGCAGAGGTCGAGAAACTAAGGCACAACAAAACTCATACACAAGCAAAAGTAACTCACCTACCATTGGCTTAATATCCTATAGGGTTATTTCATGACTCCTTGTTTCCCCAAACTGTGGGCAGTGAACATCCTACCCAGAGACAGTCAGGACAAATTCTACATTTTCATCAAATGGAAGCGCAAGGCACTAGCACATGTTTTGGAGTTTCACAGCTACAGTTAGTAGAGAGATGAAAACACAATTGCTAATCAGTACTGTGACTAGCCAGCAAGACGATGTGAATTGCACTGGAAGCTGGAATGATGAGAGGTAAATTCAAATCCTCATTCCCTATTGGAAGAAAAAAAAACCAAAACCAAACCAAAACCCCAAACAAACAAAAAGAAAACAAAAAATACTTGTAAGGTATTGATAATATTGCACGTGGCAGCTTGTAAAGGAGGATTAACTGTCACCAGGGAAATGGATTTATGCATCAGGCAATAAGCTTTGCAAGCAAGAAGCAACCTGTTTAGAAAACATTCAGACTCTTCGCATATGTTACTGAGACCCAGAAAACACCAGTGGGTTTTAGTGCTATTCTTCCTGTATTTACAGCTAAACTTGGAGAAAAGGAAGAGAACAGAAGCAGGACCAGATGAGACTTCAGTTCATGAAACCTGTCTGCCACAGAATAGCTATTTAACAGGACATGAGCCTACACACTTTCAGTGGTGGACCCTCATCTGGATCATGTAGATTGCCATACTTCCTGTAACAGTTTAAGACCTTTCAGGATAAGAAGGGATTTTGAGTGAACAGAAGAATACCTGAGGTTTGCAGAAAATTGACTGCCTTTAGGAAGATTATATTAAGGCCATGCCTAGACTCAGCTATTTCTTCATATGTATCTTGAGATGTGCACTTTTGTTTCACCCACACGTCTTGAATTTCAACCATACCCACTTTCAGTCATGACACACACAATCTTGTCCCACATATCTGACATGGTCATGCAAACGTTGTCCCAGCTGTGGCTTCTATCAACTTACTGTTCTGCCCTAATACTGTCTACTTCTCCTCTGTTGCATCAAATGCAAACTATTTATCTTTGCTTTTCATGGCATATTTCCAACCTATCTACCTGTCACGACTGGTATTTGCCCTGTCAAAAATGTCAAACTCCTCTGGCCATAGCCTTATATTTGTCAAACCAGCACATTATTGCTTTCTCTTATGTCACTCCTTCATGCCCGCAAGCATTCAATTTCTTCCTCTTTTTAATCTCTACTCTGTGACTTTTTGCCTACAAGAAAGTCTAGCAACAATTATGTACCTGGTAGACTGAAAATGCCACCTGTGATGCTAATGAAGACTTTCTGGCACTCCATCACCTGTACCAGAGTGTTTTTTCCCCTCAAAAATTTAACTACAAACTCTCTGGAGAGATGATAGTCTATATTGTTACCTGTTCCACACAGTGGGATTCAGTGTGGTCCATGAATATTTGCAAAGAAACCAGTAAGACTGCTTATGTATCAACCACAAAATATACTTCAACACATTACAGACGATAGTAAGTTAGGGACAATGTATCTTCAGATTTCAGTTCTTTAAATGGTAAGGTCTCTCAGTCTAAGCTGGTAAAACATAAATCAATTAATTTTCATTTGCAGATGCATGTCCTGCAGTTCTTCCTGAAAGAATGGCAAAGATTGGGTCTTTTTACATTGTTCAACCAGTGGCACCCACCTCTTACAAACACCAAAAAGAGGCAAAACCCACGCTAATGCAACTCAGAAACAAAATCCATGACACTAAAACTATTCACACTATGTTTAACTTGCAGCAGATTGGCAGTTAAATCTTTCCACTGTTGCTGTATGGACTTGCATCTGAAAGGCAGTTTAATAAAAGAAATAGCTTCTCCAAAGTAATACAAGTTCAATTTCAGGCTTGTCAGACTCAGTCTCTTTGTAAAAATCAAGATCTGTTGAGATAATGTTTCAAACCTTAAGAAATTAGATGTTTTACTTTGATAGAAGTACATGGAATTACATGATTGCAAGAGTTGCCTGTACACTGAGGATATTCAAGAGTTATGCTGTGATCAGATCTGCAGCTTTCATTCACCTGCTACAAGGTACTTCTGTACATCAGTCACTATCATCTGAAAGTGATAATGTCTCTTGTTCTGCAGGATTCTTATCAACAGTCTGCATTTACCCACTGGCTTTGAAATGGTTTCATTGCACATTTCAAGCACATGAATGCATGTCTCCAGACTAATGATGCTTTTTATCAGCATTGCTTGGCTTACAGGGCAGCTGGCTCTACAGTCTAGCTGGAATCAAACTAGTTGCTGATAATATGGTTGTAAATAAGCTGAGCAGCTGAATAGCTGTACATTACATGTATGCACAGCTTGATCTGCTGGAAAGTCTTAACATAAGATCTTCCTGAGAAACTTTTCAGAGTAGTTTTTACACATCAGTGAACCTTAAATAACTATAGCTATGTATGTGCCTTTGAGAGCGCAGCCTCAATTTCACAGAAGCAGGAGGCTGGACTAGCTCCGCGCAAATGTCTATGAGGAAAACTAGTCATGCACCAATCCTCTGCAGTAATGAGGTGGTCTCCTTTGGACATGAGACGCACTGAGCTGGCACAGACATAATGAGCCTCGGGCCCCGAGCTAATACGACAACGCGGATGTAGCCTAGAGGTTAGTGTTTTGCACCAAAACTGGATGGCCAGTGTAAATCATCAGCTGGTGTAAATACATTGGTATATCCTCAATCACTGCATGCACTCTGGGTTGGGGATCTTGAAGAAGGGTGATGCCTTTGCAGCAACAAAAACATTAGACAAAAAGTAAACCCTCTTTTCAAAACTATGAACTCATCATTTTTCTTCCCGTCTTGTGTGTGGCTTGGTATGATTTCTGCACTAAACTTTTAGCTTCCTTTGTTCTTACAATGTAGAGTTCAGGTGACAGATCTATGAATAGACTTCTCAACAGCCTCCCCTGTCAGCTGCAGACCCTACACCACAAATGATTTCACTGTTAATTAGTAAACCATTAAAATCTTCAGAATTACAGTGTGGTTGCCAATATTCTCAGCTTCAAACCACTAAGTACCTTTTCTTCTCTTCTGCTTTTTAGCTTAACAGGGCAAAAAATGGATTTCTCACTAATCTTTTCCTATCTGTGGTTTGAGTGCTCATCAAACACCTGGAGTGGTTATAGTTGTATTCCTGGAATTGTTCTTACTCACCCTTGTTTTCTCTTTATTTCTAGTGACAGAACAGGAAGTTTACCTTCATTTTCTAACTGCTTTTCATTTTTGTCAGCTGTATGAACAGGTTTTATTTTGGCCTTCCTCTTTCTCTCTGTTTTTTATTAAAATTCACAGCATGCTGTGCTTCTACAGTTTGATACTTGTTGGGTTTAAACCTTTGAAACATTATATTCCTTTTGCTGTGGATTTCAGTAGCTGCATGCTTCACGTACTGCCACTGTTTCAGATCCTAAATTCACCTAAATTCAACTAAATATCTAATGAGCAATGTGTCTACAATGTGTACGTAATATTAATAGATTTAAGGTTCTCCAAATCAATGAGAGAAAAAAATGTGGAAAATCAGTTAAAATAATCTGGTTCGCTTCTTAAAAAAAATGCAAATCGATTTCTGTGCATTCCCAACCATATTCTTGACCTGTTTGAACCATGTCAGGACATGCTACATCCTATAATATGATATGACCTCTCACAAAGCTCTTCTCTAGTTTATGCGTAACTTGACATACCATCTGTAGTAGAAAACACTGTATGTGTGGGTTTACTTACAGTTATGACAGGTAGCTCCCATGTAGCCTGTATCATTACAATCACAGTAAAAGGTGGTCCAGGATTGAGAGCATTTTCCTCCATGTTCACAGTAGTTGGGTAAACATCTAATTGGAGACAGTTTAAAAAAAAATACAATTAATGTGCTGGAAAAAATAATTATAAAACTGTCTCAACTCCTCATTCAGGCAAGAGTTTCCCATGGCTGAATCATTGTATAATACCAGAAATAATTACTTGTTCCTCTGATCTGTGATTCACTTCAAATACAAGCACTGAAGCCAACAACATTTAATGTATCCAGCAAGTAGGTAAAGATTACTCTCAGAAAAACATTCCACTTGTCCTTCACTTGCTAGCAATTAAAGTGCCACAAACCTAGCAAGCATAGAAAAGGACAAGTAACAGGTGAAAATGATGCTGAAATCTTGTTTCAAAGGAGAATCCCCTGTTCTTTGATTAAACAGGCATCATTGTTATCAAAATTAGGCTGAGTTACTTTTGTGGTAACACAAACAGCATGAAAATATCAGAAGTGAGAGGAAAAATATGCTTCAATTATGAATTCTCTACTCTCTCTTCTTTCCCTCATTTTAGTTGGTATGCCTCTAAAGTATGATTGTGAAACAAATTATTAAAAGAAGAAAGAGGCACAATAGCATGCAGCTTGGGAAGTGAACAGAAACAAAAGCTGTGGGAGATAAATTCAACCTCCAGGACAAGAAGCAAATGCTGATCTGAACTACGCTGGTGTGAACACAGCCAGTGCAATGGAGTTACACCATCCACCAGGGATGGTTTCATTGTTTGCCTCTTCTGTCCTTCTCCCCCTCTCCCACTTACTGTATAGTAGATAATCTCTTTTATACTGCATGTTTGACTTTTAAAAAATGAGTAACCTGTTTATACCACTGATTCAATTGTGATGGGTGGGTGGATAGAAAAGAAGCAATCAATTTCTCTCTTGCACTCCATTAAGGTGTGCTTTGCTGTAAATTGAGCTTCAAACCCCTTTTTACAGCCCAGATGTTTCAATGGTATTAGTAGTGAAGTCACTGATGCTACCTAGATTTGTATGAGCTGAGGACATGATTTTATTGTTACTCATCTCATCCTTAGGAAATGTTTTTGCATGTGTCCTGGGTTCAGCTGTAACAGCTATTTTTCTCCTTCTTAGTAGCTAGTGCAGTGCTGTGTTACCAGCTGGGCTTAACCCACGACAGCATGTAAGTGTGCATATTGCCTTTAACTGTGGCTTTCAGTCTGTTTCTTTTAGAATCTGTACAATTAAAACACATTTTATGTGTGCAAGCAGAGAACCTGTATGTCACTAAAGACCATTGTCTTCACGGGTCTCCCAAGCCCCACCAGCCAAGCATTCATCAACTTACCTGAGTCCAAGACTGTTTAGAGCTGCCAAACAATGACAACCTAAAGAAACCTGTTTATGCGCAGAGAGGCCTATCAGAACTCACCTCTTGACCTCAACATGCAGTATGCAAGTATGTGCATACATACATATACTTGTCTAAGTGTGAGTCTGAGATTAATTCTAGAACTCAGGTTTACTTTATCACAATTTATACCATCATACATAAAATTATAAAGAGCATATAAAATATTAATATGAAATATTAATTTTTATTAATGTTTACTCATTATAAATATTTATTATTCAAACACTAGAGACATAAGGAATTAGAGAACAAAAAGTATGTTATTTATAACTATCTGTAACATCTTTTGAAACAATTATAAGATATATTGGTCGTATAAAAATTGTTGCCATGGCTTCTATTAATCACTGGGTTCAAATACAAAGTGAGGAAAGTGAATGGGAAACACATGCCTGGTTTTCCAGCTCCCCAGGGAGCTTTTTTCAGTGCTCTGGAGAACAAAGTCACAGAATGACAAACTGGTTGGGGTTGGAAGGGACGTCTGGAGATCACCTAGTCCACCCCCCACTGCCACCTCCCACCTGACAAAGCAGGTTCACCTAGAGCAGGTTACACAGGAACGCGTCCAGGTGGGTTTTGAATATATCCAGAGGAGACTCCACAACCTCCCTGGGCAGCCTGTTCCAGTGCTCTGTACCTTCGAAATAAAGAAGTTCTTCCTCATGTTCAGATGGAACTTCCTGTGTTTCAGTTTGTGCCTATTCCCCCTTATCCTGTTGCTGGGCACCACTGAAAAGAGTCTGGCCCCATCCTCTTGACGCCCACCTTAAGATATTTGTATGCATTCATCAGATCCCCTCTCAGTCTCCTATTTTGCAGGCTAAACAGGCCCAGCTCTCTCAGCCTTTCCTCTTAAGAAAGATGCTCCCATTCCCTGATTCATAGCCCCCCACTAGACCCTCTCCAGTAGCTCTTTGTCTTCTTGAACTGGAAGCCCATAACTGGACACAACACTCCAGGTGAGGCCTCAGCAGGGCAGAGTAGAGGGAGTGGATCACCTCTCTTGACCTGCTGGCCACACTCCTCCTGACGCATCCCAGGATACCACTGGCCTTGTTGGATACAAGGGCACATTGCTGGCTCATGGTTAACTTGCTGTCCCCCAGGACTGCTAGGTCCTTCCCTGCAGAGCTGCTTTCCAGCAGGTCAACCCCTAACCTATACTGGTACATTGGGTTATTCCTCCCTAGGTGCAAGACCCTACACATGCCTTTATTAACTTCATTAGATTCCTCTCTGCACAATCCTTGGTCTGTCCAGGTCTTGCTTGAATGACAGCACAGCATTCTGGTGTATCAGCCACTTTTCTCAGTTTCGTATCAACAGCAAACTTGCTGAGGGTACACTCTGTCCCTTCATCCAGATTATTGATGAGTAAGTTGAACAAGACTCGACCCAACACTGTCCCATTGGGAGTACCTTTTAATGGGATGCTGGGAAATAATCTAACAGACCCTAACACCTGGCTGGTTCAGTGACAGCCTAGCCAGACCCTCTGCCATTACATCTACTCCTGGCAATGCTAAAAAGAGATTTAGAGGCTTTGGGTTGGTGCTGAAGAAAGCAAGAGCAGCCTCTGATCTGAACCAGCTATACTCTGCAGGACTGCGCCAGCTCCCTTGAACTAGCAACTCCCCAACAGCTTCGTCCTAGAGGCTGCAGGAGAAGCACAGCAGCTCTGCGGTGACATACATTAATTTTGTCTGTAAGAGCAGATTTGTTCATATTTGTGCTTTGGTCATGCCTGCCCTTGGCCTCAGCATATTGCCTTTGCTTCTACCTGCTATTTGGTGACAAACATTCATTCATGTCACCTGTACAACAGCAGTAGTTATGTTCACATCACGAGGTGCTGGCAACAAGAAATATCTGATGTTAATAAAGGTCTTTGGATTGGTAAAAATAACAGTACTATGTTATTATCATAATTTATATCATCAGTGTAACGGACAAATATGTTTTGTGCCTATTTTAAGCTACGTTTTATTAATTAACCCAATGCAGTAGAGCCAATTACTAGTCATTTGTGGTTTGCCAAAGGCCTGCATCAAAGGCTTAGCCACATTTATTCCCCCAAAAGTGTCCTTTTAAAGGCTTTACAAAGTTGAAGGTCACTTCTCAATTCTACTTGTCTTACAAATGCAGACACTTTTTCTTCCACCAACAATGCTCAAAACTCAAGTCAAACTAGCCATGTAAGCTTCTAACGATATTCATAAATTCAGAATTAAACCTTTTTTCTTCCTTAGTCTATTTGTTTTAATTACCACCAACCACATTGATCTTGTTTTTGGTCAGATAACTAGCCCTTCTAAGAGCTTATGAAACAAATTTCTTTGCAAGTCTAATAATTACCATAATCCCATTCTTGCTGAGCAGTTGTGTCTTCATTATAAAATTTATCCTAATTGTCAGAGAACTCAAAATGAAGAAATAGCTATGACTAAATTTAACCAAGGCATGGATAAATCACAGGTTGTTCCATTTGCTAACTGTCCTGGATCCTCATGTTGAAGGATTTAAATAGATATCATTTAAAATTAATATTTGCATTCTAGTAGAATCAAGCAATTTTAGCAAAAAATGCAGTGGTATCATAGAAGGTTTCATAGACAAAACTTTACAGCAGGCAGCTGCTGACTTGTTTAGAATTGAAATGAACAAACAGATCAACTCATTTTTTGTGAGTATCATAAATGGGACACTTAGAAATTTAATGATTTGCCTAAGACAGTTTGTGACAGACCAGGGACTCCGATCTTCCAGATTCCAGATTAATTCATAGAATATATCATGGTGAATGAGTCTTATAAAAAAATAAATGAAGGAAATAAAATTTTCCCTCCTCTGGCCACGCTGGAAAACACACACCTTAGCCATCCATCTAACTGAGCAATATGCAGAGCCTGCACAAAAGCATTCACTGTCCTTTGATGAAACATTCACCTCCAAAACTGTATGTGTGCTTCTTCTGAATTCAAAGGACAAACTGCACAGGCATTAGAAGGCAAAATCTGGCCTTTTAATAGGAATGATGAAGAAATAACAATGACAAAATTACTTGAGTGGGAAGGCTGAAGGAGTTCTGCACATTTGATGTTACACTTGACTGGAAATAAACCTGGTACTTTCAATAAGCACCTCTCAGATATCACTACACTCAGCACAACACATTTTGCCTGCACCACTCCTTATTCTTCCTAAATAAAGAAGGAAAAAACCCCAAACAAACCAACCCAACTATTCAGAGAGAATAGCATGCACCTCATAAATATTGCCAATATACATCATTTTGAGACAGCCACTAAGCCCCTAAAACGCAACAATGCCCTAATAAGAAAACACAAGGCATATATAAGTTTTTCTATCAAAAAAGCGTTTGCCTGAACTTATCTCAAATTCATTGTATTTCAATATGTTTTCCTATTTACGGGCTGCAGCTATTTCATGTATAATTAACAAAATATAACAATTACAGCAATGACTTCATATATGCATGATGAAACTCATAGTGTTACTGTAACAGCCTACACTTCAATAAAATGTCTTTGCACCAAACTCAATAGATTGAGGCCAATTGCAACAGCGTGGATTTTGGCCCTGCTCTGCTGAGCTCTAAACCTGTGAAAATCCTTGCCAAAGGTTATTTTGGATACAAGAAATGGGTTCAAGAGGAGACCAGACAAACATTTAGAAGAGAAATCCACCAATGTTACTACATTGACAGTGTGTAACAACTTCAGGGATTTACCAAGGGGAAAACAAATGAAGATCAGACAGCATTAGAAAAGAAAGTACCACAGGAGCATATCCCACTTTATTTTGCCTTGGATCTCTGTGGAAAAATAGTGGGCTAGATCTCCTCACCTATAAAAAAAGAAAAAAAAAAGGGGAAGTTCCAGAATGAGAGGGAGGAAGGGAGAAAGAGTGAGTAAAAAGAATTTCAAGACAGGCTGCAGAAATGTTAACACTCTCCAGATCTTTGGCATTCCTCAGCACACATTCCCTACTCATCAACACACCTCCCAGATTCTTTCTTGCAACTTTAGAACACTGAACAACAATTTTTTAAAAAGTGTGGTGGTATACTTTAGTTTTGGGTTTTTTTTAGCCATCCATATTTTCTTCCCTAAATCTATTATGTTATGAGAAGTCCTGGAGTGCAAACAGAACAAGAGCAATGTGAATAAGCATGATTTTTCCTTTCCACCCTGGAAATCATTGACTTTATCACACTAAATAGATGTAAAAGAAATCTAAAGAAAAAAATAAAGACATTTTTGTAATTTTAATAATTTGTCAGTTTCAAATTTCAGGTTTTCTTCTTTCTGAGATTTGCAAAACTTGATGATTGAACTTCTAAAATACATTATTATTTCCATTGTTGGCCACCTTGGTTCTCAGACTGCGTTTTCACATCATTGTGAGACCAACATTTAGAAGATCTGAACATTGGTGCCAACTGCCCTCAGGCATGCGGCTGGGACAGAACTGTGGGAGAAGGTTGTGCTGGGTTTGGCACAAGTGAAGGGAAAAGAGGCTGTTACCTATGAGTCAGATAAAAGGCTTCTTTTTTAAGGTTTGATTGCTTTGTTCTTAGAACACCTACATTTTTAATAGAGGCAAATGTGCTGACAGTTTGGCTTGGCATCAGCAAAAAGGATTTTATATAAATAAATCTGAAAATGAAAAATAGGAAACAAATAAACCATTCTGTACAGACAGCTGTTTCATTTAGAATCCATCATTTTACAAAGTAAAAGCAGAAAAGCAATCTGCAAAAGCAAACCAAACAAACAAGGACAGGATATTATATCCTACATACATCCCTATAGCTGGCCTTTAATTTACCATGGGATTGCAAAATGTATGGGGTTGCACATCCCATACATTTTGACTCTAAAGGAAGAGCAATGGGGGTGAACTCTATTCAGGTCCCCCCAGAAATTCAATTCCACACTCAAGTTGGATTCTAAAAGTTGGGTCACTTAAGTAGCCCCCTATCAAACTTGAAGCCACATTCTTTCTCCACAGGGGGTTCATTCAGGGCAAAATCCCCTCTCCAGCACTAGTGGGAAGGCCCTCCACTCTGTGTCAAAGACAAACTCCATCATTCTTCCTCATGTACAAATCGTTGCAGCTACAGGAAGGAGTTAATCCCGCTCAAACCCCTTACAGCATTTACTAAACACATTTCAAAGGATCAGATCAGCACTGCTCTGCAGTGGCATCAGGTAAATGAGATTTAAATTCAGCACCATTTTCTTGCTTCAAGTGAAAATAAATACAACTAACAAACTTATCTGGAAAAGAACAAATCTAAATTAAAGCACAATCTGTCTCAAATTCAGATGTGGTGATGTGAGTGTGGCAGATGAATCTGAAGAAACTGTGTTTTGTTCTGAAACACAGTACTTCTACAGACCAAGTGCACCCTTCATGGGTGTCAAATCATTGTTTTTTGCAGCTGGTCTTGCATGTATGAAACAAATTCAGGGAAAACAAAAAGCCTTAAAAATAATGCAGAACAGGCAAAACCAGTTTCTGTCATTGTCCAAATAATCTGAGCATTCCCTTTCATTCACATTAAAGAAATATAAAAGACAGAAAAGTCCCTGCTCTTCAGTGGTAGCATCTTCCACTGTAGCTGCCTATTTTTACATAAACTTTGTTCTGTACAAACATATCCTTGTTTTATAACTACCACAGACCAAGCTCATCTGACAGTGCAAAGATCATATACCAGTTTAAGAGTAGGGAATTCTTCTAATCGTTTTTATTACACTTGTTAGCTGGCCCTTAAGCTATCAGCGAGAAAAGCTCTGTCATTTCCTGCAGTATCCAGCTACATTTAAACATTAAAATAGATACATGAAGATTGGGGGATGTTCTTCAGAACTGCAGGTATTTTAATTCTGACACCCAGGTTTTGGGTGCTCTGGGTTTGAATTTTTTAAATCTTGCCCAGTTTTTCTGCATCCTAGCCCTCCACCCTGAAACGTGGGTGGTATTGAGGGGGTTTCCAAGACTCATATTCCAAAATCAACTACCTGCGATGGTTTAATTATATTAGATAGCATGTCTAATTTGTTATGTAGGTGTATAATTTTGGGAAGGACCCGACGGGTTCTTCAGCTCTCACAGAACATCATGTATTCTATTTCTAATACTGTTTTTTCCACTGTATATGGATCTTTACAAGGGATTAAGCCATTAAGATACCTTTTTCACCTTTTCCTTCCATGCCATGTAACATAAATTGGATTTAAGATGTTTTCCCCCTTCCATTTCCATATCATGATTTCCAGTGTTTTGCTTTGTTTTTAACAGAGAGAAAGAGGAAGAAGATACATTCTGTAAGGACAATGTGATGAAAGAGGCATTTCTATCAATGCTGTAAATTTTGCTGTAAAAACACAAAGCAAATTGTCAGTGTTTTACAAAGTACCAACACAAGCATGAGAAAAGGAAAATTTTGAAAATCTGTCCATGATTTCCTTAATTAAAGTAGAAACTGAAAGGAAACATGATGCTTCAGTGTGCCCTGTACTGTTTGTAAACACGTCCATCAAAGCTTACTTTGGCAACAGGCAAGAGACAAAAGGTGAGAGGGAAAAGAGTCACTCACAGGACTGAAGTGATCCTTTTAAGGTGACACAAAAAATCAAAAGAACTCTAACTTGGACCACCAGATCATTACAGTTAGACAGGACAGCCTCTCCTGTATGTAGCAGTTGATGAAAAAATTCTAGAAAAAGATCCAGGTATTCCAGCATCTGAAGGTGTGCAGTTTAAATGCTCTGTTTTGGCTGATGATAGAGATATAGGTGGGCAATATTCAAATCTACTTTGGGATTTACCCAAGATCAGAAATGTTTTAAAATAAGACAGATTACATCTCCTCTTATGTCTTCAAGCTGTCCCAGCTTTGATCACCATCCGAATTCAAGTAGTGTGATCTAAAACCATCAGACTCATTGCTATAAAACCAAGAAGAAAAACATCAGATGATTTCCTGCAAAGAGAAAATAATCTGGACTATAAAATAACTGTCATTTCTGCTGAGAAGACACTAAATACTAAAAATATGAATACTAGAGAGAAGGAAAAGAATGGATGCCAAATTGTGGTTTGGGTTTTTTTTTTTTTATTCTTTCTGCAGTGCATTGCAGGTATTTATGTGGCAGTGAATGCAATATTAAGTGTTTGCTTTTTCAACCCCGGCCTGTAAAAAGTAAAATTAAAACTCACTGGGCAAAATTAGCCAGGGTATTTTCTCATTTGCTTGACCAAATTCAGGGGCGGGGGAGAGGAATCATATAAAATTTGGCTTCTGCTGCAGGGAAACGTTAAATCTTAGAGATTTGGGAAATACACAGAGAGACTATGTTTTCATCAGATTTATCCTAACACCCCTCACCTGCAATAGTAATTAATTTCCCAAAGGCCCATTTTGACAGTACAACACGGGAAGCAATGTTAAGCTCAGTACTGAAATAAAAGGAGGAAAAGGTAAAAAAATTATTATTTCTTGCAAGTAAAAATTTATAGTAAAATCTAATGAAACCTACAAAGCAAATAGACATAAAACAGGATTTGAAAGGTCAGCTCCATTTAGCAAGAAAAAAGAACACTTTAAGCTAATTTATTTAGAAAATGTTATGAAGAATTTTCACAGATAAAGCATGGGTAGGGATAAAAGGATAGGGATTTAGGATGCTATTTGTGCTCCATAACTCAAATAGTGCATACTGGGAAGCAAACTCATGAATCAACTCAGTATGCTTCTCCCTAATGAGGTAAACTGTTAATGCCAATCCCATTGCAGTGATTATTATGTATACCACATGCTGCTCTCTCCATTTTTATTTGCTAGAATTGGAATATGCAGGTGAATCTTGGTTTAATAAGGACAGCAACATCAGTGTGTACTTGTGTCTGCCTGCTGATGCTACAGAGATGAACACTGTTAGAATTCATAAGAAAGTATCTGAGGTTAAGTTTGCATTCCCCATTGCAGACCTCTGGAATTCCCAGGATATCCTGCAAGATGCACCATCTATCCATCTGCCAAGGTGGATTAAACATGAAACTTTCATTTTTCCTTTCCTCCTCCCCCAGGTCACTTAAGGGAACTGAAGTTCCCAGTGTTGTCCTTGACAAATACTGTCAGTATCTGCTGTAGCGAGGGCAGGGTGCCAGCCAAGTAAAAATAGGACAACCCACTCAAAGCTTCATCAGCGCAAAATCAACATGAACTGCAACAATCAGATTAAAGTACCCTAGCAGTTGTAGACAGGGAGAGCAATGCATGCAGTTTATCTATGCATTCATGTGAATCTGAGCCTAAAGGAAAGCAGGCTCTGACTACCCTCATAATTCATTTATGAATAATGACAGGTTCAACACATAAATGGCCTTGTTAATCCCAAGACTACTTATTTTCATATACTGAAGCAAAAATGGTGCATAGAATTTATGACAATGTAACAATGGCTGTACAACACAGTGCTGCTGCATCTGCCTTGGCCCTACCTCTCTCCAGGTAAACTTCTCTACCAAAATGTCAAGAGTTTCAGCCATTGCAGAAATAGCAGAATCATATGAAACGTCAGTCTCCTTAACAGAGCTTTCTCTGTCACTAGCCAACTTAAATACTATGTTTTTTGTTATAAGCAATAATGCAACCAACATCACCGCTAACGACATGTCCAAGAGGATGTGTCACATCTAAGGACGTGCCTCAAAAACCTGGTGGAAACAACCATTTGTTTAGCACCATCCTGAAGGGCAAAGAACGCTATTTCCATAAAAGGTGTCAAGTCAGAGAAAACGAGGTCAGTTTTCCCCCTTAGGAGAGCTATTTGTCACAAGTTATCCCAACTGTAATGCCTCCTAAGCACTTCCCTTTACAGAATTTAGAAAAGTTGGCAGATCTAAGCTGTTGGTAGATCTTCTCTCTTTATGAGCACACAGAGTTACAGAATCCCTGGAAACCGAGTTTTCTTCTCTGTGACTAACGCTGCAAAGCAGTTTGTCCCATTGTATGTAAGAAGTGGGTGAGATTAATCAACCCATGCCTTTGGGCTGCAGGCAACACCACAGCCCTTGCTGCTGTATTCCAAGGGGTCCATCTGCTGCAAGAGCAGCCAGCCTTTCTCAGCCCAAAGGGAGCATCTGTGCCATATGATGAAGGGCTGGAAATCCACGGTGTTTCTGGACTGAGGTTTAATGATTTTCTGGCATGTTTTCCTAATATCCATGGCAACTCTTGAGCTTCAATATCTCATGAGCCCACATTCCTGCATCTATTCTCTGAACAGGATGCCAACTGCAGAAAACAACCAACTCAGCTTCAGGACTGAAGCTAGTATTTCTAATTGCAAAATCTGGCATTCCAGCCAATTGCTGAATGGGAAATCCCAGAGCTACTCAACAGTGTGGCCAAACTCTCAGCATCTGTGTATTTGTTTTTCTACCCATTTAATTTATTTTTAAATGAGAGGCTGCCTGAATTTCCCCCAGGCTATGCCTTCCATTGTTTGCCCACACACACGGACCCACACTCCCACAAATCCACTGCCATGTAGGAAGAGAAAAACACAGTGTAGAAGGCACTAGTACTTAGCAAAATTCACAGATTCCAACATATTTTGAGATTAGCATTGCTATGACAAAATATTTTTTGGTTTTGAACAAAAGAGGTACAAAGAGCTGCCCGCAGTGAAAATGATGTTTTTGAAACAGTAAGGGATTTAGGCTTCCTAGTCCTAAGATTATCACCTCCTTCCAGACTTCACTTCAACACTGCCTCTCCTCCAATTTCTTCACTCTGACAATGTCACTGCAAAGATGATGATGAAGTAAGTGTAAGAGCATCCCACTGAAAACTTCGCCAGCTTTCAGAAATCTGTGGTTTATGGATTCATGTATGCGTTAGCTTTTTCCTTTATATTTGACCTCTACAGCATCTAACAACATCCAATTTGCTGCTGTGTAAGGTTTGAATGAGGAACAGCAAATTCTTGTTTATAATTCACCTCCTTCATGCTGCTCCTCTTAGCACAACCCTGCCTAGCCCTCTCTTCTCCAGGCTGAAGAGTCCTAGCCTATTTAATCCTTCCTTGTAAGGAACAGTTTTGGCATACAAAAGAACAGTGTCAGTTTTAGAAAGAGCTGTGAAGCCTGAATGGCAGACTCTTATAGTCAGAGCTGCACACAGCACCACCTCTGAGTGACCCAGAGAGGATGTACTTCTTGAAAAGGGATCCTCAGGCCAAGGTTGAGGTCAGTGACTACATCCAACTGGATCTGCGTTTCATCTTTTAGCACCAACACACAACTGTTGGCTTGATTTACTAAGAGGAAGATGTTCCTGTGCCTCAGTTTCCACCTCCTCCTCAGAGCTTAGAAACTTATCACCTTCATTTTGACCACATCTGGAAGAGAGAGAGACACCTCAGGTTCAAGAAGTCAGAGGATCTTGTGACAATAGAGAGTTAAGTAGAAGGGAATCAAATTACTCTTTATCAAAGAAAAACACATAGCCTGAGCTGAACCATCATTCTAGACATCATGGAATGTGCAAAGAAAGAATGACAAGAAAAAACAGGGCAATAAATTCTGCAATCACAGAGTTTTAGCCTGCAATTGTAAAAATGAATCATGCGTTTTTAGAAGCAAAAACCAAATCAGAGGAGTGACAAATTATTAGAAAGTGTAGTTCCTTCTTCCCTAGTTCTTAACACTCCAAACTTAACATATACATCTCAGGTTAAAAAAAAAGGCACTAAATCTTTCCTATAGGCTACATGGTCCCTTCTCCCTGCTACAGCACTGTCTTGCATGTCTAAGGGATACACCTAGCAAATGAGCTTTCCCACAGGTGTCAGAAATCCTGAGCTGAATTCCTGAAAGATATTTCCCACATGTTTCTGGGTTTTGCTTTTTTTTCTTAAGCAGTGTTATTGACATTCCAGAACCCCTAAAACAAGAACAAGACACAGTTATTCCAGCTGGAGGAGAAGCCTAAGTGAATGCAATAGAATTGCACAGAGCTAGAGGAAACTCAGAAAATCACTTAGTCCATGCTCACACCCCAGGCAGGGTCACCTGTACCCATGTTTGTTATTTCTCACAGACTCATTTAAGCTATTTGTAAAGCCTTCCAGTGACAGAAACTTGACAGTCTCCTCAAGCAGTCTATCCCTTTGATGCTCTCCTATATATCTTGGTTAGAAAAGATGATTATTCCCTTCTGCACTGCAGCAGCCTTTTAGCACCTGAAGATCATTATGCTGCCTCCCCTCAGCAATTTCGTCTGGTTACAGAACCAGAACTTAAATAATCTAGGTTTTCTAGACCTATTCTGTGTCTTTTCATATAGGCAGAGCCATTCAAGAAACAGTTCAGGATCTGTATATGTTTTCAGAGAACAGAAATTTAGAAGTATGACTGCAAATGAACCTAGGACAGCTAAATACCAAGTGGCAACCCTGGCTAATATTTACTTCACAGGATTTGCTCATCCCGCTGCTGCTCCTCACTCAGATGCATCTGCCCACCTGTTTTGCTCACTAGCTCTGTTTTGTATTTCAAGATTTGTAGAGTTGCCAATGACCCCCAATTTAAAAACAAATGCTGTAGATTCTAAGAGCTTGGTATTTTGGTATCAATGCTATGGCTTAGAGACCCTGCTTAGATCAGAGGAATGGCAGCAAGCATACTTCCCTTCTAAGCCAACAAAGGAAAATGTTGTATGAAAAAAAAAATCAACTGATCTGAATAAACCTCAGGTAAGAGAAACATTATTAGCACTACAGAAACCAATACTTTTATACCACCCTCCTGAAGAAACAGGTTAGGATTTGTCAGTCTTCTTGTGCTGACAGAAGACTCAACCCCCAATTCTCCGCACACGTATAGTAGCCTGGGAAGGGAAGCACTGACATCCCTGGGGACAGCAGTCTTGTGCCTTTCAAAAGTGTTAAAAAGACTGAAAGAAGAGCTCTGCTCCAGCCACACTGCCCAATTGGCTGCTGCACTAGATGCAGCTGTGATTTCTTACCCTGCTGGGTGATGCTTTTTCTCTTCTCTGACAGGTGGACCCCATCAGCCCCTAGTAGACCAGATTTCTCAAAGCAAGTCCCATGCACTAAATATCCAAACCTGCAACCATTTGTTGATTTGCCAGATTCGACTGACCCTTTCCAACCCCTTCCCTTTGATCAGAAGGATTGCTGAAAAAACTACCTGCACTCCAGAGCCCCTTAACACCACTCCCAGGGCTCTGTAATCCTTCTTGATATCCCTCACCTATTTGCAGGAGGCTGTTAGACAGGGTCAATAAGTCTTTGAAAACACTGTAACATACTGAGGAGGGAAATACATAAGTGAAAACACCATTAGGAAAAATACATCCTCTTGTGGTTTTCTTTTTTTTCTCCTCTAAACCAGAAGTATTTAGGATGGTCTTTCCCCTAACACACTACCTGCAGGAAAAGGACAGGAAGCCTGGCCATACACTGAAAGCCAGAGACTTAGTGGAACTCAAGAGATGGGAGTGAATCCCTTCTGACCTAAAGCACCTGTGAGAAGCATCCAGACATCTCTGCTTTGTTACTTTCTGCTCTGCACCATACCATAGAGGGGCAATGCCAGTATGCTGTAAGAAACTGTCTCTTCTGACATTAATTCAGTATAAAGCAAACAACCCCTGTTGTGCACCTGCACTTTTAACCAAGTCGAAATCCTGAATAGGCGAAAACAAAGAGGGATGAAATGAAATCTACTTCCTTTTAAATATGGAGCAGACTTCTGTGGCTTAGTAGGATATTGTCTCATTTTTCCTTTACCTTTCATTGGAATGGGGAAAATTTCATTGCAGGCAGCTACGACCAATAACACTTCGTAACAGGAGCAGTGTAAGCACTGAACTTTGCAACATCCTCAAAAAGACTGAGCAATTTGTGTATTTGGACAACCACAACAAATATACACACTACAAACAAAAGAAAAAAAAATTAGCTGGATTAACAGTAGGCAGGCAGTGGGGATAATGACAAGAGTCCTACACGTGTATTGCTATGATAAAATTTGCTTCCTTCTACAGATTCTACTTTCCTGTTCCATAAGGCATTGAGAACAATTTGCAGGAAAAGCTTTGTCTTGAAGGAGGCGAAGAAGGAAATAAGCCAGTACTTTGTAGGGCTTGTGGAGCAGATACAGCTCTGGTATGAAAAGATTGGGGATGCCTCTCCTTGAACAGGATGAGTCACCTAAGGACAACCTGTAGGTAGTGTACAAGGAAATGGTAAATCAGAGATGACTTCATATGCAGCAGTAGGAACATCAGTGAAGCTGGCACTGCAGCTGAGGGCTGGAAACAATCACTTAACAGGACATGGTGCTAACTAACCTTCTTCCATCATCAGGACATATTGCTGTGTTCAACTCCAGATGGTACAGCATCCTAACTTCCTACTGAAAGCACAGAAGTCATGAGTTTTCTTTTAATCCCCGTTCTTGCAGATACATCCTGAACTGCCCACTCAACCAGGACCAGAGCAGCTGCTGACCCTTCGTTCACAGGGTCACTGAGGCTGTAAGGAGCCTCTCGAAGTCTCTGGCAAGAGCTCCCCCCTCAAAGCAGGGTCAGCAACAGGGTCAAGTTCTCTCATGTCTCCAAAAACATCATCATCTTCACTGTCTACCCAGGCAACAAATGGAAAGGCAGCAAAACACTCTATAATTTCTATGGACTCCCCCATTTTTTGTGTGTACTCTCTGACAGCTCAGCTAATGACAGGGAATTTACTTCCTAAGAAATACTTACTGAAGAATGGAAATAACAAAACAGAGACAGAAGGCATTCATGCCAAATTCACTTGAGCACGCATACAGTTCAAATAGTAGAGACAAGACACGGTGAGATATTAAGGCTTTCTCTCTCTGATGGCTCCATTTAAATTAACAGAGTCTCATCACTTTATACAGGGAATCCTGGGGGTGGGTTCGATGGTGTGCGTATATAATATGCTTACATAACTAGATTCTCTCTCAAAAACATACTACCAGCACCAACAGTAGTCCCAGTTTATCATCTTTCAAAATAATTAATTCTCTTTTTAAGAGCAGGCACAAGTTGCAGTGAGCTGCCTAACCAGTGCTTTCAGAACCCAGGTTGGAATGAGCTTGGCCTACAAGCCTGTAACAAATAAACTGCTTTCTAAATAGAGGCATATTCCTCAAAAGAGGTTTTTTTCTTAGATAACTAAGACAAATGCCCCATTTACATGTTAATTAAGCTACACAATTCCCACGTGCATTAAAATTACAAAATTTTTTGCTTTACAGTGCTTTACAGCGCTTTACAGCAATACTCAGCAATAATTCTTATATTTAAAGAGCGATCACATTTCTCAGGAAAGATGTTTTTACGGAGTTTTAATACTCCTTATGTAAGTGTTTTAAGTATCATAGAATCACAGAATGGTTAGGGTTGGAAAGGACCTTAAGATCATCAAGTTCCAACCCCTTGGATACTGCACAGCTAGAACCAGACCACAATTTTCCCATAGTCCAGAGCTGCTGCGATACAAAGTACTGAACTACGGTGACTAATTGAATTACAGTGACTGGAAGCGTCAAGACATTTTGTGCAATGAACCAATATGAACAAGATTTGAAAACATACTCAAGGGTACACCATGCAGAATAGACAGCAATATAGTCTTTAGAGAAGAATTAAAATCTCCTGTTCTCTGAAACTTTCCATCTGTAGTCTGTTACAACCAATTATGCCATAATATAGGCGTGCAGAACCTAAAATTTTCAAAAATGGTTCAGAGGAACACACTCCACAACTACTTTCTTGTTCAGTCTTTCCCCAGCCTTATCCACTGGCTCAGGATTTATCATGTTGGCAAAATAACACAAAGGATTTGCCCCTTGTCTGCAGTTCCCTTATTTTCTTTGAATTTCATCCCTCTTTCCACCTGTCCGTTGCTGCTCTGACTACTCTTGACTCAGTACTGGACTAGCAGTACTTCACACTGAATCTTCAAACAACTTTTGTAACTTCCTGAAAACAATTCTGTAAATTTAACCTCTTTCAAGATTGTGTCCCAGATGTGTAAAATGCGTAATATAATAATAATAATAATAAAAAACCCCCAAAAACCACACACACCCCCCGCCCAAAGAAAAAAACCAAAACAACAAACCCTTCCTTTTTCCTTGCAAAACAGCTTCAGCACATTTATTGGAGTTGCCAGACAGGGAGAGAGCACTGGGTGTTTCACTGAATGAGAAACCTGCAATCTTCAAGATGCCAGTGAGGTTCATGCCCTTTTGCAATAAGGGGAATTTCTGATCTTCAGCCCAACACTTTCCCACACCACAGGCTTCTCTCTTCCCCTTCAGGGCACCTCCACTAATACACTATATGCAGTCACAAGAGAATAGATTTTGTGAAGAGTAAATCAAACCCTTTTTTTCCTTTTTTAAAATCTACCCTAGTTTTGTGGTCATATATCTAGGTAGGTCACATCTACTATATGATCATAACTACTATATGTTGTGGTTCACCCCCAGCTGGAAACTACCACACAGCTGCTTGCTTACTTCCCCCCATCCCCAGTGAGATGGGGAGAAGAATTGCAAGAAAGTAAAACCCGTGGGTTAAATTAAGAACAGTATAATAATGAAAATAAAAGATAGTAATAACAACAACAATAATAATAATATAATACAGGAGCATGAGAGAAAGAAATAAAACCCAAAGAAAAAAAAAAAAGGCAAGTGATGCACAATACAATTTTTCACCACCTACTGACTGATGCCCATCTCATCCCTGAGCAGCAATTGGCCCCTCCAGCCAACTTCCCCCCCCCGTTTCTATACCAGGCATGATGTTCTATGGTATGGAATTCCCTTTGGTTAGTTTGGGTCAGGTTTCCTGGCTCTGCTTCCTCCCGGTTTCTTGTGCCCCTCCTCACTGGCAGAGCATGGGAAACTGAAAAGTCCTGGACCAGAGTAATTGCTACTGAGCAAGAACGAAAACATTGGTGTGTTATCAGCATTATACTCAGACTAAACCTAGAACACAGCACTATACCAGCTACTAGGAAGCATAACTACTACAGATCTACCTAGATCACATAGTACAGACACACAAATTCAAGGCTGTCCAGAGAATCACACTGGAAGAGAGTGCTTTAGTCTTGACCAGATCACATATAACTCTTGTTTACACGCATGATATTTTCAAGGCAATGATTATGTAAAGTGCCACCGTTCTTATTATGTTTGGATCCCTGACCTAAGTAATTGTATGCTATGATCACAGCCTGATGCTTGTCATCCTTGGGATACTGAAAATGAGAAAGACACTTGCTGTAGTACCACAGATTTATACTGTAGCCTGGACAATATAAGCACTAGAGACATCCTACAGAACCTCTGCATCATACCAGAAGAGTTCTTTTCTGTTTCAATACACAAATATACAAGTTGCCTTTGAATGGTCCACTTGATCTTAAAGAATCTCTTTTTCCAAGAAAACAGCAGAATTCTTTTTCTTAGTTCTCAGGAAAGTTTATATTTACTTTCTTTCATTAAAGCAGTTACATCTATCAATTCTGTCTACCATTTCAGGCATATCAACTGAGAAATTCATATCCCTCTGAATTCAGTCATCATTAAACATGGAAAAATGTTTGATCAGCAGAGTAGGTATTTTCTCTGTACAAGCTAACAAACATGAACATACAAAAATGAGGTCTCAGATAACAGGGGTTTTGCCCACTCTTTGAAAAGATTGCAGCGCCAGCCAGCTGATCCTCCTACAGTAAATAATGGAGAACGGCCTTCAATTCCTCTTCTCCAAGCAACATGCGAAAAAAATATGTAAATGCATAAGCTCCTAATGCATTTCCAAAATACCTTTACAACTCCCTTAAGTATCTGAAGCACGTGAAATTTCCAGCAATTCCATTTTCAGAACTTCAGTAGATTTAAAAAAAAAAACCAAACAAAAAAACAACCCTCCCCCCCAAACCCAGTCCAAAACCAATATCAGAACATATTATTCCATGTACTAACTTCAAAGTAAACATTTGCTGAAATAATTCAGAAATATTTAGACACTAAAAATCCACAGGAAGCAAAGGAGAAATTGTGAAATACTTAAAAAACTGGTTATTTCCTCTCTAGTCTTTATGAGAAAATCTGGGTTTCCTGTCAGGTTTTAGCTTAGGAGGGATTCAGATCAGTATTTAACCGGAAATGTGTCTCTGGTAGATACAGCCATTTCATCATTATGTTGTCCTACTGAATGGGCGTATGTCGCATGAGTTGTACCATATCATCATTATAAATGTGCTGTGCTGTAATGGCTAACAAGAAAAACTGTGAATGATCTACTTAAGCATAAACAGCTAATATATTAAGGGGATGACATGTTCTGATGAATCAAATAATTTTTCCTTCTCTTTCGTTTCCTCTAAAACTTCAAAGCAATCAGATGTTGTTTATGCATAAAATTTTATCCTTTCACCAATCTCTAGTTTGATTGAATTTGCATACTCTATTTCCTACAAGTCAATCTGAAGAGAGCCTCATGTAATTGAAACCATTTCCCCTACAGTCCTCCTATCTTTGCTGTAATATTTTCTATTAGTAGCTCTATTATGCCTAATATCCATAATGTTGGCAGATCAGAAATTTCACTTAATGCAACCTGTATTTATAAACCACTAGGTTGAAAAAAGTAACAAATACAAGCAAGAGGAAACAATAATTACCTGTCTTTGATGCCACACAGATCAATGTGTAAATCACTAAAATTCCCTAGGGAGCCTTGCTGAACTAAAATGAGGTCCTTGGGCTGGTTATCAATAAAGATGAGCCTCATACAGCCTTGAAAAGCAGTAATGGGATTTAAACATTGGGAATTGGTGAAATTGTCAGGGCACCCTGTGGGAAAAAGAGAAGAGACACAATAATACTGGAATGTTCATCTATTTCTGCTGAGATTTCCTGATGCAAGAACTCAGAGACTAATTATTCCAAGTGCTTTCATTCCCTATGACACACAGCCTTCTGTGTTATAAATCCTTCAGTAAGAAAGAAAGAAAAAAAGAGAGAAGGAAAAAAGAGCAGCCAGCCACTGGAAATATCAGAGTATGAGGTTTCATGTGTGCTAATCAAAATCAAAATGTGGGGTTTTTTTCTGTTGTCTTTAAACTCCACAGTTGATAGCAACTGAATCCCATTAAAAAAGCTGTGTAAATTGTAAAATCATTATGGGTTAAATTCTGCTGCACGGAATTTATGTATTATTATCATGTACACAGTAAAAGGATGAAATTCTGTGGACAGTAAGCAGGAAAACCATTTGTATCTGAGCTTCTTCAGCATTTGGTCAGCTCTGAGGTTCAAAGTCTCCTGTGCATCGTCACTTAGTGCTGTATCCAGAGGGTTCATTGAGACCAGAACCTCACTATGGTAAGTGCTACACAGAAATCTATTAGATAAAACGACATTTGATGGCACTACCTTCACCTAAATTAATGCTTGCACTGCATAAAGCAAAAGGTAGTATTTTTCAAGACTGTTCTTTCAATTTTCAAAATTGAGCTATATCCGCATTCATCTCCATGAGAGCACAGTACCTAAATATCTTTGTAGATCTGAGCAGTATGGCAATAAGCTCAGAAGTTTAAAGTCACTGAGCCTGATCAGGACAGCAATATCTACAGGAATATAATAATACTAATAGTCCTCAAGACTTTTAACTAGAAAAAACCACTCGTGGCTAATACAGATAATGTAACTTTTGTATGTTTTGCCAGTCAGATGTAGGTACCCATTGGCTACCACTACCAGCAGTCCACTTTCACAGCTTTCTTAGCAGTTCTGTTCATTCTCTCTCTGTTAGAGTTGACCAAGACCTTTCTATCTTCCCACAGTGCTGTATGCTCTGCAGCTCCATAGAGGTTCTAAGAACAGTATTCCATTTGCTCTTAGCTGCAAACAGAGTTCACCTGGAAAGACCTCAATGCTGAGGCACCTGAGGATCTGCATCATGAAAACCTGCCCTGCATCTGTCTGAAACAACCTACCTCCAAAATAGTAGCTGTTCCCAGAGTAGATCCTTGAGGCAGTGGTTGCATGGCTAGCAGTGGCAGCATTGTTATCCAGTGTCAGGGTAATGCGATGTCTTCTGGCATTGATGTTAACAGAATGCCAAAGCCCATCATGGAGATTGGTGCCTGGCAAAAAACAAGTACTAAGAGTGAAAAAAGAGGTGCAGGAGATAACTGTGTTCTTCAAACCTCCTTTTGCTTCCATCTTGTGACCACAAATGTGCATTTGACCCCCCAAAAAGGGAGAACTGGCAGCTGAAAGGAACTCATTACCTCTGGAAACAAACTGGCACAGAAGGAAAGGCCCAAGAAAGGGAAAGCTTTTGAGAGTATTTAAGTGGGTCACTTCACATTTTAATCTAACTTGCTTCTGGTACGGCATCAAGATAGCCAGGCCCTTCATCCTTCCGGTAGCACATTATTACCATTTTGTGTGTATTTATGTCTACAGTCTGCTGGGACATGCTTATAGGTCACAGGAGTGCACAGAGATCTCTGCTATGTTTCTGGTACTAAACACATGCCTGAGATTGCAGAGGATTAGACTTGGTGAGATAGCCATACCTCATGTCAGGCTCCAATATGAATCCTAACAAATTCCAGTGGGTATCAGTTGGATTTGTCTTTGTTAAAACCCTTGAGTGCTAAGTTAGCACACAGTCTTATTAACAGATGTACCAAAGCGTTTCTATATTGGATTTTGACATGGGTCTTGTTAGAGCTGGGATTGATGCTCTGACCAGGAACTTAACAATGTGCATGAGAGATTCTGGTACTGGGTAGCCTCTTTCTCTTCTAGACACTTGTGCGAAGTGGGAAATAGCATTTTTGTTTCCTTATTCTGAAAATCAGTGTTGCATCTCATGCCTGCAAAGAAACTCCTCATTCTCTGTTCTGACAGCCATGAAAATCAGTGGACAAGCTTCTGAGCTCACACACTGTGGTGCAGATCAAAAGTAACCTAATTACAGTTCAAAATATGTTACCGTCAGGCTGGAGACACTGAGATCAGGCACAGACAACTAGTATTTACTCCCCTCCCTAATGGAATATTTTTCGTTAATGTAGCTTTCAGAAGAAACAAACGATCACTTAGAGACACAAAGAGGTGTGAGAACAGTTCAAAACAAAATAAAAAAAAATGTGGGTGTTACATGTATGAAAAGCTATTTCATTATGAACTTGAAAATGAGACAATTTTAACAGTAATGGCTGTTAATGCATTCACAATTTCCACAGAATAAGAGGCTGGCTTCCCAGCAAAACTGGATTATTTTTCAACCAGAACAAGTCCATTTTGAAGTGAAATATGTTGTTGAAGTTTGAAAAGATGTCAAAACAAAATAGGTCCCATTTGGGGCAAAAATAGGTCCATTCTTGAGCAAGCACGAGTTTATTGTCAGTACCTGACATCTGCAGAGCATGGCACTTGCAATTTCTGCATATTTTCCATATTAAAGTAGGCCGTTTAGCAATGTTTTGGATAGCACCAAAGGCTGGGCTCACATTCATGATTTCAGAAGTACATAAAAATGAATACATCCATCCAAATATTGACATTGTCTCAGCTTTGTCAATAATTTAATTAGGACTGCAATAGAAGCTGGAAACGAATTTTCAGCATTCAGTTGCAGGAAGCTAAGGCTTTAGTAACCTACACGAGTAAGGATAGATGCAGGGCTGCCTCATTTTCTATCATACAGAGAAATGAAACATGCACACAGAACAGCTCTGCTTTGACAACTCTGTCAGATTTTACCTCTACTTCTTTTAATAGACACATCTGCTCTCTTTTAGTCTGTACTGGGAATCTTCTAACATTACATATTTTTAAACAGTTGCTCTTTTAGAAAATACTGTTATTATTTAGTTCCATCTGAGTTCCATCAGTCTATTACTCATCCACCTTTGGAAAACGGGTATTCAACCTATGCAGAAAATTAATTTCCCAGTCTCCCACCCATCATGGTTGCATAGCAGGAAAGGATGTGCAGAATCCATGGGCTAAGAACATTTCGTTTTGGCATGCCAGCATGGCTTATATAGGTCACACTGGAATGACAACTGGGCCACCGTGGTCCTGCCTCTGTTGTACAGTCTGAAATTGTTTCCCTGTTGTCTCTGGGAGACAATGCATAGCTGTACTGTTAAGTGGTTACAAACAACTTCCTTTGAATTTTAAGTCAGAGAGGCAACCTCATTTCACCCTCTTGCATCCCACCAGCTGCACTGCACAAAGCAACGTGCAAACTGGCTAAGGAGACCAATTGAGGGAGCATGAGGAGAGGAAGCCCATGGTCAGGCGCACTTCTGAGCATAGGATGAAGGGAGAGTGTAAAACTGCAGTCAGAGGAAGAAAATCAGCCCTGAGTCTGCCTTAACTTGTACTGGCGAATGGTGCAGCAGCTGAGCTGGCTCCCAGCTGACTTCAGCACAATCTCAGGACAGGAGACAGCAAAGTCTTCATATGACCTGACTGAAGAAAATCTAATGTGTCTCTTTGACAACATAGAGGCTAAGCTAATTGCCAGGTAGACTGAATCTGGAGATCTCAGGATGCCAATTTTCTATGCTTAGATCTACCTCAAACTGCACAGAGTGGTTCTACCACTGGAAAGCAAGAGAAAATTTGAAAAGAGAAAGGAATATTGGGTGCTTCCTTACTTCCTGGGGGGTTGGACCTTTGCATTTGAAAGAGACAGATGAGAGTAACCAAAAAATAAGTACCTTCAGTGATTTCCACTGGGTTCTCTGTCTCCTTCTGAATAAGTAGTGTCAATCTCCCACCATGGAGGTAAACCAAGAGAGGTCCCGAATTTTCAGACAATTCAGTGTACAGAAATAAGCCATCTTTATTCCATGTTCGAAACTGGAAGCTGACTGACAAACCGTCAATTTGAGGAGTGCCAGGTAGTAGCAAGTAGCTTTGACTGGTGCTGAGAAACGTGATAGGAACAATTTGTGGTTCTGAGCAAGAAAATGTCACATTCCCCTGCAAATAATAGAAATCAAATGTAATAAACATGACAAATTTTTTTGGTCATCCCAAAACATCCACAGTTAAATAAACAGCCTAACAGCACTCAGGGCTGAAATAACGGCCCTTATCAAGTCCATGCCTGGGTACAGAAGAGCTTATTTGCTAGCCCAGACAGACCATCTCCATATGGCAACATCTACTTTGTGTTTCCCAAAACCACCCATTCCAACCTCAAGTTTAGCTTTACGTCAAGAAAATCAAACTCATTTGGATCAATGCTGACTTCAGGAACTGACACTGAAGGAATAGTAAGTCCATGAGATGTAAAACTAATACACTGCATTGACTATGCACTGATTTATTTGAAATATAAGCTAAAAGGCAGCTGTTAATGACAGTATTTTTTTTTTTTTTTTGAACATTTACACCAATGCTACATAAGTTTAAAAGTAAAAACTTCCTCATCTACTTGAATCTACTACATGGGGCAAACCATGAAGCAAATTTTTGGGTTTATTTCAAATACTCAATATATAACTTGTGGTAGCAGTACTCATTATGTTTTCTTTTACCAAGAGTGATACAGCCTTGTGTTACTACAGATAATGAAAGTCCACTTAATACTAATACAAATAATTAAAAATAATTATTCTGAAATTACTTCAAAATTCATAGGGAAACTCAAAGAAAAAGTCACTTGAATACAGGACTTGTAATGGGATGAAACAATAGCGAGATTTCCTGCCCAGTGCTAGGTCCCACGGTTTCCATGGGGCATTTTGAGGAATTATTAAAACATTACATACACAGCAAATGTGGCGAAATCTAACACCATTTCAATGCCAAACATAGTTGACTACCTCAGTCATCTGGCCCTAAAATCAATAATGATATTTGCCCAGAAGAACAGCACATTTACTCAAAGCAGTCAGCAGAATCTGTACCAGCATGTATCACTGCAATTTGTAGAAGAAATGACTTCACCGTTTTGTTCAACCATTGCAGAAGATTCAACCAGGTCATTCAAGCCATGTAAATAAAGCCTTAGTAATATATAAAGCTGGGACACATTAAAGAAGCCATGCCTTTTAAAGCCACTCCAGGAGCTTGTTGTAGCCAGCTAGCTTAGCTGTTTTGTAAAATACCAACTGGAATCTAATAAAATATTGGAGTAAAAGGCTTTTTCCATGATATGCCGTATTCTCATCAGAGCTGGTACCTCACTCTAACAGGATAATTATAATGAACAGCACTTTTTGGATGTGTAGGAAGTTGCATAGTGCTTAGGGAATTCCTACCTGAAATCTCAGACAGCTAATGGAACTGTTCCCTATCACTTTCAAATGTCTTTCTAGTCTTTATTTTAAAGTTGGTTTTGCCTGTGTAAGAGATGCCACAGTCCTTCTTTTTGTTATTACATTTCCACCTCCATTTTCAATTGAATTCATTACAAATTACAGAAAAAAAAGATGGTCAACTGCAGCAATATAAACAAATATCATTAACATTATCTAGAGCTTTTCAAAAGCTTAGACATTTAAAATGCCAATGACAAACTTTCTTTAGAATTTTAGGCATTTTCAGTGTTACTACAGATTATGAAAGTCCACTTAATACTAATACAAATAATTAAAAATAATTATTCTGAAATTAATACCACACAATGGTACCACACAAAGTAGTAAGTAGTTTACAGATCTTATACATACACCAGCGCTTGGGGGAATGTTCAAATATTGCCTGAGTCTGCACTGAAGTACCTAATTTGCTTCACTAGCAGTGGAAGGCTGTAACAAAATGCAAGACTGCATTGCAAGGGGGAGGATTTGCAACATTTGGATAGGATTTTTGTCTCAAAGCTTACTGCAGATTTTACCTACTAGCAGAACAAGCTATACCTAGACTGACTTAATGGTGCTGGAGATGGTGAATGTTAAGATGAAGAAACAGGTTTGCAATGCACAACAAACTTTCAGACAACCTTAAAATAAGCCAGTAAGGACCTTCCGTAGTCAACAGAGTTTCAGCTGTTTGCAGCAGCACTGTAGAAAATATTGGGTTTGCGTGGCAAGGTTTTGGTAGCGGGGAGGCTACAGGGGTGTCTTGTGTGAGAAGCTGCTAGAAGCTTTTCCTCTGTCCAGTACAGCCAATGCCAGTCAGTTCCAAGACAGACCAACTGCTGGCCAAGGCTGAGCCCATCACCAATGGTGGAAGTACCTCTGGGATAACATAGTTAATAAAGGTGAGGGGAAAGTGTGCAACTGCAGCCAGTGAGAGGAGTGAGAATATGTGAGATCAACAGCTCTGCAGACACCAAGATCAGTGCAGAAGGAGTGGAGGATGTGCGTCAAGTACCAGATCAGATTCCCCTGCAGCCCGTGATGCAGACCATGCTGAGGAAGGCTGTGCCCTTGCAGCACACGGAGGCTCACAGTGGAGGAGATCTTTACCTGCAGCCCATAGAGGACTCCATGCCAGAGCAGGGTGATGCCTAAACGAGGCTGTGAACCCATAAGAAGCCCGCGCTGGACCAAGCTCCTTGCAGGACCTGTGGCCCCGTGGAAAGAGGAGCCCACGCTGGAGCAGGTTTGCTGCAGAACTTCTGACCCCATGGGGGACTCACACTGGAGCACTCTGTTCCTGAAGGACCGCACCTATGGAAGGGACCCATGCTGGAGCAGTCTGTTCCTGAAGGACCACACCCATGGAAGGGACCCATGCTGGAGCAGTCTGTTCCTGAAGGGCTGCACCCTGTGGAAGGGACTCATGCTGGAGCAGTTCACAAAGAACTGCAGCCTGTGGGAAGGACTCACATTGGACAAGTTCATGGAAAACTCTCTCCTTTCAGAGAGGCCAAACACTGGAGCAGGGCAAGAGTGTGAGGAGTCCTTCGCTGTGGAGGAAGGAGTAGCAGAGACAATGTGTGATCAACTGACCACAGTCCCCCACTCCCTGTTGCCATGCACAGCTTGGGGGGAGGTAGGTAGAGAATACTGGGAGTAAGGCTGGGAAGAAGGGAGGAGTGGGGGAAGGTGTTTCTAAGGTTTGGTTTTATTTGTCATTATCTTACTCTGATTTGATTGGTAATAAACTTATTTCCCAAGTTGAGTCTATTTTGCCTGTGATGGTAATTGGTGAGGTATCTCTCCCTGTTCTTATTTCAAACCATGAGGCTTTCATTATATTCTCTTCCCCCTGTCCAGTAGAGTTGAGGAGTGATAAAGCACCTTTGGTGGGCACCTGGTGTCAAGTCAGGATCAGGCCACCACATAAGGTCAAATTTCTGTCTGCTTCTGATACGAGGTTCTCAGCATGTACTACTATTTTACTACCTAAGCTTATGGATTACTTTGACCCCTTGAAAAATTTAGCAGTACTCTAGTCATTCACACTAGCTAGTAAGTCATGCCATCTGGGATCCGCGCAGAATTCTTATACTGGAACAGGAGCAGCAGAGTAGTGACTGAACCCAGGGCCAATGCTGGGACATATGGACTAGACATACTCGTCTCCTCCCATGCTTAACCTGCTGAGACTTCAAGCTCTGTAGCCTCTCCATTGACTACACTCAAGCAGAGCAGGTGTGATCCCACCTGCCACAAGAACAAGCAGGTGGGAACACATAAAGGGGGTGCTTAAATTTTCTATGTACGTGGGGTTAAAGGTATATTTAGGGGATAGAAAAGAGGCATATTTGCCTTTTAGGAGGATTCCTTTGTTACTCTTTCAAGAATTGAGACCTCCGTGATGTAAAGGCCATAACCCATTTTAGTCAGAGTTAAAAACTAGCATGCACGTTTGGGAGAAAAACATTAAATAAACCAATTGATGCTATGGGAACTTAAATCAGTTCAACTGACTCATATAGGAAGCAAACACTTTCTTAAAGCAGCATTCCAGAGCAAAAGCAGATGATGTACTTAATACACACCAACGATAGTTGCTGATGTCCTTACACTGACCAACAGCGTCTACCCTCCTAGAGAGAATAACATGAAAATTTGAAAACGAAATACACAACAATTGCTTCGAAAAACATTCATCCACTGAAGTGGGATAGGTTCCTATTACAAAGAGTGTTAACTTTGCCCTTAATTTTATTCACAAACTAATTATTCCAGTGGGCCTAAGTGAGAAAAATAAACAGCTCCCCCTAAACCTGTATCTGATCAGGAGCATTTTGCTTTAATTGGCAGCAGTTCTGGAACTCTCTAGGGTTCACACAAGACTTCTGGCAGACACTTGATTTTATAATTGAACCCAGTTTAACTGAAAAGTAAAAGCTCATTGGCTAGAAAATGGGATAAGAAGAGTCTAATCCCTAGAGAAAATAAAAGAGCCGCTCAGCTCTACCCAGCTGCTGGAAACTCCAGCTATCATGTGGCATTTGAGAATTTCATTGAGTCCATCATCTCCAGACTGCTTAATGACTCCTCTAATAAACAGTGAAATCTTTCCAAAAGAGTTCTTATTCTATTTGTCGTGGTTTAAAAGGCAAACAGCATGTAGTGACAGGACAAGGGGGAGTGGCTTTAAACTGAAAGAGGGTAGGTTTAGATTAGATATTAGGAAGAAAGTCTTTACTGTGTGGGTGGTGAGACACTGGAACAGGTTGACCAGAGGAGCTGTGGCTGCCCCACCCCTGGCAGTGTTCAAGGCCAAGTTGGACAGGGCTTTGAGCAACCTGACCTAGCGGAAGGTGTCCCTGCCCATGGCAGGGGGTTGGAACTAGATGATCTTTAAGGTGCCTTCCAACCCAAAACATCCTATAAAGCTATAAATACAATGGAAATATTTGCAATTTGTTCACTGGCTGCCATGTCACTTGTCTCAAGAGTGAATGCACCCCAGACTTGCACAGGCAGGGTATGGTTGCATAGGTGGTTCTTGTTCAAGTAAGATGTTGAATGAACAGGCAACAACATGCTGTTTATTAACATGTACTATTAAATAGAGAATGGAAGAACACAGTTCCTAAGTGATGAGGATAAAAGAGGATTACATAGAAGATTCTCTGGGCCACAAGCCTCATCCAAAAGTCACTGGAGTCTTTCCAGTGACTTCTGAACGACTTCAGGAAAACCTGTATAACCTTAATGAACCATTTCAGTCTCTCTTCATGTAGTATTATGTACTATTGAATGAAGAAAGAAGACTGCTACACCACCACAGTCAGGGCAATTGATGATAAGTTTCTTATACATCCCCCTCGCTTTCACAGAGTACTAATCAAAAGTCATATGAACTTGGGAAATTATTCAAACTGACAGTTGAACTGAAATCCTCAACATATAGTCTACCAAGTATACAGGCTAAGATTACAGATGGAACAGGAAGAACTATAAATGAGTATTTCTGAGTTCTCATTCTACCTGCAGGTTAGAGCATTGAATGGGCACTTACTTTCCTCATTAACCACTCTGGGGATACTATCCAATAAAACGGATATCTTGTTTTCTGCAGAGGATTAGAAAGAAAAGTATAATATGACAGGTAGGAGGACTAAAATCACAGACCTGGCTGAGATACAAATGTGGGTAAACTGGCAAGAATATCTCCAGCTTGGAAATCGGAGGATTGTTTCTAGCTGTGAAGAGACTGAAGTTGCAGACCTCAAAATTTGCGAAGAGAGTAACAGAAGAAAAAGGTGACCTCTGATGCAGTTTTAAAAGGGTAAGATAAAAGACTGTCACTCAACTCTGGGCAACTGGATTTTAGGATGGGAAAGGTCCCTTTAAATCCAGTTTTTAAATTAGCTGTCTCAAGCACAACAGATATCAGGAGACCCACACAGATTTTAAGTACTTCTTAAATCAAGGCATTGCTAAGCACTGAATGAAAAGCAAATCAAAGTGAGATACCAGCTCCATCCTCCTGAAATACTGGTGCAAACTGTCTTCAAACAGGATGTGGGAGCAACAAGGTGCATGGTGTTACTCGAGTCAGGACTAGTCCTCTGAGTGAGCAACCAGTCCATCCCAAGAGTGGGTCTCATATTTTAAGAGAAGTTCCTATACTGAAGTGGGTTTCTCTGAGCAAAATTTCATGATGGAAATCTGAAAGCTTTCCTGATCCAAATTTCATTGAAACTAGTAGATCCTTGTGATAATCAACCCTGTGATAGAGAACTGCCCCATCTTCTCTCACTCCAGGTATCACGTATGTCAATAAAATGCTAACTATTTATCATATTGACTTAAGTTGTTTATATTAAGACAATGTTTCTATGTGAAAAAAAAAATATTAAAAAAGAAAGCTTTGAAAAAACTAAAATATTGTGACTGTGACAGAATCAGGGATGCTTGGCTAGATATTTCTGGATGTTCCTTACCACTGACTCCTAAGCTATGTCACTGGACAAAAGTGAAGCATTTTACCATTCTTATGCTCACAGTAATGCTCACATTATTGTTTCATCATACAGAATCATAGAATCATAGAATGGTTAGGGTTGGAAAGGACATTAAGATCATCCAGTTCCAAACTCCCTGCCATGGGCAGGGACTTCTCGCACTAGACCATGTCGCCCAAGGCTCTGTCTAACCTGGCCTTGAACACTGCCAGGGAAGGAGCATTTACCACTTTGGGCAACGTGTTCCAGTGCCTCACCACCCTCACAGTAAAGAACTTCCTTATACCTATACTGAACTTCCCCTGTTTAAGTTTAAACCCATTACCCCTTGTCCTATTGCTACAGTCCCTGATGAAGAGACCCTCCCCGATATCCTTGTAGGCTGATATTGGAAGGCTGCTATGAGGTCTCCACGCAGCCTTCTTTTCTCCAGGCTGAACAGCCCCAACTTCCTCAGCCTGCCTTCATACGGGTGGTGCTCCAGCCCCCTTATCATCCTTGTGGCCCTCCTCTCAACTTGGAAGTACAATAGCTAAGAGTTGCTGACAAAAGATTGGAGCAAATTCTAAATACATTCTAAATACAGAGCTAATTTGGAAAATCATACATATATTCCTCAGAGAGACAGGAAAAGAAGAAACAAAGGACAGGAGGACTCACAAGAAAAATACAGACCACTTAATAATTTTTTCCCTCTGTGGTGGGCTTGGACACCAGATGCCCACCAACCTGCTCTATCGCTCCCCTCTTCAACAGGAAGGTGAGGGAGAAAATAAGATGGAAAAAAACCTCATGGGTTAAGATAAAGGCAGTTTAATAAAGCAGAGCAAAGACTGTGCACTTCCCATCAGCAGTTATTGTCCAGCTACTTACCGGGAAGTAGGGCTTCAGTACGCGTAGCAGTTGTTCCAGAAGACAAACGTCACAATAATGAATGTGCCCCCCCCTCCTCCTTTCTCTTAGCTTTTATTGCTGAGCAGATGTCATATGGTATGGAATATCCCTTTGGTCAGTTTGGGTCAGCTGTCCTGGCTGCGTCCCCACCCAAGATCTTGCCCACCCCCAGCCTACTGGTGAGGGGGAATGTTGGAGAGACAGCCTCGATGCTGTGGGAGTGCTGCCCAGCAGTAGCCAAAACACTTTCTAGCTACCAATCAAAGCATAACAATATAAAGGCTGCTCTGGGGAAATTAACTCCATCTCAGCCAGACCAATACACCCTCCTCCTTTGAACAACGAGCAGGAATGAAGCCAGCCTTTCAAATTCACCTTGCCAGAAGTGGGTAAGATAGATGTCTTAGATTAAACTGGAAAATTAGCACAATCCAAGCTCTATTTTCGTTTGAGTTCAAGGTAAACTGATCTACAGCTTATTAGGTTTTATTACCTGGAACAAACCACAGCTGCAAGGAGATTTGATTTTATTATTATTATGAAAACAGAGCCACATCTACCTTAAAACAGAAAAGTGCATAGAAAGCAACCCTTATCAGCATATTTCTGTGTGTGTGTGTTACTTTTCTTTGTTATATTTTTCTCTTTTAAATTCTGATTATCTGTGTATCATAGCACAACCCCAGCCCAAGTGGTATGTATGAACTGCACAAACTCTGGGGTATTGAGTCTTGACTGTGACGGGGTCAGGTTGTCCCTTTCCAAAAAAAAAGACATTTAAGCCTTGGCTTTACAGCAAATTACATTCTTCCCCATTTTCCTTATCCCCTGGCAACTCCTATGGCAGTAATTAGCCATCTCTCTTGCTCTCCTACAGAGACTAACAACCTTACCACCGCCCACCCTGAAACATCCTCCTCTGCTCAGTAGGTACTAACTATCCTATTCACTCAATTTGACTACCCAGATAATGTAATAAATTAAACTCTGAACTATTGTTTCTAACCTGTAATTTGCTGAATACTGATGACTCTCAAAAAGGCCTTCTTTGCTCAAAAACGTGTCATTGTTTTTCCTGCATGGGAACTAGTCTTATTAAAAAAAAAAAAGGTCTCTCTCACTGAAAGACTTGCTTCCCTTGTGGTCATCACAACTATCAAAATTGTAACACAAAACTTTTACATCAAGGAAAGAAGAGTTTATTATTGCAGCTATATGCTGGATTAAATATTTACAGAGTGAAAGTCTTTAGAATTGTAGACAATGCCAACTGAATTCAAGAGAAAAACTGCATTTAAATACTTTCAAAACCTTGATTGAGGTGACACATTCAATTTCTTTCAAAAGAAGCCTGCTACACCATTCAACAACAATAAAATGGGACCTTAAAATTTATTCTGTGTAAACTTTCTTACTATTTCATACTGCAGTTAGGATGTGAAGGAGACTCATCTGAAGACCCAGAGAGCAGACAGGAAGACAGAAGATGACATAAAAAGCTATTTTTTTACAGGAACCAACTATTTCTGGAATTTGAGTTCACATGTTTTAGCTAAAGAACATAAATTCAGTTTGTGTGTGACTCACTCTTTCATTAAATAATTGCACAGAAGTTTTAAATTAATCCAACTTAGACCTATAGGAAGTTGTCACTAAATAGTTACAACATATTTTATTTATGATTCTTGTAATCTGATTGCAGTGCAAACAATGAAAAATGTATCTAACTCCTGGTTCTCTAAACTCTAGTAGAGGCCTTCACAAATTACCAGCCTGATATTCACAGATATATCAACACTTGCAATAGCACTTTGGTAGAATGAGACATGCGTAGACAGGTAAACTCTTCTCAAGATGAAGGTATCACAAGTCAGCTTAATAAAATAGCATGTTTGGATTCTCTATAAAGAGAATGAATTATTAGTTTACATCCTCCTGTCACTAGATATCTTTCCTTGCTCTTTGATGCTGGCAATTGGTTATTTCCTTGAGGCACTACAGTGATGCATTTACGTGTCACCACATTCCTTACCGTGCTGAACTGTCACTCCCAGACTTCACATGGCAGGCCAATGTAGAAATTTAAGCATATCTGAGGGCTGACAAATTCAACTTCACAAATACCCTGCGTTCCTCTCAAGTCACTGCAGGGTTTGCTTTGTGAAATAAACATACAACCACAATTCTTATTAGCCAAAGGTAATAGAAAGGAAAGCGGGATAGAGTTTTCACCAGTTTGAGTGAGTACGTAGGGTGGAGCACTGAGAAGATCAAACACAGCATTTTTTTGTAACCTCGTCATTTCTCTTCTTCAGCTAGACAGCGGCTTCTTTTGCCATCACAAACTTGTGACACATAGAAACACTTAAGACCTTGGCCACAAATCACATTAGAACAGTTTCTAAAGGTGCATCTGAATCTAGCAGCAAGTAAGCACTGGTGGCCAGGATACTATAGCTATTTTCACGATGTTATAGCTATTTTTATCTTCAGTACTCCTTCAGTGAGATGTATTTAGCAGTTCTCAATGGATTTCTCTTCTCATCTTGTCCCATCTCCTCCTGCATCTACATACACTCTTAACAAGCAAAAAAAACTTCAACAAGGACTTCATCGTCACAGATATCAACAGGACAAATATCCTTCTGTGAAGTACGATTCCCCTTCTGCTTCTTGTAAACGTGGCTCCTACTAGCATATTTCCCTGCCCATAACTACTTGCCCAAGCAACGTAACTGCTGTACAATTTCTCATAATGGGCAGTCTGCACTTCTTTTGTGCTGAGAAGACAGCTAGCAAATATGGTTCATCTTCAGATTAATTATTTTAAGGCATTTTCTGAGGTTTCCCAATGGTTCAGCCCTATGAACCATGACAGTGGTAATTACAGAAATTTACCTTCTCATAACCTCTTGCAGTTAAAAGCAGTAATCACTTTGGAGGGCAAACAAAAGATCTCCCATCATTTCTCCACACTCAATGATATGGGGGGGGGGGGGGGGGGGGTGGAAATCACAAAACCCAACAGAACAGGATAGACTGTCCAAATAGATAGGGCTACCACATGTAGAGGTTAAGTATCAGGCAATATAAAAATGGAATTCTGAAGGCAAGTTTCAGTTCAAAGACACAGGCTGCCTCATTATCCAGAGATGTCTTCTTAAGGGGATTTACTGCAAGTCTGACAACTGCAAATGAGTTAAAGAAAAGAACAGGCGGAATGATAATCACAGCCACCACCCAAGAGTATGATACATAGCACAGTTCTCTGTTATTGACAACCTGTAGTTTCTTTCTCTGACTTTAAATGCAGCTCGTTTGGGACCATTATTTATATGGATGAGGAACTACATAAGAGGAAATCTATACCTCCAAAGCTGTATCATTCTCCTGCTTGTGTGAAAGACGCCAACAGTAAAAAAACAAAGTTGATGGGTGTAAAAACCCATAAGTTTGACTCACTGACTGTGTCAACATTCACAAAAGCACAGAGAATGAAGCAGAGACTGAGTGTTACAGTCTGCCTTTCTTTTGGAGGCAAAAAAAAATAAGGTCTCTGAGCAGCAATGGCTTTCTAATCCCAAATTGGCCAGTTTGTCCTCAAATATATTTTGTTAGAAGACAAAGGTATTTTGGGGACTAACAATGCAGAACCATCTCTGCTGATCTCCAGTTTGTGGGGAGGGAACACAAGTACACAACATGTTCTTGGAAGAAGTGGTTCCCAGCGCCTGCTATATTTAATTATTCTTCTGTGCTGTTCCTCTTATGCATTTCCGCTCCAGACAACCTTAGCAACTACAAAGACGCGAAGAAGCTTGAAGCTACCTGGGGATATAGATTCTAAATGAACTTTGAGTAAAAGCATTTAGTGCAGAAGTCTGGCAGGCAAAAGACTACATTTAGTAAGAACAAGTTATTTTAATTTGAGCAAGTAAATTGCTAAGGAGTGGAGAAGAGCAGGAAGATGGGAGAGGGAGATCAGCCTGTGAAAGCTGGAAGTACCCGAGAGTTGTTGGAGGAGATAAATAGCTGTGATGGAAAGGATGTCGGAAAACAACAGATTTACGGGGTCTGTTTCCTATAGAAGGATGTGCATGTAAGATTCTGAGGCGTTATGAGTGTGGCAACCTTTCCACACACTTTGCATACACAAGTGTCACAGACACAGCACCTAGCAGTTCATAAATCTTGCAAAATGCAGTTAGCAGCCAGCCTTTGAAAACTATTGCATTAAAACCATCACTTCTGTGAGGCAGACTGAACAATGGGGGCACATCCCTGCTACCTTAAATTGATGAAAGGAGCAAGATTTCTAGAACTTCAATCTAGCATCGGCTGAATCCAGTATTGTGATAACAGTTTCATTGCTTGTGGCCACGTTAGCCCAGATAATATCCTTCAGAGAAAAAGTGCATTACAAAGTTTTTCTTCTCCCCTATAAGAAGGCCTTCCTATTACCCAGCTGGCAAAACAACCGTTTAATGACCTAAGAAGCAGACCAGGGCACTTTACTCCCCTTAGAAAGTAAGTTGAGACGGAGATCAGTGTAACACAGTTCGTAAGATTTGTGCCTTAGAGTCCTGAGTCAGAATAATCAAACTTGAGGTTATTTAAGCAAATTCTCCAGTCCCAGGCTAGGTGAGCATCCTTGAGGGAGTCCTGACTGCCAGCAACACAATGTGGGACTTCTCACCTTTCCATTTTCCATTTCCCAGTATATTCAACCTCACCCCAGTCAGGAAAATTGAGAAAAGGAAGGACTTCTTGTGGTTTTCTGGCTTGCTTTGTTGCTTCTTCAGTCTGTTCATACACATTACTACAAACTAGAGAAGCAGTTTCACCTCCACGTTCTCCAAAGACACAGTATTAGCCAAAAGGCATATATCAAAGTACAGTGCAGGAATGAAGCACAAGCTAAACAAAGCACTGAATTATTTACAATTTGTCAAGGCTGCAGGGGAGTGTACTGTTCTCTCTTCTTATGAAATAAAATGTTCTTTATTTTGCTCATGATATATTTAAATATATCTGTAATTTTAGGACATTGTTGTGATTTGAATTTATATTTATGTTTTATGTTAGCAGGCTGGATAAGACCATAGTTTCTTTTGCTTTACCTCTACCAGCGCACATTTAGAGACACCAGTGCCAAGTCAGTGGTTCTCAGAACTGCCAATACACTGAATATAAGGGGCAGCACAAAGGAAATTATTTCCGATACTAAAACAAACATTTATTCTTCTCTATAATACCAACTCAAATAGCAGAATAGAATTTTGCTACTACTGTACTACACAACAGTGATGGACAGTTGTTCAGAAAATAAGATTTTTATCTGAGTTAACCAGGGGGGGAAAAAAAAAAAGTGTCTATGAATTCCATCATGCCACCAAAAAGACAAATTTTAATCTTGGGGAAGGAATTCAAAAGTTTCTCCACGCAAATTCTAATACACCTGGAAAGTCAGAGAAATGTATTGATTTCCACATGTGTTTTTCAATAACTCCCACCACAGCAGTCAGTGCTGGCTGATGTTAGCCTCAGCAATATCATTTTAAGAAGATAATTATGCCCATAGCTAACTAAATCTGAACTCCACTCATTCAGTGCACCCAGCAGCACCAACATTATGGAAGTAAAAAAGCAAGCATACATTATTGTCTCTTACCACAGTATAGATCTGAGGTTTGCGCCTTTTTGCTAGGTCAATTATATTGACTCCATTGTAATAAAGGTTCTCAATGCATCCATGGAAATTTTTCCTCTGAAAGGTTCCTGGTTTCCCTGGGACAGGAATCCCTCCAAAACTGAGCTTTTGGAAAGAATAACAACAGTATTTAGTTATCACCCTAAATGCAAGAGGGCAGAGCCCCGCTCCATGCAACCAGCTGGGATATTATCTAAGAACCAAGTCACATTAACAGAATCATCTTGGAGCACGAAGCAGAACCTGGCTGCCCAACAGGGGAATTACAGGCCACACAGCATTACAGCTGTTGGAGAAATGCTGCTGCCACAGACAGCTCACTAATTTGGAAACAACTTTAAAGAGCCTTGACACACCACTTCACCAGCCTAGTACCACCAGCCCCCCCTTCCCCAAATCACAGGGTTACGTTCAAATGGTCTCCAGTCCATAGCCCCCACCAGCCTGGAAGTTGCCACCTAGCAGCAGACCACGGCGGCCAGGAATTGTTGAGCAATGGGGGAATAAACTCTTCCCGCCCACAGAGGACTGGAATTGCCTTGAGCTGGAGTCACCTCTTTCCACAAAGCATGTATCTGAACAGTTCTGATTTCAGACAGTGGAGTGTAGTATCACACACACAAACTACCCCATTTGCACTTTGCAATCGTTTTCCCTAAATTTCCCTGTGGTTTGGTCTTTCCAGTACATGCACATGGTATATGCGACTGAGCAGTGTAATGGAGAAGTTCTGCAAGCTACACATTTGAAAAAACCTGCTGTGCTGTTGTATGAGTACTGAAAGATGTTAGTATCGTGCAGATTACAGCCTGTCACTTAATGGAGGGCTGAAAGCCCTGGAAGAACAAAGAGCCTAAGAAAAAAAAGCCTTCCAAAATCATTGGAGCATAATTATTTTAGATGACAGATTTCTAATAAGCTCCACTGGCCTTTTTGGCAAAGTCTTACTGGTGGTACCACTGAGTTTTTATTCATTTTACCATTGCAGCCATCAGCATTGTGAGTGTTAGAGTACAAGCTGGGATCCTGCAGCCACCACCCTTCGCAGTGCTTCCAGTGCATCAGGAGCTGCGCTGCAATCCTGCAGCATCCACTGCAGCAAGGGCATGTACTGCTGTGCGGCACCGCTTACGCGCTGAAGACTGCTGGAACCTGGTCAGCCTTATTCCTCTGTCATTCCTAATGGCTCACCTCAGCTCATTATTACAAAAATAAAGGGCAATTTGGAATTTTTTAACTTCCACTCCAACTAACACGCTGGGATACATAAGCAAATGAAAGCTCTCTGGATAACCCTGAAAGCACTTCCTTGAAAAGAAGTCCTTAATGAACTTGCATCTCAGTTGTCCTAATTGATGACTTCAGAGAAATAGTGAACAGACTCCTACTTTACATCACTTGCAGGTTTGTTATTGGCATAAGGGCTTATGTGGTAGCAATGGGGTTTTTTTGAGTAAGAATCATTAGTTCTTCCTTAACACACCAGACTTTCCTTCTTTCCTGTTCTATTCATTCAGTCTCCTGCTTAGGGACTGTGTACTGGGTTTCAAAACCAAAAGAAAAATCAATATCAATTATACCACTGCATTATTAAGAAAACAGTTTCCTTTGTGATTGGTAATAATTTTAATTACCAAACTAATAGTTTTATTACCCTCAGCAAGGCCTTTAATCCCTAAAGTGTGCTGAGATAAACTTTCAGTAGACTGTATTGCTGTAATGTTCACTTGAAAGATTGCCTCAGTGCAAATGGAAAGAAAATACACTGTGTGAAAAAATAAGCACTAGGGGCCAGGACTGAGTGCCACAGAGGTCAGTGGTGATACCGATTTACATCAGCTGAAGATCTTCTGTACCATGTTCCCTGTTTTGGAACATCTGGAAAAATTGTCTGCAAATTACATTGGAGCTTGAATTTTCCCTAACTGGCATCGCTCTTGTATCTGGAAGCAAGGAATTGTATTACTTTGAAATTAGGAAAACTGACGACTTAAAGATGGCTTTTCTCAACTCCATCTTAAAAGCAGTTACAGTTTTCACCCTTGCTAGTTCAGTCTGAACCTGTTCCAGAATCTCACTGCTCAAATGTGCTGTCCTTAATAAATGTACTCGTGATTTGGTAGAGCAGTGCCAGGGGACAGGTACCATTCTCTCCACCCTGCTTTGTGAAATGCAAAGAAGGGAATTTTAGCTGGAACATGGGAAGAGCAGAGAGCAGGCACCTGCCACTGCTGTGCTGTCTGCTGTTGTCCCTTGGGCATGCTGGGAATTGATCCTTTCCAGAGAAATGAATCCAAAGTGCAGAGGGGAAATTTGTGGTTTCTTAAGCAATGAACCATGCCAGCTCAACACATCCAGACAGGGTGATGGCTCTGACTGTGCAAGCATGACCCTGTGCCTCGTGGCCTAGCAAGACTCAGTTGACAAGTGCATGGGGATAAAAATGAGCATGGGAAATTCACATACAGGTGTGCATTGGTTAAGGGGGATGGATGAGGAGCTGACTTGCATAAAGATATGATGATATAAAAGTTTTTTAAGGTGTTTTTCTACTGCCTATTGGCCATAAGCACTGAAATGCTGAAGTGATATGAACTGCACTCTGCCACACCTTGGCCTCATCACAGGGGAGCACACCAGCCTCAGGTTTGATGGGCAGGCAGGTTGTTTCTCTGCTCAGTCCTCCCTTGGCTGAGCTGCTCTGGCTCCCTAGACCGGGATGCTCTGCATCACAACCCTAGATGTGAAGGGACCTGGGTCAGAGCTAGTTGTCTTGACAGTCATGTTCAGGGTCTCCCATTCCGAATGGGAAGACAGTGGTCTTTACCTGCTCATCTCTATGTGAAGAGATGTAATCCAAGCAGGTGGTGGCTGGATAGAAGCACAACTCAGAGCTGGTATCCCTATGGTCATGCCAATTGGATGCATGGATGGTACACAATGATCTCATTAAAATCATATTGGAGATGGTAGCACAGCACCTCTCCCTACAGATAAGTGCAGTTGCTCCCTGAAGATTTAACTAGAACCCAGGCTATATCTTTTAGTTTACCTCAAGCTCTGCCGTACTTTGAAGTGTAAGCATAATCTAATGTGTATTTGCCCAGAGACTGGCCATTTTCTGAGACTATCATATACAGAGTTGCACTGACATAGCCTTATATTTGTTAACTATAAAAGGAGCTCTCTTGGAATGAACTATTAAATAAAGAAAAGATCTTTGCTGAAAGAGACAGCTCAGAGGGTGGTTGTTTTTCATCACATTCATTTTATACCTATTCAGCCTCTTCTCCCATCTTATAACCTAAGGTCCTTCACACACCTCATAATCAATATCCAAGTGATCTGAATCCCCCTTCGTTCGGAAATGCTGGGTGTGCTTGTCCACCGTGAAGTTTACTTGCTTGTTGAAGCGCTCTATGAGAACTGAGTGCCAGTGCTGGTCATCCAGGAGGCTGCTCAGGGTGACGGATGTGTGACTGTTACTGAAGTGCAGGTTGGAGTCCCCTGAAAGGGCAGAGACAGGCAGAAGACACCAGAGTTACCTCGAGACCCTTAACTGAAGCATGGGGACTCAAGAGAAGCACAGAACAGTGCTCTTAGATGCAAACTGATGCTCTGCCCATCAGAAACAAACCCTTGTCAAAACTTGCTTTAGATTCTTTGGTCCTCTTACTTATATATGTCTGTATACACACATGAACACATACATACATTTTTTTCCCTCTGAAATTCCTGTGGTGAACCAAGAGGTTTTCCTGATGCTGCTCCCCACATTGCAGCAAGCAGGGGACGGCTGCTCTGCCTGTGCCCTTGGTTCTATTATGCATTTGAGGCCCTGGTGTTTTAACACCTCCCTTCAGGCTGCACAAAAATCTCCTGTCTATTCACTCACACTAACAGACCACTCCCGACGCTTCTGTTTCAACTATGTGATTTGTGTATTTTAACAAGAAAATTGCACATGTCCATTTTCAGAGAAAAAAAAAGCCACAAGTCAGTGAAGCAACATGAATACAAGTGTTTTGTTCAGCTCAAAAAGATTCTTAAACCTGGCCTAAATCTCCAAGAGGTTAGATCAAGAGTCATAAAAATATTTAGGCTCTAACCCTGGCAATTTCAAGAACTCTTCTGTTTTCCAGCTGGCTACATGTCTGAGCACTTCTGAGCCTCTCCTGGAAAGGAGTATGTGTCCTTTTTTCTATTGCAGCAGAATGGAGATAACACATGCTCCAAAACCGTCTGGCAAGATGCAAGCAGATTCAAGAGCAGACATTAAAACCCTTGCCCATGGCATATGAATGAACACAGAGCACTTGAAATGTTTAAAATCTGTACATTTGGAGCTACTCTGAAAAAAAAAAAAATCTCATCTCTGAGCATGTGTATTCACAATAGCATCTCTTTGGAAGAAGTAACACAGTGTATTTAACTATACTATTCTCTTATCCTAGTATGAAACATTTGTAAGAGGAAGACAAATCAATGGAGACATTCAGAGGCTTGGGATGTAGCTACTTGGTTCAAGTAACATCCAAACACCAAATCGGAAAAATGCTGCATTTTCATTTCTATGCTTGGATGAACTAAACAAACAGAAAGAAAGAAAATACTAGTTGGAGCCTAAACAATTAATGAGCTTACGTAAAAATGAAATCCAAGAGCTGTGGAAAATTGTTACTGACATTTAAAACAAACATAATTAGGCACGAGGGGAAAAATGCAGAAAAAATATCTATGAATTCTGTTTTAGTACCTCTAGTTTGCTCCCACTAGTTTATGTTTTCTTCTAATTCCCCACATCATAAACAGTGGACTGAGATACTGCACTGTTGCCTGCTTTATCTGCTCTAGACAAATTTCTTAAAGTGTCCTGAAATTGCTAGTCCGAGATCTGTCCCTGCTAATACAGTACATTACTAGATGCTACATCTCCCAGTTTTATTAAAAACAGCCTTGGCAGTCTAAGCACCATGTCCTGCATGACATCAGCCAAGTCTGTTCTCTTTTGCTTCCCCTACCACCTTCTCTGACGAGTATTTAAGCTGTGAGCTGTTTGAGGCACACAGCAAGTTTTGTTGATCTCAGCTGGAGTTTCTACATACTGCCTAATATAAATAAGAGATTTATAAAAGCAACCAAGACAATCCTTTTTACAGTAAATGTGAACCAATAATCCTAATTACCCTTACCCAGGTTGATGTGCAAGGAGAGCTTCCCTTTCTGCAGTTCCAAGGTAATGTAGTCTCCACGCTGTCCTTCTGCATGGAATAAGACACCATCCCCCTGCATGCTCTTGAACTTCAAAGAGACCACATCTTTGAACGTGCTCATAAGCTTCTGATTGAACCTGTAGAGGAGTGAACTTCTGCCGTCGAAGTCTGCAATATCTGACTCTGGGAGAAAGAAGATGGCAAAATGAAAAGGAGTGCATCAGGAGAGGGAGTGTACTTCTTCAGGATCTTTTCAAATATCACTTGCAGCCAGGTTTTCTCAGAAGCATACATCCACAGGATGTACATGGCATTTGGGCAACCATATTTCACCCATTTCTATATGGGGAATGGGAACACTAGGATAAAAGCAGAACTCCTCTGCACTTGTTCTCCTCTCTCTCATGCACGACTGCTTTCTCACTCAACTTTTTAGAACAGAACAGGTGCCTTCCATCATATTCAGATCTCAGAACATCCCTTATCACATTTACTGTTTGTCTCAAAACACACCCAGGATGTTATTCATTACTTTGAACACTTCAGTTGTCACCCCACTTTCTGTAGCTTCCAAGCATCTGTTGAGCTGTTTCTGTGTGCCAGCCATGCCTGCATCCACCTCTGCATCTAAATAAGCATCATCTTGGCCTCTGAGGGTTGGCTGCTTATTTGAGATGGACATTTATCAAGCATGTTTCTGCATGCGTATTGACTAAGCTGGCAGGAATAGTCAAATATCAATTCAAAAAGCTTTTGAAGGGATTTCATGGGAACTGGGCATCTAAACTGATTATACACCTTTGAAAATCCTATTAGAAACATATTTTCCCCTTCAGCCAGCCTCTAAAACCTAATCACTGTGATAGAAAACAAGCTTTCAATTCTTCAGTTGCAATTGTTAATATTTCCTTTGGCAGCAGCAGCCTGCAGTACTCTCTTTGCTTTATACAGTAGTATTTTAAGCAAAACATATTTTAATAAACTTTTCAAAAAAAATTTATAGACATATATATATATAAAAAACCAGAACATTTTAACTAATACATTGTCTTCACACGTGTGACTGACATACATAAATTCTAATTTCTATCCAAAAGCAATTTGGCACTTGTAAATAACAAATCTGTCAAATGGTATTTCCTGTTGTTAAGAAAAATATTAAAAATTAAGAACACCAGATGATGAAGAGTCTGAACAAGGGTTTATTAAGCTACAGAACTACTTTGATCATGCATAAAGACAAAAAATACGTTCATAGTAGCCAAGAAGAAAGAACACAGACTACCTTTGTTTGTGAACCACATGTTTTAATGATAATCTACAGCTATCAGCTTTCCATTTTCTTTTAAAAACTGAAAGGTCCATATGCAAAACAATCAAGATTTCCAGGCGAGCAACTACACTGTGATTAAAGTTGGTGATTTAAGTGACCTAAACTCCCTTAAGAGTTCTTCTATCCTTTTAAGCATTAATGGTAGTTTCATTTGTGCCCCTCTAAAACCACAAATAATAGGGATTGTTTCCCCCCCCCCCCTTTTTTTTTTTTTTAAACTGGACCAAGTTTTAAAGAGGTTTGCAATTAAAACTATTATAAGCTCAAAAATAAAAGACCTGTTAATGATTTATTACCATGCAAACTACCATCAATAACTTCTGCATGTTAGAATGACAGTTTGTACAGAAGTTTGATGGCAGACTTACAAACTTTGTAGGGAGCTCAAGATTTAAATTTGAAATGAAATTATATCAGTCCAAAACTGATTACATTCCAAATCAGAAGGCAACTGATTATTTCTTATGAGAATAAAACCACAAAGAAATTCAAACCTGAGAAAAATTCACTCCAGAATAAACTAAGACCAACTTCTAACCTGTGATGTCAGAATTATAACATGCTGTTTAGCATCATATGTGGAACATTTGCTAGCTTAGGAAGTATCATGAATACAAAAGTATTCACACCATCTGCTTTTACTGTTTTTTTACTTCTGAATTAGGTGTTCAGAAACAGCTCCTTCAGAATTGCTGATTTCTCTCTATTGACACCTTGACTGCCAGTTTCTATAAAGGGAATTAAATTCATAGTTTGTTATGAACTTTCCCTAGATACATAAAACGCTTCAATTTGTTTAAAGTAAATTGCAAGTGTTATCATAAAAATGGTTTCATTTTAACACAGGCAGGAATTAGGAAATGGCTTATAAAGAAGTTAGTCTTTGATTTCCAGTACATTTTCCAGTTAAAGGTGATTTTCCTCCTAGTTCTCAAAAACGGAGATAATGTAACAGAGCAGTGATTTAACATTGTCATAATAGCAGCCCTTTCTTCTTTTCCTTCTTAAAATCCAAGCATTCAACCAGTCTAAATTCACACTTCAGTCCTTGTTCTCGACTAAGCCACAGCATAACACACAGTTCTTGAAGAGTTCTACCACTGACATTTACAGAGTATAACACAAAGGAAAACCTGTTTCTGAAAGGTTCTGCTTCACTAATTATCAGTTGAGAGTACACTGGCCAATAAACAGCCCTGAAAGAAATGGGAATATGTCAAGTAAATGCTAACACTGGCAGCCAAAAGTCATTAGTGGCAGTTTGCATGACAACAAATCATTGTCTTCCTGTTAGAAATTGAAAGATACAGCAAAATTCTAATACAGTCACTCCAGAAAACTGGCTTGTTTATTTAGTCCATGCATGTCCATAATCCACTTGCAGCAAGAGGACAAGAATCAGAAGCTTTGCAAGTTTCAGAAACCTTGTAGGAATAACGCACTAAAACACAACACGTGGTTTCATTCTGTACTGCACACCGATTTACTTACACTCCTTGAAGACAGACTCAGTCTGGGTGCTCTTCTACACTGTCCGTAACAACAAGGCTATAAAACTCATCAAAAGTGGTAACAGGCAAAAGACAGTTCTTTCATTCTATTCTCCACTGACCAGTAAGTCAAACAGATGTTTCTGCTGTACATATGTACAGAATTGTTTAAGCTGGAAAAGACCTTATTAAGATCATCGAGTCCAACCATTAACCTAGAACTGCAAGTCCACCACTAACCCCCATCTACACCACATCTACAACCTCCAGGGATGACGACTTCCCTGGGCAGCCTGTTCCAATGCTTGACAACCTTTTGCTTGGTGCTTGAAATAAGAGACTAACCTCCACTTCGCTACAACTTCCTTTCAAGGTAGTTGTAGAGAGCGAGAAGGTCTCCCTTGAGCCTCCTTTTCGCCAGATTAAACAACTCCAATTCCCTCAGCTGCTCTTCCTAACACTTGTGCGCTAGACCCTTCACCAGCTTCATTGCCTTTCATTGCCTTTCTCCAGCACCTCAAGGTCTTTCTTGTAGCGAGGGGACCGAAACTGAATACACTGCTTGGCGTGCGACCTCACCGGTGGCAAGTACAGGGGCAGGAGTACATATGTACTCCTGCAAACAGGCAAAGGAGTTCTCATAAAATAGAAACAATTCACCAAGCTTTTCCGAAATTCAGTAGAGGTTCTGGCCCCAGGGGTGCTGGTTATGTCATTCCATTTGAATTTCCTTTCCTAACACAGACAAAAACATTAAAGTCGCTTGAGGGTGAGTAGAAACAGAGGCAGTTAGTTGAAGGTGTACTACCAGGTTAATTCATAATTTCTATTTAAGAAAAAAAAAAAAAAAAGGGAGCATGTAACCACAGGGCTGAACCTGTGGGACCAGCTATACCGAGAGAAGCCAGGCTGGGAGCAACGTGAAAGCATGCAGTTTACTTGTGCAGCAATCTGCTCCTGGAAGCAGAAATAGCATTTATACTTACAAAGACAATCCTCCTAGTGATTTTGGAAAAAGTAAACATATACTTGGCAAAGCTATTCTAAAATACAAAAATACCCTCTATGAACAGTTGTAATTTGAGACAGGAAATTTTGGTCTTGCACTTGCATCAACAAATAGAAGCTTTAATTCCCTGCAGGAGGAAGGAAGACTGTTCCTGGTCCAAACAAATCTTCCTGGCCAGTCATGCCTTACTAGCTTGAGTGAGTCTAAAGCAATCTGATTTCCTTCTCCATACCCCTCTCAGACATGCAATCCAAGGGATGACTGTGGATAAGCACCTCAGAGGTGACTATCCTGCTACACAGCTTTATCCCTATCACAAATCTATGCCTCTTGGTAAGCAATTGTTTGGGTATTTATTATACAGAGTTGGTTACAAACACTACTGGTCAATGACCATCAGACGGTAAGTGGTTCTGTGCAATGTGTACTTTTCTATTTCATAGGAAGACAAAGGAGAGGATGGAGGAAGGTGGGGGGAAAGAAAAGGAAGGAAAAAAAAAAAAGAGAGAGAAAAAAAGATCTAGCAAAAATATCACTGAATGAAAAAGCACCATATCAGATCACATTCCCTGAAGCAATGACCACAAAAGATGAGAAATCAGAGTCCTGAACTGCGAGTGAAGAACTCGGATCTCAAAAGAAGAAGATAGCCTGTCTCACACCCTATCATTGTGTCTCCTGTGGTTTCCCAGCCTGATAATTGCACATACACCTGATTCTGCTGATGCATTTTGGGCTGTTAACCGGTTATAGAATATGATCAGCCTCTTCAGTGTGGCTACAAATCTTACCCTATAAAAGCAATTGTGTCAGCAGATTTTTTTCCCAGCACTAAGCTAACAAGACTTTTCCCAAATATAAAGATATTCCAATTCCTCCTCACCACCTCCACCATCAAAAGCAATTGGTTTGGCATTTGTTTGAACACATCCTCTGCTGCAGATCTGGTTATCTGCTACAATCACACTGCTTCTGAAGCCACTGCTGCACAGGGACAGTGAGAGCTTACACATACCTCTATATGGAAATTTCTATTTAACTCATCGTAAATCCTTTTCTGAATAGGGAACATTAATATATGTTTTCAAATCAAGACGAAATCCTTCCTATTTCAGTACCTATTTTCTGAGGTGGAGTCTTTACAGGAATTTCAAATAAATGTAATAAATTTTCATTTAGATACATACTTTCTGTTTAAGAAAGTTAAAAAAAAAAACCCAACAAAAAATGTTTGTTTGATAGCTGTGAATTTCAGCTGAACTGACAGCCTTGGAGTGCCTTGTTGCACGGGAACTTCAATCTGTATGCGATATGCAATCATTCAATCCGTTTGGTATAGGGTCAAACACACTCACGTGTCTGAAACAGCTTTACTGTTAAAAACATGGTTTTATGTTCGAAAGAAACAATGTTAATTGGCAGCCAAATCAAAGGTAAAAAAAAGAAAAAGGGGGGTGAGGGGGAAGAGAAGAAAGCTCTCTTGCTTGACAGAGAAGTGTTGGGATGTTGAGGATAAATTCATAGGAGTAAATTACCTCTATGTGGAGGAAGGTAATTTGTGCCATTCAACAGCACAGTGCAAACACATGTTAAGTTAGCCACTTTGGCATCTACTGCGCATAGGAGATAATCTCTAATGTGATATTTCAGTATTTTTTGTCATTTTGTCCTGGCAGAATGTTTGCTGACCTACAAGACCTGATGCTTCCACATACCCCCTACTAAAGAGTCATCACTGAAAGCTGCATTTGCCAGAAGTCAGCACAAGGCTGGTGTTCCTGGGACCCCTCCAGAAAAGTATGCTGCACGGGACAGTCATACTCAAAAATGAGAGATCAGAGCCTTGCACTGGCACAATAGTGTCACATTCACCTAACTTTGCCATCACAAAAATGCTTAAGCAGAAGCGAAGCCACAAACCTCTCCTGTCTCTCATCTTCTGCTCTAGTATGCAAGGTTAAAAAGGAGCTGAGGTGAGCAGAGACCATCCAAGGAACCACAGGCTATTTTGCACACCCTGGTGTATCACAGAAAGGTACTCAGCTGCATGTTTGGCAGTAGTCCCAGGGTTTTAACAGATGTGCAGCAGCACATGAAATTCAGATGGCCTAAGCTGTCAGTATCCCCAGACTTTTGCTTCAGTCAAACAATGAGTGCTGCCACTCACACAAAAAAGATCTCAAGCTTGCCTGTAAATGAAAACTTCTATAGTTTTCTGCCCTGGGTAGTAATATAAATCAACTCTGTCTTTAGATCAGGTGCTGTGCTTCTGGGGGCAACATTTGCCTAAAAGGTGGAATGGACAGCCAGCTGTCCAGCATCATCTGAATTTCAACCTACAACAGGCTCACAGGTAGAAACGACCCAGCAGTCACACATGTACATTTATGCAGGATCTGGTTCATATGTGTTCCCCATGCACATGTTCCTTTTTTATCTCATACTTCAGGACTGGATTCAAAGCTAAAATGTTGGTGGAAATCCCTTCTTCAGCTTCAGTGGACTTAAGATCAAATACTCTGGGTTTGTTTATCTATAGAAGCCTTTAAGTCATTCCAATGTCCTAAAGAAGATTGGGAATAATGGGGAATAAGGTTCTTACAGTTGAATTTATATCAGCTGAATGCTCTGGTACAGGTTGGTGACTTCCTACTCCCAGACGCACACGCCTTCTTTCTTACACACAAAGACACCTGCACAAAGTTTCATCTCCTACATATTGTGCACATTTGGGACATATGTTTGTCTTCTAGCACTGTTTCCTTCCTGGCTTGTCCAACAGCCTGTCTCTAGTGATCTTTTTTCCCTCATTTTATGTGAAACTCTTTTCATATTATTAATATAGTTCTTTCAATTCTCAATATAGAATTGAAAGTGGTGGATGAGTCTGTATGCTGTTTGACATCACATCAAAATACAGTTATATAGGTGTACACCAGCTCAGGATCTGCTGCAGATATTCTGTCAGTATAACAATAAAGATGACATTTTATAAATGATCAAACATCTTTTGTATGGTGCTGGAGTGCCTGGCTTAATAGTAGCCAAGACCGTGAAACTATAAAAGCAAAACTTGTAGGTAGGTACTGCTTGGCATATGCAATTTGCCAGAGAGAAATTTGAACAGCACATTTATATAAAAGGAATAAATATTTCAACACTCTCTAAAACTTTTATGAATCCCTTTATTTCTTTTCTGGCTTGCTTCAATCTCATACCTTAATTCTGCACAACTGTTTTTATTTCCTGTAACTGCAGGGGCACAGGAAAAAGATGAAGACTTAGATGATATCAGTACAAGGAAACTCAGCCTGCAAGTGACTGTGGAATCTTCTTCGTGTCATAAAATATGTAACCACAATCTGACATGAAAGTAGTGCCCATGTAGTATTTCACATGGACTAGCACCAAAACACATTCAGCTACAAAAGTTTCAACCTTCAGTTTAAGTTCTATTTGTTCCACTTCTGTTTGGATGATACTTATCACTGCAGAGGTTTGTTTATCATTAACAGAAGAAAACTCCTTGAAAACAGATGAGACAGCCGCTTTGGAATGATGTCATCAAGGGCAGTTGGTTTTGATTTATAGGTTTCAGTTTCCTGTCCACTGGTAGGGCTGCAAAAGGTTTCTTGCCTTAGTGACTATCCATGCAGACTAAGCTGTTGCAGGTCTGTACTTAAATGAATGATAGTCCATAGTGCCCAAGCATCGAAGTAGGTGGAGAAGCAGCACTTAAAAAAGCTGAGTAGATCTTTTAGATCTACATATAGATCTACATACAGACCACAGCAAGGATCTTCCTATGAAACCATGTGAATCAATGCTAAGATCCAAGTGTAGTGATGAGGCTCCTAAAAGTCCTGGAGCTATATCTCTGTTTAATGGGATCATGTGAATCAAAAGTCTTAAGACACTTTGCTCTTTCTTTCATTCTGCTCAGATGAATTTAGGAAGTCTTCCAAAGACGAGGTTTTACACTTACTATCTTATGACCCCTCTTCTGCAGCAAGCAGGAGCAGATGAGTACCTAAGCTAAATGGCGAGATGTACAAGTACAGCAGTGTCACATTATGGTGACTTGTGACACACCATGTTGAACTTATGGTAAAATGCTGTTAATCCCCTCAACTGTCCCCAGCAAAATCTCACCTGTCTCCACCAGTGCCTCAAGACAATTTTTACCATTTTGGAAATAAACCCACAGCTACCTGAGAAACAAATACCGGCCTTTTGTTTCCCCATTTGTGGACTTGTTTTTGCTTTGTGCTAGGGAGGTCTTTTTTCTTTACATTCACACTCTTCTGTAGTGATAGGTCTTACATCTGCAGCAGTACACCTATATAAATATGTGGCTGAAATGCCCCAAGACAACAACATTTATAAGCTGCTCCAAAGCCCATGTGACAAAGGCTGCAGACTATGTCTTAGAGGATCATCACCACATGTTATGAGTGCCGAAGAAGATACACATGCAAAAGCAGTTAAGGCAGCAGATGAGTTCTCTGTTCTCTGGAGCTATAAAGTCATAAGCCTCAAATAGGCGTATTAGCTGCACAATCTGCAGCACTTCCCTCAACAACTAGTTAACTTGCCTTAAAACCAAAAATGAACTCTTTAAGGAAAAGGTAGTACCATTCCTAAATAAAGCCCTGCAAAAGATCTGAAGCAGCTTTGTGCCTTCCAGCAGGGCTGGAGGTTTGTAGCATCTGACTGCCCTGCACCTCGCAAGCAGCAGCAAATAGCTCTGTGATGGGCTCAGCTCTGAGAAAGCTTCATCAGGTGAGCGAGATGGGCGAGCACATCCTTGAGCAGAAAGGCAAGAATAACTACTGATGGCTATGTATTTCACATTATATTTTAACTCATAAAACTTGTGCTGGACACTACAGCACTGACAGCATCAACAAAAAGCTCTGAGAAAATGTGTGTTAAGATGTAGTTACTTACTATAGGAGCAACCAAAGACCTCCACTCTCAGTCCTATTCGACCACCAGCATTCCACTTAAGAGGGATGAAGCGCAAGAAGCGGGCTTTCGTGGAGTGCAGCAATTTGTGGTGAACCACACTGTCAGCGTTGTTGTTCCCTGTGAAAACCTGAAAGGAAAGGGAGCCTTAGTGAGACATTTAGCACTGAGAGGTGAATGCAGCACTCTGAATGAGTCTCATAAACTACTCAAAATTATATAAATTGATTGTCAAGTTTTATTCTACGTGCCGTGTCACTTATGAAGGGAAAGGAGGGAAAAAGCAGCACAAAGAGCACCTCATAGGAGTGAGGAGTATAAAGGAAGTTACAAAAGCAGGTTGTAGATGGGGATGTTACAGATGCTATATAATTTCTCCAAACCCAAGATATTCCTATGCACCACAATACCCCACTGGCTTTTAACATACCCACAGTCCCTTCAATGCAGTGAACAACAGGGCCCAATTTAGCTTTTGGTGCATTTGGGGTATAGAAAAAGATGGCCACAAGGCACTGAGGTTGGCCAGAGCCTGTGAAGATAAACAGGAAAGCATACATCTAGATACGCCACAGAAAACTCAAGCAAGACACAGGAAGAGATGAAAGCCTGCGTCAGTACAGAGGAGAGTCAACATTTTGACTGTGTTTGCACCCAAGAGGCTTAAAGCTAGCAAACAATAATAATTTAATTTTTTCTTGCCTATTTGATTAATTGCCTGCAACTTGCAAGCCAAAATTAATGGCCCTACGCAGAATTAACAAGAGGAAACTCTCTTATGGATGAAGAATGACTGCAGGATTTCAAAGACAAACCTTACGACAAGCATTCAAGCTCTGATCCTGCCTGAAGCTTTTCCAATTCATCTTTACACCCTTACTCTGAAATATCAGGCTAGAAATCCCATACACTTGCTGCAATCTTCAGAACATTTGAGTAACTCAGCTAGGATTTAAATTTGAAGCTAACAGTTTTACAAAACATGAAAACCAAGACAGAACTCACAAAAAATAGTGTCACAGAATGGCCGTATTTGTAAAAGCAGTCCTTCACTTTATAAGTATAAAATTTGATCACAATAAGTTGAACCAGTTTTAAATGCTTCTGCAGTTCGAAAGCTGGCATCATTCACCTATGCAATATAACTGCAAGCACAAATTAGAATAATCCCAGTAAAGTAGACCTACAATTCGTTCCCGATAGCCAAAGGATGAGTTAGAGAGGTTTGGGGTTTCATCTTCTGAAGAAGATGAAAAGGACTGAAGAAAAAAGGACTAATTAGCCACTGTTTAAATTTTTACTCAAATTCAAGCATTCCACCTTTTCCTACATGTTGTTTAAAATGGTGTAAAACTTCAAAATTACTAAATTTGCTTTACTAAACCCAGCATGCTACTGTTTTATTGAAACTATATTCAATAAAAAATATCCTTGAACATTTCTAAGGCACAATACCCTCAATCCATATTATGCTTACTTCCTTTCACCTGAAAAACTCTAACCTGGGAAAATTCCCTTCTATGCAGTAAGCCTTACTTTCCATTCAGTCATGAATGTAAAAGACAGCATACATCTTAATTTCTAAAGCATGCGCTGCAGGTGGATTTCACTGCTGGTATTGCTTGCGTCTGAAAATGAAGTGTCACTGAAATGATCTCTCACAACCTCAGCTACCTCTGTGAACTGAATAATCACCCTTCAAAACATGTGATGTGTAAAATTATTTTTATTAGGAGCTTATTAGGCTGAAAAGGGTATACAATTTGGCTATCCCAACTGTCCCCAAAGGTTTGCTTATCCTGAATTTGTTGTTCGGAACACTGTATGCACAAGACCTTGTTTTCTACAAGTATTACATGATTGTTAACTAACCTGTCTCAAATTTAGCTATATTATATATTTTTTTTTGGATGAGGATTCTTGTGGATCTTAGTGCAAAGTTAACCACTTACAGCAGTTCAGCAGCTTTTCCCATCACATATGTTTTGAGGAAGGCCATAAGTAGCACTTTAAGATGTCCTGGGCTTACTTATACTGCTTTCCAGATAGGAGCCAAATTCAAATACCAGCAGAGTATTTCACAGTTTTTTTCCTGTAACATTTCAAGTGAAAAATCTTGTTCTTCTCAATAATGAAACTGTCAGCAGAGAGTAAGTCTCACGGTCAGAGCTGTGGCAGTGCTCGCAATTTTATTAAGACACTCGAGAATACATAAGATGGATAAAGGGAAGTGTTGTTTCCTGTTTCCTTAGAAAGCTCATTCTCTTGGAATTCTGTGATTATGTAAAAATATCACCTTTTGTATGATAAAAAAGAAAGGAGAACGAAAGAAGAAAAAGAACAGGCAGGGAACAAAGCTTTTCAGTCTTCCCAATTGTGAAGAAAAGCTTCAAACGCAGTGACTAGAATACAAGCGAAAGGTGAAAATTAAGAGACAAAAAGTACACCTTAATGCAACAAGGCTGTGAAACAAAGGTCTGTGTCGTTTTTTTCTCATAATCCTCTCGCACACAAGACTGTCAATACTGCACAATGCATCACAGGCCCACAAGGTAGTAATTTTTTGGTTTATATAAAAAAGAAAACAAGCTGGGAGAAAGACCAAGTTGAAAAGCACAACACCTCTAGAAATATTTCTTTGCAATTACAAAGTAATGGGAACTATGTGATTTGTGAATACAAATGTGTGCTATACAGCCCACGCAATCCTGCTTGGAAAGCAGGTAGGAACGCAGCCCGCACTTGCACACAGTGGCATGCTGTGATCAGCAGGTCCTCATGGCTGCTGGAAAACCAGAGGCAGTACACAACTAACTGTTGGTAATGGCAGTCCTAACATCTCTCTTGCAGGGCAAACCTATAAAGACATTTTTTTGCAAAGCTTGTGCAAACCGCACACCAAAGCACAATGCACAGGAGCGTCACCGCTGCTCGTGCACTCAGACACAATCCTCTGCCTCCAGGCAGATGGTGTGTACAGCACACTTCAGGGACTACCTGAGCAGTCAAAGGAGCTTTGTGGTTTTGCCAGGTAAAATGGAGACAGCTGTACCCCACCGTCCACAAGCAGACCCAGATGCCCACCCACAGGCATCTGTGCTAGATAGTTCCCTTCAAGACACCTCAAGGGAGAGCCAGAATTACTTGCGTCCAGCCTCCAAATCACCTGATGACAAATCTGATATACGACAATGTAAAAACATCCTTCCCACATTGAAATAGTCAAGTCGATAAAAATAAACCCTTCAAAATTCCAATAGATCCCTTACAGCAATGTTTCTCAAGCTTCTCTAATAACCAAAGAGCCAACAAAACGTTCAGGGGAAAAAATCAACAGGCAATGCTGTACCCATCGATATGTGCCTACGAGATGGTTTTGCATGCATCTGGCACATTGCTGCTTGCTGCTAACTGCAGGGCGTCACTGTGTATGCCTTTAGGACTGCTTTGATTTTCACTTCCAACTCCCACTGCTATACAGATCACCTTCTGATGCTTTATTGACCACCTGTGGGCTGTAGACCATTGACTGGATAACACCAATTGCCACAGATGGTCAGTTGAAAACTTACATCCACAGCTGATACAGAAATAATCCATCCATTAAAGAAGATGAAACAAGGATGCAATACCAGATTTCACAGCCCTGGAGGTTCAAATATTGATTAACAGTAAACTTATCAGTGAGAATGGCAGAAATACTTTCTCTTGAAAAACAGCCTCCATTACAACTTGTTGTTGATAGGGATTACTTCACAGGAACCAAACGACAAACTAGTGAAGAAAACAAAGCACCCGCATGCCATTTCCTATGCAACCCAGTTGTTCTGGGAGGGAGCATAACACTGAGATCTGTGGTTTCTTACAAACGCTGTAAACAGACTGATGATTTACCTGGGAAATTCTGCTTCTGGCATTCTATGGGGCTTATAAATCAAAAAGCTCCATTAGCACCAAATATTGCCACCAGCTTCTTGAAGGCAAAAGCTTTTCCCTAGTGCTAGCAGCTGTAAGGTTAACGGGCAGGGCTACCTCAGACCAAGCTTGTTTCATGATGCCTGGCTGCATGGTGCTTCACTGTGACACAGACCATGGCACCACAGTAATATTTTATGAGACTTTTTTTATGCGGCAGCACAGGCGGTCCCACTGGCACAAAGAGGTGAGGTAAGAACAGCTGCAGTGGTTCGGAGCAGGGTCTGACCAGCTCTTCGGCAGCGGCTGTGGCACACAGGGAAGAGTAAGAATGAAAAGAAGGATACAAAATACTTTTCCCAGACCCACCTGGTTCATGGGTCATACTGAAGTGGAACAAAATAGAATTCTAGTTTAGAAGAAGAAGAAAGCTTTCAAAAGAAGTTTAAAACTCAGAACCACCATCACTACCTGGAATTTGGATGTATGACTCCCTCAGGAGTCATACAACCATTCAAATGATTGGGCTGTTTATACAACTCTTCCATTCAGAGGGATCCCAAAATCTGTTCAAGGGCAGTTCAGGAAAATGTCACGCAGCTGTGGTAAAATATGACAGTTGTTTAATAACCCTGTAGATACACATTTGTTTCTCTACCTCATGTATTAATTCAGATCTAGATCATACCTATGAGATCTAATGTGCTGAAATTTAGATGGCCCTTTAGCCAAACTCTTAGACTCCACCTTTAGACCTGCAAGTGGAAATTGGGTGCAAGGAAAAAGGAAAGTGCCTGCTCATGAGAGCCTAATCAATTCAAAAGACGGCATCAGACATGGGACTTGATCTCCGTCTCCCCTGCGCATACACTCTGCCACCAAATGGCAACTTATTTACAGAGCTGCAGAAGTGGTTCCCATAATGACTCTGCTGAATATATTTTGCTCTCCCACTTTGTTAGGCAGGTAATGAGATAGGTTCAAAATGTGTATGCAAGCAGCAACATAGGAACAATCAGCTCTGAACAGTGAGCAGGCAGACCTGAGGTTAACTACCTTCTAGGGGAGATATTTTAAGACATATTGAATACTCTCATTTCTGCCAAAGTCATTCTGATGAACTCCGCTGAGGAAAAAAAACCCATCAGATTATGAACGTGCAGAGGGCACATAACACAGATGTTAGCAATTTACAACATTTCAACCTTCACTGAAAGAAATACAAGCACAGAAAAGAGCACCTTCAAATCTCACACATGCCATTGTTGTATGCTGTCTCCAATGCCTAAAGAAATAAGGGCAGGAGCACACTTAATTCAAGCTATCCAGCAGCTTAGTGAAGGAACCAAAGTGAAACAAAAAGCAGCTAAGCCTGTCATAAATCCCAAAACTGCAGTACTTAAACAGTGTCATTCTCCCTTTTAGACTTAGTTCCTTGGATGAGGAAGATCATGAGCTAGGAGTTAGCACTGTGATACAGAACATGCTTCCTGGTGTACGCCTCCCAGGACCTCCTCAAATACTTGAGTGTACATGCACTTTAGAGAAAACATGAATTCCTGAGAAAGAAACAACATGAAAATCTGAAACAGGAAGTAGAAAGTACTGCCTAGCTTTTCATATTTTCTAAGTTGTAATAAACTCTGACTCAAGGATAGCTTTTATCTTTTCCAGAGGTAACAGGATTTCAGTTCTGCTCAAGTCCGTATTACCTGGGATGGAACTCACTGGACCTATTGAGCGTGGGTATTAATTCCAGGTTTTGGGGATGCCAGTGACTGAAACCAAGTTATGGTAGGAGTCCTGCATCTCTGCTTGTATTTGTGGAAAAAGGCTGAATGCTACCATAATAAGGACACAATACAACTACAAACACACCATATGGAAACTCAGCAGCCTGTTGATTTTAATGGGATGCTAGAGGTTTTTCTTCACAGAATAATTACATCACATCGGTGCCTGCTAGCAACACCTTGGGCCTGGACAGATTTGTGGTGACTTCTGATAACAGTAGAAATTTAAAAAAACATGTTGTTTCTACCGCGAAATGAAAGCAACTGTCAGTTCAGGCAATTCTAGTAATACTCCCCCTTCACCTCAGCCCAGCCCTTAGAAAAAGAGATTACTCAAAGATGTTGGGGGGTCGAGGTGGCAGGAGGGAATGCGAAATCAAAAAAAGACAACTTCAAAGTCTAAATGTTCTTTTTACATTTTGCCCTTTCTACACGCTGTGCATCTCAACAGTGAAACATGCTGCTTTGCTTATGTAATGGAAAAAAAGTCCTGCCCGACACATCAAGCCAGAACTGGTAATATCTTGTCATGAAGAAACACAGTGAAATGGCTTTGCTGTCATATTAATTGCCCCATGTCCAGACTGGGAGCTGTTAAAAGCTCCACCTCATTTGGAGGGTGAGTTAAGAGCAACTCTCCAGCACAGAGGTTCATGGCAGGACCTGGCCTCTGGGAGTTACCCTCTTATGGCATGTGGCCTTAAAAATCGTTTTGCTATTTAAGGGGGTCAGACCATGGGGAGAAGGAATGGATAACAGGGAGAACTGCACAGCTCCTGAAAGAGCTGCAGTTTGGACTTTTGTTTTCACCTACTGCACAGCCACCTTTGGCACATGGACGGCAAACCTATGAATTGTGTTTTCTGACCTCTGTTTCTCAAGAGGCAAGTTGAATTTTATTTCATTTTTCAATCTCTAAAAATGAAATACATTTTTTACTTCAAGAACAAGAAACCTGCATGCTTTAGACTCAATGGGAGCCTTTTCCACTGATTCAAGCAGGTTTCAATCTGAGCCAATGAGGAAACGTCTGCAAGCCTGGTCCAGGAACTGGAAGCTGGAGGGCAGGATGTGTCCTCGTAGCACACCACTTGACTCCAAGCATGTCTTCCTGCTTCATGTCTGTCCTCCCTGTTAATGCACCGTGATCTTCATAACAAAAAGAAACGAATCAGTTCTGGTTAACAGTCTTCTGAGATGAGCTACCTGTTTCCAGGCTCATGTTTTCCCTTCCAGGTTGAAGACTATGACTCTAGATAGGCTTTAGACTATCCTACCTTCAGGAAGAGAAGCCTCCATTCTGCTTACGTTGCTTTCCTAACAGCAGCCACATTTTACTCTTTGAAACACCCATCCTTGAATAGAACCTCAAAAACAATATCCCCTGGCCAGTGTCAGAGCTGCTATTAGAGAGGAGCAGGGGGGGAAAAAAAAATACAAAAGGCATTTTTTAAAAGTATCCTCCCATAACATATTATCTGAGGATGAGACAGCTTCCCCCCCGTCTTCCCTGTCTCCTCCTCATTCCTCCATCTCCAATGGAAAAAAAAAAAAAATGTACTGGTCTACAAAGAGGTAGTTTAACTTCCCAGTACAGTAAGAATTAAAATGAATGGCTGCAGTATGGGTTATCAAGCAGCAGCCCTACTGGGAAATATGCACTGCATTTGATACTTACTGAGGGGCCGACTGCTGTGCTTTAGCAACGCAACATCCACCTGGGCTCCCGAGCATTAGTTAGTCACCTCTGAGCTAATGGCATTTTCTGTCTGTAGCAGGGTGGTCCAGGGGAGAGAAGATGCAATAACGTGGCAGAGTTCATACTACTTCATCACTTCCTTGAATAATCTGCTCAAATGGGAAGGTTGCCTCTAATCTACCCACTTACACAAATGCATACCCTTCTTTGGTTAGTTACTTTCCAAATACAGGAACAAATACTGTTAACAACATCAGTAGCCTCAGATAGATGACTGCCCAACATAAGCCACATTTGTATTAAGGATGTTGCTTATTATCAATCCAGAAAACATCAGTTCAGTTTTGGTGACACTGAAAACCATGAAGCTTCTTGAGTCCCTTCAAGACAATGAAACATTTCTATTTAGACTGAAGAAAATGAAATAAAATACTGCAGAACTTTCTTTATGTCTCTCTCTCCCCCCTTCCCTCCCTCCCCCCCCCCTTTTCTCCTATTCTGATTTACCATAGAAAATTCTAATTTCTTTTCTTGCTTTGGTCAGCAGCACCTCTCAAAATGCTGGTTGTCTATACTGGAATGGATAATTTGGTCTTCAAACAATTTGAATTGGTTTCAGTCTGTTTCTAGAGTCTGACAGACTGTACCTTAGCAAAGTCTTAAGTATTGTATCCAGCAGAGACAATTCCCAATAGGCAGTTTGGGTAAGATGATCTGTTTTGAAGAGAAAAGAATTTACCAAATGGATAATATATGAGCTCCAGACTAGAAAATGGTCTCTGTCGTCTTCTATTCACACATAAAAATGTAGCGCAAGTGTTTGAGCCAACCTGCAGTTGGTCATGCCGCCCTTCCCCTTCCCAGCAATGGAACAAGTACAATTTCCTTACCCTACTGAAACACTCTTTGCATACATACGTGATGTTGCATCTCACAACATCAGTGAGATGGAGAATTGATCCCCATCTTTAGTTTTTAGAAGCAGCTCTGTCTTTGGAGCACCTGGAGGTGAAGCTGTTATTATTATCATTGCTACATAAATTAATAATAATGGAAGCAAGAAGCAGCAAAATTAAACCCGTAAATTACAAGTCTTGACTGAAAGTCGGCAGCTAATTCCTGTTTCTGCTCAGCCTCCTGCACTTTATCTTAATGGCAATCCTACGTACAGGTGGTATTTTAAGCCGTTATCACAGCAAGGATAAATATTTCTCCAGTACCTTGACTAGATTAACCTTAGCCAACAGACTGAAACTGCTTTTTCCACTGCCAACACTAATCATAGATTTCAACTGTTCTTCTGCATAAATCTCATGGAGACCTTCATGCTTTACATTAAATTAGTGGGATTAACAATGCAGTGAATGTGTTTATGTCTGGCAATGTTGAGGAACTCTGGGAACCTTCCCTGTACTTAGTTTCATCAAAGTGCATTTAAACAGCTAGCACTGCACACTTGGTATCTCTCTGGTTATAATTTGCCAGACAGATCCAGCAGGATGACATGAGAGAGGTGTTAGTTATTCCACACAACAGTGACCTCAGATGAATATTGTGCTTCATTATCTTACATTATTTCCCTGTTATAAAGTTTGATGTCATTTTCATTTGGATCAGTAAAGTAATATCCTGTGGATGAAGATAAATAGGTAGGCTTGATCTTCTCCAGTGTTTTCTAGTGCACTGAAGTGTACATGCATACACACATATTTTCTGCTATATGCTGCCTTCTGCAGCATACCTTTATGTCCTCTGCACTCACCAGAATGGATGTGGCAACCCAGACAGCACTCTCACAAAAACATGCAGCCATCCAGGTCCCAAGCCACACAGAGCGCCAGAGCCTTTCACCACTAATGGATGGCAGTAGTGAGAACAGCTGTGTGAGGTGTGAGCAGGTGTATGATCTGCTTAGCCTGATGGTAGAGCTACGAGAGGAAGTGGGAAGGTTAAGGAGCATCAGGGAGTCAGAGAAGGAGATAGACTGGTGGAACCATGCTTTGCTCTCCCTGAGACGGAAACAGACAGCAGACAAAAAAAAAAGAATAGCCTATGGTTTCTACTACAGGCCACCTGATCAGATGAAAGCCATCTTACTCCAGCTACAGAAGGCATCGTGCTCACAGGCTCCCATCGTGCTGGGGTGCTTCAACCACCCCATCAGCTGTGGGAAAAGTAGCATGGCACACTGTATGCAATCCAGGAGACTCTTAGAATGCAGGATAACTTCTTCAGCCAGGTAATACACATCCCTACCGGAGGGAATGTAACACTAGACCTCTTGGTCCCCGATGCAAGTGAGCTAATTGGTGATGTCAAGATCGATCACTGCGTCGCAGTGATCATGCACTGGTGGAGTTTGCAGTCCTGAGAGATAGGGATCAGGTGAAGAGTAAAATCAGGACCTTGAATTTAGGAAAGCAAACTTCCAGGCTCTTCAAGGAGTTGGTCAATAGGATCCCCTGGGAAACTTGTCCTTAGGGACAAGGGAGCAGAACAGAGCTGGCAAATCTTTAAGGATGCTTTCCATAGAGTAGAAGAGCTCTCGATCCCCAGCTGTAAGAAATCAGAAAAGGAATGCAAGAGACCAGCATGGATGAGGCAAGACCTGCTGGTCAAACTAAAGGGCAAGAAGGCGCAGGCAGTGGAAGCAGGGACAGGCATCCTGGGAAGAGTATAGGCACACTGCCCAGTTGTGTAGGGACAGGGGGTCAGGAAGGACAAGGTGCAGGTGGAACTGAACTTGACTAGGGATGCAAAGAATAATAATAATAAGAGCTTCTAGGTACATCAGTCAGAAAAGGAAGGTCAAAGAAAGCATACAGCACCTGATGAGCAACACTGGCAAACTGGACCAACAGACAAGAAGGCTGAGGTACTCAACAACGTTTTTGCCTTGGTCTTCACTGGCAACCTCTCCTGCCCACACCTCCTGAGCGGATGGACTGCAAGGTGGAGACAGGGGGAGCAAAGTCCTCCTACTGTTACAGAAGATCAGGTTTGTGACCACCTGAGGAACCTGAACATACCTATGTGACTTGATGAGATGCATCCCAGAATCCTGAGGCTGGCTGCAGTTGCCAAGCCACTCGCCATGATATATGAAAAGCCATGGCAGTCAGGCGAAGTCTCCGGTGACCCAAAAAACAGGAAACATTGCACCCAATTTTAAAAAGGGTAGAAAGGAGGACTCTGGGAACTACTGACCTGTCAGCCTCACCTCTCTGTTACTGTAGATCATGGACCAGATCCTCTTAGAAGTTATGCTAAGGCACATGGAGGTTATTTGAGAGAGTCAGCATGGCTTCATCGAGGGCAAGTCCTGCCTGACCAGCCTAGTGGCCTTCTATGATGGAGTGACTATATCAGTATACAGAGGAAGAGCTACAAACGTCATCTACCTGGACTTCTATGAGGCCTTTGACACAGTCCCCCACACCACCCTTCTCTCTAAGAGATATGGATTTGATGGATGGCTGTTCTGTGAAGGAACCGGTTGGATGGCTCCAACCAGAGGGCGATGGTCAATGGCTCAATGTCCAGTTGGACAAGTGGTGTCCCTCAGGGGTCCATATTAGGACCAGTACTGTTCAATATCTTCATCAATTACACAGTGGAATGGAGTGCGACCTCGGCAAGTTTTCAGATGACACCAACCTGAGTGGTGCAGTTGATGTGCCTGAGGGATGGGATGCCATCCAGAGGGACCTGGACAAGCTCAAGAAATGGGCCCATATGAACCTCATGAAGTTCAACAAGGCCAAGGGCAAGGTCTTGCGCCTGGACCATCAGCTAGAGGATGAAAGGATTCAGAGCAACCCTGCAGAGGAGGACTTGGGGGTGTTGGTTGACAAAAAGCTCAACACAACCCAGCAATGTGTGCTTGCAGCCCAGAAAGCTAACCATATGCTGGGCCGCGTCAAAAGGAGCATGGCCAGTAGGTCAAGGGAGGTGATTCTCCCCCTCTACTCTGCTCTCATGAGACCCCACATGGAGTACTGTATGCAGCTCTGGGGCCCAATAAGGACATGGACCTGTTGGAGCGAGTCTAGAGAAGAGCCACAAAGATGATCAGAGGGCTGGAGCACCTGTCCCATGAAGACAGGCTGAGAGAGTTGGGGTTCAGCCTGGAGAAGAGAAGGCTCCAGGGAGACATTATAGAAGCCTTCCAGTACCTAAAGGGGGCCTACAACAAAACTGGAGAAGGACTTTTTACAAGGACATGTAGTAATAGGACAAAGGGAATGGCTTTAAACAGGAAAAGTGCAGATTTAGATTAGATATAAGGAATAAATTTTATAAAATAAGGTTGGTAAAACACTGGAACAGGTTGCCTACAGCAATGGTAGATGCCCCATCCCTAGAAACATTCAATGTCAGGTGAGATGGGGCTCTGAGCAACCTGATCTAGTTGAAGATGTTCCTTCTTATTGTGGGGGGAGGGGTAGTAGGACTAAATGACCTCTGAAGGTCCCTTCCAACCCAAACTATTCAATGATTCTATGATCCTGTATTTCTTTTTTGTCCTTTGAATAGGAGAACGTTCACATCCTAGCCAAGATAACAACAGTTAACATCACAAAAAGGCACTGTGCTATTTACCTTTTTCAGGAATGCCATCATCATAAAGTACACAAATATGAGCTTACAAATAATAACAACAACAGTGATTGTTTCTAGTGTTTGTTATGCTCTGCTTACAAAAACACCATGTAATTGCAAATTAAAAAAAAAAAATAATCTTTTTGCCCATGTATTTCTCTAGACTTTTTCAACCATGCCTTGTTAAACTGCAAATTCAGCTGTGTCAGTACACTCTGTACTGGTATAAATCATTACAGCACCCTTCAGAGCAGTGAAACCATGTTTGTGTACATCGGCCATAGTCTTGGCCCAGTGACTTATACAGACTTCTCTCTTACGGCAGGAGGGTTAAATCTAATTGACATTTTCTCCTTCAAAACCACTACTGTAATGTTTGCAGCATCCTACATTCAAGTCTTGACATTCCACTTTCACATTGGGGTCTGTCATTGAACCACATTAAATTAATTTCCTGGACACTAAAGCAACTTAAAGAAACCACTTCTCTTCCTCTTGAAATAGAGTAAGATGAGCATTTGCAACATCTCTGCAGGCAAAAATCTTCCAAATGAGTGTCTGCCCATTAAGTTTCAACCACACAAAAAAACTCCAGCAGTAGACTCTGAAGATCATGATTCTCTTAAATACAGCATGAAATAAGTTAACTTTCTGTTAGTGACCTAAGGAGGAGGTGGCCTGGATTCTGACCCTGAATTGTAAATTTTGCTTGCTTTTGCAGAAGGCCTGTAACTGTTGTTATGGTAGGACATTAAATGGAGTCATGATATTTGGCAGGGTCCAAGATCACAGTAGGCCATAAATTTTATTTTGGAAATACAAAGAGGATAGGAACTGCTCAGTGAGTTGGAAATTCCAGGACATGTAAAAAAAATATTTCAAAACGAGGATGATCACTGTGTGCTGAACATACAGGAAGGAATGTGTAAACTGTTTCTTGCAACAAGAGGAGTTTCTATGCAACAGAGCTTTCTGTAAATATGTCATCTGTGTTGCATTATGCTTGACTGTCCCCAAGACCTTTGGTAAGAGCTGCATATTTGTCTTTTCCCCAAGGAGGATCATCTTAGAGAGACTGTGTCTTGGCATCCTCTAAAAGCAAGATATGCAATGCTGATTTATACAAAAAGATCACCAATTTTTAAGTGGTTGTAATGGATCACCCATAGGAAGGCAAACAAAGACTGCTAATTGTCATCCTCTGCTGTCTATCTCCACTTAAGAAAGCAACAAAAAAGAAAGAGGTGTGGAAATATTCCTCAGCCTTGCACTCTGTGGCACTAGGTTCAGGAGCCTCGCACACCATTTTAGAAATGTAAGAATATTAAGAATATTATTTCTGTATGGACCTACAGCCCAAGATTTACCTTAATGGATACTTTTAAAGAAGTCAAACCAGAGCTATGGCTTAAGTGAAGGGAAAAGGTTTAAGTGAAGGGAAAAGTGGAATTACATTTGAAAATACCATGTCAATAATTTCAATATAATGCCTCTTAATTCTAATTGGATAGTGTGCTTTCCCAGAGTTATTTTATCACACTTCTTGTAAGCTGCCCTTTCTCCTTTCACTTCCATACAGTTTTTCCCTAAATCATAGCCAAGCAAAGACTTAAAAACTAGAAATCTTAAGACTTTCTCCAATGGCACCAATATTTCCTATTTCAATATAGAAAAAGAGAGAGGGGGACACTGTGCTTAACAAGCCCTTCTCCAGAGGTGTGAAATCTAGCACACAGAGCTCTTTTATTCTTTTTAATCTCCTTAACATAGGTGAAAGAAATGACCCATGAGTGGGATCCATAAAAAAAGAGCTTGCCTTTAGAACAAGAAAGAAAAACCCAATTTATTTTTTTTTTTAATATTAAGATGAAGACATAGTGTTTAAGTTTGTTTTTTCTTTTTTCCTGAAAGCGGTGTGAGTAGCTACACATTGAAAAGTAGCAAAGAAGGAAAGAAAGAAATAAGCGTTTTAGACAGTACAACCCACAGAGAGGAAAATTAACCTATTACAGGATTTCCTTTCAAAACTTCTGCATACTGTGAGGCCTGAATAATAAACTGTGCTAGGACATAGGCTCACTGTTCAGTCTTCAGCAAAGATGAGCCCATTTTCTGACAAACAGAAGAGGACTGTGCAAATATACAAATTTAACTCCTAATAAAGAAGGACACTGATATCTCCTCCACTGCATCTAACTATACTTTCATGCATGTTTGAACTCATCAGGTTTCTGCAATATAGCATTAATGAACAGCCGAAGCAGTGCCCACGCAGAGAAAACACAGCCTTAAGACAACAGTTATTTAAAACACCACTAAATCATCACATTATGATCAAAAGAACATGCAGCAATTCTGCAGGCTCTCAGATCTTTTATTATATAATATCCTTGGAGAATCTCAGATTAGCATTTTCAGAGAGTTCAATTTCCCTCTATGTTGGTGTTCATAAGACTTACTGAGGAATGAATTGAGCCAAATTCCTTGGGATTTTTTATTACAGAACAGGACAGAAATGGACAAAATGCACGCCTTTTAACCCGTAAAGTATGGTCTCAGGAAGTTGAGTCCCATCTAAGCAAAGCATGTCAATATAGGTCTCTAGCATTATGTCAAACGTATATGTGCTAATTCTGGAAGTCTAACCAACTTGAGTGAAAGCCTTGTGTATTTGAAAACACATCTCAGCAGACATATTAGTGGAAAGAAGACACTTGGAGGAGGCAGTGCAGTTGCAGCGTATAAATGACAAAGAGTGGGAAAAGAAAGGTGCTATGTTTTAAAGAGAGGTTAGAACCCAATAGGGACAATGAGTTACTACGGATGATCCTAGTATCCATATGGATTGAAATTCTTCCACATTAGAGTGTTAGATCTGGGTTATCAAGAACATGACGAGGTGATGTTATCATTTCACAGAATTATACGGAGGCAGTAAAAAAAGATCCCTGTCTAGACAAAACAGAGAGACTTGAATAGAGAGGGTAACTGCCACAGTGACTTAAACTCCAAATTTTATAAAATAGAAGTATGCAATTGCTGGAGTTGATAGGCAAGGTACCTAACATGCAGACACACTGTATGCTTTAGACTTAAGCAGCACTCAGAATGAAAACACTGCTATTGAGGAGATACTCTCTAACAATGGCCACACAACACTGAGATTCAACACACTTAAGTGCACAGCTATACATACACAAAGAAAAAATACATCTTTAAAGCAGATCTTAATTTCAAAAACAGGAAATACATAAAAATTAGGACTTGACAGAAATTCAAACTAACAACAGGATAAATTATTTTAAGCCTCAGAAAGGTGTTTTAAACTCATCATATTAGAGATTCAAAATAAATGCGTGCCATTTATTCTGAAAACTAATTTATTTGAAAGGAAAGAAATAAAAACAATCTGGAAAACCAAGAGCCTAAAAGAAGCTATCCCAAGTAGGAAGACTTACTTCTAAAGAAGGAGTCATAACCGAATGATGAAAATGGAATCAGGATCAACTCTGTAAATATAGAATACCAGCATAATATAGAACTTTAAAAAATGGTAAGTCACTTGATACAATGCATAAAAACTAGCAATAAATACTTTTTAAAACATGTGATAGGAAGAAAACATGAGAAAAAGTCTGCAAGACAGGCTTGAAGAAGACAAGGCCATAGCTGAGATGTTAAATGGATTCTTTGCATAAGAGCAGAGCAGGATACAGGTTATGACATTTATAACTCTAATCCCTTTCTTTTGGAGGAATGGTTGATAAAAAACATTTCGATTTGAAGTACTGAATTAACATGTAAAATGAACAGAAGAAATCCACTAAGCTCAGTTAATATTCGTCCACAAGGAAATTCCATATAAAATTGCTCAGCTATTAGTTGTGAAATCTATCCTATCAAAGAAATTTACTTCATTACCAGAGGAACAGAAGGTGGCAAATGCAGGAGCACACTTTAAAGGGATTTAAGACAGGCCTGGGTGCCCACACACAAATAAATCCATAAATCAGTAGAAACTATTTTAAAAATCAGAATAAACACAAGCAGATCATTATATAATGACCAAAAGGCCTTTGTTTTTTCAGAGGGGAAACAGACATTTATCAGAAGTCTTCAAAGGAATTAGATTATGTATCAAAAATGATGGTGCCTTTGATACTATGTGCTTGCACTTCCACCAAGCTTTTGTTGAAAATCACTGAAAGACAAAAAACAAACCAACCAAGCTGGTATATTTCAAAAGGAAATGTGTCTTTATGGGTTAGTAATTTATTAGAGTATAAGAAAGAAAGATTGAGAAGAAAATTATCAGACGAGATCCCCCTAGTGTCCATTGATCTATGCTGTTTCTTGACTTTGTAAATGCCATAACAAAGAAAACACAGAACATAGAGAACTGCCACAATTTTACAACAACATGAAATTTGGTGGCTTGTAAAAATAAAGGCTGACTGAAAAGCTGCACAAGGATCTGATGATACCAAATGATCAGGTAATAAAATGGAAAATTAATAGCATCAGCAAATGTAAAGTACCACAGCACGCAGACATCCTCACCACACACCTCCTCTGAAACAGGTTGTAAATCTGCTACCATCGTTCAGGGATCTTCAAGCCTTCTAAACTGCTGGATGCAAGCATCAGTTCTGCACTCAAACATGGCCAAAACCCCAAAGAGGTTATTAAGAATTATTAGAAAAAGTAGAGAACAAGCCAACCAGAAAGCATCAGAATGACATTAAATATTAAAAAGCTATGTGACCACAACTGGAGAACTGAAGCTTTTGTCTCTCCATCTGACAAAGATATCATTGAATTGGAAAAAATATAGAAAACAGCAACAGGGTAGGCCAATAGTATAAAATACCTTTGGAAAGTGGAGAGATTTAACAGACTAGGATTTTTCACCCTGAAAAAACGATGTCTGAAATACAATACAACACAGAGCTATAAAATAATGAATGACAGACATAGCAGGAGATTGGGGAAGTATTATTCATGTTTACTAGCACATGAAAGCTAAACAACTAACATCATTTTCAGAGAACTTGTAGACCCATCAGCTTTTGTTTTACTAGGGATTTCTAGATATCTTTTTTTTCTAGTCAGATTTTTATGTCTGTCTGTATGAAATGTCAAATCTACTGCTAAATTTTCAAAAATTATAAAACCTGTAAGCTCTTTGTCAAAGATGGGTATGTTGAGATTCATAATTATTCAGTGTCTCAGAGCATTTACTGACAAAAGAGTTGAAAAAGCTCTACTCCTTTTCCCCTCGTGAAAAAGGTTAAGAAAATTTCTTATTTGGAGCTGGTGACATTTCATAGGAAATTGTGCTTTAAAAAACCAAACAAGCTAATTTTATTTCTGAACTATTTATTCATTGGCTTATTTTCCAATAACTATACTGAACAGAAGAAATCTGAAAAACAATAAAAATTTAATTTGATTTCAAAGTTTCTCTTTGAAAAATGTCACTGAAAATGTTCCTTTCCCTTGAACATAAAATGGTACTGACACAGGTCATTTTTCAAAATGAAAATTTCTCCATAAATTGACTAGTCGTAACCTGGGATCGCAACTGCAAAGTTATTTGGAAATCAAATGCGGACTTTGCACCACAAGCTTGTTGGTTTCTTTCCACTCCTTCCTAGCTGACCATCCTTACAAACTGTATGACAGTTAGGAAGCATCAGTAGCTGCATGTGCATCCACACTACTCAAAAAACAACTTATTTTAATGACATCCTAATTTCTCTAAATATATACATTACTTCTAATAGGCACTTCTGCCTCATCCACAATTAAAGAACCAAGCAGAAAAATAATACTTGAATATTTTTACACTGCTTTTACAAAGAAATCTTGTTTTTTCACTAGTTCCGAAGGCTTCAGGATGCTCCCCCAAGCAGTGGAACATGGCAGACAGAAGACCAACCATTTCCCTGTGTTGGCTTCCCAGGCAGGAGCCCATGAGACAGGTGGGGCCTTTGGGAACCCTGGGTAGAAGTGGGACACAGCACAACTGTTACAACCACAGCTTCACATTCACCAGGATCCTCTGCAGGCTGGTCGTATCCCCATAACCTAAGCTCACAGTACAGTACACATATAGAACCCACTTGGGGAATGGACGAAGTAACCAGCGGTGGTGGCACCCCCGACCCCAGGAGTACCCCAGCCCTCCCACCTGTGTGCCACTACTTCAGCCTGAATCCCCCGCAGAACCTGCCACTGCACACTTTGATGGGCAATGTGCCACGTGCTCTTACGCCATGTGAGCCATCTTGATTGGCTCAGGCACCCAGGACCCCTTTAAAGCAGAAGCAGGTACATGACCAGCCTGCCTCCAGCCAAGGGCTGCCTGTACCCAGGGTGGCAGACCAGGGGGGAGGAGTAAGGGGTACTGCTCACAGCACCCTATCTATTGCCCAATTTACAAGTGCATAAGTCTTATTTGCCTGTGTTTGCCCTTGACTAATTGATGCTACAAAAGCAGCCCCTTTCTTTAATACATCTAATTTATGTAATTTTTCTGCCATGGCTTAGGGCAAAACAAGCTCAGCTGCATCCCAGCAAGGATGATCACTTATTTATCTTCCCCTCTGCCTCCAAGCCAAAGGGCTTTTATTGCAGCCACTGGAAATACCACGCTTGGCAGCTCTCAGGGATTTACTGTTCAGTGCTGACCTTCTCCAAGGTTCACAGTCTAAACAGTATTTCCAGTTCCAAATCCAAACAGATGGAGGGGGACACAGTGGGAAATACCCTAGTCTCCAGGCCCAACATCTACTGGCATTCCCCTACCCTGTGGAGGGCAGCTGACAGAGATCAGGAGGGACAGGAAGCACTCATAACATTAATGAGAGCTACCATTATCTACTAAAGAAAAACAGAACTGAACATTTTAACAGATGAATTCTTCTTTTTTTTTTTTTTGTATCATAAAGGAACATAGAAAAGACATGGTTCATTTCTAAGGTCACCCTTTGCATTAATTTTCACCACAGTTGGGTCAAACATCACGAAGCATGCACTTCTTTACCATAACCACCCAAGACACAATCAGGTCATGCTGAATAAAAACTTCTTCAAGCATCTTCAGATGTTGCATATGGCAAGTTCCAAGCCTGGTGCTTAGGACAACATGTGAGCTGATACGTGCCCCAATCTAGACAAAGCAAATGAGAGCACAGACCCAGGGACACCTACCTGTGAGCCATATCAAAAAGAAAATTACATTAAGCTGGAAGGACTTTGCACCCGATTGACTATCAAATGTTACAAACTCCAACATCAGGTTGTTGGAGACTAACCTGATCTGTGCCCTAGAGATCCCATTAATTTTGTATTCACTTCTCTTGCATGAGCTCTGTCAGCTTTGTTAAACCACTCCTCTCCAAAACTACCATTAGGGTAGAGATTGTTGGTCTCCTAGACAGAATTTAGAGATTGCTGGTCTCCTAGACAAATAGAAAAATTATAAGTTTTGCCAGCTGAGTTGGATGTCTCTTTAAAGGATAGTACCATCTGTTAGCTTTGTTCTGGCACTCCCTTTCCTGTTTTGTTACAAAACCTTAATCTCAAATCAAAGATCCACCAGAAACTTTGCGAACCTTCCAGATTGTACCACTGTACAATCTACAATGCTAAACTACATTGGAGGTGGGATGAGCAATCGGTCTTTTTAATTACCTGCAATCAATTAAAACAGTTTCTGCTATTTCAAGCAGAGATGTTTGGGTTTGTTGGTTTTTTGCTCTGTTTTGGTTTTCTGCGGGTATTATTTTTTGTTTGTTTTGTTGGTTTTGTTTGTTTCATTTTTGGTTTTATTTGTGGGAATTTTTGTGTTTTGGTTTTTTTTGTTTGGGTTTTGTTTTGCTTTTTTAAACTCAAGTAAAATACTTTAGTTACGTGAAACATGCTAAAACCCTCAATCTTCTATCAGATAAACCTAGCCTTTGTAAATGCAAAAGTAAAATTGATGCCCATAATCCAAAGGGATTTTGTGGTGAAAGAGCCAAACAAAAAGGGCAAGGCAATGGGAATGCTTAAAACTGGGACTCAGTCTTTTAATTCAAATTATTCCATATGTTCTCATAGGGTTGGGTTTTTTATGACATTGTCTTGATTTCCACAACTTTGACTAACACACAGTCATCCAACACTTTTGTAAGCAAAGAGTTTTTCACACTGGCCCAAGAAACTGGAAGGGGCTACAGCATGACCTACTTCTTAGGTTGATGCCATACTGGGTTTTGAATAGCCACTTGGACTCCTGCAAAAGGCTAACTTCAACATAAACAAACCCAGATGGCACTGTTTTGACATATGTAAAATCTTGAATCTGCCATCGGAGGGATGTGAGAAATCTCTAGCTTTCTACTATCTAATTATATAGTCTACTTTAAATACTCAGATGCATGCACAGCATCACCAGGGAGATCATAGAATCATAGAATAGTTAAGGTTGGAAAGGACATTAAGATCATCTAGTTCCAACCCCCCTGCCATGGGCAGGGATGCCTCGCACTAAACCATGTCACCCAAGACTCCGTCCAACCTGGCCTTGAACACTGACAGGGATGGAGCATTCACAACTTCCTTGGGCAACCCATTCCAGGGCCTCACCACCCTCACAGTAAAGAACTTCTTCCTCAGATCTAACCTGAACTTCCCCTGTTTAAGTTTAAACCCATTACCTCTTGTCCTACCACTACAGCCCCTGATGAAGAGTCCCTCTCCAGCATCCTCGTAGGCTCCCTTCAGATACTGGAAGGCTGCTATGAGGTCTTCATGCAGCCTTCTCTTCTCCAGGCTGAACAGCCCCAACTTTCTCAGCCTGTCTTCATACGGGAGGTGCTCCAGCCCCTGATCATCCTCGTGGCCCTCCTCTGGACTCGCTCCAACAGCTCCATGTCCTTTTTACATTGAGGACACCAGAACTGTACACAATACTCCAAGTGAGGACTCACAAGAGCAGAGTACAGGGGCAGGATCACCTCCCTCAGCCTGCTGGTCATGCTCTTTTTGATGCAGCCCAGGATACGGTTGGCTCTTTTTGGCATGCGAGTGCACGCTGCTGGCTCATGTTCAGTTTCTCATCAACCAACGCCCCCAAGTCCTTCTCCGCAGCGCTGCTCTGGATCTCTTCTCCGCCCAACCAGTTCTGTAGCCCCATCATAGAAGGCCACCAAATTGGTCAGTCAGGATTTGCCCTTAGTGAAGCCATGTTGGCTGTCACCAACCACCTCATTGTTTTTCATGTGCCTTAGCATACTTTCCAGGAGAATCTGCTCCAAGATTTTGCCAGTCACAGAGGTGAGACTGACTGGTCTGATGTCCAGGGCACTTTAAACTCTCTCCAAAGACCTAGAAATCCTAAAGTTTAGGACATTTTAAAGAACTAACATGAATCTCTAGGAAGGAATACTGAGGAAGAGAAGATTTCAAAATTAAGGCATATGCACTAAAAAACTGGCTTCTTCCCACCACTGATTTCTCAAAGTGCAATGTACTGTTTCTGTTCTTAAGCAAGACATTACCAAACACTTACAGCCAGTTTGCAGTACTGGTGGGATGCGCCTCTTTCTCCTGCCTGAGCCCGATGGGTTGAGACTGCTTTGAATCACCTAATTCTTTCTCCATCATTGTTTTATCTCCTGTGATGATTTTACAAGGCAGTTAAATGAAATCTACAGATGTTTGAAGCAGCAAAACAAAATGACTTCCAAATAATTCCTGCAGAGTTTTCTCTGCCCCAGCAATGTCGTCTTAGTAGGTGACAGCAATGTCATCTATTTGCTACTGAAATGTACTTGAATGTTTGCACCTCTCATTGAGAGGAACAATTCTTGGGACTTCATGCTATCAATACCACCCCTCTGCTTCCTGGGGCATCTCATGTCTCTTTGGTACGATGATCTACTATTTTCAATGCTCAATTGCCAGATTGTTTGGGGCAGTCCCCCACCCAGAAACACGGCTTTTAGCAGTATGTGCAAATACACACATCTTTGCATTCGCTTTCTGGGAACTCGCATAAGGCCTAATGTTGAAAGACCCATAACAATTATGGTATTTGACATTACATTCTATTGGTCCTTCCTTCTAATCTGGCAGAAAAATCATCTGGCCTCAGAAGCAGTTAATAATAAAACACTACAAAGTGATTTGTGTCTGTAATAATCTATTTCCTCAATGCATCATGGGAAGAATGTTTAATTGAATTATATAAATGGGAAGGTTCTTTAAATTGCTTGATTTTTAACCTTTCAAGTTCTGTGTTTGCTTGGGCTTGTTAGTTTTAAATACTGGATGAAGAAAACAAATTAAACAAGAAAAATGAAATATGGAAACACCGATGTTGGAAAAAGAACATCGCGTTTCTAGTTATTGACCCTTTTGTCCCAGATGATATGACAGCACACTGATAAGTATTGTGCTAAAATACAGAAACCCCAAATCAGAAGTCAGATTGCATTCTGCTAGGAATTTGAAATGCTGATTCGTCCCCACAAAATATTTGCAACCAAGACAATAGCTCCCAAAAAGACAATAGCTTGAATGCAAACAATTTTCATCCCTCTTGTTATAACTCATCACTGAATACAGAGAAACTTGCCCAAGGTGAGGACAGGATCCTGTAAGAGGATGTAAAAATCAATCCTTTATTTCAAATCACAATCTACTTATTTAAATAAAAATCAAATCCAGAGCATATTCTTGAACATCTCCTTGAGAGGACCAAAATTCAAAACTAAACACTTTGGAAGCTGAGAAAGTCTAGATTATATTTCTGATCAGGTTCTTCACTTCCAAAAGCAAGGATTCTGCAGTGGAGTAAGGACCTGAAGCTTGCCTCAAATCCCACCCCCAGTGAACCAAAAAAGTAGCATCCCTTTATGTCAGCATACCAGTGGAGATGACAGCAAATTTTAATTCACTCAGAACACAGGGTTACAGCTAGATGAAAGTTTAGGAAAAAAAAAAAAAAAAAAAACAAACCAAAAAACCCAAAACCCAAAAAACTCCAGTTTGCACTTCTCCCTTCAATCCTGTCTTTGCTATTTACACTTGCCTACCACTTGGTGCATCATCAGCAGCAATTGCTTCTAGCACAGTTATACACAAGTATTTCTGCTGTAAGCACTGATGAGGGTACCTGCAAATGACTGTAAGAGTTTTGCAATTCCACTGAAAACAGAAGGTGAATGCTGAAATACATCTTAATATACGCAGGGTAGAGACATCCTCTGGCTCTATATAGCCTACAGTCTCCCCAAAACCTTGGGATTTGAATTAACGCAATACCAGGACCTGAAATTTATATTGTTTGATTTTAAGAATAATAAACTATCCAGTACATGAACCTTAACACAAAGCCTCAGTTAGTGGCTATCATAACTACTTCCAGGCAAAAATATCCCAGTGATGATATGTTGTTTCTTAAATCTTACTATCAATAACTGCTCCACTATGAACTCATCAGAAATATCTAATGTCAACTTGCAATTATGAGCTTATCCTATTTAGTCTATTGTAACTACATTTAATTCCTTTCCATGCTTTGCTGCATTGCCTAGATATGTAAGGAGAATAGGAATCTCTTACGTATTTCAAGGGCTCCTAGAGGGACAGCCATTTCTTGTATGACAAACTGCACTGCATTCTCTTCAATAGGAATGACAGCATAATACTGTAAAGGATCTGCAGCTTGTCCCAATCTCAGTCTCATAAATAACCTTCTGAATGCTTGCTTGGATCTTATAGGGCCTGAAACGTGACCTGGACTAAACAAATCAAGGTACCACTACTGATTCTTTAAAAAAAAAAAAAAAAAAACAAAAACACCAAAAACCCACAAGAGTACAAGAGTACCAGCAAGTTCTAAAAGCTTCAGCTTTTCTGGGGGTGAGGGGAAGAGTAGGTGGCACCAAAGCTCCAAAATTTCTAGATGTTAGAATCATAACTAACCTATAGCGAGGAGTCAAAAATCAGTATTGAGGAGTAAAAGTCTGTCCTACTGACTATCTGCAATGTTATTTTAGGTCACTGACAATTCTGACCATTGCTCTCTATTGATGTGCGACTATCATTATCAAGTGCTGCAAGTATGAAAACTATTTCATAGGTGCTTTCAACAACCACTGGCAAGGTTATTTATACATCTTCTATACCACTGACTTGTCTTAATCATGCTGACTTGATGTTCTCCACCAGCCCCACCTGCGGGCTCTGCCAGTCCTTGGCCTTCAGCCTGCTCACTGCAGAAGGCTGCTGCAACCAACTTGGATTTGCAAGGCAAGATGGGCTGGAGAACAGGACTCTTCAGCAACATGCATTGGCTAACAGTGCTGTGAGAGGATGAAGCTGCCACACCTCTTAAGGTTTATGCTGCTCTGGATGACAGCACTCAAAGATCCATGCTACAACTGCTGAATACATACACAGTATCACCTTCTAAGAACATACCTAAAGAATATGGCTAAAATGATTCTCAGCAACACATTGCTTCATCACTGAAATTCTGCTCATTTCACTGGGCCATATTTTAACCCACACTTAAAGTTTGGTTTGGCATTGCTGCGAACAGAAGACACTGCATGTAGTAATCACAATTCTCAATGGTTTTCATGTGTGTGTGTACATGCAAAATGAAAACTGGTTTCACTCACACCTAAACTCTCGTGCCTTCCACTTCATCATTCAAAACTGTATTTCTTCAGTCACAATCATGTTTTGGGTGGATGTAACAGTAGTGTAGCAAAGTAGCTTCCTATTACAACAAACGATTCACACTGCAGATAATAAAGATGCTCTTCGAGCCTATTTTGGGGAAAGCAGCAGTACTGCTGGAATTGGTTTTAGCAGTGAATAGGTGTATTAAAATGCATGCAGGCAGGCAGAGGAGACGGACAGTGAACATTGTAAAAAAAATGGGACAGCTTAAACTCCACAATGCACAGAAAGGCAGACAACTAGTATGACTTTTTCCAAAATTGCTTTATCCAGCATTGCCCCTTGAAATAGCATACAAGAAAATGTATCTAATTTATTGCAGTAATATGGCACTTTACACTGAACAGCAACTGAAGTAGAAAGACTCTCTGAGGCGACAACCTGACACCAAAGTTTCCAAGACAGCAGTGTGCTCATTCCGCCTATCCCACAAACTTCCTGCTTATGACCCTACTATCTACATTTTAAATCTGGAGTCCAAATTTCTTGTGTTTCAGTGCTCAGTGTAGCTTAAAGTAACTCTGTTTTGTCCCGAATCACTTGCCAAGTCTGCATAATGCTTAGCAATGAATATGAAAACATGAATTAGATTTAATATTATTACAGATAGTTGGGAAATCATATTTCCTCTCACAAGTGATTACTAACAGACCAGCCTGTGCTGTACAAGTCCTGAAGTACCCACAGAAATTATATTCCTTATATGCTATTGAACTACTTCTCATTCTGACACTATAATCACTCAACTACAGCTCATCTTGGGTCGTACAGGAGAAGGGCTAATTCAGCATCCTTGTGTAATTTCCTTCCAATTGAATGCCACAAAGTGACATTCACAAATGTTTGGTTATTGCATCTCTAGCTAAGTTCAAGCCATTGTGATCCCACCAGACTCCAGCATATCACCTAAAAAGGTACAGACTGAGACTTCAACTATTTTTTGGTGTGGCTAAGTAAGTGTGATGGGTTCAAATGACATAATGCTTGTTTAAACCTGGAGTAACTTATTTCTTTGTCAAGATAAATCTGCTGCTTACCTGGCTAGAAGTTGAAATTACTGACACAAGTTGGAGTGTCACATTTCAGTGGATTTAAGTATAATCCAGAGACCATTATTATTCTTCCCTGTAGCTGCTCTGTATTCTTTTGATTAAAGGCAGAATTGCTAGCAATTAGCATGCTAAATTCTCCATCACAGATGAATGTTTTCCTTCCACAAGGGACAGAATTTAATTTTGTAAGGAGGCATCCTAGGAAGGATAAGCGAGAGCACCTCCAAGGATTGCATTTCCCTTTGGATCTGTTCTCCTAGACCTTGCCCATAGATAAAGAGCAGATTATTCACACGGTTTATCCAATCCAAAAGACTGCAGAGTTCATAGAGCTGAGCAGAAGAAAGAGTGTCATTTTACTGTGGCCGTTCTCATTTCAAAATTATCACCTTGCTTCTCTGGTCTTTATGACAAATGTCTAATCTAGTTTTTCAGGAAAAACAAGGATCTCCTGCTTGTTGCAGCAGATACGGGCACCTTATGCTAGATTTGAGCCATGCAAGATTCAATGACACTGCACAATAGGGATTCCACATATGTACATATCCATCATCCTGTGTCAAAAATATTAAGGCTGCCAAGCAGATACTAGCTAGGAAATATTATAATTCCCCTCCCATTCTCTCTATTATATGGTCATTTACTATTTCTGCAGGACCCTGGTTTCAATAGGCAGCGGATAATGTTCCTGGAAAGCTCTATTGTTATATGTAGTTCCTCAGTAAGGCAGATGTTGCCTTTAACACCTTCATCCTTGTAGAACTTGGGGGGGTCAGCAGCAAGCAAGCAAAATGAAAGGAAGCCAGAAAAAATGTTTCATTCATAAGGCCTGGGAGAACACACTTTAATCCCACCTGTACCTCACAGATAGAAGGAACTGCCAATTACGAAATACCAGTTTTATGGTGACAAACCATAGGTAGAAGACAATGAAGACTTTTATTCTAAAATACCATTTACATTTAATAAAAAAAAAAAAAAAGCTGATTTATGGGAAGAGTTCTGATGGTCTATTATGAAAGCAAGTTACAAAAACTGATATTTTAGGGCCTTGAACCACAATTTGGTAATTTCAGGCTCAAATCCTTACTGACCCTTATTCACACCTGGAATGTGAGAATTTAAAATGGAAAGTGAAAGACCACCTGGAACTCCATTTTGAATTGTACGCTAAGGGGTAGCGAGCTGGCTCACTTCAGTCAGTGCTTGTGCCTCCACTCTCTTGTTTTAAACACTAGTGCTGTTACTAAGAGATTCATCCATAAGCAAGAGACATGGGCTCAATGTTAAAAATAACAAGTCACTTCTGCCTCTCAGGCAACATCTTATACTACTTTGCCATAAATTATTCGGGTGAGGCCACCTTGTGGAAAGGATATAAGGGCAGGTTAACCATGCAGATGGAAATGCCAAAAAGTAGCAAGCATGACTTTCATCAGCAAAAGGTTCAGGCCCCAGCTGCCAGGAGTATGCTTCTATACCACATGGTAATTTTTAAATGTACAGCAAGTATCCATTCCTGAGAATAGAAAAGATATGTTTATTTTCATAGCTTCTCCTCACCATCACCAGGTTTGGTCTTTCTGATTTGTAGCAACGATTTTAAATGCAGCTCTCAACCATCTCAAAGATACCGGTTTAGTGCCTTAATGACACAGTTAGGGAGGCAATATCTCTCTGGCACAAGACACATTCTTGCTGTTACTTGTTTTTTGTTTTTTGTTGTTGGGGGTTTTTTTGTTTGGTTTGGTTTTTTTTTTTCTTTAAACAGGTCTAAGTCTTGTTTTCAGCCTATGCTACATGGGAGTAAATAAAAATCTATTTAAAATACTGTGATCTGATTTGCTTCACCAGTTAGTATATGCAATTGAAATAATCTGAAATTTTTCTTCAAGTGCATATAAACTGCTGAAAGACAGTTTTATTTGCCCTCAACATAGCTTCCAAATTAATGTATGCTTTTTCTTTGTGACACAATTCACTGTCTGAAAAATCATAATAACCCATCAACCCTTTTGAATGGTGTGAAAATAAGCAAATATTTGTGAAATAAATTTTCTTGTGAAGTGTACTTCAGAATTTCCCATCAAGAAATGAACAATTATGTTTTTGAAGCTAGGTTTTAAGAGTATGCAGTGAATAAAATGTAAGGATGCGTATTGAGGAGGAAACAAAATATTGAACAGTTGCTCATTAATTAAAGACTACCTGGTTTCTATGCTGAAAGGAGTGAAGGATGCTGTGCAAAAAATAGTTTGTGATCAGGTAATTAAAGCCCTTCCTACTGCACACACATTAGGGGGTCTAATTAAGATTGCAATGACATTTTCTATCCTTCAGGTTTCTAACTTCACAGCTTAATAATGTTCTTTTAACATTTCTTCTTTGTTTGTAATAGCTCCCTACAATGCCCCAACAAGACATTTATACATTAAGATGTTATATATATGCATCTGCCTTTGATCTTTTTTTAAAGAATTTCTCAAGTCTTTATACCACAGACATAAAATGAAGTATGTAGCACTTCCTTGCCTACCAGGAAATACAATACCTCATTTTTTTTCCCAGACACTTTGAGCCCTTAGAATAAGCTGTGGGATCTCCATATTCAGTTCCTCTCCAGCTTTGGAGTTAACAGCTAAAGAGCTCTCAGTTACATAAAAAAACAAAGTTGACGACATCTGTACCACAGATCTATAGATAGGTGTGATTACCATATAAAACAGCCATTTCCCAGACTTTTATAAACTCTCTTCTCTACAGAGTACTCCACTTTTCCTATGAGTCTAGGCAAGCAGGGAAAGAACAGGGAAATCCTCAATCCCACTTCACTGCTTTCCTTCCTCTTCTACAGAAGCAGAGAGTTTAAAGCAAGGAGCATAAATTTAAATGTAAAGTGTGCAGATGTAAGAATCCTCTAGTGTGTGAAACACTCCTGCCCCAGCTCTGCTTTTTTATCATAATAAAGTGTGAAGCTTTTCTTACTAAGACTGGAAAAGCATTCAAGTCATACCCAGTTGTACCCTAAGAAACATGAGGATACAGTCCTCAAAACAGAAGTATCAGTCTTGTGCTGTTGAACACTACACATGAACATCTTTCACTACAGTACTTAAAATCTCTCATTCTATGACCACAGCTTTCCTCCAGATGCTCTGACAAGGAACATGTACATTCAGCCAGTGCCTTTTCCTCTGCTTCATTTGGAGGTGCTGAGGATGCCCAGGGCTGAACTGCCCAACCATGCACCCAGTGCTGCTGGAGAAATACACAATATTGTAATTAAAATCCACACCTTTTCTCCATAACCTCCATCCCTCCCCTAGGATTAACAGAACCAACCGCTACAGCATAAAGTGCAGGTTATGTATACATTAAAGGAAGCAATGCTTATAAATTACCTCTTCTCTGCAGTGGACAGTTAAAGCCACCACATCATCTTATCACTAGAATTTTTCTCAATCTAATTTTGTTTGCTGTTCCTCAGTGAATATCAACAATAACTCATTTCGTTTTAATGACATTAAAAGTAGAGCCTGTCCTTGAGATAGCATCTAATTTTTCTTTATGAAAGCCAACATAAATTCTATGTATGAGGTCCCTGACAGCCTGGTAATAGAAGTGGTGTTAAAGTGAGCTAAAAAATACAAGCCAAGATAAAAAAAAATGTATCTCTCAGAGGAATCATTAGAGAAATTGATGAGGTTTGCTTTCCTTGGAATCTCTGAGGATTCAGCATGGAGCTATCACTAAGTTTGTCACACAAAGATAGTAGTTGAACAGATCTTGACCTTTCCTTCCATTTACGCAATAAAGGTTATTACAGGAATTCTGCAAAATCCCCTTATTATAGTTATCTCACACTTCATAAGTTAGTAAACTTGTAGCTATTTTTTTTTTCTCCAGTAGGAATCCCCTATGCAGGGAAGAAATAATAATAACTAAAAAAATAAAATAATAATAATAAAAAAAAAAAATCTGGCCCTTAACTCCTAGATCAAAATGCATATTATCAAATGAAACAGAGTAACCTTGCCAAGGCAACTAGTTCTGCAATTTCCTAACTTTCTGCTTGACTTTGTAGCCTCACTATTTATATTTGTACATAATATGTAACTGAATGCAATTATTAATAGATCTGTGAGTTTGTGATATGCATAGCTCAGTGTTTCCTATTGTGGCAAGTGTATCACTTATTAATAACAAAAGTAACACTAAGTCCTGAAACACACATAGAATGTGAATAGAAACAACACTGAAATCTATAGGGAACTTTTTACACATGTAATACAGAATGAGATACTGTTTCACCAATCTAATGATATCAAACTACTTTCAAATCTCAGGAGATCTTCTTATGTGGAATTGAGACCTCACTGCAATATAGAACCACAGAATTGTTTAGGTTGGAAAGGACCTTTAAGGTCATCAAGTCCAACTGTTAACACTGCCAAGTTCACCACAAACCCATGTCCCTAAATGCCACATCTACATGTCTTTTAAATACCTCCAGGGATGGTGACTCCACCACTTCCCTGGGCAGCCTGTTCCAGTGCTTGACAGCCTTTTTGGTGAAGAAAGTTTTCCCAATATCCAATCTAAAACTCCCCTGGCACAACATGAGGCCATTTCCTCTTAACCTATCACTTGGTACTTGGGAGAAGACACTGACTCCCATGCTGCTGCAACTTCCTTTCAGGTAGTTGTAGAGAGCAAGGAGGTCTCCCCTGAGTCTCCTATTCTCCAGGCTAAACAGCCCCAGTTCCCTCAGCTGCTCCTCGTAAGACTTGTGCTTCAGGCCCTTCACCAGCTTTTTTGCCCTTCTTTGGATGTGCTCCAGCACCTCATTGTCTTTCTTGTAGTGAGGGGACCAAAATCGAACCCAGTATCAGCCTCCCCACTGCTGAGTACATCAGGACAATCACTTCCCTACTCCTGCTGTCCCCAGACTATTTCTGATACAGGCCAGGATACTGTGCCTTCTTGCCACAAGCTGGCTCATGTTCAGCAGGCTGTCAAACAACTTCTCCCCAGATCCTTTTCCTCTGGGCAGCTTTCCAAACACTCTTCCCCAAGCCTGTAACCTTGCATGGGGTTGTTGTGGCCCAAGTGCAGGACCTGGCACTGACACTTGTTGAACCTCATGATTGGCCTTGGCCCATCAGTCCAACCTGCCCAGCTCCCTCTATAGCACCTTCCTACCCTAAGCAGATCAACACTCCCACCCAACTTGATGTCATCTGCAAGCTTAGTGAGGGTGCATTTGACTCCCATATCCAGATCTTCGATAAAGATATTAAACAGAACTGGCCCCAATACAGAGCCCTGGGGATACTTGTGACCAGCCACCATCTGCATTTAACTCCATTCACCATCACTCCTTGGGTTCAGCCATCCACGCAGTTTTCTGCTCAGCAGAGTATACCCACCCAAGCCACGAGAACCCAGCTCCTTCGGGAAAACGCTGTGGGAAATGGTGTCAAAGGGTTTACTAAAATCTATGTAGACAACATCCACAACTTTTCCCTCATTCACTAAGTGGGTTACCTTGGCACAGAAGGATATAAGGTTAGTCAAACAGGACATGACTTTCATAAATCCATGCTGACCAGGTCTGATCACCTGGTGGTCCTGTAGGTGCCACATGACTGCACTCAAGGGGACCTCCTCCATAACCATCTAGGGCACTGAAGTCAGACTGACAGGCCTCTAGTTCCTTGGATCCTCCTTCCAGCCCTTTTTGTAGATGGGCATCACATTTGCCAACTTCCAGTCATCTGCGACCTCCCCAGTTAGGCAGGACTAATGGCAAATGACTGAAAGTGGCTCAGTGAGCATTTCCGCCAGCTCTCGTATCCTTTGGGTGGATTCTGTCCAGCCCCATAGACTTGTTTGTGTCTACATGGTGTAACAAGCTGCTGACCATTTCCTTTTGGGCTATGGGGGCTTCATTCTGCTCCCTATCCCCGTCTTCCAGCTCAGGGGGCTGGGTACCCAAAGAACAACTGGTCTTTCTATTACAGACTGGGGCAAAGAAGGCATTAAGTAACTCAGCCTTTTTCTCATCCTTTGCCACTTTGTTCCCCCCCCTCCATCCAGTAAAGGATGGAGGTTCTCCCTAGCCCTCCTTTTGTTGCAAAAGTATTTATAGAAACATTTTTTATCGTCTTTTACAGCAGCAGCCAGGTTAAGTTCTAGTTGGGCTTTGGCCTTTCTAATTTCTTCCCTGCATAACCTCACGCCATTCTCGTAGTCCTCATAAGTTGCCTGCCCCTTCTTCCAAAGGTCATAAACTCCTTTTTTCTACTGACTTCCAGCCAAAGGTCTCTGTTCAGCCCGGATGGTCATCCTCCCCACTGGCTCATCTTTTGGCACAAGGGGGCTACCCCCTCTTGCGCCTTTAAGATTTTCTTCTTGAAGAACATCCAGCCTTCCTGGACTCCTTTGCCCTTCAGGACTGCCTCCCAAGGGACTCTCTCAACCAGTCTCCTAAACAGGGCAAAGTCTGCCCTCCAAAATTCCAAGCAGCAGTTTTCCTGACTTATTTCTCTAAGAATTAAAAACTCTGTCATTTCATGATCACCAAGCCCAAGATAGCCTCCAACCATCACATCACCCACAAGCCCTTCTCTGTTCACAAACAACAGGTCTAGCGGGGCATCTTCCCTAGCTGGCTTACAGGAAGTTATCTTCCACACACTCCAGGAACTTCCTAGACAGTTTTATCTCTGCTATACTGTATTTCCAGCAGACATCTGGTAAGCTGAAATCCTCTAGGATAAAAAGAGCTAGCAGTTGTGAGACTTCTCGCTGCTGCTTATAGAATATTTTGTCTTTTTTTTTTCTGGGCAAAATCATGACCTTCAACTTTCCTGCATCACTACTGGCTAATCGCCAATTTTCAAATTAATATTCTTCTGATTACTGCAGCATGACTTCACAAAGTTTGCTTGAATTTTAACCCAGATTCATGTAGGTCTAGATTTATAATGCATTCTTGCCAAGTGTCCTCTTCCTGAGGCTACCATCAGATATCCTCAGGAGTAACATGCACATTAGCTGTAATGTTTTTCTTACTTTTCATGATCTGAGCAGCCTAGAAGCATTAAAGAAACAAGTAATGATGCTCAGTATCAGGGCTGGATCTCACCTTTTAGTACCCATGACAAAACAAAGGATAAACAAATCCCTTCATAAAGGAGTTAGCATTAATTCCACCCCACCTCCTCAGGCCTGCCAAGGGTTACTACTCATCTGGGCTATTAAAATGTAGACTTGGGAGAAATTAACTGGCTGTTGGCAGAACAGTTCTTTCACCAACTATTAGAAATTTGTTTTTTAAGACCTTTTCTACCTGCTTTCTCCAGATTACATTCATGCAAGTCATGTTTTGCAATGCTAACTTAGTGGGGCACCAAATCTTTATTTAAGATAATTAGCTACTCTATCTCTGATAATGCATTTAACTTTCATTTTTTACAGTGTACCATGTATCTTTTCCAGAAGTATTGTGTTCTGTTTCCAGGCATGCTGACTTCCGTGTACACTATGAGCAATTGTTTCCAGTAAAACAAATACTTTTATTTTAAACAGATGTGTAAGAGTTACTGTAAAGCTCAGTACTTTATGTTGTTATCCAGTAACAGATAGGCAAGAGCCAAACTTAAACTGCAGCACAAACAGAAGGCTTACCTGAAGACTTATAGAAAGCTGAAGACAAATACAAGAAAACAACTCAATGTTTCTTAATGGAGTATTTTATTCCGTATCTAATTACAGTTTAGCTGGATGAATGCACAATGCCTAATTCTGTTTTCTCTTGGTTTTTTGTTCAGAAGTGAATTGTTCTTAAAAATAGATTAAACCTTCATGATAAAAGGAACTGATGTATTTTATTCTTTTTTGAGAGGGACATGAATTCAGAGATTTCCCAAAGTTCTCCAGCCACCTTAAATGCAAGAGTCTAGAGAGTCCACCATTCACCTTGACCTTGTCTAGCCCAAATATCAGCATGAGCCACATCATCTTCCTCCCCACCATCTTTCTTGGCATGCTTATTGACACTGGAAATTTGGGTGCGTTGGCCTGGAGGGGCATATGGAAGCTTCCAAAATGTCCCCCCAGGAACGTTCTCTTTAGGAAACTTGAGGGCATGTTAAAACTTAAACAAAAATATAAAGGATCACAAACAAAAGGTAAGAAAAGGCAGAGATATTTATGCACTACTGGTAAAGCTTACAACGTTTATTTTCTAAAGTGAAAAATACAGAATTATTTGGAATTCTGGATTCACAATTTACTAATAGCACTGCAGGACAACATGTTGAAAGTTGATGATAAGGTATATTCATCAACATAGTAATGAATTTAAGAGACAGCACATAACTTAGGATTCTCCCAATTAGGTAGCCCTAACATTCTGTCAGCTCAAACAAAATTTTTTCTTCTTCTCCTTATTTTAAATTAAAAATAAATGAAGAAATAAAAAGGGAAAAAGCCTCGCCTACAATATTTGCAGCCCAAAACTATAAACCTTACTAAACAGCCATGTTATCTATTAGAAAAAAAGTTAAATAATGCTCTTCTCTCTGATTAAAAGAAGAAATAGAGTAAAAGTTAATACCAACATACAATAGACTTTAAAAGATCTAAGTATCAATGCACAAAATAGGATCCTTTGGGACACTGTATTCTCATCAACCAACACTGCATTACCTAGAATACAACTTCCCAAGTATTCTAGACCTCCAAGTCCTAACCTCTTTGGTCAGTACACTTTTCAGAACCTTCATGAAAGAAATTAAAAGTATGTCTCACTCTTGTACAAATGTTTTTGATAATGAAAGCAGATTAAAAATTGGATAATGCTGGTGCTAATTCATAGTGCCAAAGTCACCAGGGTCAGAACTAATATTGGAGCAACCAAAAACCAAGCTATTACCAAAGCTTGCAGAAAGCAAATTCAGGCTAAACTAGGGTCTATTAGGATTTAACAGCATTATTCTGTATGCACTTCCAAACAGTTCTCTAAAGTTTTGCTCATTGTGTCCACAAGAGCCTCAAACATTACTAGAAAACTGCAGTGCACAGGGACTAACGAACCCTGGGAATGACCCTTGGAACCACAGAATGAATCCCAAGGTGCAGTATAACAGACATAAACAAAAGCTTTACTTACAACTTTCTTTGAGAGCAGTAGTGAACCAGAATCTTCAATTGTATCCTAAAGGAAGTGAAAGGAAAATGAAAAGACTCCTCTCCAAATATGCAACTCTGTCCTCCAGCAAAATTAGGATACAGTGACTTTCAGAGAACTAAGTTTGATGAAATCTAGATTATTTTTTTCTTTTGATTTTTATTCCTGAGAACTTGAGTTCATTGTTTTTTTCACAGGACTAGCACCAAAGTATCCCCTTTGCTTCTTACGAAAGTAGCAAAGTATATTTTTTGTCTGCACTACATTAATGTTTAGTAGTTAAGTGGCAACGAAACCTGTGCATTAAAAGTTAATAAAAATACTACAGCAAATAGGATGTATGGAAATTATATCCAGCAAAACTCTGCAAGAAAGACTAAATAACAGAAGCAAGAAAGCTACACTGAAGGGTGTAAAAAAAAATAATTTAGAAATGAAAGGTGAAAGAAAGACAACGGGGTTTTACAGAAGGAGCTCTGCCAAACAGTCTCTAAAAGCAAGGAAGATGACTCATTGGTCTAAATCAACACTGAAATGTGCTGATCTTCATATAAAGCATCCTGTTCTCCATATCTCATATGGCATAACCTCCACTGTGCCCCTTAATAGCACCTATTTTAACACTGGCAATTTTTCTAGCTTTATTTTTCCATATACAGTTTATCTTTTTACCGGATGAGCAGCCCCAGGAGTATGGTGCCTCATCTCACAATATTCTGCTCATCCCTCTTAAAAAACTTTTTAAAGCAATATAGTAGAAATATAGTTTTAACACATATGTTACCTTCCCATTCCATTGGAATCTCACTCGTATGCACATTGAGGGGATTTTGAGCAGAACACCTGAGCTAGCATAGTGTTACTGGCTATCTCATACCTATGCGACAGAGGATGGAGAAATTAGTATTTGCAGCAGATTCTTAAAGAAAAGGCCAGGTGTACAACACTGAATTACCCCAGATTGCACAGTGATGAAACAGCCTTTGCCTCTCTCTTGCTCCTGAATGACAGCTGTACTATTAGTAAACTCAAGTAACTAAGCTCCCACCTTAACATGCTCTTTTCTGCCTCTTCCTGAGAAGTGCAATGGAGTAGTCACATGAGTGGCAGCTCATATTTGAGATAAAAACAAACAAAAGAACTGGGTTTTGTTCCCTTACACATACTTTAAAAAATGCTCTGATCTACTACCCAGAAAGGAGGTGCCTCTGGAACCCAGCAGAGGAAGAGACCAAATGACAGTTGAGGGTGGTTCGAGTACAAAAGCAACTTGCAAAAAGTAACTCTGAAGTTTTGCAGTGAGGTCTGAAAACCAAGATGCTGAAGGACACAGCTGCAGCGCCCACAGTGAGGAGACTGACAGAAGAACCCATTTACACTGCTTAGTAAAATGTAGATGCATTTGCTCAGACAACAAGCGGCTGAGTGGGTTTAACAAGCAGGATAATAGCTCAGGGTATCATTTTGATCTGAATACATAATTAAAGGGGATCAAGAAAAGGCTCAGGTTTGGAAGTGGCCTTGAATATCTGCAGCCTAATTAAGATTGATTTTGCCAATCACTGCTCAGAACATGACTCTTCTCTTTGCGCTTGGTTTCCAGTAAAACACATCAGCATAGCTTCTAAAGGCATTACCCACATAGAAAATATGGTGGGTTCAAACTTGGCCTACAATAGTTATATAAAAATCCTATGGGTTACTATCTTCTAACTTTAGATTACTCAAAACAAGTGCAATTGATAAAGCTTGTTAGCCTGAGGCTTGGTAGGTCTGTAATTATTTTTTTCATCTTAGCCTGTATGCATAAAATGCTAGGTCAGTGAGGAGGCACAAATGAAGCAGTTTGTTTTTTATGACAACATCAGTCAATGCACTCTATTACTAAATGAATTAAGTAGCACTGCAATAATTGGCTTTTCTGCTGCAACTTTGTTTTTTTAAAAACTGCACAGAAGAGTGAGATTGATTTGCCTAAGTCTACCGCCATTTTATTACAATTCTTTCACAACAGAAGAGAGCCCATCTACCAGTGCCCCAAAATTTATGTAACCATAAAACTAGATTCACCTAAAGACTTAAAAAAGTACTTGAACAGATTTAAGCCTTTGAAGTTCAAAACTCCAATTCTAAATCTCTCAACAAAGCATCTGGTTGATCCAGGAGACTCCAAAACTCTTTGACCATTTGACATGAAAGTTCCCCTGCCTAATATTGGACCTACTGAAGAGGAGCCCTCTAAACACTCAATGTTCTACAGTGCTAGCAGAACCCTTGGTGTCATTACAAACAGAAGTGGACAGAAGAAAAGAATGCGACGTAACAAGAAACAAGTACCTTGAGAATGAAACACCTGTGCTCATTTGGAAGTGAAGGGCTTGGTTTCAGCTCTGCATCTTACATGAAGGAAGTCTCACCTCATCTTATGTGAAGGAAGCCTCACCATGGAGCCATCATTTCTCCCATTGTTTGCCACTACTACAAGAGCCATTTCATTCTGGCTCACTGGGCCAGAAGATCAGAAAACAACAGGGAACCTGAACGCAGCTCTGGGCCAAAGGCACTCACTTTATCATTGGAAAACCTCAGGAGATCAGGCATTTGGTGCTGATGAGGTGTGCCTTCATCCCTGAAGGAGGTTCAAGGCATAGAAGAATGGCCCATAGTAGCAGGAAGTACATGGCTGCACAGAGATGAAAAATCTAGGTGATTTGAGTGACACAAATGCTGGGATTTCAGCCTTTAGCCAGTTATAAAGTATGTGGGAAAACTTCAGCCTACTTGCCAAATCTGAATTACAGTGAACTCATTTATACAACCACGTGCTTGAAAGTTAGCAGGTGTAACTGGGCCAGGAAGGTAGTGATTAATTTATGAAGAAACATGTCTAATCAGAGGATTTGAGAAAAATTAATATGAAACAGGCCATGGCTACTATCTAGGGCTGCTAGACATCTAGGACTGCACTGCTACTTCATCTGTGGCATTCTGATGTTTTGTTTATCACTGTGCCTGCTGCTGCCCAGGCAAAGAAACCCTCTGGGACCATTTGATGCTGCATTAAGTTTTGTGCCTGAATGCATAAGGCTCCCTAGATGGCAGCAAAAGGGTTCTAGTTTTAATGTTACAGAAAATGGCAGCAGAAAATTGGTGTACAACTTAATGTGCAATTGTGTGGTAATATTCAACAATTTGGCTATATACTTGGACATTCACCAGTTACCCTTTAGCATGCCTCTTCTTTTCACACCTCAAAGCCAAGGGCATTTTCAGTTTTGGTAGGGTCTTTTGGGGGAAGGTAGAGGGACTGGTACAAAAATATTTTCTGGCAGCTACTAAGTTATCAAGACTGCAGTCAAGGATAAAATGGCTTTATAAGTAACAAGGGCTTTGATGGCCATGAAATCAGCAAGCGTTTTCCTTGAATGACAATACTGGCATAGGGACCAGCAAGGAAAGGCTTTGGTGAGCATGGAGCCAAACACGAAAACTGAAGCCCCTAAATTCAATCTAATTTGATCACTGAAATCTAGCTTTTATGTAGATAAAATGCAGAAAAGGGGTGCTCTGAAGTGTGATTAGGCTTATTTTTAGATAACGACTGACAACATGTCCAAAGAGGAAATGTAGATGTCTTCTATGTGAGGGTTTCTTTTGTTGTTGTTTTTTGCTGCTTTTTTTCAACCCGGAAGAATAAACAACCATTTCAATTGATAATAAGGATTCTGTTGGTGTAGAACCAACTTTGATTTGGTGTATGAAGCTAGAGGAAATTTACTTCCTTCCACTTCCCTTTTATAACCAACTGTATGAAATAAGAGCCTGGACTAAGTCCAAGGGACTAAACCAATTATGATAAATAGCTAAATTTGTGAATATGTAAAATCAACTGATCATCGCATAATTACTTATACTCCCGAGGCTATGGTAAAAACGTGGCAGTAGAATCATCATTACTTTCATCACAGTAATTATAAATCATCATCGCTGCATTCTTGCAGATATGGCTGGATGAATGCCACCTGAAACTCTGCCTTCCCTCTATGTCTCGGATTTGCTTCTCCACCGTCCTATGAATTTAATTTATTTTTACACACACACAACTGCTCTGCATGTTTGCCAATAACTCTTCAAACCTGCCTTAAATACCCATGAATCTTTATTTTCATGAGATTATTCCTTGCAGATAACCATTTCTGTTAACCTTTATAATGATGTATGTGTTACCACATGAACATATTTCTCAGGCTGAAATAGTGCACATATTTCACAAGGTTATAACCAAATAATGTCGATGGATTATAAACACAAGTAACATTATAAGCCTTCAAATACTAAAGCTAAATACTAAAAGCTGACCTCTAGCTTAGTAGAGAGAAAAGAAGAAACAAAGTTAGGTGAAGGATAGTGAGAATTCAAGGCCTTATTTTATCGCAATGTGCTATTGCAGCTTATTTTAAAAAAATCAGATTGACTATATGCATTTGCTTCCAATGACTCTGGCCAGTGCAAAATGTAGGTACGAAGAAAGCCTCTCCCAAGATGAACCTATAGGCAATAGGCAGAGAAACAGTTTTCCAGGAAAAAAAAAAGGGAAAACAAACTTCACAGTAAATGAGACAAACTAAGTAACTTTCAAGTTCAGCAAGTATATAATTGTATAGCCCCTACTCTACAATATGTTATGCTCAGTGCCTAATTACATGTGTGAGATGAAATCCTGGCACCACTGGAAATTTATATAGAGTTATTTGGAATCAACATTTCAGATTTCCTCATTCCTAAATTGTTATGCTTCATGGCTCATTCTGCAAATGTAAATGCACAAGTTAAGTGCCCATATGTTTGCCAGATCACGGGCTAAAATCCTCATTCAGATGAGAAGTTATACCTGAATAAACTCACAGATTGTAGAAAGCATTGTTCAAAGTCAGTTATTAGTTGCTTTAAGTGGAGGTAACAGAAAGTGGTCCTGCTAAAAAGGAGATATTGAGAACTTCCAAAACCTCAATAACCATCTTCAGATCCTTTTCCACTTGATAATTTCCACAGCAAAATTAAACACCCCTCTGAACTCCATAGGAAAGTAAAGGCTATCTAAGTTTTAATCTTTGCTATCCTCTTCACTACAATACATGCTTAAGTTGGAGAAGGAACCACACAAAAAGCAGTCTAATGTGATAGATGAATTAAGGAAAAAAGTAAAATGAGAAAAAGAACAAGAAAAAAAAAAGGGGTGTGTGTGAAAAGCATGAAAGGACAAATTGTGAAGACACCTTTTTCATTCCTCTGGTACACAAAATTCCCCTCCTACAAGGAAATTCAGCAGCATAGCCAGAAGCTGCTAGACACGACTTCCATGGCCATCAGATTTCCAAGAAGGAGTTTCTCAAAAGGTGACTGTCGTTCTCTTTGTGCATATTTTGGTGAGTCCCACAGGTTCTGCAGATAGAAAGATGGGAGAACGCGTCTGAATGCTTTATCCTTACTATAGTACCTAATCTTGAGTTCTACTGCCAACAAGTTGCTACCTGTAAATGTGTCGATCATGAACCACATGACTGCTATACAAATTGCAACTACATGAAATTTTTTAAATCATTCTACAGGGATAGCTTTTGCGTTGGCTGACCGAAATTTGTTATGTTTGTTGGCTATAATTTGTTAACAGTGTGCTTTCTACAGAAGTCAGCTGTACACTTCAGCTGTCTGCACATTAATGTAAAGGACTAAGAAACTTGGGAAAGGATCTAACTCTGCTTAGACATTACAAAACTGCAACACCAAAAACAATAGTTTTGATTTTCCTTCTAGAGAAAACAAAACCAAGAAAGAGCTACACATATCAGTGCACTAGCTCCAAATTTTCTTCAGCATAAATCATTTATGGTTTTATTTGTGTGCTTGTGATCTTGTAACAAGAAACAAGCTGAAATTAGAAAATTTAAAGATATTAGAGAGTTCTTATAAAGGACCACATATTAGATGCACATAAAAACCTGACTATAAGCTTCTGGGACACAAATTAAAAGCAAGGAGAACCACCTATTGTGAAGACATGTAATGAAAACAGTAACAGATGCCTAAACAATAATTCCATTATAAAACGACTTAGAAGCCATGAAGTGGAAATTTTTCCTAGATTTCTAAAGAACAGGTTTTTTTCCCCAGAGACTGCTTTATGGGGAAAATACTGAATTGTGCCCTCTTCCTTGGAGAGAAAATCTTTTCCCTGAAGCATCAGATTATGTGAGAAGGTAGTATCTGAAAGATGACCTTCAAAGATGACGAATCTTAGCATCTGCCCTCATGACTAAATTCTATCTATATATATTTACTAACAGACCACAGAAGGCTTTTCAGGAGGCTCTTGCAGTATTTTTTCTTTCCCTTTCCTATCTTTTTTTTTTTTTTTACTGAAGTCCAAATGACAAAGCACCAAGAAGCATCTGCTGAGCATATGCAACTTACAAGTATTATCATTAATGGATACTACTCATGGAAAGATTTTCTTCGCCAGGCACACATATATTATGACTGTCATATAAATGCTCTTGGTCTGAATCACTTGACAAGGAGACCTGAGTAACGGTCTGTGGACCAGTTCTGAAGCGCAGTTTGAGCATCTGTGCCCAGAGACTACCAGGAAAACAGAGGCTTGGGTCTGACACAGAGTATGCAGGACACACTTTAGATGTTTGGGAAGTCTCCCAGTGACAATAAAGTGTAAAATAGAATTATTAAACCAGGATCCAGAACTCAGAATGCAGTTTTCTTTAGATACTACTATAAAAACTCCTGCCCCATAATCTCAAGAACCTCAGTTCTCCCTCAGCAGCACCCAAAGAAAAGATTTGACAGCATCATCCAAAATCAACTATCATTCCAGTGTCAAAAGGACCTGCACCTCTTGGATTTGCAGGGATTCATTGAAGGAGATTATACAGAATTGCTAGGCATTGCCAGAATTGCTTAGTCTTCAAAACAGTTCCCAAGTGGAAGGTGTAAAGCTTTCTTAAATTAACCAGCACAAGTTTGGATGCTTTCTTGACTTTCTATCAAGATGTAGACCATCCTGAGGCAACTATGACACATATTTTAAACTGATAGGTCTTATTTCCAAATGGAAGCTATTGTAAATGAAATCATTATTTTTGAGAGCTGAACCTAAACATTAAATACTCCAAAACAGTCAGTCTTTACATATAAATTTTCCATAGTCTACCAAACCTCATCTCAGGAAAGCAAGCACTTGTTCATTCGTATTACTGATGTGGAAGTCTGTATATTTAAAATAAAAGTGATTCACATTAAATGTTCTCCAAGCAAAACAGCTTGACTACTTTTTATTTGAGCCAAATCTCATCCCTCCTCCAAGCTGCAAAAGTGTTTGTATATGGAACCTTTCATCATGTTTGCAGGACTGCATTTCTACCCCCAGCAGACGAATACTTGTTCCCTGAAGGATGAAAGTTCTTCAAGTAATACTACTTCAGGATTTACCCTCTATCTTGGTTTGCTCACACTTTATCTTTGATTACTAACTCCACAAACATAAGTTGAATCCTGCAGAACAGGTGTATGCAGCTCCCCAAAAGTGTCAAATGCACATTAAAGTTTTACAGTCAAGTTAAATTTCAAAGGAACATGGACTGGCTTATTTATTTTTCAGATGCCAATTTTTATTCTTACTTTTTTTTGCACCTCAAGAGATCTTCTAAGAATTTCTATTATTCCCTATTTCCCTGAGAAACAACTTTGAGAATCAAAAGTACAATTTGTATAATGACCTTCGAGATCAGTGATTTTATGAATGTTTTTAAAATTCTTGTTCACTAAACTTGGAAGCCATGGAAAGAATATAAAATATACACCACACATTTGGAAAGTCAATGTATTAAAAGACATCTCCCATACTAAGAATAATACTTGTATTCATTTTTTTAAAATACCAGTAATCTCACTTCATTAGGCAACTTATCTAATAAAATATATTAAATATTTATATTTTGTCTATATCAGGCATTACAGAAACACTGTTTCCAGACTTAGAATATTCCAGTACAGGCACTGATGGTTAATAAAAAATAATTTTATAAAACTTGCTTCTTGATGAGAATGAAAACAAATAATTATAAAATTCTTTCTGCAAGGTAAAAAAAGCCCTCTTATTTTCAGCCTTTGAAAAATAAATCCATATTATGCTGAAATTACTGGGGTGGGTGGGAGGAAAGTCTACAAAGAGCATATTTTCAACACTGTAAAGATGATGTCACAACAGAATTTCTTGGTTAGCACAAAGGAAAGAAAATCTTACTTATCAGGCAATTCTATTTGTGTATCTATACTTTATCAATGTTTAATATCCTAATAACATCCAGTCCTAGAGGGGTTTGCAATGACTTATTTATAGCTTGCCTCTTCTTCTTACAAGCCATTTCCACCAGCCACAAGTAACAGGTTTCTATTTCTCTGTTCACAAGCTTCTGCAACAGGAATAATCCAGAATTTAGAAAAGGGCTCAGAGTAAAACAGGTACAATCTTAAAACAGTTACTGAAGACCTGAACTCTCCAAGTTCAAACCAGCTGATAACTGCTGATAACCCAGTTATTTATTTGGATTAATCTAAGAGCGAATTAGTAGAAGTGACACACTTTTCAGCAGCAAGACAGCCTATCTTACTTTATAGTACATGATAATACAATAAAAGTACTCGTTAGCTAGCTCCCCAAAAGAATTGGCTTTTAAGACAACTAGAGCCATTCTCAGTTGTTTCAAAATGTACCAAACAACTGAAAAGAAACTACCTAAGACCTGCACTCCGGAAGCATACAGACTGAAGCACTATTTGTTCCATATTTATTAATAATTTCTAAATACACCTATTTATTTCCATATACCATAGAACACAATTTACAAACAAGAAAAACGAAACTTGGTCTACTGATATAAAGGAGTTGCTGTCTAAAATCCCCCATCTGAGAGGAAATGTCCACTGTTCTCCATATGAGTCATCTTAGTGTGCTGCCACTAATATTTACTCTCTTTGTAGAAGCCTTTGTAGAAAACAATAGGTTTCTGGCTGTGGCAGACAAATCTGCTGGAAATGGTTGGAAGATATGTGTGTTCTTGGGCCAGGTATCACCAAGCAGAACCAAGCCAACCACTCTTTCCACAACAATCTGTTAGGGCCAACACTATAAAGTCATACCTTACAGTTCCTAGCATGAAGCAGTGGAAAGTTAAGAGCATACAGATCTGGGATGTGGGAATGAGAAATCAAGGAACACTTCACAGCCTTCCTGTGCTAAATGGTTACAGAAAACGTACATTTCAGGCAACTTGTGAAGAAATGAGACTGGGAGGTCAGTGATGATGGTACAGGCTACAAATAACCAAAATTCTTGCAGTTTCCTGGGTCAGGGTGAACTGCTGCCAAATACCAAGCATGGAGACTTACTTAAAACATTATTGATGAATATCATATTAGTATCAGCATTAAATTCTCTAGACTGCACCTTAATATTGCTTTAGTTAACCAACTATAAAAGCACAATGTAAGGTCACAGAATTTATACAAAATTCAGTTAGCTTAAGGCTAACTCAAGTGTCTCAACACTAAAGGGTAATTTGCAATCTAAGTATATCCATTCTATTCAGGGATAAATCCATACAGACTGCACTTAACAAAAACAGATATACTGACACTTTGAATTATCCTCCCAATGGGAGAACTGCCCTGGCCATATCAAGACAGACAGATTTCCTGAGAACATGCTCAAAAGGACAAGTTTCCAGCTAGCTCAGTAAGCTAAACCAGAATTAGAAGCAAATTAGTAACATCCAAACAGCATCTCAGAGTCAAGCAGTCTTCAACCACAACAGTCCTAAATACAGCAAATCGGCAATGGCCACCTCTTCTAAACCTGTAACAACATAGCTCTTACAGGAAAAGTGATGAAAACCTCTGAAAAACATTGCTTCCCTGCAGCAAGACTGAACTGGTTCCTTCAAAGAAGCAACTGGCTTTTTCTTTTCTCTTTCCTTCTTAGAGCAAAGGTGATGGAAAATAAAATGATCCATAGATACTTACTGTTTAACATCTATTTGCCTGGCAATAATAACTGTGCATAGAAGAGATTGAATATATCTGATAATAGTACAACAGGAAGCATTATAACAAGACAAGCAGAAACTCATTCTCTAATACAAGTAAACGTAGGCCTTCTCACTACAGGTAGAATTTTGCTCTGGCATTGCTTGGAGAGTGTTAGGACTAGGAACTAAAAGATGCCTTAGGATAAATTAGTACAGCTATAAATCTGACAAGAAGTTTAATATTCTATGTTCACAATAATTAACTCACCAAAACAGTTCCACAATCATTATCCAACTAAGGTGGAAATGGAAAAGTTTACAATATTCCTGTAGATTTATAAGCCAATTAAGAGAGACCCTCCTCTAGATTTCATTAGAAAAGCCTTGGGTTCAGCAAAAGCTCACACAGGCAAGTAAGAATTTCCCTGAGGAAAGGGGATGCAAGGGATCTTCATCACCTCTATTAAACATGTCTCCTGCTCCCCTGAGAATTATATACTCTTAATGCATCCTTAGAGTCCTGTCAACTCTTCAGCCCTTGTGTGGTGCTCTCACACCTGCAAGAAGTGGAACTGACACTGGCACTTCCCCACAGGGGGAAGTGCTGCTCTGCACCTTGCATGACCCAGATGGTCCAACATCGGAGATGCACTTCCTATCTTTTGATCTAGCATTAGAGTCAGGGCTTATAGTCCCCCTTCCACCTGAAGCCACCTTCTCCCTTCCATGTGCAGTCGAGAGCAGATGCATAAGAAGCTTCACCAACTAGCAGTAAATTCCAAAGTTCTGCTTAGTATGCACAAATACGTGCAGATGTTTGCTCAGAGTATGAAGCATCTCCCTGCTACCTATGCCATTTTCCCCCTTCACTGCCTTTCCACAGAGACTCATTGTTCTAATATAAGAGCCTTCTCCGCCACTGTCGAAGCAGTATCCCTTTATCTCCAATTCCACAACTTCCCCTTCTCCTTTCAAAATTTTGTCTAAAGAACATCTTTTTTCGCCTTTTGTTGCATACATCTATGCCTGCTCCATCCCCTTTCCTTAGTGTCTTCCTGCATAATTGCGTTTTCAGCTTTGTAATGTATTTTTCAATACAGATAGAATAAAAATTGCTATTTGAAATGAAACAGCATTGTATCACAGCCCACATTTTTGTCCCAGTAATATACACAATTTGGGCTGACTCAAGCTGTGGGCATATGCAGGTAAAGTAAATTCTGAATTATTCAACACTTAAAAACACTGAAAAATCATTTACGTGTTACAAGCAATAGGATTTATGTTTTATGTCTCCCTATCAATAGCTAGTGTGTCCACACACAGCTGATTTATCCATATTGAAAATATAATTATAAGTCTAGTTTGCTCTGAACCACAGAGTCCTTTTGTAACAAGATTATTTAAATACAAATGGGGTTGGAAAATTGGTTTTAAATGGCTAATCTGTCTTGTCTTCAACTCCAGCTGCAGAATTTACTAACATCATAAACATAGGCTGAGTGAAAATATAAGAGGTTTTCTGATTCTCCTCGCAATCTGTCTATGCAGCACTCATTAACGGTGAAGTTGATGGGAGCTGTATGCATGCCATGAGAGGAGGATAATAAGCCTTGTAATCTCTATAAAGAGAAAGGAATTTTTACTAGTGATATGTCATATATACTGGTGGGCACACGTTTGTCTTATTGGCAGCCGAATAAAGAATTTATGTACTCAGGTTTCAGATGCACTGAAGGACACGTATGCCATATGGGTGGACAAAACCTACATCCAGATGGCTGGAAACAGCTCCTCAGAAGCACCCCTTGCAATATGGAGCATCAGAAATTGTGAAGACATGATTAGGAAAAGTTTCATCTAGGCAGATTTACCCAGGGATTACGAAAGGGGCTACTGCCTTCCTGCTGTCTCCACCATCATGTGACTAATAGCCCATGACATGCAGCAGGGAAAGGCTGTGCCAGTACATCCTTCTCCAAGAGACCACTGTAGTATAGCCAGCTGGGAATAGGCCATAACTTTGTCTCTGGATCATGCAGATGGGCTGGGAGAAATTGCAGTTCAAATTGACTTAGGTTGAGTAGAGATTAAATATTTCTGCCAGTTTTCGTTTAACAGACATAGTAGAGAAGAAATTTCAACACCATGTTTTCCTTAGTTGGAAAGCAAACTATAAGAAAACAAAGTGAAACCTCCAATTTCTACTTGAAATCAAACACTTGCCTTGAAACGCAGGTACTTCTTACACCCTTCTTTTCAGCAGTTTAGTATATTGTTATTCTGTCAAATGGTTCTCCACATAGTTATACTACTTTCAGAAAACAAATTCACCAGACTATCTAGATCCCTTATACTGCTACATAACCTTCGCTTTCAACAGCTGCAGATGAATGATATTTTCTCAATAAGCTATTAGTGTGAGACATTCAGTAACATCCGTGCAGCAAAGCACAAACTTCCAGGTAGTTTTACTAAAATAGAAGCTGTATCAGTGAACCTGACAGGTGCAGTGCATATCAGTATTTTATATTGATACAGCAGACATCATCTAAATGATCCCCAGGCAATAATGATTTAGATTTCACAGCCCTGTCTGAGCTGTGAATCAGTTTTGAGCACTTCTTAAGGTAAGACAGTACAGCTTTCTGAAACAAAAAGCAATAAAGTAGGTAAACTTCTAACCCTTTTAGCTATGCACAAAAACTTAAAAAGGAAATCTTGAAAAGCTTAAAATCCTGCGGGACACAGTACTAAAATCCTGTCCTAAGGACAGAGAGAAAAATCTTCAAAATTTAAGCCGGGGGAAGGGATGTGTTTCCCAACCAACTATCTGAGATTTCTGAAATGGTGCACTTTCCAAAATAACCTAGATTTTAACCCCTCCACTTCCTATGGATGAGAGGTAAACTGTTAACTTGCTACCTTGCACTGACATAGGAGACTCCTACCTTGAAACCTGCTTTAACAGATGCTCCTGCCCACCCCTGAAAAAGAAAGGGAGAATGTGCTGGTTTTGGCTAGGGTAGAGTTCATTTTCTTCATAGCAGCTAGTACGGGCTATGTTTTGGACTTGTGCTGAAAACTGTGTGGATAATTCAGGGATGTTTTTGTTACTGCTGAGCAGTGCTTACACAAAGTCAAGTCTTTTTCTGCCTCTCACACCACCCCACGAGCAGTAGGCTGGGAGTGCACAAGAAGTGGGGAGGGGACACAGGCAGGACAGCTGACCCCAAATCACCCAAGGGATATTCCAACCATATGACATCATACTCAGCATATCAAGCAGCAGCCCATCAGAAAGTTGGCTGGTGGGCTGCTGCTTGGGGACTGGATGGGCATCGGTTGGTTGGCAGTGAGCAATTGTTTTCATTTGCATCACTTATCTGTCTTGGGTTTTATTTCTTCCTTTGTTACGTACCTTTTTATTACAATTTACTATTATTATTATTCTATTTCAATTATTAAACTGTTCTTATCCTACAAGTTTTCTCACTTTTACCCTTCCAATTCTCTTGCCCCCCTCCTGCTGGCAGGGGGACAGAGCATGTGGCTATGTCGTGCTTAGTTCCCAGCTGGGGTTAAACCACCACAGCCGAGGTGTGAGCCTCACCTTGTTCCAGTGCAGTCTGTATCCACGACAAAGGGCAGGACTGTGTTTCCACCTATAGGGCAGTCAGTTCCAGGTATACTGGATACTCCTCCATGTGAGAGCAAACTGTGGCCCGCACTTTGCTGCCAGGGAGATCACGTAAAACACACTGGCAATATCACCTATTGCACACCATTTGGCAGCCTCTGACTCCAGCTCATTTTGGAGTTCTAGCACATCTGCTACAGCAGCACTCAGCAGCGGTGTGACTTCGCTCAGGCCTCAGGAATCCACTGTTAGCCTCCGCTCTGTTATATTTTTTTGCACTGGCCATATGTGACTATTAAAGGGTGAATGAGCCTTACTGATCACTCTTTGAGTCTCCAGTCACAGGATCAACTTAGGGATGGGAACCAGGGAGTCTCAATTGGTGTGATACTGTCGCAGGTGCACTGCCATGGTAGCAACTGGCACCTGCTGTTCTTCAACCCACAGCAACCCCACCACAGAAGGATCCTCTGAGAGACCAGGCAAGCTAGACAGCTGTTTAATCTTCTCCATACCCAAGGCAGCTATGCCAAAAGCCCACCAGTACCCTTTTGGATCTTTGAAGTACCCTCTCCAGAGGCAGTCTTATGCCAAGGATGCATGGAGCCTTCAGACCAGTCACAATAGGATGCTTTTGCCATTCATTCCCAGTTAGACTCACCTCAGCCTCCAACGCAAGACAGTTCTTAGGATCCTCCTCTCACTCCAGAAATACAGATGGAGTCTGCCTCTTTGTAATCTGATGGTATTAGAGTACAATGTACATCAGCATCCACTAGAGCTTTACACTCCTGTGGGGCTGATGCGCCAGGCCATCAAATCCATATAGTCCAGTAAACCTCGCTGTCCCTTTCCTCTGCCTGGCTGTCGTGGTTTGAGCCCAGCCGGTAACTCAGAACCACACAGCCGCTCACTCACTCCCCCCCTTCTTCCTCCCCCAGCTCCCGGAGGGATGGGGAGGAGAATCGGAAGAATGTAACTCCCACGGGTTGAGATAAGAGCAATCCCGCAACTAAGGTATAACACAAAACCACTACTGCTACCACCAATGATAATAATGATTAGTGAAATAACAAGGGGAGAGGATACAATTGCTCACCACCCGCCGACCGATACCCAGCCCGACCCGAGCAGTGATCTGGGCCTTCCGGGTAACTCTCCCCGGTTTATATACTGGGCATGACGTGCTGTGGTATGGAATACCCCTTTGGCTAGTTTGGGTCAGGTGTCCTGTCTCTGCTTCCTCCCGGCTTCCCCTCCTCCCTGGCAAAGCATGAGACTGAGAAAGTCCTTGGTTGGAATAAACATTACTTAGCAACAACTAAAAACATCGGTGTTATCAGCGTTGTTCCCAGGCTGAAAGTTAAAAAACACAGCACTGCACCAGCTACTACGAAGGAGAAAAATGACTGCTATAGCTGAACCCAGGACACTGGCCAAAGGCAAGGCCCCTGTATTCCTGGTTGGAGTCTTCATTACTTGATTTTTGTAACTGCAAACAGAAGTCCCTTTATCACGGTTAAAAGTATGATCAGCCTTTCTACTCTGACCAACAGACACTGGAGCAGTAATTTTCCTGGAGGGATGCTTCCTAGTTCTTGTTTTTCCTTGCACTTCCTGTACCCAAGCTTCTAGTCTCCAGGGAGTTTCACCATCCCACTTCCTTCTGTTGTCCCCCTGGTTGCGCAGGAAGAACCACAGGGCTGCACACACTGTGTGCCACCAGTACACTTTCCCCTGAACAGAGAAAGGCTGGTTTTTAATAGCTGAGACCTTGGTTGGAGTGTGTGAGGAATACCTACCCTTTTCAGCTTGCTTGGACATTTTTTGGGTCAGTTTGTCCACAGCCAAGACAGGCCCACGTGGAGGAAATGAGATTATCTTCATATTCTCAGTTGCCTGGTCAGTTCTTCTATAGTTGGTGCCTCTGTGCTGTCCTGCTCACCATCACCTGGGTGCAAGTGTATGACATCAATGCATTTCACAAAAACGTTTACCACATGGACTGGATTTCATCTGGGTCTTTGGATGCCTGGCCATCACACAGGTTGTTATAGATCAGCTCCAGTTCCCTCAGACGGAGGGTATCAATGCTGGTCCATTTGCTTTGGGAATTTGCAAATTCTTCCTTGAAGGCATATCTGTCTTTCACACTTGACAGCAGTCACTGCCAAAGACTGAGGATTCCTGCCTTTGTTCCAATCCCTTTGTCAATGGCCTTATCCTTAGCAAGAGAACCTAGCTGTCAGATTTGTTTACCCTCTGATTCCTGGCTACTGGCCCCAATATCCCAGCATCGGAGTAACCAGCTGAGAATTAGCTCACCTCTTTGACTGCTAAAATCTTTTTGCATATCTTGCAGCTCACTTGGAGGTAGGGATCAGGTGGTTTCTGTCTCATTTATGATTTCAGCCTCCTCCTTTTCTTGTGATTGCCCTGCTGCAGAATAGGCTGCCTCTTTTGATTCTTTCTCCTGCTCCCTCTTAGGAAAAGGTTCTTCATCCCTTACTAAGCAAGCTGTGAGCTGACTACTGCTGCCATTGTTTCTTTTTAGACATTGTTTCTTTTTTTTTGGACTGATTTAGTGTGTCTGGTTTAGCCACAGTGTCTGTTGGTTTGTTTTCCCTTTCTTCTTCCTGAGGGTGCTACATAATACTGAGCAGTGTTTGGCAGATGCTGGCCAAGGCCCACCACAGTGTAGGAAGCCATGGCTTTTTTTATTTATTTTTTTTCCTCAAACATTCTATCTCTTCAACAGGATCCTATAGTTGTTAAGAGATAAGTTCCAGACCACTGCAGGTGAGAAGTTCTCTAGATTCCCATGCTCCCCCACATGCTGTACCACTCATGACCATACTCTCAAAGAGCCTGGATCATATTCTCAAATTGCTTGTTAACCTTAGAAAAATATCAAAGAAATATTCCTAAGAAATAGCATTAGAAGTATTTTAACCCAAGGACATCCAAGATAGCAAGAAGTTATTGTAACAAGGGAGAAATGATCACAGAGAAAGGTAGCAAAGGTGTCATTCTGTATTTCCTTCACAAAAAGAGCTCTCAGAGGAAGAAGTATAACTGTTAATTGTCTCCATGAGATGGTATCTAAAATACAGTAATGGCTTAGGTACAGAGCCCAAATACCAGATTAAGCTCAAGGTCAATGTTTTAATAACAAATCTCCCAGGTAAAACACCACTAATCATTACAGAGCACAGTAAACTGCAAAAGCCAACAGCAATCTAACATGTACAGCAAAAAAAAGCAAAGCATGGTGCAGATCAGATAAACTAATATCGAGAACAAATGGATCAATATTGTGACCTGCAGCTGTTCACAGATACAAATACCTTCTAAAACGCTTTGGTCAATCTCTTATTATCTTAAACACTTCGAGCCCCACACTGGGCGCCAATAAAAAGGACTGTCATGGTTTAAGCTCATGGTTTAACTGGGAGCTAAGCTAAACAATAAGCTCAGATTAAAAAAACAAAACAAAAACAACAACAACAACAAAAAAACCAACAAAAAACAAACCCCCCAAAAACCCCCAACATATTGCAATGGAAAGGAAAATAACAAAGAGAGAGAAATAAAACCATAGAAAGACAAGCAATGTAAACGAATGCGCAGCCAGTCCCCAAGCACTCAACCTTCCCCCAGCTTTATATGCTGAGCATGATGTCATATGACATGGAATAGCCATGGTCAGTTGGGGTCAGCTGTCCTGGCTGCGTCCCCTCCCAACTTCTTGCACACCCGCAGCCTGCTCACTGGTGGCGGGGTAGGAGAAGATGAAAAGGCCTTCAGTCTATGTAAGCATTGTTCAGGAATAACTAAAACATCTCTGTATTATCAACGCTGTTTCCAGCACAAATCCAAAACATAACCCCATATTAGCTACTATGGAGAAAATTAATTCTACCCCAGCCAAAACCAGCACGGGTACAGATTCCTAAGGTTGAAACTACCAATCTCGTGACAGATTGGTACAGTGTACACTGTCACAGATTGTGACAGCGGAGGCTACCCTGGGATGCTGCTTTCCTAGCCCTGTGAAATGGTCCACTCTGCTGCCTTCTCTTAAGTCAAGGGAAGTTAAGGTTCTTTTCTAGAAGTGTGCAATGTGGATCTTTCCTTACAGCTATTTAACACCCAGATATTTAGGAAAAGCACCATTTTCAGCTTGTCCTCATTTCGTCCAAGGGTCTGACTTTTATAGGAAAACCTTCAACATATGGCTGAACAGCACACTCTATTTTTCTTAGTAAAAAGCCTACAGAAAGGATTATTGCCAATAAAACAGAAACACTGCAAAATTTGGAATGATACTTCTATACATGCTTCTGCAAACCTCTTTGGCTTTCCTCTTTATGCTCTGAATGGCTCTCAAGACCTAATCTAATTCCATGAAACAAATCCAAAAGTGCCAGGAAAAAAAGAATCAACTTTCTCTTTAGTTAGAATAAAAATTGTAAAGACGGAATTCTTGATCTTCGTTAATTCCATGGGCAGGCATACAAGCTCCTGGATGTTAACGAGACTTGCCAGTTTAGGTGGACTATAGAGTCCAATGAAATGTCAAATGAGCCCACTTTGGACTTTTGCTATCGGATACTCCCAACAGCAAAGTTTGGCAATGCATGCTAACAATCCCTTCACGCCTTCTGCCTGGGAACATGGAGCAAATTGTTCTTCTGGACTGGAATTATGTTACTGGCTCGTGTGGTCAGTGTGGCTTGTAGAAACTAATGTGAGGGGAAAAATATCTAAATCCTTCCCCAGTGTTACATTTTCCATATCCAAATTCATTTCATTTTTCCTCAATTATATACAAAATGATCCTCCGTAACCTATGGTGGTTTCCATTAGAAAAGCATACAAAAATTACCCCTCGAGAAAGCAAGCTTCCAGGTCTACTTTAGAACTTTTATCAGGGTCTGCTCTGAATCAACTTTTTGCCTGATCAAGGAAACCAAGAGAGTTCAGGTTAATCATAAATCCTAATTCACTATTAAAGCCTACGAGGTTTGTTCTTATTAGGTGCTAGATCAGAAACTCACAGAACCAGATGCTTAAGGCATGAAGATTTGCTATGGTAAATTCTACATGTTGTCCTTTCAAGTTTCCATTTAAGAAGAAAAATTAAAAAAAAAATAAAATAAAAGGCTACAGGTTTCCAAAAAGGAAAGGACTGAAAAGTTAGACATGTAATAAAAAATTTATTCATCTTAATACAAAATTTTAACAAGGCACATAATAGTCCCAGGGAAGGAAGCACTTAATGACACCACGTCTGCAAAAATATCTCAGTTCTAGATTTCTGAGTCGTAAGGGTGGAAGTCAAGAGCCAGGTTAAATGATCCCTATATTCAGTCCAGAATGAAATTCACCTTGGTTTAAACATTAAAAAACCCACAAACAAACAAAAAAACCCCAAACCAAACAGGTGTAAGCATTTGGAGCAAAGACAACCTAATAATATGACTTCAGAAGTGACAGAAGCAGAGCCACACTTGACAACTTCATAATCATCCTTGGGCCAAAGTTGCCTTTATAAAGGAAGAAGGATTTCACTAGCTTTCCCTAAATCAAACCATGATAAAAAGACAGTGGCAATGCAATGGATTTTAAAACCACAGAAGTTAACCTCCCTCTACAGCATCCCGATTGTCTGAAAAATGTTCAGGAAAAAAATTAAGCAGCCCTCCTCCCCTCTTCCTGCTGCACCACAACTCTCCTCATTCACAGTCATTATTTTCTGGAAGCAAAATCTGCTTTTGCGACTGTCGTGGTTTGAGCCCAGCCGGTAACTCAGAACCACACAGCCGCTCGCTCACTCCCCCCCCCCCCCCTTCTTCCTCCCCCCGCTCCCGGAGGGATGGGGAGGAGAATGGGAAGAATGTAACTCCCACAGGTTGAGATAAGAGCAGTCCCGCAACTAAGGTATAACACAAAACCACTACTGCTACCACCAATGATAATAATGATTAGTGAAATAACAAGGGGAGAGGATACAATTGCTCACCACCCGCCGACCGATACCCAGCCCGACCCGAGCAGTGATCTGGGCCTTCCGGGTAACTCCCCCCGGTTTATATACTGGGCATGACGTGCTGTGGTATGGAATACCCCTTTGGCTAGTTTGGGTCAGGTGTCCTGTCTCTGCTTCCTCCCGGCTTCCCCTCCTCCCTGGCAAAGCATGAGACTGAGAAAGTCCTTGGTTGGAATAAACATTACTTAGCAACAACTAAAAACATCGGTGTTATCAGCGTTGTTCCCAGGCTGAAAGTTAAAAAACACAGCACTGCACCAGCTACTAAGAAGGAGAAAAATGACTGCTATAGCTGAACCCAGGACAGCAACACAGTATTTAACCAAGGTGTTAACCGAAGAAAAATTTAAGACAAAACCACAAGTCTATTTGGTCACTTTTAAAATGTCCCCTTTAATTTTCATGAAGAATGTGTTTCATTTACCACCACATACTATCATGCTACTAGCGCTATTTTTCCCTCAGAACTACAAAACATAGCACATTTGTTAACAATTCACTAACAATTCACATTTCCCCATATAAAAGGAAGACTTTTAAACTCCATCCACACCTGAGGTGGTACTGCTACTGCAAGCAGGCCTACCCACAGCACCTGGCACACACTGAACTTGTGACACAGCAAGCATCAAGTCTGCACTAAAATTTCAGGAAAAGCCTTGAGCACTTTTAGCATATCTGCTAAATCATCCCACAACTCACGCTGCAGCTCCAGCCTTCTCCAGCCGAGGAGCAATCTACCACCCACCTCCCCCAGCATGAGCTCTGTTGTTCTGGCCAGCAAGCTTGCATAAGACACAGAGTTAATTTCCATATTTCCTGGAGAAACTACGTAGGTGATTAGCTCCATTTACCCTGGTGTGCCTGAATCAAAGCCAACCAGGCACAGGAGCGTGCAGGTCATTTTGAGTGCCCTGAGCATCCTCATAGTCTGAAAAACAATGTAGTCTTGAGGGCCTAAACTTGTATTACACAGAAAGTAAGTAACATAACCCATTTAGATCAAAACATCCTGCAGAGTCTCCTCCCTCCCCACCACAGCACTCCTCTGATCTGAAACCAAAGCTGCTTCTCCAAGTGCCAAAATGAGCCCAAACCAGGAAGATCTGGGGACAAACAACATCCACAATTCAGACCTACCCAGATGGTGTCGTCTTGTCTGTACTGTTTCCAGTTGCGGCCGGTGTCACTGAACATCAGCGTATAGCTGGTTACCCAGTCTGAGCTCCCGTACCTGCCCTGTGTAGCAACCGCAACAATCTCCAGTCTGTCTCCCAGATCGACCTGGAGCCACTGCTGTTCATTTGAGTCCAGCGGGGACCAGCCACCAGCTCCTGAAGGAGATTGGATAAAGATAATTTAGATGACAATGACAGCACAAGAAATTACAGTTGAGAAAGAACCACATTATTGTTTCAGGTCATCACAGAGGAGTTTACTTTCTGAACATACAGCTGTTTGTTCGTATATCTGTATTAGGAAATATGCTACATGAGGTGTGCTTCCTTAAGGTTTTCTTAATTAACTTGAAATACATAATGAATTTTGAATTTTTAAGAAATTTTAAGGAAATTTATTCTTTGCCAGCTGGACAAGTGAGGCTGGCACATGCTCAGCCACAAAGAAAAAATAAAATCATATCTCTCCCCTCCTTGCATGCTTGTGCAAATCTGGGAATACTGATTTCACACTTCTTATTTGCTTTGAAATTTTCTTTATTGTTATGTTTTGAAAGACATGCAAAAACGTTAGTTATCAGGATTTGAGCCCTCTTAAGTTTTTTAAACAACAGCTTCATTACAGGTTGTAAATGCACTTCAGATAGTATGTTGAAAAGCTAGAGACCATTTGATTAAAAGGACTGCTTTCACACTGGAAAGTAACCTCTTCCTTACACAAGATGCTTGTTGAATGAACTTGTATATTATCTTAAACAAAAGAACAAACAAGATCTCCACAAGGACAACCACAACTTGCAACTTATCTGCTTCCGTGACCCACTTTTCCATTCAGGAATGGAAACTTCAGAAGTCACATGGAAACTGACAGCTTGTAACTCATGTTTGTCCCTTATAAGTAAAGATATGTACTATCCCTTGAATATTTTTAGAGCTTAAACAGGTCCATAGTAATGCCAAGCCAATGAAACACAGAACTGCAACCACTGCTTGAATTTTACCACTTCACTCACTGCAGTAAATGAGAGTTTATAGTTAAAAGGCAAATCCTTCCAGACTGGAATATATTATTTAATGTTCTCTTGCTTTCTTTTACACCCTTAAATTACCAGTGATGTTTATTTTTTTTAACTTGTTTCTACTTGCACACATTTATTCTCCGAATACACCCAGAGTTCACTGCAGTCTTACAAATATGTGAACACTACATCTATGAAGAATGTGGAAGCCATTAATAAACTATCCAAACCAGCAAATTTTCAGGCTGTCACTGCTTCTGCAACCCATCATCTTGTTTGTGCTGCCATTATTAGTGAGGTTTACAAAAGCATTTCCCTGCTAACAACAAACTCAATCACATTGGGAGGGAAAGGGGGAAATACAGTTCCTAGATTCATAGAATGGTTAGGGTTGGAAAGGACATTAACATCATCTAGTTCCAAGCCCCCTGCCATGGGCAGGGACACCTCACATTAGACCATGTCGCCCAAGGCTCTGTCCAACCTGGCCTTGAACACCGCCAGGGATGGAGCATTGACAATTTCCGTGGGCAACCTGTTCCAGGGCCTCACCACCCTCACAGTAAAGAGCTTCTTCCTTAGATCTACCTGAACTTCCCCTGTTTAAGTTTAAACTCATTACCCGTTGTCCAATCGCTACAGTCCCTGATGAAGAGTCCCTCTCCAGCATCCTTGTAGGCCCCCTTCAGATACTGGAAGGCTGCTATGAGGTTTCCACGCAGCTTCTCCAGGCTGAACAGTCCCAACTTTCTCAGCCTGTCTTCATATGGGAGGTGTTCCAGCCTCCTTATCATCCTCATGGCCCTTCTCTGGACTTGCTCCAACAGCTCCATGTCCTTCTTATGTTGGAGGACACCAGAACTGTACACAGTAGTCCAAGTGGGTCTCACAAGAGCAGAGTAGAGGGGCAGGATCACCTCCTTTGACCTGCTGGTCACGCTCCTTTTGATGCAGCCCAGGATACTGCTGGCTTTTCGGGCTGCAAGCGCACACTGCCGGCTCATGTTCAGTTTCTCATCGATCAACACCCCCAAGCCCTCCTCCACAGGGCTTCTCTGAATCTCTTCTCCGCACAACCTGTAGCTGTGCCTGGCATTGCCCCGACCCAGGTGTAGGACCTTGCACTTCACGTAAAGCATTAACAATTCCTCATGTAACTATGATTCCAAATATGCGTCTCCAAACAAAAAGAATTACTAAACTTTGATTACAAATCTCTGGATTTACTTTAATATTCTAATCTTATTAACTGATCCATCTCAAAGCTGCTCCATGAAGAGTTTATCAAGGTAAACTGACCGGAAAGATCAATAAATGTGGTTTATATCAAAGAACTCAATTTCTGTAACTTTGCCCTTTAAAAAATTTCTTGATTTTTGTGGACCACATTTTTTTTTCCAATTCATAATTTAAATTCCTTTGTCTAAGAATAGGTGTTAGAGTTTTCATTTCTTACAGTTCATTAAGATATGACCATGGCATGAAAGACCTAATGAGAACATTAGGAATTTCTTCACTCAATTCTTCTCTCACTTCTGCATAGCTCTCTTTTAAGTTCATACCTATATATAGTTTATATAAAACTGTAGTTTTATATAGTTCACTATAACTTCCTGTTAAAAATCCTAATGTTTATTCTTACACACACGCACATTTCCAACGTCCCCAATTTTATGTGCCATATAAAGAATATTTCTGTCATGCTTTTAAGATACAAACTATGTAACCATTCAAAGACAACAAGCTGCATATTTCTCCTACATGGAATTGTGACTAATGTTCACAAGACCAAAAGAAAATTTCCTTTGGATTATAACATCCAATACCTGATCTAGTGGAAAGTGTCCCTCCCCATGCCAGGAGGGGGTTTGGACCTAGGATGCCTTGAAGGTTCCTTCCAACCCAAACCATTCTATGATTTGAAATAGACTCTGAACACAATAGTTGTTGCTTTGTTTACAGTTTTATGCCAAGAACTGTTGGGACATAGAAATGAAGTTCAGAACTTCTGGCAGGTCTGTGGCACAAAGTTGTTCCCTTAAATGCTCCAAACAGCTTATTCTAGATGTTTTCAGTAAATATTCAAAGAAATGCAGGCATTTTCATCTTTCCTGGATTGTCTTTATGCAATATAAACAGCAACAATGAGATGTGAGATGGAGGAAAATCGCTTATCACAGGTGATTTGTTTGATGAATTTCCTATTAAAAAAAAAAATATAAAAAAATCTTTTGCTTTCTCTATGCTAGTTTATACCCAAGTTCTTAAGCCAGGCTTATTACCACAGGTACTTTCTAGTAATTCATTAAACATCATAACTAGCATCTATTCTATGTAATTTATGCTTTTTCCTTTTTGCTGCCAGAAGTGGCAGAAAGGTGACAAGCTTTCCACGAAAGTATTTGGCTTTACAATGCACTGTTAATTTCCAGTTTGAGCATGGCACAACAGGTTTACATTGCTGAAGTAAGTCAAACAAACAATACACACTGAATGGAAATTTGAGAGATCTCTAGTGAGCTTATGCTCACAAATCACAGATTACATGGCATTTCCAAACTGCATATCTCTTCACATGAGCACATCTGTCTGTTGGGAGTGTCTCTCTTTAGATATGAGCACTGCATGATACAGCAGTGACACCTGCTCATAGTATCACTTCTCTAGATGCTGGTCTTGCAAGAGAGACATTATCACTGACAGACCATGTCTTTTCAGAACTGCAGATGCTTCATATACCTCTTCCCATGGGGGGAAAAAACCCACTGCATTTCCCCCTCCCGAACCTTCCACCATTATCATTTCCACAGATGGACAGTAATTTTACTGACTTGTAAGAATGGCTGTTAAATTCCCAGCAACAGCAAAGCTGCATTGCCTTTGTGACTGAGGACAGAACTAAAGTTTTTCCCATTGGGCCTCTCTCACTTCTGCTAGTAAAGCAAACACATAACTTCTGCCTACTTTTGTGGGTATCTCAAATCCTCACCAAATACTGCTGGGAGTGCCAAAAATCAAGAAATGTTCTTTTTCCTCCATATTTGCTCTGTTATACAGAACAGGTGGCACAAGTCCATCTTTTTTCAGCACAATCTGTGTCTGCATATTTCTTTTATGCACATGATTCCTTATAGCACGTCAACACTCCATACTTCTTTTATTAAGTAACAAAAAAGCACATCTGGAGTATAGCAGCCCTTTTTACAGCCATTTATTCCTCTACCCACCAGCTATGCTAATGCTGGGGAACATCTGTCAGGGCAGGCCCAAGACAAGAGACAAGAACACAGGACGCAAAGGCTACTGAACACAATACTTACAGGACACCAAACACCTTTGAACATACACAAGCATAACCTTGACACTCTTTTCCTGCAGTTGAGCATAAGGAAATTAAACAGGACCACACACCTTTTATTAATAGTGTGGCATAAGCATAAAACAGACAAAACGTGCCTCTGATTATACCCAACAGATCTGTACATTTGATTTTAGGTAATCTGGAAAGTACTAATGCATGAAGATGCCACATTGCCTCTCTCACAAGGACAAAAGAGAGACTAGATGCTCAATAAAGTCAATACACATTTGGGACTTTACAACATCATGTCTGAGGGGCATACAATTTCCCTTTCTTCCCACCAGATTCCCACTGGCATTGATAGGATTCTGCACATTGTCATGCTCTGTCACTGCTCATGGTTCACATGTTTCACATTTTCTGTGGATCATTTCAAGGGAGAGGTTCAACATGGTATGGAGAAAAAGCCCTAGTGGAGAAAGTACCACAGGTATCTAATATATTGCTCGCTCTCCATGGCAACAAACCATAATGCTAGAAATATGAGGAGAACAAAGATCAGATGGTTTCTCACTTGGAGACCCATATAACTTCAAGAAATATGATCAAATACCTTTTTTTTCTTTTTCAGACGTTTTGCTATAATTGTTCCAAAAATTGCATTGAAGCCAAGTGTTATGCAGTCAGTGGTCCTTGATGTTCCACAGGGCTGCTCAGGATGCCCATACTTATTTTTGGTTTATTAATACGAAGCAAAGGGAATGCTTGTTTCCACCCCGCAGTGCCTTACAAACAGCTCAACTGGCTTTATATTGTGCTACAGACTCTCAAGACTTCCTGCTGCAACTAAGTGCTTTCCTGCTGCACAATCTTACTTTAATGCCCAGATCAAACACTTTCTGGCCAAGAAACAATTTCTTTTTGACATTATATACTTTTTATATTCCCATACATAATTGCCTGTACTGACTGCTCAGACTGAGAGTTAACAGAGAAATGAAAAAGCTTAGTTGATAGAGTTATATTGTAGCAATTTTCTTATTATTTTTCATTATCATTTACCGTAAACAAAAAAGCCGATTAATCCCTCTCATGTGTAAGTAATATATTTCACAGCTCAGGATCATATTTATCAGAATTATACTTTTTTACTATTACCACTACAGATTTATCAGCATTTTAATTGACTGCTTTCAGCAGTTCACCCAAAACTTTACTCATGGATAATGTGTGTAGGGTTTTGGGGGGTTCTTTTTGGCTTTTTTTTTTCCTCCCAGGGTTTTCTGTGTGTTTTTGTGTTTCGTATTTTTTTTGTTGTTTGTTTTGTGGGGTTTTTTTTTGGGGGGGGGGGAGAGGGTTTGGTGGGTTTTGGGGAGGTCGGGGATTTTCTTTGTTTGTTTGGGGTTTTTTTGCTTTGGTGTTGTTTTATGGTCCATTTCGCTGTTGCAGGCCTTTTTTTAAACAGCCTTGTTACTGTTACCTACTAGTGAATCAACCTGATGAATTACAACTTTCTATTGATGTAGGTCTGGATTGTATTTTATAAATTCATCTTCACCTGCTGCATTCCTATTTATACTAACAAATATATTTACCTGGCTTTCTACCTGGAGGCACTGTTACTTGCAGCACTGTCTTATCAATTACAAACAAAGCTAAGCCAACTCATCAAAGCACTCCAACATTATTAGAAAGCCACGGCACTGACCTTGTGAGTATTATTTATTGTAAAGATATCTATTGTTTGCATTCCAATGCCAATTCCTTCAGTCACCATCTACCACTGTTTGCTCCTCCAACCCAGGATGAGGTACCCATGTGAATTCTGTTGGCAGTACATTCATGCATTTCTACAAAAGTCAGGGCAGTAAGATAGCTATTGTCAAGCTAGACCTTGACTTGCAATAATATTGACTTTGAATCTCTTCCTCTTTTCTGCAGATAAAATGAGTCATTAGAGACATTTGCAAAATCACATAAGCAGGTCTATTCACTGTCCCATCTAGCAGTTGGAGACAAAGGCAGGGCTCAATGTTTACAACTTACATAATGTTGAGCAACTACTATATGACTTTTTCCTTGCTGAAGAACTCTGGTTCAGGAGTTTAAATATGATATAGTAACTCCCATCTAACACTTCTCTAATGACATAGCAACTCCTTATCATTAGTGCCAAGTATCTGAGAGAGCCCTTTGCTGGCTTTGCTGATTTATCAATCAGTCTTTGATTAAAACAGACATTTCGGGGTTGTTTAAGTAGGAAAATTCTTTTTTTTTTTTTTTTAATTAAAATATCTTTTCTAGTAGTATACTTTCTAATGTTTCTTATAATTAAAATCACATGTAAAGTAGTAATACAGGGCTTTCCTCTTTTAGAGGCTCTAACTCGGGAATAAGATGGGAGCCATCAACACAAATTTGCAGCACAGTGTCAAATGATGTCCTAGGTACTGCCAACTTCTCTTTTCTGGTACCAAGTTTGATCCTACTAAGTTTCACCTTGCATGTGAACTCATTATCTGGGCCTTGAACATTCTTCACTGCAAATGTCTGCAAGGTTTTCTTCATTCATTTTCACTAGATCTGCAGAATTGTGTAATCACTGAATTCCATTGGAACTTCCATATCTGGTTGCTACTAGCTTTTACAAATATCTACATTTTAGAATAGAGCCTCAAACCTAATGACCTTCAAGCTCTAAAGATTATGGGAACTCTTCAAAAGCAAAAAGACTATCTGAACTTCCTTTAGGATGTTTCTACAAAATAAGTGGAGAGCTTCAAATTTAACGGAAGTTTAACAAAGGAAGGAATTGCTCCTTAACAGAGCTCTCTCAAAAGCATAAATTAATGTCTCTATTCAACTTCATTCTGAACGCACTGCAGACAAACAGCATAAAAGGTTATTCTTTGCAAAAGTGATTAAAAAGAACAGTTTAGACACTTCATACTGCAACCTTACCATCTCGCCTGTTGAGCTTCGCAAAGCTGGGACTGTGAGTACTGAAGAGGTCGGAAGAACTCGTAAGGGCTGTTGAAGGTAACGAAGATACCAATGCATCATCACAATTATCTAAAAAAAAAAAGGCAAGAAACAAAACATACAGAGGTCATCACATGAGCAACAAATATGCCAGCTTGTGTTATTTCAAGGTGGTGTTTATTTCTACTTAGCAGACGGAGACTGATGAAAGAGCACACTTGTGCTTGAATTTACATGCAAGACTGAAATTTACCCTCCAGAATGACAGTCTGGTGGGATGGCAACAGGGTGGGAGCTGTTGACAAGTCATGGAATACTTGAAAAACTGGAAAGTGTTTTCCTTTCAGTGAATGAAATTTTATTATTTCCCCTCCAGTTAGAGGGTAATGACTTTTGTTGCAAAAGCCACTGGAAGAATGTAGGAACAACCTGGCAGACTTTAGAGAATGCCCCAGGCAATGCGTTTAGTAAAGTCTCTCCACAGAGCAGACACACAGGGATATGCCACCCGGCCTTTCGCAATGTGTAAAAAGCATGTACCATGCTTCACAAGAGCCCTATGCTGCATTGCCATTATAAAATCTGACCAGTTCCTTAATTTCTTCCCCAGGCTCACACAGACATACATAGCCAAATTACTTCTGTTAGCTCAAATGAGTAGTGTACTATGTCTTTCCTCTCTTACTTTCACATTCTCATTTGAGGACAGATGGGGTAGCCTAACACTCAAGTTGAATTTTTGAGACCATAATGTTTGAATAAGGATAGAATCTGGTAATGTAAGTTTGTTCATTACGACGCTGTCATATACACACTCAAGAACATAGTGAGGAATTTCAGAAGGGAATAATAATAATAATAATAATAATAATAATAATAATAATAATAATAATAATAAAACCCTCTTATTTTTAATTGAATCTCCCATTGAGCAAACATGATCTAATTACTGGAAAAGTCCTGCAGGTTAGCAGGATCTCAGGCACCACAGTGTCCTGACACTCAGAGAGTAAATACACAATTTGCAAGGCAGGGGCAGGGGGTAGGATGTACTGAATTAATGATATTTCAGGGCTACAAAAGACAATGAATAAAAGCAAAAATTGCTTGATGGTTATGACAGCAAATTTAGACTGTTCCAAAACTATGTGATACCTCTCCTATATTGAACCAGATTACATTAAAATATTTCCCATGTCTTACTACAATGACTCTCTAGAACAGCCCAGGTACTTTTGTAACCAAAATACAGGTTTTTATGAAAAAATCAGCATATTTGATATAATTTATATCAGTGCATTGACTGATGGACCTCAAAAAGCAAACCTCAGTACAAAATAATTCCCATCTCTTCGGTTAACATCAGCAAAAAGGCCTAACAAGATCTCAGAGTTCAACGAATTAAGGACAAGTATGCCACTGATATTTTGATCATGAGGATAATTAGCCCACAAGCTACCACATTCCTGAGCAGATTCTCAATCACTTACGGTCTTTGAGTCTCAAAGAGAACTCCTGACTGCAATGCAGGAAGGTCTGTATAGTGCTGTGCTCCCTAGTACAGCATGAGGTCAGGCCATAATTACTCTGTTTGAATTTTAAAAAAATATAAATCTGTAAATTAAAATAAGGCTCCTAAATTCATTGTCACGTGTGACCTCAGCAGTGATCTAAACACAGATCTCAAATGGTAGGTACATCAGGGCTCACCCAAACTCACACCAAACTCACACCCAAACTCATCCAAACTTTTGTATTCTGTAAAACCCAGTGAAAGAGGTTCAAGGTCTTAGCAACAGATCTACACGACTCACTAGCAACACTTACAGCCTAAAGTTAGAAATAACTGAATGCAGAGTTTTCAATTTAAATAGTGTCTAGACTGCTGGCCCTCTTTAGTTCCCTGTGGTTGCTCCCAGACCATGAGAGAGCTTGGCACATCAGACTGTGGTCCACAAATTGTCCACAAGAAGAATCACAGTGACAGTCTCTGGGTTCTCACTGTTCCTCAAGGTTATAACTGGATACCTATGAGGCACCAAGTGTCTCAGCATAGCAGCACATGTAAACCATTTCAGAGCAATGCATTTAAGGTTCTTCCCTTTCATCTCTGGAGGCTCCAGCCTGGGAAGTGACAATTAGCTTTTCTAAATACCAGATGCTTTGTCTACGTTTCTACACTCTTTGCTTCTGCCCCCAGACACACTCATCTGGATCTCTGCAGCTGCAGCATTACAAAGTCATTTTTATGCCAGATTCTGCTATCCTCATTTGGTTTTCCTCTACAAAAAAACACGCCAGGAATCCTTCCCTGATTTCATATCTAACTATAAAAACATGTAATTATAAGGCTTCAGGATTTAGACAGCATTAATAATCTGTATATAGTTCTGTAAGCACCAGGACCAACACAGTCCAACTTCCAGCAGAAACCAGATTAACGACTGATTGACTTCAGAGTACAACTAGGAGTTTCCTCCAAGTGAAGTTGATTTTTGAATGGTTACTTTGAAGAGATGCAAGGTCACTCTTCTGCCCTTCCCTCATTCAAAACTAACCTTGCAACATTGCAGGTTGCACCCGACAGCTCTACATGCACAGACCTACAGTGCAGGACATGACACAGCTTTTACATGCCAAATGAAATTTCTACATATAGAAATATGTAGTATAGTAAAGTGCTTAGGATGCATCGGTCAACTTGTGCATGCACAACAATTCAGATCATATGCAGAATAGCTGTGGTGCGTCCCTTGTCAGACACACTACACATACAAACTGTGCAGATTTCAGATTGTTCTATCTTTATAAAATTTAGCTGAAATAGACCACAGGGTTCAAAAAGGTAGGGTGGCACATACAGTGAGAACCATCCTATAGGCCCTGCTTCCCTGAGAAGACAGAACTGAAAAACAAACCAGCCAACATGCATCTCTCGAGATTACAAAACTCTCTAAGAAAGGTTGTTATTATCGTATTTTCTTTCGTGATGGTTGCAGACAAGAAAGAGAAAAAACATTTTGTGCTTATGCAAGGTCAGAAGACCCATGGTAAAACGAAAAGCAAAACCAATATATCCTGATTCTCACCATATAATCCCAGCTCACTCATTTCAAGAGACTTTATCTCCCTCACTTGGTGTAACAGAAACAGACCTTTATTGCAGGTGCTCCCAGATTTCTAGTTTCTGACCCTACTCTTTTCACCTTGGCAGTTTGCCTGTCAGAACAAAAAATTCCCTTCTTTATGTCAACTGCATTAAGTGACTATTAAAAACATTGTTTCTAACAAAGAAAAATTCAGAAAAACACTACAGAATCATTTAAAACATCTGCATACTCAGAAAGAAAAGCATTTGCCAGCCAGTTGTTTTTTCCTATGTTTACTTGCCAACCAGATAATTACCAAAAAAGATTTTTTAAAGTGTCTAATTGTACATATAAGCCACCTTCTTCATGCAAATCACATAACAATACAGATGTTCACTTTCATTTGAGGAATGGGTGCTGACCTTGACTATGCTAACTTCTGAGAAATAGGCAATTAAGGATAGCATTTACAGTGTTATGTTTATTATTAGAACTTTCATCAGGAATGTTGCTTCTGAAATGAAGAAAAATATTTACCCATAGGCAACTTGAATTTTCTGGGTTTTATTCATTTTTTATTTTTAGATAAGTTAAAAAAAAAAAAAAAAAGAGAAACTCACTAACTTATTATGAAGTTGTTTGGTTTACCGGTTATGATTCCTTCCTTGTAGCTTTAATTGCCCTCTAAGTAAATACAAGGAAATCTTGTCTCCCCCTTTCCCTGTGTATTTAAATTTAAAACAAATATAAAATTTAAAAGAAATGTAAGTATTACTTCAAGAGCATCGAACTGAGATTTAGACACTAAAACTCTTGGGGTCCTCTGAAACATGCCAGATAATACCAGCTTTAGCTAATATTCCATAAACTAGCTAACTTCAGAAAAGGCCTTTTGCCAAAATATCCGATTAAGCTCTATGTTTCGTGAAGGCCTTCAACACCTGTGACAAGCATAAAAAAAAACCTCAGAAAAATGTATCCAAGTCCTAGAGAGACAGGATTTCAGAGTATCATAGAATGGTTTGGGTTGGAAAGGACCTTAAGATCACCTAGTTCCAACCCCCCTGCACAGGCAGGGACACCTCACACTAGACCATGTCGCCCAAGGCTCATGTCCAACTTGGCCTTGAACACTGACAGGGATGGAGCATTCACAACTTCCTTGGTGTGGGCAACCTGTTCCAGTGCCTCACCACCCCCACAGTAAAGAACTTCTTCCTTAGATCTATCCTGAACTTCCCCTGTTTAAGTTTGAACCCATTATCCCTTGTCCTATCACTAAAGTCCCTAATGAAGAGTCCCTCTCCAGCATCCTTATAGGCCCCCTTCAGATATTGGAAGGCTGCTATGAGGTCTCCACGCAGCCTTCTCTTCTCCAGGCTGAACAGCCCCAACTTTTTAGCTTGTCTTCATACGGGAGATGCTCCAGGCCCCCCTTATCATCCTTGTGGCCCTCCTCTGGACTTGCACCAACAGTTCCATGTCCTTCTTATGCTGAGGACACCAGAACAGCACACAGTACTCTAAGTGGGGTCTCACGAGAGCAGTGGGACAGGATAGTAGGCTTCTGAAACACAGCTAACATTATCAAAATTGAGTTTGCATAGAAATCAGAGATTCAGCCCAACTTTACTAATTCTTCTGGTACATGTTTTACATCAGTGTTTGCAGGCATGGTACGATCCAGTTTATAACTTTCTTTAAGCTTAAGGTAACATTCAGTGGCAGCAACCGATATAAATTTAGACAATTCCTGATTAGTGGACACTGAAATATTCAGAAAGCCATAAATCCCCAAAATCTATTGTGATCGCATTGATGTTTCTTTCACCCTGTCCTTTGAAAAGGATCAATCCCTGGAACAGGGGCAGGGTTGATACCAGCCACGACTGAGATGCGTTAACACACCTATCCTGCTATTTCCCTTGTCCACTTAAAGAGTCAATGGGACAAAACACATTGATTTCCACTTGTGAAAGCCATCCAGAAAGGTCAGTAATATTTCCTTAATGAAAGCTTTGATGAAGAGGACATGATCAGTTAAAAGACTGCCAATCCCTAGGCTGCATAGATTTCCCATACATCAGATTTTAACTGCTTTTAGTAGTGCTGTACCCTCAGAGACAAATGTGCAGAAAATCTTTGACTGTGAAATTTGCAGTACTTCTATATGGTAGTACCTTGCTAGTCAAGATCTCTTTTCAGTATGATAAGTAGCACCATACTTACACCACTGATCTCATATCACTGTAAATGGAAAGTATTTGGCAAGCCACAGTTAAGACTGTGGTCTCTGCTGCAGCTACTCTATTAAATAGTTCTAAATACACAAGACAGCAGTACCCAGAGTAGGAATGCAGGACTAGAATCACTCAATAATGCAACTGGAGGAGGTGTAGGAACAGGGCACAGCATGCAAACAGAGTAAAATTGCCTTCTTTTTGCAAAATATGCAAATTGGAGAAGATAAAAAAGAAAATTACAACTCAGAAACTGGTGTGGGTAGGTTGCACGATGGAGTCCAAAAGGCAAATTCAGAAGAGAAGCAACATGCCTCCTACATCATTAGTAATAAAAGCTATTTTAAGGGAAGATAACTGCCTTCTGTAGGTGCTCCTCTTCAAGGGCCTGGCGTGTCACCAAAGAGCTCCTGGACTAGATAGAGCTCGCTTATAGGTCTGAACCAGTCCCAAGTTGTCCAATGAGGGTAGGCATACTGTGCAAACCCTGAGCTTCAGAGATAGGTTAACAAGGGCCTCACAGAACCACAGATACCTCTTGTCTGCAGCTTGCTATTTAAACCATAGAATCATAGAATGGTTAGGGCTGGAAAGGACATTAGGAGTATCTAGTTCCAACCCCCCTGACATGGACACAGACATCTCACACTAGACCATGTTGCCCAAGGCTCTGTCCAACCTGGCCTTAAACACTGCCAGAGATGGAGCATTTACCACATCTTTGGGCAACCTGTTCCAGTGCCTCACCACCCTCACAGTAAAGAACTTCTTCCTTATATCTAACCTGAAAATGTAGATGTGTATGTTTTATAGTAAACATCAAGGAGATTTCAGGATAAATCAGAGGCCTTGTAGCTTCCTCTTGGAGACCTTGCTTGGAACTCACAGGTATTTTATTTAAGTGGGATTTTTGTTGCCAAGACATAATTTTATTTGTTATTAAAATACCAGCAGAGTTCACATGGTGCTGAAGTTAAATTGTGTGCATCATTTGATTGCAACTGTAAATTGGCTCCTACTGGGATATGAAGTTGAAAAGATTCACTGGTATTTATAGGACAGATAAAATTCCTCTTAGCATTACCCACTTAATGGCATACTTTGTTTTAAAGACATAAACCATGCATGTTGTACCATGCCTCTAACAAGGCTCTAGGAGTGACAACTAATGCCTTCCACTTCATCTGTTTTCTCCTGTCTTCTGTAGCTACAGTTCTCCTTAGTAAAGACAAGAAATAAATATTTGGACTTACAGTGGAAATTAACCTTCCACCTTTACAGTCCAAATGAAGTGCACGTGTACAGGAGGAGGACCTTCTGTGAGGGAGGAGAAAAAAAGATACACACAAAGACACAGGAAATGTAGTAAGCAGAGTACAGCTACAGATCTGAAAGAGACTGAGGGATTACTTCATATCAAGGGTCCCTACACAAAGCATCTCAGCAGGACTAGCACGTATTAATGGGTTGTACTACCGTGCATATCTTTGTACAGGACTCTTGGAAAGCTGGGGGGGTGTGGGGGAAGAAAAAGAAATCTGTAAAGAGAAATTCTTTTTTATTTTTTTTCTCCTAGAGACTGGCTACATGCACATTCACAGCTGTGAACTCCATCTGTTAGCTGAAAGGCATGGCATAGTTTTCAAGATATAAGACACTAGAGGAAGTACTTAACAACACAGGTTCCTTTTCCTTTCACATCAATAGTTAAGCTAATAATAAACTCTTCCTAAACAACTGCAAATTACCTATGTGTTCTTTCATTTGCCTGTAAACCTCAACATAAAAGTATTAATCAGTGCATTTATAGAGCAGTCTTTTATGGTACAATCTGCACATGTAACCTTGTCTCACATGTAATCTTGTCTCACAGAAAGTAGTTAAGTTTGATCCTGAACAACACAAGAGGCTCTCAAAAAACTCTGATTTAATAGTGTGTCTTATTTTTTTATTGAAACAAGCACATCAGCCATATAACTCCCATTCACAATAACAAAATAGGAGTCGAATGAGGAACACAGTGATCATGTGACACTTGGGCTTATGGAGCCCAAATGTTAATTTCAAATAATCATCAACGCAGCTTCAGTAAACTAATATACACAAGCAATACTTGTTTCAAGAGGATCAAAGAGCATCAGACAAAACCAGTTACTAGCAAAAATTAGTTAAAGAAAAATGGTCTTATGTTTAAGGAACAAATGTTCCCAGATTCTGGCTCAGTCACAGCCCATGCCATTTAGGTGAGTCATAGTGTCTGCATCTATAAAATGAAGGTACCCATCACTCTAGCTTATACTACATGCTTCTGATTAGATCACATATTTCTTTAGGACAGGAATGAGGTATTGCCAATGAACAGCAAATGCATCACAGAAATCCTCTGAATAAGAGGATAGTCTGAGATTTCAACAATTACTGAAATCATTGTCATTTCTATATGGAAAAGAAAAAAAGACTACATCAAAAGGATGTGATGACTTGGCTTGTCAACATTTATATTCCAGGGAAGAAATCTGCAAAAGCATATTGTTGTCCAAAGCTGTGATTTACTTCCAGCAGGGGTAACAGCAGTTGTCAGGGGTTCCTACCACTTTCTACTCAGAATATGCTTCTTGTGCCTATTTGCCTTTTACTTCCACATTTGTGAGATCCTGCAAATTTAAGAGTGCTCTGATCTTTGACCCAAGAGCAGAAAGCTACAAAGCTGACCCAGCAGACAGAACAGGTTTTATATCTGAAGTTTGCCCTTTTGACATTTAACATACTTTAATGGACAGACAGTATAAATCCCTCCAATCCATGGCAAGACAATGTATCCAGAGACTGCCCTTCTGTACAGGGAAAACACAGGTAAGTGATTGTGTCAGCACGGGGCAGTTTTTGCTAAATTATGGAAAATACAATCCAAGAACATAGGGGTCCTTTGCTGTGCCTACGCAGCATCACAAGCATTCTTTTTATCTTGGTCTACCTAAGATTTGTTACTTGTGCATTTCAAACAAAGTAGCTAACATATGCCAGAGATCAGGACTGTCTCTTAAAGTTTCAGAAGTTTTAGCAGCACTCACAGAAATGTAAACTTGATGTCCTTCAAAAGCATTAGACTGCTACAAGCATGCTCTGTTCACCAGTGGTCATCACTGAAGGAGGAGTTCAGGACTCCATCAATTAAGCCATGGATTCAAAAAAAAAAAAAAAAAACCGAAAAAACAAAAAACCAAAAAACAAACAAACCAGAAGAGTATTTGCCTTAAAATATCATAATATGTACAACTAAAACAACACTGAATTTTGCAGAAGAAAAGAAGTTACAATATCTGCACCCATCAGCAACGCTGCCAGGCTCACTATTAGAAGAAAAACACAAGAATGATCAGAGACAGTTGCAATGGGTTCAGTATAGGCATTCGCTAACATAAAATGCAGATGGGGTAAGGCAGATTTTCTGCTGATGTTACTTGGTGTTAACATTGTTCAGGAATTCATTGGTGAAGCAGTTTTTCAATGTTGTCTAAATACATGTTTTTAAAATGTGAATGTAAATACCTGTCTCAATGAGAATAAGATGTATGGAAAAAAATAGCTTCAGCAATCTAAGTAAAGCCATGCTGCATTCTACCACCTAACAATCAGCCAGAGACAGGAATATAGTTCAGACTATCTCCAAACTGGACGAGTCTTTCATACAGATAGACATCTATGATACTCCCCACACCCTGAGTGACCTTCAAATTCAGCATGCTTGTAGCAGCACTGCTGTGAACTTCAGTGGAGCATCTCAACACCAACTGTTTATCACCATCGCACCTGCAACCAGCAACATAAGCGCAGACTCCTTACCCTGCCTTTGTGGAGCTGCATATTGTTAGTTAGGGTACCTTAGAGAACAAAAATAAGAATCCAATTCCCATGGTGGGTTTCCTTTTGAGGATTTATACTTGACCCTGATTTCTGTGATTTCAAGATGAATGTAGAAAGGGAAGTTAAAGGAGAATTAGCCTTTTATAAGTTCTTGTCTCCTGCTTCCTCAGCACAGTACTACAGTTCATAGAATGGTTAGGGTTGGAAGAGACCTTAAAGATCATCTAGTTCTACCTAGATCACCTAGTTTCAACCCCCCTGCCATGGGTTCACATAGTTTCTCTGCAGTGCTACAGTTTCCCCCCACCTTGAAACAGGACCCATCAGAATCTGCATCAGTGTGATGCCCCACTCCCATTCTCTCTCTTTTTAACCCAACCACTGCTTCAGATGGGCAATGAAGTTGGGCAACCTCCCTCAAATGGGAAACTTGATCAGGCCTCAGCTTTCCCAAACAAAATTCTTCTGCTTTGGTTTTCCTATGAACCTCTATGGAAAAGGGTTCATTTATACAGGTAGTCATTGCAAAGACTTTCAGATAATGCCCTATCTTTGTCTGGTAAGGTTATTTTGTGCACATCTAAATTTACAGCTGCTATCTCTAAGCAAACAATAGAAGCAGCTAGGAAGGTGTGGAATGCTGATGAATTTCACAGGCATACCCGGGTCACAACGCACAGGAATTTAAAAGCCATCAGTAACCAAGAGGCTGTTCCTTGAATTTTCAAATCAATCACAGTCAAATGAATTCAGTTTTTATTTTTCCTTTGCATCTTTGGTGAACTCATGGATAAAACTAATTAAAGAAAAAAAAATAAACAGCATGGGGTTCACTAAATATTTTCTGTTTGGAAGAGAACCTCTTCAAATCATGTAACATGCCGGATGGCATACTGAAAAGCAATTAGAACTCTGAGAATTTCAGTGCATCGCATAAGGCTGAGAGTATGTTCAATTTGCAGGCTGTGAGCAAGTATTAACGGAGATGAAGGTAGCAGTAAATGCCCATGTACCACTGCATTTAAATATAATGTCATTTCTAGGGATGGTAAGTAATCATTTCATGTCTCAATAACCTCCAACAAAAATGCTTTATTTAGCCCCAAAACATCAATTTTTAAGACTTTTCTATGCAAGTTAATGGTTTAGATAAGGGGCTGGATTGAAAAAAGTTAAAAATTCCCATTTTTAAGCAAGGTGAGCGCAGCTTTGATGTCAGTTAATAGATGGAAATTTTCTGCCAGGCATTTCTTAGGGCAGCATATTCTCTCTTCATCAGTCACAGAGGCATTTTTATTGCCACAGGAGAAAAGAAACTTAAAGATCTCTTAGACTGAACGTGTTGTCAAATAAGCAACAGAGTTTATATACAAATTTTGATTTTTCTCTTTAACCAACCATGATTATTTTGGTAATCAGTTTTAAGACCCTCATGTCTTTGCTACTATCTTATGCTACATTACACCCCAATCCCATGCTCTGAACAAGATCCATGGCACTAAATGATCACAGTCCTCAGCCTTCACATCACTACAGTTCTAGCCCATGACTGCAGACTCACTTCAGCACCGCTGTCATTGAATTTTCTTGTTAAGTGGAAGGTATTTCCTGACCTTCTGAGAAACTTTCATCCCCCACTGACATTATGCAAGTATACAAGATGTTGGCAAATGCAAGGACAGAGGACTCCGGCAGTCAGAAGACCAGGGCACATTATAAGGGTGATGGCAGCACCATTCTTCCCAGTGATGCCCTATCCATCACTTTCAAATACAATCCTAGAACTGTTAGGAAGGATGAGGTTGTAATCCAGATAGTGAACTGGTAAAGATATTTTTAATTAACAGTTCGGTCACAGATGCATTCCGGATTTGAGCCTTGATGAGCTCAGTTTTTCAAATGTATTATTTCTTCCCCTCATTGGTCAGGACAGCAACAGTTTGAGGAAAAGGTGTTTCTCACTCTCGTAGCAAGCAAGGGTGAGAGCCACGCAACTGCTTGTGGGTACAGAAGACAAGTTGAAGGCTGTGGATGAAAACATGTAACTAGTCAGGACCTACTGGGACTAGCAAAACCTGAACTTTATTTGCATGCAGAAACAGTATCCTTTTCAGTCAACACTAAAGATGTTTTAGAGAACAGATATTCCTCAAAAGATCCATTAAAATTTGGCAATACTTACATTTTCTATTATTAATAGATTCAGCATTCATGTTCCCTTCACCCATGTTGACAATACCTTTTAATTCAGTATCCAGAAAAATTTATATGAACTCTGGAATGGTTTTGTCAATCCCAAAGAATGACATTTTTTTCCTTAGTGGAAATTAGAAACCAGCTAGAGTAGTGGTCTCAAGGCCACACTTGTCATGCCTGGTTAGCTGCTCACTTCCCAGTCCTGTTCAAAATCAACTAGAAATTTTACATGCAAAGATAAAGGCTTGATACAAACATTTCTGAGGACTGGATGTGGGGAAGAAAATTTATGTGGCCTATGCAAGTATAATATATCAGAAAGAACAGAAAAGGACATAACTAGAACATATCAGGACTACACTTTTGCAATATTTGTTCTGTGATAAGCTTACAAATATTAATAACAGAATTAAGAAGTAAGATACACTAAGGATTGCAGTGCAGTATTTCTTTCACATGACATTAAATAAAACCAGGCATTCTTCATTAAAAGAAAAAAACAGTGATTTAAAGTGTTGATTAATGTATCAGTTTAAAAGCCAGCAGAACTCTAGTAGTCAGCTACCTTTTACTTTGTATAGAGGCCATTCTTCAGTCAACAAGGAAAAAGGCTCACCTTCTATCAGCAGTCATCCTTGTGAAGAACTTCGCATACAGAAAATAAGAAAATCTCCACTAAAAACAAACACACACAACAAAACCAAAGCAAAAAACCCTATCTTCCACTGCGCCCTGTGAACAACAGTATACAGAAGAGCCATCCTTGCAAAGTTGCTTTAAGGAGCCTTTGTAGATACAACTGTCTAACGTGGAACAATTTGGGTAATAATTTGATAACTTTATTTTCAGATATGACAAACAGACAACTCCCCCAGGCTCCCTAATTGCTTGTCACTTTGTTTAGACAGATCCTACTCTTTCAGTGCTGAATGACTAGTTCAAATGCTTTCACATATAATTATGGCTCAATCCAGGCATGGTTCCATAAAAACAAAGAAACTCTATATATTAGGGTAATAAGCTTTTAAATGCAGAGGAAAGCTCAGCTGTGTATTTTCTTACTCTCTTTAAATCAAATTCAGATCCTGCTTAGATTTCTGCTGGTTCACATCCCATTTTAATACACAAACTCCCACATGTTTTATCTCTTCAACAAAGCAATTAATAAAGCGTGGCTGAAGCCATTAAAGGTTTTACGCCCCTCTAAATCCCTTGAGATAAATAAGAATTGATGTTTATTTTGAGCCTTTTGAAATCTGAATAATTTTTGCAAAGTCCTGCAGCCCTGAAACTAAAATCTAATTACCTGCAAGTGTTAGCAGATATAAGTATACATTCAAATTCACTCTCCTATGTGGCAAGCTTTTTAAAGATCAAAGGGCTACCTCTAGCCTTGAAGCTCCTTGTTTGAAAATGCACATGAACATTTAATGGTGTCACGCACCAAAGCCCTGCACACTGCTTTGAAAACGTACCCCTCAATGGTGAAAGTAGCTTTCCTTGCTACTACCACTAATCAAAGAGACCAGGATTATACATTCAGAAGATCCTCCACCCAAAGAAATGCAAAGCCCAGTTGTCTTATAAGAGATTATTTGCAGCATCCTAACTCAATATATCTGCCCAATGACTAGGCACGAGACAACTGTTCCCTTCAATTTGGCCCTGGAGGAGTCAACAACAAGCTCCTGCTCCTTTTCTTGCCATTGAACAAAATCACTCATGAAACTCATGAATCAAAGAATGGTTGAGGTTGGGAAGGACCCCCAGAAATCATCTTCTCAAGCAGGGTCTCCTATAGCAGATTGCTCAGGACCATGTCGAGACTCATGTGCTACTTGTAAGGCTTTTTCCTAACCCTTAAGGGCAGAGAAGCAAGGTCCATTATGCAGGTTCATTAAACCTATCCTATCTTAAAATAGAACATGGCATTCAGGAATAAAGAAGCTCTTACGGTGTAAGTTGTAGCCTGAAAAAACTATAAAAAGCCACCTTCTGTGTCCTACTGAGCTGAATGGAAGTCAATTCTCCAGGAGTTAATTCTCCAGGACAGGAAAAAAGAAAAAGAAAAAAGTAATATGATAATAACATCTCAAAGTTGTTTGTTTGATTTTTCCATTTTGGTTTGCGTTTGGTTTTTTGTTTTCTTTTTTAATATGATAATGCAGATCATTAGATGATGATGATACGGAATTTTTCATGTGTATTTGGGGAAGGGTTAAGGAGGACAGATACTTTTCTTCTCTTTATCTGTATTCTTCCTATCTGTTTTCCTATTTTCTTGAAAAAATAAATCAGTTCCAAATCAGCACATTAATTTCTTCTATTCAGGTGTTTTTTGGGTAGGTTTGTTCATTGAAGATGTATCTAAAATATGGAATTCAAGCAATATGCTTGAATAACAGGGGATGAGGAGGATGTTGTTTGGTTGTTAACCTCAGGGGCTTCCAAAATAGTGAAAAAAAGAAACAAAACGTGATAAAGCTAATTCTAAAGCATAATTCTCCCTTACACTCATTTTTAACTGTATGAATCCCATATTATCCAAAGGATGCTGAGATTGAACCACTTATTATTAGAGACCACGCAAGATATCACATTGGCTTTTACTACTTTTCAAATTGCTCTTTTCACCTAGGTTGGTAATAAAGAGAATAGCAAGTGAAACTGGTCAAGCCCCTCCCAGCAAACCCATGAAGCTCCAGCATGATCTGAGGAGTCCCTGCACATACTCATCCCTGGAAGGTTAAGTGGATTTTGATAAAGCCATCAGCTTCAGCTACAAAGAGCTTGAGTCAACGCCAAATGAGGTCAAAGGAATTTTTCTTTTTCCCTCCATTACCTTCAATGGGCTCTTAATAAAAACCGGAAGGCTCAAGCATGCGTACTAATTGTAAAGGGAATTAGAATCCCAGTAAATCATTCTGACTATGGTCACTTGAAATCAGAATGACAAACGGAAATCACATGACCCCTTGCACATCACTGTGAACCACTGAATGAATGGCAAAACCATGATAATGTCCCAGAATTTAGGAATACCACCTCAGACGATGCAAACCAGCACCTAGTACACCAGATTCAGTCCTGTCCCCTTGAATTCCAGAGCAATAATTCCTCATAAATCCAAGTGACTTTTTATGTACTCACATCACACCCCCTAAATAGCCTCTTTCACTCTCAAAGTTATTCTACTTCTCACAAAAACATTTCAAAAGTTCACATCTCTTGGTACAAAGCAGAGACTGATACAAAGGCTGCTGGACTGTATCTTTTAAGAATAAAAAATACCAAGTGATAAACGTTTATACAGCCATATATATGCATATAATCTCAATTTTTTAAATAAAGCTAGGCTTGTTTATTAACCAAATTCACAGCACAACAACAGACAAGCTGTTGCCACATGGAATTTCACATTGAACCATTCTTTAAACATTGGTCAGCAATATGATGCTACTTAGCAGTTACTTTGCTATTAAGTGTAGGATGCCCATAGCATTTGGTCATGGCCTTGGCTAATGCCAGTCATGTTATTTCATTTTTGTCAGCACAAGTGTTTTCAGAACAAGTCCACATTCCTGTGACATTCACAGATATTCTCTGCAGACAGTTATCCTAGCAGAAGTACGCACAGTAATGTCTGTGGGCAGCACATACAAGATCATGCCAAGCCTAGTTGAATGAACTGGAGCAAATCCAAGCTTGTTTGTTATTCAAGTGACATAGAGCAGTCCTAACTGAAGTAGGGACCACGCAGGGTACGAAATGCATACAGCAAGAGTCCACTTTAGAATGGTGCTTTATACAGCATAAAGCATGCCTTCCGTTTCTCTGGCAGGGCATGTTACTTTACCTACATTGCAAACATAGAAATGAGACAGAAGACAAGGTCACACAGAAATCATTTGGGATAAGGGGAACTGAACTACCCTCTAGAGCCCCCCAACACCAATCAGCTCTGCTGTCATTACTCATTTTTCTTGAATGAGCCATTTGAAACTCATCAAATGCATGAAAAGTGTTAGAATTGAGTCTGGGAAAAGGACAGGGAAACTAAAGGAGAAAATTAAGAATATAGGCATTAGGAGAGTTGAATAGGACAAATACAATGAGAAGAGGACAAGCCGGAACATTTATAACCTTCCACTTTTAAAAGAGCTCAGCTCTGTTAGTATAGTATTTGAATAAAGCAAAATGGAGTGCTACGAGAATGGCAGAGTAGAAGTTAACTTAGGTACATGTCTGGATCTTAGGCTGATTAGGTCATTCACAGCCTGAAGCTTTCTGGCCATAATAAAGCCTATTCCAAATCATCCCTGCTGTGTCTCACTTCTGTTTATTTGACTAGTTCTGTTCAAGGTCCAGATTTGGCAGAGCCTCCATTCCCCCCAATATGCATTTCATTTTCAACCATCTGCTGAAGACTCAGAGTCTTCTCTCTGAAATTTGAAAGATTTAATGACAATTAGCTTGAAAATGCTCTTTTTAATTTTATTAACAGATTGTTGAATCAAGACAATTCACAGGGGAAAAATGTATTAAATAGCACTGCCTTTCCCCATCACTCGACCTGCCTACCAAGCAGTACATACAAGGCATATATGGGTAGAGCTGCAAAGCACTTAGAATTCAGGGCTACAACATTAATCCTGTAAGAATTAATCCCAATGCTCAACTTGTGCCATCATATAGCTTTACTGACTTGAATAACACCTTGTGGAGATGCACAAAGCCATCTGCAAGTTATGTAACAGAATCTTGTTCTTTGGTGTCAAGTCCCCTATCACTGGCCTAATCTGCCCCCCCCCCCCCCCCAAATATCAAATTCAATAAATATTAGAGGAAAGCATGTTCTCATACTGCTGGTCAGAGAAGTTCAACTTGAATAAGACTTCACCTGGGAAGTTTCATTACTACACAACGGATGTACAATATGGGACGACTTCCATACTTTGAATCATTTTCACTTTTTAAAAGACAAAGCCACTCATTAAGTTTCTTTGTTTGAAGGTATCCATAAATTCAGGACATTTCTGTATGAGTCAAAGGCGCTTTGCTTTCATTTCTTGGAAACTGCCTTTTCTTTTTCTTTTTTTAATACACACTGTCACTGCACACCCTCTCTCCCAGCTTCATAGTAATTCATGTCACTAGCAACCTTTAGAAACTTGACTCATACTGCTAATGTAGTAAAACAAGGCTGACATGTAACTATGCCCTGAAAATCTTTTGTGAGCTTTAACAGCATCTCAGACATCAATTGTGTTAGTTCCACCTGTCAAAACTACTGATGGTCAGATGTGTCTCAAGAACGCCTATCTACTTGATGGTTCATGTGCAACTACTTATGTTGCTTCCAATGCAGAAATTACCTCTTTTTGTACACTATGAAGCAAAAATACTTTGGTTTTTTCCAATTGGAAGAGGCACCAGGTCTTTCCTTCTGCAAGCTTGTACCCAACTCTGCTTTACGGACCCAATGGAGAGGTATAGCTCCAGTCTGTGGCCAGATTTATTTATGACTCAGATTCCACTGTGTATTCACATGCCCAAGCCACTAGTTCTGCACAGGATCATCCAGACCAGTGCAACTCGAGTCTCTCTCAAAAACAGTTTCTCCATTAAAATCATACAGGCCACAACTCCTGGGCTAGAGCTGGAGGAGAGGCAGCACTTCAGAAAGCCCAGTATACAAAAACAATCTAGAGTACTTTGGGAGGTCTGTTTACTTTTCAACCTTCTGAATTATGTCATCTGGAAACCTTTAGTTTCAACGGGCTGAAGACAGAAGTCAGAAGTCAAGTTACCTGTGTTCAAACGAAGTACATTTTTGAGAAACAAGGCACAAAGTCTTGTATGACCCACCCTTCCCCAAGAAAGCATCTGTGCAGTGTTCCTTAGTGAAAGCACAACTTTATTATTTTTAGAAGCATAGAGGGAGGAGGTTGGATTTTGGAACTAGTAGAAAAGCAACAGCTAATAAGCCAACCAACTGCAGTGTGAAAATATGACAGGTGCAAAATTAGCTTCTGTATTTCCATGCCAGCCAGAGTGTGCTTACTCATTCGTAATTAAGCTTTTCACACCGTACGTAGTCCAAACAGATTTCTGGCAACATTTACTATCATAACACTTCTTTTAATAGCAGAGACCTCAGTAAGGAAAAGTGCTTTTTGATCACACAAGTAGGGTCTCCGAGTCCTGCTTTCATATTTTATATTCTTGTTTAACCACTAATAAACAGTTTTGGGTTTAACTTCTTCCTTTAACTAAGTGGCACTCCATAGCTTAACAAATACCCTATAAAAATATAGCTAATTTAAATAAGTTTTATAATTTCAGAACTGGTTTTACTTTGTAAACTAGTTCATTTCCAATCTTGCAAATCAATCATTCTTTCCCAATATGTTCCGTATTTTTCTATGTGCAACCTTAATAACCATGTAGTTAAAAAAAAACAAAAACAAAAACACCCCTCAAATATTGTTACATTTTCATACCAACTTAGCATGTGAAATAAGCTGTACTTATCTCTCTATAATTCAACAGATTGGGTATTAGGCAAACTCCAATCAACAATGAAGATGGAAAAGTATTGCAGTTATCTAGAAGTATGCAACACTTGTTCTAACAAACTTAAATTTATCTATCTGCATTCCTCTCCTGGGAGGAGACCTGAATATGTGTGTATTTAAATGCCATGGATATTCTAGAAGGAATTTCCGCTCGAGGAACACACTTTAAACAAATACTTTGATAGAAAAATGTTTTTATAATTTCTCCTTTTAAGAACTTATACTGGAAATGTAAATTATTTTCACGCAGCTCTGTAAGTGACCTGCCATTGACATGTTCGATGCAAGTAAAGGTTGTATTTCTCATTTCATCATCCAACTCAACAAACTACAGACTAGAACCTATTTTTAGCTCAGACCTGGAACAACCTGGCACTCCACAAAACAAAATTTGATTTTTAAACTTTACTTTCTTTTTTTTTTTTTTTTTTTTTTGTGAATCTTACCATTATTTGCATTGGAAAACTTACAAGTCTTCCAGGACTGGAGCATGCTTAACTCTTATTAATTTCTTTTTATTTGTTATCTTTTTACTTGAAGATGCTTGTTTCTGTCCTTGATGGCTATTAACATTTATAGTCAACAGCCTTCATCCCTTTTTTGCATTAAACCACAGATCCCACTAACCTCTGGGACCCAAAGAACATTTTCATCATGTTGTCCTGAAGCTCTATATGGCACACAACACCTCAGCATGCTCTCTGGTGAAAGATGACAGCCTGCAAAGCAGGTCCTACTCAAAAGCTCCTTCCTTCCTTCTTCCCAAAGGAACAGGATGTTCCCAGGGAACAACTGGCTTCACAGCAAAACCTTCTCAGACAAGCTGATGCCTCCCCAAGCCTGAAGAAAGTCCTGCCACTACTGCTTCTCACTCATCCCTTCTTCCCTTTTTGGAAAGCAGTGGAAGTGCCTTGCGCGGTGCTGTACAGCAAGGTACCTTTGCTGCCCACCTTTGCGGCCTCTTGGAATAAGCCTATCAGTGACGCAGAAGCCTGTGACATAATCACTTTCACAACCTTCAGATGTTCCTCTACAATGTGACCCTGAAGTGCAGTGAGAGGCTTTTCCTTCCATGACAACATGCTCCAAGCCACTGCTCATTTGCTTTATTTTCCAGTCCTCTACCATTTCACTCCTTGATTTTTGCTAGACTTGCTAGAAAATGGACCATCAGCAACATCCCAAGTAAGTTTGCCATTAGGCTATTTCTTCATGATTTTGCAAATGATTTAATCAACATGCAAAGGAAGAGAATCACAGGTCTCTGATTTGCTGAACTAGATGCACCAAATGCTGTCACCGACTTTTTCCCCCAAAGCATTTCTCCTCAAGCTTAATTTCATTAGCAATTCAAAAGACATGAATACAAATCCCAGAAGATTCATTTATACTTGGGATTAGTCCCAGGAGACTATTAGTTGTGGGTGGTATGGAAAGAAACTCCTAGTAAGTAATGCATCTCACATAGTCTCGCTCCGTATCTAGATCTAAATGCTTCTGAGGCTTGAACTGACTGCTACATTGCCTTGTTTAACCTCCAGTATAACTCAGGCTCTACAAATCTGCATAGCCAATCTGACATGAAACACAATAGACTGCTGTTAGATAAAGTGCTGGAAAATCTACTTGAGGTTTGGGGGGTTTTTTTGAGTTTTTAGTTTCCTTTGGGGTGTGGGGGGGAGTTCTGTCAGGGGGAGTGTGTGTTTTGGGGTTTTGTTGTTGTTTTGGCTGGTTGTTTTTTGTGAGGTTAAATTAGTATAGGTGCTTTTTTAAAAGAACCGCAAATTACAAAAAAAGATACACGAACATACAGTATTTTTTGAAATGCACGAGGAATTTTATTTTTTTTAATGTGCAATCTTGTGCTTCCTTCCTGAACTGTGAATTACTGTAATCCAACCATTAGTTTCATCTCTGAACATTTGCAGGGTCAGCAAAGACTATATCCAGCTCCCCAAAGGAAATTCTGAAAATGTTCCTTCCTGCACTTTTGCTGCATAAGAACCCTGACAAAGGTGTTATTTAAAGATCCCTCCAAGCCTCTGAATGGCATCACTATGTAAATGAGCAAAAGAAAAGCTGTGCAAAGCAAAAAAAAAAAAAAAAGGAAAACAAAAAAACAGAAGAAACACAAAACAAAGCCTACCATCACCACAGGCTGCTGGGCATGATTTCAGGTCTTTTCCTGAATCATGCCCAGGTGTGATTTTCCCATGGGAAAAGCAAATGCACATCCCTATGAACTTCACGGCACCTTTTTGATGCAATACATATTGGTCAAGATCTCTAAACACTGGCACTCCTATGTCACACTGTGGACTCTAGACTACTGCTCATAAAAAAACAGGAAAAGGTGGTGTGAAGACATGAACTAAATTAGAGTTTTAATATCCAAATTAAGTGATGGGTTGCTATTTTAGGGAGGGGGGAAAAAAAAAACCACCAAAACCCACAACAAATACAAACAAAAAAAAACCTGCGCTGAAAAAAAAAAAAAAAAAGAAAAAAAAAAAAAGAAGAAAAAGACGGGGGGGGGGGGGCAAATAAAGAGGGAAACTAAATGAAAAATGGGCTCCAATTGGGTTTTTTGAAAAAATGAACGACCCAACTTGAGACCTGAGACTCTCTGCAACACACCAGGATAGTACTTTTTCAGAGTATCAGAGTATTATCAATTTACTAACTCACAGAACTCTGGTTCTCTCCGAGTCTCACAGACCAGAGAGCTAGCAGTAAAGAGTTAGTCAGATAGAGGAACAGCTGTCTACAAAGAAACCTGCTTCCTTCAGGAATACTTCTACGGGACACACAACAGACCAGAGAACTGCAGATGTGGAGTCCAGCAATGAAGGGAAGTTACGCAATGGTTCCTTAGCACTCTATGGATAGGACTGCAATATGCAGAATTTTATGGCCAACAAAAACTTTTAGATAACTGCACAAGAAGGGCATCAACATCTACATTTATTTTCCCACTTCTCAAAAAGGTATTAGAAAAAAAAAAAAAAATCGAAAAGGAAAAACCCAACAACTTTTACTTCAAAAAACCAACCAACCAAAGCCCATTCCCTCCTAGTGTCAAGTGCACAGATCTTCTGCTTTTCTTGAATAGTACTTTTTAACTCCAACTCCTCACCTCACTTTTCTGAGAAAGGAAAATAAGAACGCAAATTAGGAAAAGTCTAAAACCTTCCCCTTTCAAGATCTAAAGATTTTAAGCAATTAAAAAGAAAAAAAAAAAATAAATGACACACCAACAGAAACAAGACAGAAAACCATGTTTTAGAATAGTTCGAACAACTGAAAAGTCTGCTTTGCCCTCTGAATCAGTGTCATCAAGTTGCAAACACGTATTCACCTGACAAAACCAGGAACTACAAACATAACGAACAAATACTCTAGGTTATTAATCTTCTCTATGTCTTTCTTCTCGACTATATCAAATAAAGACACAATGCTTCTTCATACTGAAAGAGCAAGATGCAGAATGTAGCAAATTTTTAATTTTAGTAGCTTTCACAGAGAACTGAAATATTTGGGTTTTGGTTGTTTTAAAAAAAAAAAAAAAAAAAAACCACCACGAAAAAAAGGCAAAAAAGCACAGCCCAGGAACTAATTACCAATTAGACACAGCCTCCACTTTACTTTGTGTTCTCCAAAGTAAAATCATAGAATAGTTAGGGTTGGAAAGGACATTAAGATCATCTAGTTCCAACCCCCCTGCCATGGGCAGGGACACCTTGCACTAAACCATGTCGCGCAAGGCGCTGTCCAACCTGGCCTTGAACACTGACAGGGATGGAGCATTCACAACTTCCTTGGGCAACCCATTCCAGGGCCTCACCATCCCCACAGTAAAGAACTTCTTCCTTAGACCTATCCTGAACTTCCCCTGTTTAAGTTTGAACCCATTATCCCTTGTCCTACCACTACAGTCCCTAAGGAAGAGTCCCTCTCCAGCATCCTTACAGGCCCCCTTCAGATACTGGAAGGCTGCTATGAGGTCTCCACGCAGCCTTCTCTTCTCCAGGCTGAACAGCCCCAACTCTCTCAGCCTGTCTTCATATGGGAGGTGCTCTAGCTCCCGATCATCCTCGTAGTCCTCCTCTGGACTTGCTCCAACAGCTCCATGTCCTTTTTATGTTGAGGACACCAGAACTGTACACAATACTCCAAGTGAGGTCTCACAAGAGCAGAGTAGAGAGGCAGGATCACCTCCTTTGACCTGCTGGTCACACTTCTTTTGATGCAGCCCAGGATATGGTTGGCTTTCTGGGCTGCGAGAGCACACTGAAGCCGGCTCATGTTAAGCTTCTCATCAATCAACACCCCCAAGTCCTTCTCCATGGGGCTGCTCTGAATCTCTTCTCTGCCCAGCCTGTAGCTGTGCCTGGGATTGCCCTGTTCCAGGTGCAGAACCTTGCACTTGGCTTGGTTAAACTTCATAAGGTTGGCATCGGCCCACCTCACAAGCGCGTCAAGGTCCCTCTGGATGGCATCCCTTCCCTCCAGCGTATCAGCCAAACCACACAGCTTGGTGTTGTCAGAAAACTTGCTGAAGGCGCACTCAATCCAACTGTCCATGTCGCCGACAAAGATGTTGAACAAGATCGGTCCCAACACCGATCCCTGAGGGACACCACTCATTACTATTTTCCAACTGGACATCGAGCCATTTACCACAACTCTTTGCGTGCGGCCATCGAGCCAGTTCTTTATCCACTGAGTGGTCCATTTATCAAATTGATGTCTCTCCAATTTAGAGACAAGGATATCATGCGGGACAGTGTTGAACGCTTTACACAAGTCCAAGTAGATGACGTCAACTGCTCTGCCGCTGTCCATCAGTTCTGTAGCCCCATCATAGAAGGCTACCAAATTGGTTAGACAGGATTTCCCCTTAGTGAAACCATGTTGGCTGTCGCCAACCACCTCATTGTTTTTCATGTGCCTTAGCATGCTTTCCAGAAGAATCTGCTCCAAGATTTTGCCAGGCACAGAGGTGAGGCTGACTGGTCTGTAGTTCCCCGGGTCTTCCACCTTCCCCTTCTTGAAAATGGGGGTTATATTACCCTTCTTCCAGTCATCGGGAACTTTACCTGACTACTATGATTTTTCAAAGATGAGGGACAGTGGCTTAGCAACTTCATTCGCCAGCTCCTTCAGGACTTGCAGACGGATTTCATCAAGTCCCATGGACTTGTGCACGTTCAGGTTCTTAAGATGGTCTCGAACCTGATCCTCTCCTACAGTGGGCCTAAGGTCTTCATTCTCACAGTCCCTGCATCTGCCTTCCAAGTCTTGGGTGGTGTGGTCAGAGCATTTGCTAGTGAATTGCCGAGGTGAGTATCTCCAGAGAGGACGCCTTTAACACCGGAGCGGGGGGAAGCACAGCGTCCAGGAGCCTCAGTTCGGAGCGGCAAGAGCGACCGAGGGAGCCTCAAGTCCTGGACAGGACTTGCCCAGGAGCCGGCAGCTCAGCTCACGCGAGCAGCTGACTCACAGGGGGCGGCGCCAGGAGTGACGGTGGCAGATTCAAAAGGGCCATCATCGACCACTAACGATCAATTGCCGAGGTGAGTATCTCCAGAGAGGACGCCTTTAACACCGGAGCGGGGGGAAGCACAGCGTCCAGGAGCCTCAGTTCGGAGCGGCAAGAGCGACCGAGGGAGCCTCAAGTCCTCGACAGGACTTGCCCAGGAGCCGGCAGCTCAGCTGACGCGAGCAGCTGACTCACAGGGGGCGGCGCCAGGAGTGACGGCACCAGCCCTCAGTGGGTAAAACCCATCCCAGGGAGCGCGAGCGACCAGGACCGCGGCGAACAGGGCGGGCAAACAGGGTGTGGCACGGCAGTTTGCGCGGCAGTTCGCGCAGGCAGGGCAAGCGGGCAGCGAGCGGGATGGTGAGCACTCGCCTCAGGACCAGGGCCCGCTCTGGGAGCTCTGCCCCGGCGGTGGCCAGCATAGGCACCCAGACAGAGCTGATGAGAGGGGAGGCTGCGGCGCAGACCTCGGACTGCAGAAAGTGCCTCGACTGGTCTCGTGAGGCGGGGGTGCGCGATGGACAGGGCTGCACTCGGTGCGCTCTGGTGGAGGTCCTCCTGCAGCAGGTGGCTGAGCTGCGGGAGGCTATTGGAGAGCTAAAAGATGCCAGGGAAGCTGAGAGGAAGCTGGGCTGCTTGCTCCAGGCTCAAACTGCGCAGGGGCTGCAAACGTCCAGCATTGCTCGTATAGGAAAGAAGGAGGGCAGCAACCCAGGAAGCTGGGAATTAGTCACGAGAAAAACGAACAAAAAAAGGAGGAAGAGGACAATTAACGACAAGGGGCTTCCTCCTAAATCTGATGTCCCCACCCAGAACCGCTTCGCGGTTCTGCAGGGGGCTAATGAGAAAGCACCCACCACACCTAATGAGCACCCTGCTGATGCACCAGTAAAGAGGATCGCTACTGGTGCCTCCAGGAAAAGGAGGAGGGTCATAGTAGTAGGGGACTCTACTTTGAAAGGCACAGAGGCGCTCATCTGCCGGCCTGATCCAGTCTCAAGGGAGGTGTGTTGCCTGCCGGGGGCTCGGATCAGGGATGTTGCTGAGAGGCTGCCTGCTCTAGTAAGTCCTGCTGACTATTACCCCTTCTAGTGGTCCATGTGGGTGCTAGAGATATAGACAGCAGTTGCCTGGAGGATATTAAGAAAGACTACAGAGCCCTGGGAGAGGTGGTTAGGGGCTCTGGAGCTCAGATAGTTTTTTCATCGATTCTCCAGGGCAAAGGGGAGGACCTTAAAAAAGCTAGGCGTGTCTGGCAGGTTAATAAATGGTTAGAAAGCTGGTGCCATAGTCAGGGGTTTGGCTATTTAGAACATGGGGCTCCATTTGGGAGGCCAGATCTACTGGAGGCTGGTGGAGCTGGTCTGACAAAGAAGGGGAAGAGCTGTTTTAGTAGGAGGCTTGCCAGGCTGGTCAGGAAAGCTTTAAACTAGATGTGTTGGGGGAGGGGAGCATTGATCCATCCCAACATTCCTGGTCGGTTGCCAGCACCTGTAATAAGTGCTTGGAGAGATGTAGAGATGTTCCAGCTGCCCCAGCCATTGAGTCGGCTTCATTTGGAGCTCGGCTAAGGTGCCTCTATACAAATGCCCGTAGTATGGGGAACAAGCAAGAGGAATTAGAGATGTGTGCAAGGTTACGGGAATATGATGTCATTGGTATCACAGAAACATGGTGGGATGGCTCCTATGACTGGAATGTCGGAATGGAAGGTTACAGGCTGTTTAGAAAAGACAGGCCAGGCAGACGGGGAGGGGGCGTTGCTATCTATGTCAGTGATAGGCTAGAGAGTATGGAACTCTGTCTGGGGATGGGTGATGAGGTAACAGAGTGTTTGTGGGTCAGGATCAAAGGGAAAACAGCAACGGGGGACATTACGGTGGGGATCTGTTACAGGCCGCCTGATCAAGAGGACTCTGTGGATGAAGCGCTCTACAGACAGATAGGAGCAGCCTCACGCTCGCAGGCCCTGGTCCTCATGGGGGACTTCAACCATCCTGACATCTGTTGGAGGGACGGTACGGCCCGGCACAAGCAATCCAGGAGGTTCCTTAATTGTGTGGAAGACAACTTCCTCTTTCAAGCAATAGAGGAGCCGACGAGGAGAGGTGCCATGCTGGACCTTGTGCTCACCAACAGGGAGGGACTGGTTGGAAATGTAATGCTCCAGGGCAGCCCTTGCTCTAGTGATCATGAGATGGTTGAGTTTGAGATCCTCAGGACGGTGAGAAGAGCGTGCAGCAAGCTCACTGCCCTGGACTTCAAGAAAGCAGACTTTGGCCTCTTCAGGAACCTCCTTAGTAAGGTTTCATGGGATACAGTCCTAGAGGGCAGGGGGGCCCAAGACTGCTGGCTGATATTCAGGGATCACCTGCTACGTGCTCAAGAGTGTTGCATCCCGACTAGAAGAAAGTGCAGCAGGAGGGCCAGGAGACCTCCATGGATGGACAAGGAGCTGCTGAGGAAACTTAGAGGGAAAAAAGAAGCTTATAGAAGGTGGAAGCAAGGACAGGCGGCCTGGGAAGAATACAGGAGCATTGCCCGAGAAGCTAGGGACCAGGTTAGGAAAGCTAAGGCCCAGCTAGAATTAAGTTTGGCAAGGGATGTAAAAGATAACAGGAAAGGATTCTATAGATACGTAGCAAATAAAAGACAAGCTAGGGACAATGTAGGCCCTCTCCAGAAGCTATCAGGAGAACTGGCTACCATGGATTTGGAGAAGGCTGAGGTTCTTAATGACTTCTTTGCCTCAGTCTTCACCAGCAAATGCTCTGACCACACAACCCAAGTCTTGGAAAGCAAATGCAGGGACTGTGAGAATGAAGACCTTAGGCCCACTGTAGGAGAGGATCAGGTTCGAGACCATCTTAAGAACCTGAACGTGCACAAGTCCATGGGACCTGATGAAATCCATCCACGGGTCCTGAAGGAGCTGGCGAATGAAGTTGCTAAGCCACTGTCCATCATATTCGAAAAATCCTGGCAGTCAGGTGAAGTTCCCAATGACTGGAAGAAGGGTAATATAACCCCCATTTTCAAGAAGGGGAAGGTGGAAGACCCGGGGAACTACAGACCAGTCAGTCTCACCTCTGTGCCTGGCAAAATCTTGGAACAGTTTCTCCTGGAAAACATGCTAAGGCACATGAAAAACAATGAGGTGGTTGGTGACAGCCAACATGGCTTCACTAAGGGGAAATCCTGCCTGACCAATTTGGTGGCCTTCTATGATGGAGCCACGGAACTGATGGACAGCGGCAGAGCAGTTGATGTCATCTACCTGGACTTGTGCAAAGCATTCGACACTGTCCCACATGACATCCTTGTCTCTAAATTGGAGAGACATCAATTTGATAGATGGACCACTCGGTGGATAAAAAACTGGCTCGATGGCCGCACGCAAAGAGTTGTGGTAAATGGCTCGATGTCCAGTTGGAAACCTGTAACGAGTGGTGTCCCTCAGGGATCGGTGTTGGGACCGGTCCTGTTCAACATCTTTGTCGGTGACATGGACAGTGGGATTGAGTGTGCCCTCAGCAAGTTTGCCGATGACACCAAGCTGTGTGGTTCGGTTGATACGCTGGAGGGAAGGGATGCCATCCAGAGGGACCTCGACACGCTTGTGAGGTGGGCCGATGCCAACCTTATGAAGTTTAACCAAGCCAAGTGTAAGGTCCTACACCTGGGTCGGGGCAACCCCAGGCACTGCTACAGGCTGGGCAGAGAAGAGATTCAGAGCAGCCCTGCAGAAAAGGACTTGGGGGAGTGTTGGTTGACGAGAAGCTTAACATGAGCCGGCAGTGTGCACTTGCAGCCCAGAAAGCCAACCGTATCCTGGGCTGCATCAAAAGAAGCGTGACCAGCAGGTCAAAGGAGGTGATCCCGCCCCTCTACTCTGCTCTTGTGAGACCCCACTTGGAGTACTGCGTACAGTTCTGGTGTCCTCAACATAAAAAGGACATGGAGCTGTTGGAGCGAGTCCAGAGGAGGGCCACGAGGATGACAAGAGGGCTGGAGCACCTCCCATATGAAGACAGGCTGAGAAAGTTGGGGCTGTTCAGCCTGGAGAAGAGAAGGCTGCGTGGTGACCTCATAGCAGCCTTCCAGTATCTGAAGGGGGTCTACAAGGATGCTGGGGAGGGACTCTTCCTTAGGGACTGTAGTGGTAGGACAAGGGGTAATGGGTTCAAACTTAAACAGAGGAAGTTTAGATTAGATATAAGGAAGAAGTTCTTTACAGTGAGGGTGGTGAAGCACTGGAATGGGTTGCCCAGGGAGGTTGTGGATGCTCCATCCCTGTCAGTGTTCAAGGCCAGGTTGGACAGAGCCTTGAGCCACATGGTTTAGGGCAAGGTGTCCCTGCCCATGGCAGGGGGGTTGGAACTAGATGATCTTAAGGTCCTTTCCAACCCTTACGATTCTATGATTCTATGATTCTATGAAGACTGAGGTAAAGAAGTCATTAAGAACCTCAGCCTTCTCCAAATCCACGGTAGCCAGTTCTCCCAATAGCTTCCAGAGAGGGCCCACGTTGTCAGTAGTCTGTCTTCTATTTGCTACGTACCTATAGAATCCTTTCCTGTTAGCTTTCACATAATGCAACTCTTCATCAGAATGTTTTTCTTTCCGTGTACCTAACTTTTGGGTTTTTGTGCTCAGACACATACAAATGCAACCATCCACTTTTTCTTAGCATAAAATCAATCATCCATCAGTCCCAGCAAATTGCACATAGACCGGTGCTATGCAAGCCCCATAAAACTGCCTATAGAAGCCACACAAGTTTTTACCTTCGATTTTAAATGAAAACAGTTTAAAAAAGTTTAATAACATCAAAGCACCTATTTCCACCACTACCCTTCCCTGCCAAGAATCCCTCTATTGTTTTTAACTGCTCTGCTATTTCAGCTATTGGGTCTTAAAGACATCTGCTACACAGAGGCTTAAACAAGAAATATTGCAAACAAAACCAAATACAGTGGTCAAAAATCTTATGTGGGGTAAATTAAAATAGAAGATATGCCCCTATCCTAGAAGACTCTTGCTTGTACAGCTACAGCCCCAATTCTATACATTACTGTACTACTAACAATAAACCCTCAAGGGTGATTAACAGCAGTGTCTTCCCTTTCAATCAACATAGTTTAACACAGCTTAGCACAGGGAAGAAAGTAACTGGGTTTTCTTTATCAGTTCGTATTTCAATGTTGCACATTGAATTTAAGGATTTTTATGCTACCAATAGGAAGTTGTAACAATCCAAAAAGATTTTTCAGAAGCAGTAACTTACTGCATGCTTAGCCAAAGTGTGTATGGGTTTATTTTTGTTTGATTGGATTTCTTCAAAGTTTTCAGATATTAATAAGCATTCTTGGTGCTTGAAGGAAAAAAACCCCATTCTTTTCCAAAAATAGTTTGTAATAAATAAAAGGTCCCAAAGTCCCAGAAGTGTCAGGATGAATGATGTTTGTGAAATGCTGTTGGACCCTCTAGAATCTGAAGTCTTTCATGACATAGCCCTAGGATCACTGGCTACAGTGGGGGTCCTAGGTGACTCACCATACAAGACAAAAATCAAAGCCTGTGTAATAAAGCCTGTAGGGTGAATGATACGAAGAGTCATCATCTTCAGGATTTTTTCCACAAGACCACTCCTCTCTGCTCACGTTGGAAAATATGTAGTGGGTACATATTTTCCAACATGAAAACCTAGAATATAGAAGAGAAAAGCAGTTTCAACCCTCACCTTTGCTCAGAAGAACTTGTAGTTGGCTGAAAAAGTAGCAAGACAGTTTCGTAACAGGTATTCCTACATGCAACTTACGCAAGTTTGCCCGTTACCTGCAGAGAGAGGCTTAGCACCAAGATGAACAAGCACAGGGGTTTGAGAGGGCTGATCTTCATGTATCTGCTGCTGTATCACCAAGGGGTTTCCTCAGTTCAGAGCATGTAAAGGTAGTTTCTGCTCTTGCCCCCTCCTCTCTGTTGACCTGCCCTGGATACCATCACCAGTTCATTAAACAAATCTCAAATAACATCATATGATATTATATTATAATTATATTAATCATATTATCTTTTGCTTACAAGTATATATGATAGTTACAGCAAGACCCAGGTCAGTCCTGAAAACACTTTTAAAGTGTTTTCACCACCCTGGAGCTCTTCTCATCCAGCTGTTGGGCAAAGTAACCACAGAGATGGCTTAACTACTTTGGGACTTCCTAAAGCAAAGGTGGGATACAGACCAGTGTGAGCTCTGATCACAAACATCTCCTGTGCACAGGGCTTTAACTTATTAGTTGGTTTAAAGGCATAGATTGGATAAGAGAAAGAATAAGGATGTAATAATAAATAATAAGGATATTATTACTGTTATTGATTTCTTTAGTTTTAAAGATAGCTTTGAATGCAAGAATTTTTTTTTAACATCACTTTCCCAATGAACTGCTGCAGAAAACTTTTTCATCAAAACAGCTCAAAGTTGTATGTTCTCTAAAAATCATAGTAGGAACAACAGCAGCAAAAAGATTACATTTTCATTTCTCTACCAAGGTCTACCTGACCTAGATGAAGATGTTAAGATGAATATTCTTGAATAATATGCATGTCTGCGGGGAGGAAAGATGAGCACAGTCAGTCTGAGGTAAATTACCAGCTGCCAAGACCTAAAAATCAAATTTATCAAAGATGCACTGAAGTTTTGTTAATCCTCCAAAAGCCAAGCAGGTTTTAGGAGAGGTTTTGTGAAAGGTAATTGACGCACTCCTGCCTTCAGATGAATTAGGACAGAAAATTTCTGCTTAGTTGGTCTTAAATGATCAGATTCAAAATGGTATCTCAACTTCTACTGTCACCCACTCCCAAGGTCTGTAGAAAGTGGTGCTTCAAAACACTTTTTATCATTTAAGCAAGTATTGTAACTACAATCACACCTGAAAGTCAGCTGATTTTATATTTTCATGTTAGTAAATTTCTGTGTGAACTTTCCAAGTCTGATACTGATTTAAAGTAATCTTTTAAGAGAGTACTAATAAATACGTATGGCATTCATCATCAGAAACATAGCTGTACTTTCTTCCAGATTGCAATTCACCTCTGCAGTAAAAAATATGACTTGAGGCTTTTAATTTCTTCTGTTAAACAATAAATTATGCAGAGGTAAACAAATCAGACATCTGCAGCTTCTGGTCTCAGTTCACACCATGGAAGGAAGACATTTTGTCATGCTTTCGTACAAGAATTGTATTATATTTCCACTTTCAACCAGGACATTGAGTCATCCAAGCTGGATAAAGCTAGATATGAGCAAGAGAATACAGTAAAGTACATAGTTATTTCTTCTTAATATGTTTTTAACTGTTAATATGATTTTAACTGTTTTTAAATAATGATGCTGCTGTCCCTAATAACAATGTGGATCACAGGAAAAGTATCAATATATTTCCACATCTCCTTCAAAGACAAGCTTTGTTGCTGGGAACCCAGCTTGTCATATTTCCATCCTCATGCCAATTACTTCAGCCATAAGACTGACATGACATATTTAGGGAGGTTTTATTTTTAGTTAATGCTCAGCAAGCAAACAAAGTCAAGTCTTGAACTATGAATGAGACAGTAAAGGATACTGCAAACACATCACCGAGTTCAGCACAAGTCAATAATACCAAAGTTATCAAATTTTTTCCTCGTTGTATCTAATTCCCTTAAGGTATAATATTAGTAAATGGAAGTTAAGATCATCTTTCTACTTTTCTAGAGCTGTCTGGAAATTTTCTGTCATGATTTGCTGCTTAGCAAAAACAGTTTCTACAGAATCTTAGTTTTCCGTGGAGTATGCTTTCTCTGATCAAAACTAAAGCGAAATCAGACACTATCATTTAAACTAAAGCTAATTCTTTCACCCATGTTTTCTTATTCAGCAGACTAAATTCAGAACTCAGAGAATCAAACTGGCCCTTGTTTTCTATCCAATTTGCACTTGGCTATTTCGTTATGAATTGAGTAAGTAAGGACTAAAGGAGATGACCTCTAGTTCGTAATTATAGAGTTTGAGATTATATCAAGTCATTTTTTTTCCAGATGAGCTTGTTAATTTTGCTGATAAATACACTTCTTATTAAACACAGCTGAACCACCCAGTCAGAGTCTTCAGCTGGCGCTTTTCAAAACTGCCCCTGGGCTTTTGTGTAACTGAGCACAAGCATGCCCTTCGATATTGAGATGGTGACATTGTCTGTTAGTGTTACAGCCCCAGGAGAGTTATAGATCATCCTAAAGAACTTAATATTCTCAATAGATTAGAAATAGAAAACATTCAGTGAACTAAGTCTGTCTTGGCCAAGGAAGTGTCTAGTTGTGAAAACAAGAGAAAACACAAAGCTAACTGAATTTTCCTTAACCTACAAAAGTCAACACCAGGCAAATATGGAGGACTTAACCCCACCTCAAATAGTTCTTGGTTATAAATACATTCATTATGTACACACAGCTTCACAAAGAATATGGAGGTAAAGTAGATATACTTCTTCATTCTTGTATTTATAATCAAATGCAACATATTACAAAGAGATTTATGAATACAACTTCACTTAGAGTATTGAACACCTATCTCACAGGTCTGTAATTTGAATGCTAGCAGGACTGCCAACCTATCTGCAGCAAGAATATGGTATTTACAAGCAGCTGCTGTTCACTTGCATCTCAACTGTAATGCAAACCCACACACACTCCAGTCTCCCTAACTAGAACTAAATTCAGCTTTTATTATGGTATTTCCATAATGGGGGGAGGGAAGGGGGAGAACCTGAATCCATAAGTATGTACCTGCATTCTATTTTATGCAGCTGTTATTGTTCATGTATAACACACTGAAGTACAAATTCCATTGATAATTCACATTTTTTGTAGTGTTTTGTGGTGGATTGGTGGATTCACATTGAAAGGCACAGAAGTGTCAGACTGAGGATGAATGCTGAAGACAGCAGCAAGACCAGAATTGAACCTGACATTTTACATCAGCAACATTTTATGACAGCAGCGCTGCGGAAAATTGTTCTTAATCAAATCCCAGGTGATGCTCGGGGTGGGGGGTTAATGACAACTCTGTTATCAAGGCACTTCCTCAGCAAAAAGAAGCCCAAGGTTCTTCAGACTAAGGTAAGAATATAACCCACTAAATTTAAATTTCTAAAGCTATGGTAAATTTAAAGCTCATAGAAGGAGAGAGATTGGCTGCAGTGAAAATTAATTTATCTGCATATTGAAAGAGACAAAAGGTAGTCAGAGCAGGACTACTTTTCCTCTCACAGAGCTTGTCCTGCTCACCTTATTTCCACCTTCACCCAGACGTTCAGTCTCAAAGCTGAAAGACTATGAGGTAGCAAAAATGTGGGAAAATAAAAACCCAAGCAAACAAATAAATAATAAAAAAAAAATCCCTCAGCTAATCCATAACTATTAAAAAGAAGCAAACAAAAAATCCACACAAGCCTTGTTCCTATGAAATTTTACTTCAACTTCATATAGACTAAAAGGAAATGCTAAATTGTCCTACAGGCATAATCTTATTTCTAATTGAAATATATGCATCTGTTACAGTACACTGCATTATTAAACGTAACTCAGTAATATAATTTGCCTTAATGAGAACTGTGTAATAACCACAATGAAATATCACATATGATGTTTTAATGGGGATTATGGCATGTTAATTTTAAACTGAACAATAAGGCGTGTAATGTAATCCATGCCCCGCATACAGTTCAACAGCTGCTAATATGTTGGACTGGTTCATACTAGTGCCTGATGTAGATAAGTACTGAGCCTATTACACAGTTGGTTGGTACACCTATTTATGGTGTCAACTACTTTTTCAACACTGAAATGAAGTCATGAGGGCCCCATTCAACACTTTTTTTGGATCGTCTGTGCTTCTACAGCGATGACAACATTTACAGTCCTAGTGTTCTTTCCTGCATCTATTTAAACTTGGGAGCATACAAATCAACATCCCAATATGAACTATATTGTCTGGTCTTTATGAAAAGCTTCAGCTATTCTTAAATAGAAGTTTACTTTTCTTTCCATATGTAAAGATCCAAACTCCAAAGTGAACAGCTGTTGAAGGCAGTTTTCTCACTAAAACACGGTATCAGTGAACAGACCAAGCTGGAACAATTGATTCAGTGATTCCTATACAATCAGGGGACTTCGAATGAGTGAAAAGCAAGACAAGCTCTCCTGAGGTGCAGGCCAACACTGACGTGCTTTCTAGAAAAACTTGGATGCTGGAGGTGCAAATAAAGTAGGATTTGTATTCAAAGGCAACCTCTGGTTTCAGAGAAAACACCACCACAACAGAAAAACTAAACATGCACACAAAACCAAGAACTCAAACCTTGTCAAGAGCTCCCAGAAGAGCCATGCAGAACACAGTACTTCCATTGTAGCAGGGTCAAGCCAAACTGGCTTCAGTTATAGCTAAACCTTGCTCTGCATGGCCCTGGTCATTCTGAAGACACAAAGGGGACTACAAGCCTTGACAAGGTTGATGCTTTCCTTCTCTGTAACCAGTATGTTCAAGCTTGAACCTGGAGTCCCCTTCACCAAGCCCTTTGCTTGAAAATGGCATCAACAGTACAAAAACACCACAAACCCCTCACTGGCATTTAGAAGTAAATTAAGGTCTGTTTCATCACAGGAAAGCTAAGTAGCTGAGTTCTCAAAATTCTTTACTCTCCTCTGCATTTTCAGGTGATTACATGACACGCAGCAAGGTAATGTAAAACAAAACTTCTTTTCATGTAGGAGGTTATTTTAGTAGAGCTTATGACATATCGTGTTTCATCTGAAAAAAACAGAACAAAACAAAAAAACCCCAAAAAACCCCACACACAAAAATATCAAGAAGGACCAAAAAATAATACCACCCCACCCCACCCAGTTTCCCTTCTGGCTTAATTATCAGATGAAATATAGAAATTTTAAAGGTTGTTTCGTTTTGTGGGTTTGGGTTGGGTTTTTTTTAAGATTAAAATATTTAAAAAATGATGAAACATTTTTTACATGGATAAATGCTTCCTTAGATCATTTCCAGAGCTCTAACATGTCTAAAACTACTAGTAAGAGGAAATAACAATTCCTCACAGTCCAACACAGGTGAAATTCAAGCAAGGTTTTTCAATGGTTCTGCCCTTCATTCCGCAGGAATATAGAGCTTTCCAAGGCAGTATCCACAGATATGCTACACAAACCCAGTATGTTCGATATGACTTTTTCCAGTGCCAGTCTAAAGGTTTTTCTTTGGGAAGGGAATCTGAAGCTGTAGAGGACTTGTCTTCAGCTTAAAGTTTCAGGCAAAGAAAGCTGAATTTACAAGAGAGAGAATTTAAAATGAGAAATTCACTTACATGAGCAATTTTGAAAAAGCAATCATGAGGATGGTGAAAAAAATACAATTATCTTTCAGAGACATGATTTTGCTGGGTTTTGTTAATTTGTTTTTAAAAAGTTCTTTATTGAGAGCTCTGGCTCAAAGAGAAAAAAAATTTTAACTGGTAGTTTCCATACTTAAGCAGCAGCTTCCTAAATGTTACCAGTAAAACCACCTACTCCCCTTTCACCTCCCTCCCCAAAATTGCTTGCCTTCTAAGCAATTCTAAGAGGCCATAAATAGAGATGGGATTTGCAACTTCTTACTTTTTATTCCCACACTGCAGGCTGAAAACAATGAGCCAGAGTGAAGAGAGGTTTGTATAGGGAACTGCACTAGACATAGAAAGCCACCAGTTTACCCACCTCAGAGCCACAAAGCTCCTGAGCTACTAGCCTCAACCCAGCTAGGCAACCTCCCCGTAAAAACTCCCCAAATGCATCTGGATTGTGGATGGTGGACATGGTACAAGATGACTTTCTTCCATTCACAGAGTCCTACTTCCACTCAAGGTTCTTCCCTGTGTTCAGAGACATTAGGAGAGGTATTCTTGAGTTGACTCATCCTGTAGACCCTCCTCAGCTTCCCCAGGCACACTGCATTGCACTCAAGCACAGCTCTGAATAAACTTAATGGCTGTTTTGAATGATTTAGGATTAAATGAACAGGCCATAATGTAGTTAAACATGCCAGGAATGAACAATGCAGAATGTGAGTGCCTACTGCTGTCAGGAATTAAAAAGGGAGGCTGCATGAATGTTTATTATTTGCATGAGCAGCTGGTTACTGTAGAAGGGGAAAAAAAAAAAAAGCTCTTTGGAAACATGTTTGACTTCTTGTACAAATATTGAGCATCTGTACATTTTCACTACTGATACAGTCAATGCAAGAATAGGAGCATCCAAGACAGCAGATTTTCTATTACATAATTCAGAGAGTATGTGTTTTCTGTTAAAAAAATATATGAACGAAAGATAAAATTCATGGGACCCAGTCCTTGTGGTTTCCCCTCAGACACACTTTGCACCCTTGATACTTGCATGCACTGAACTCTATCACAGGTAAATGGCAACACTAATAATCTAAGCTTTCCTTCACTACTTGACTTCCAGCTTCTGGAGCACCTGAACCTCCTTTGACAAGGACAGGGCAATAGGGAGCAAGTTAAATAGGAACCATCTTAGCTGTATCCTTCCAACCCTAAAGCTCCGGGCTGACTGAGCATCATACCTTCTCCACAAATATCTGGCCTTTGGGAAAGAAACTGCAAAGAGACGTCATCCAGGACTGCAGTTCTCTAATAAAACACCTTTTTAAAGAGAAGCTTATTTCTAGTTGAAGCACATGCACAACAACATAGAATACTTAATCACAAACAGGATCTCATAATCTTCTAAGTTTGGCACAAGTTGTTTTCTCAGTGGTGCTATATGTCCAAGAAAAAAAATGTTTTCAAAAAGGTTCAATTTTGGTTTTCATGATATGCAACCCACTTGGGTAACACTGGCAGAAGTTGTTATTGACATATTTCCCCCTCACTGGCAATTCCCTAATAATTATAATGCAGTTATTTCATAAAAATAAAGAGAAAAAGAACCTTTCCTTTCTCTAGAGAGAGAGATAACCCAACCAAAAAGTAAACATAAAAAAACAACAAACACAAACCAAAACCTTAAGTCTTAACTGTGGAGACTTTCACCACTTCGGCCAAAAATTCAAACACTTTAAATAAGTTTAACACACACACAATAAAGTAACACTTGGAACAACTTCTGAAACAGCTCAGAGGGAGTTCGACACACTAAAAAGGTGTGATTTCACCTCCATAGTAGAGGGAGATAGCAGCTGGTTTTTAAGTATATTAAAATTTTGCATTTGCTCTTGAAGCATTGTCCTGCTAAAAGACACCACCATAATACAAAGGTACAGTGATAACATAACCATGCTTCATCAAGGAGGAAAACAGTTACAGAAGTGATACATGTTCAAATGCTTTGGAATAAAGACTCACTAAGTATAATTTAAAAGAACATAAAAATCTATTGAAAGTCAGCTACTATGATTTAAAATGCTTAAAAATGAACAACAATAAATTCACTTAATATTTTCAGCAAGTCCTCTGTTGCACCCTCATTATTTCCAGTCTCTTACACTACAGCATCAAGATACTAACTACAACAATTTAGAATTATAGAGTATTGTGCTTTAAGGATTTCACAAGTGATTTTCCTCTATGTATCTCCTTTCATTTTGCAAGTTGATAATTCTGTATCAGCAAGATGGGTTTTGATCCTATCTTTACCCTTTCTCAGACAAAGAAGTGGCTGATTATATTCTCTGTAGGTATCTTGATGATCGGCCTTAAACTTTCTTCAAATAGGATATTCTCAGTAAGTCACAAACGGAGCAAGGCTTTACTGTAGCACATCTTGTCCCACCAACAGGCTTCAAGATTGAAGGAAATAAAATATGAAACACCAATAGGAAATATTCAACAATTCACTGTGCTAAGGACCTGACTTGCTCTAATAACCCAATCTGGAAGTAATAAATGCAAGTTATATTGCAACAAGATTTAAATTTAAAAAGGCACACACCCTCCACTGTAGGACAAAGATGGTGCTGCATGACATGCTATGTATCTTTCCCTTTGGAAGATTCACTGGTGATTTTCTTGCCCCATGTAGCCTGGATGCATTTGGATGAAGAAACAGACTGTTCGATCAGAATAAACACTGCTCTATCAAGAACCAACATATAAACACAATAACCAGTGGTCTCTCTCAACTAGCAAGCATCAAAAGGGCTGCAGATTGTTTAAAGCAAAAAGTTCAAGAAGCAATACATGCTTAAGAGAGCCCTTGTGTTGGACACAGGAAACACCACAGATCTATCCCTTTCAAAACATTTCCTGGCGTTTCCCTGCCCACCTGCTACAGAGGAATAAAATGAGTTATTTAAACTTCCCTCTAAATTTGCACATTCTTGTTCTGGCTTTATAGTCTGGATTCCTTTCATCCACTGCTTTAATAAAACATGGTTCAATGATATCATGTCCAACTTCCCATCGATGAGCTTGTCTGCATGCTTCAGGACAAAACTGCAGCTGCAAGAGGTCGAAGACACACATAAAACACTACAAGATCCGCTGATGGTGCATCTATGACCCAGGCATGGATCTGTACTGCTGGAAGCTCCTCCCCCAAACAGCACACATAGTCTTTCAGAAACATCTTACCCTTGGGCACCAATAAAAAACACTAGTCAATGAGTATTCCTAATGAAGCTAAAGGAGTTACAGCTAGCATAGGAATTATTTAGGTGAAAAATAAAAGGAGGGATGGATTAGTAGTAGCTACCCGATTTTCCATTTACCTAATTAAACAGCTTTAGAAGCCAGAGAAGTATTTTTCTACATTTCCATCACAACGTGACTGTCTTCAACTGGCAAATTAGTTAGCAAGGACTGTTCTAGCAGGCACTCAGTTTAGGTTCCAAGTGCAGCAACAACTACATAAATCAGTCATAACAACTTTTTGGAAGAAAACTAACCTAATTACACTCTGAAAGAATAAGAGGAGAAAGAGGGGGAAAAAAACAAAACCAAAAACACCCAAACAACTTATTTCATGGACATCATTTCTTTTTTTCACTGTTCAGTGAGCTTCTACTACAACAAATTCATACTCTCCTCCCCAAACTAGTCATTTACCTTCTAATCTTCATGACTTCCCTTTTACTAATAAATATTGCAAGAATTGCATGCTGCTACTTTCTCTACTGATGCAGCTCACTTATTGCCTTACCAACTTTTATTACAGATGAAGCTTCCATAATTCACTTCATTTCCATTCCCAGTTCCTTTTGCTAATAATAGGCATAATTTCCACTTTTTCTTGGGGGAGCAAATAGAATATCTTCTTAGTATGCCTCATTATTTTTTGACAGTCATCTCATTCAGTGGCATAAACTCTTCGAGCCTGTGCTCCTGCTGTTTTTGTGTGCACCACTACACATTTGAAACCTCTTTGGGCTGTGGTACTTGTACTGCAACCTCTGAAAAATTCATTCAAAAAAAGAAAAAAGAAATACCTGAAAAGAAATACCTGCTGCTTGTCCAACTTGTGGCAAACATTCAAAAAAAACCAAACCCCTAGCCCCCAAGTAATTAAGTAAGACAGCTTGAACAATTTAAAAATTAAAAATGCATTTTATTATTTAAACATTTCATAAAAAGAACACAAAATCTCTGCAGCAGACAGATTTGAGGTACAGTCAGAATGCCAAATGCCCAGTATGCTGTTAAAAAGAAATAGGACTTTCCTGTATTTCGTACAATATAAATTTACAAACTCTCCACCACAAGGAGGAAAATTGCCTTGTGTTAACCTTACGCACAGGGTTCTGGAACAAAGCTTTGGTCACAGCTTGTGAACCCCCAGCTTTGTAGCCATCACAAATTCACTGCCAGCATCTACAGACTTATCTTTTAGTTCAAACCCAGAGAGATCAGCTAGTAATTTTGTGCTATTCTACAAAATATGCAAATGCCTCCTCCCCACCTGACCATTAGTAAGTGTGACCATGTTACTAATGAAGTAGCTCTGGAAGAAAGGCACGGAGTTTGTTTTGGTTTGAGGTTTTTTTTATAAGAGATGAGAAGAAAAAATGGATAGCAGGACAGACCCAGATGAGCATCTAACCTCCTTGATTCCCCCCTAGGATTCATTTACTCACAAATATCTACTGCCAATTTATGATTAAAGAACATCATCTTTCAGTGAGTGGACAAACCTACAGCACCAGGACAGATTTCTTCGCGTCTTGAAATATGTACGCTGCCCTGAGGTTGTGCCTCATTTCTAGATATGGTGGCACTGTTCTGAAAATGCTACCACCTTCATTCACAACAGCAAGGACAAAAGTGGGCAGAGATAAAGATGATTCGCTTGTGCTTTGACTTGCATTTACAGTGAGAAAAGAGCAAACACAGAACACTAACACATTTCGTTTGCCTCAGCTCCCCCTATGCTGTGTTCAGGTTCCCACCTACATTTGTCAGCCATGCCTACAGAGCACATAGCGGTCAGTCATCATACTGACTGCAGCCCTGCTTTGGCTTCACACACCTAAGTGGAATTGTCTCTCTTAGCACATATTTTTGCAGATTCAGCTGTCTCATATGTTTCCTGCTGTTTCTAAAATACTTAATTTCAGATACACTTCTCCTTACGCCCCATGGAAGTGTCAGCTTTTCTTTCCTCCTCCTGAAAATGGCTTTTAAAACTCTGCAGAGTTCTTTTGGCCTTTTATTCTTTTGCAAATTAAGGCTGGTAACCTATTTGAGGCTGAAGACAAGAACATGGAAGTTAACAGCTTTCCCCACTGCTTTCTGAGCACCAAAGTGTCTTTATCTCTAGCTATTATATGCCTATCTTGATTGGTTTTCACACAGATCCCATTAAAAGTTATAGTACTAAGCATTCATGCAGGATGTACTTAATAAGATACCCATAGTTAGATGAGCTTAATTTCCCTGACAGATCACTTCCAGACCCACACCGTATGTTATTATTCAGAGACCAACACTTCGCAGCAGCTACACAAGCTCCACACACTTCACAATGTGCCTCCATGCTCAAGTCAGATTCAACCAGTTCAAAGCTAATTTTCCAGGAACATCAGAGACTTTGACTAAACAATCAGCTCTTGAATACACCCCAAACACCACCTCCCACAACAGTTTTCGATCAAAATGCCTGCCCCTTGTGTCATCTTAGAGCTATCAGTCTTCAGGTCTAACTGACCCCAAGGTAACAGGGCATTTCCGAGATGCTGCAGGATATCACAGGACTGCACAAAGAGACATAAAACATTTTCCAGCCAGCAGCTGCTGCCACCTGGGGCTTTTTACTTCTGAAAACCACTACATTTCCCACCAAGTAGCTCCACTCAGAAGAAAAGAACCACAACACTAACCTTGTACAGGTTCAAACCTCCTCTTGAAATCTTACATTGGCAGATTATTCCACTTTCTCACCAGTTTCACTGCCACACCTCAACAGCTTCCTCCTCAGGGCTACTCTCTACAAAACTCCCCCAACACTTGTGCTACCCCAGCAGGTGAAACCCCTCTGCATGCCTAGGTCTCTGCAGGTGTAAACAGCCACCTGGTCACAGCTGAGCAGAGGTAACTGGCCCACTCTTGCAATCCTGTCAGTATAGGCCAGACCAAAGGCCTAGAGCATCCCAACTGTCATAAAGTAAAATTTCTAACTTTTGCCCTTTTGTTTTGCAAGCACTTCCATTTTTCTGCTCCTTATAATAGCCACAGGCTTCCTGAGCAGATTGGGGCAGCAACAAATAATTAAACTCCAATTTATTGTTTGTGGGGTACTTGGATGCCTTTTCTCACGCAAAGTTTTACCTAGCCTTTACCTACCATTACATTACAAACTACAACACTATCACAGGAATGACTGGAATGGAAATATCAGATCTTAGCCACAGCCTGGGGAGTCCTTCAAAGTTGGACACCTGAAGAATTGAGTGAAGCAGTATGGGACTGGGAAGAAAACTTCTTAGCAGTGTATCTTCCTAAAGCATTGGGCAATGACAGCATTAACAAGGCACATTTCACTTATGTCCCATATGATTCCAGCATTCATTATGTGAAACTAATGAAAACTTCTGCGCTTTGGACTGCACTGCAGCACTAGAGAGCAGCAGCCCGTATTTACTTTGCAGTGTCCTATCTGCAAACCAGCACCTCAACAGCAAACTTAAATCTTGAACATAGAATACCAAACACCTCAAGAAGCTACTGTGCCACAGGAAGAGACCACAGAAATTTGGGTCATGCAATAACATGAAATCTTCAGGTGAGCATTTCTGCTTGTTCTCTGTGTCTCTGCATACTCAGTGAGATTTTTACAATAGTTGTCTTGCCTTCATTTTTCCCAATCCATTTTACTAACCTTTCTGCATTACCGCTTACAAGATTTGAGAAAGGACATTTACCTCTGGATCCAATCCAAAACCACACTTAAGCATCCTTGCAATGTGACACAAGTAGTCTAATTGCAGTCAGTGAAACAGAGCACACACCTAATTTTTCAGAACACCAGCTGCCAAGTAAAGTCCTGTCTGTTTTCTACTTATTTTATGAAATTTTAAAGCAAAATTAAAACTTCATTCCTTCTTGATATTCTAAAATTTTGCTATTCCATTCCAAATAAATACAACACCAGACGACCGAGCTTTATGACAGAAAGGAAACATTGAATAGAGAAATGCAGAAATGCTGGCTTATTTTCTCCCCTCTACATCAAACTGTACCACTCTGAGTTGCTGGAGATTCTTTCTTTGTCTCTGTTCTTCTTAGAGGCAAATTCCCTGTTAGGACTTCATCTTTCATGATGCTCTGAGGGAAACAGTAGTATAGTACACTATGAGGGATGAAACTGAGCCAGCAACCCTGATCCAAGTAAGAGAATAAGCACTATGAACCCGAAAAATCCACCTTTGTGATACACCAAAGCATGCGTATCTGAGCATTTAATACATGTAAAGCATTTTGAACAAAATGCTTCTCTTAATGTTCCTGGAGAAAGAATATTACATAGATGAGCTTCTGGGAAACTTTACTTTCTATTGAAGAAAACCCTCAGACAAGGATATTTCAGTCTGAAAATATTTTTAATGTACAGAATATAAAATCCAGCACAGAATATTAAAAAGGCTGTTCAGTCACTCTTTTTTTAAAAAAAAAAAAAAAAAAAAAAAAAGGATGAGGTGAGGGGAAAAAAAAAAAAAAGAATCCACTTAAAAGAATCACAAAGGCTGAAATGCTAAGTGATATTGTCAACAGGCTATAGCAAGTACGTCCTGAATGCATTTCATTTGCTGTATGCTTGGTTGTTCCCAGCTTGCTTTATATATGTGCTATAAGAATTTTTTCCAAGTTATTTTTACCAAATTTACATAGAAATTATAGTAAGTAACCCTATGACATATGTAGATATTCACACATGTACTTCTTAGCTTGCTTGGCTCCCAAATACTGTATCTGATATTTATGAGATAGACAGCATGAAGGCAAAGGGAAAAGACATTTGTAGCTTCAGCTAGCCTCCAACTGTAATTATTCACTCCATCTCTTATCATTCGTAAGTTCCCATCCCCCTCTACTTTCTCAGGCATTGAATACTTACTGTCTTCCCTACAATTGAGAGCTTGTTAAGGAGACTGCTGTTGTCCAGAGATGTTCAAGTTTTTTTAAAGCTAGAAATTTATTCTTCTTTCATTTGCACTTATTCTTGATAAAGATCAGGATTTTCCATTCTTTCCCTCTTTTTTTCCTTGCCTTCCTTTCCTAATACAAGCAACAATGTAGTCTGAGGTCTGCATGTGAATTAAATCATCCTCAGTTAGCAGATACTTCCATAGAAATACATGGTTCAGATATGCTGTTAGGCTGAGAGACTGATTCTTACAGCTCCGTAACCTGTCCTGTCCAAGTAATGCTGTTGAAGCACATGTGCATTAATGTACGGGGGGGAAGGAATTTTCCCACTCCTGCAGTGATCTGTTTTGGCTGTGAAACAGGATATTATTTATAAAGCAAAATGATCATACTCCAAACATGAGGATTTTTCTTCAGCTCCGCTGAAGTCAGTACATGACATATTTCAGTGTAAGAATACGTTCTGTTCTTCTTGGTTACAGTGATAGATGCTTTCATAACATGTTAGAATGTGTACCTAATCATCTAGAGATAATGGAAGTTATCATACGGCCTCCAACTCTTGTAAATTACTTTCTTGGTAACAAAGAAAATAATTTTCCTGGTCATTTCTCCCTCACTGTGTAATTTTGAATTTCATGGATCTCCTTATTCCAGATCTGTTTCCTTTCCTCTGTACTTATTAGAGTCCCGAACTGATATTGTGCATGATAGCTAGGTAGGTCAAAGATAAGTCTACTCATAGATTTGCCCATAAATTCTAACAGCTACAAAGTTGCATCTACTTTCTGATGATCTGCCTCCTTCTGAAGCTCCATCTTTGATCTGACATAATATTCTACAGATTCATATTAAGTAAGACCGTAAGTAGAACATACACATCACTGAAACTTAAAAATGATGATGTCTTTTGGGATCTTGACATGTCTGATTGCAGGTAGAATGAAACTATTTTATACTCACTTCAGTAATCACTGTAAAGAGATGTAACACAGCATTTTTTTTTCTTTGTTAGTTACTTCACTTAAAGAGATATGTTTTCTTAATGCACAGAAGATCTTTTCCACCAAAAAAATTGAAGCAATGTAGCCATGCTGGATTAATTCTCGGCTGTGATATCCATTAAGAGAAAAACAAATAAGCTTTGGGGGAAAAAAAAAAAAAAAAAATGAATACCCTACTGACACACTGTAAGAGCACAGCTGAAAATACAACTGTGGCTCAGCTGGATCATCTGTGGTTCTTTGTGTTTCATGGATCAGGACAGTTGCAACTTCAAAAGGGAATTCCTTTATTTATGACCCAGAAAGTTCACTAGTAGTTTGGCAGTGGAAAACCTTCTATGGGAATATGTGGCAATTTCAGATGGCTGTGCACTTGGTTCAGAAATTGCAACGTCTTGATTTTTGGCACTGTTCCTTTCTGATAAGCCCTAGATGACTGTTTCACCATAATAATTTTCACAGTTACTCACACGGACTTTGTGCAATTATTTTCCTGGTGTGCATTTTGTACTTTTCCTCCCTCTAACTTTTTAAAAAAGGAACAATACTGGTAGGGTTAATAACTCCCTACTAAACTTCAAAACTTTCTAGCTTTTCACATGAGCTCTGCATATTGCTAGTTAATCTGAATTTATTAATAAATATGAATTACAGACTGTATTTTCACTTGATTGCTAGTCCTTATCTGTAACTATAACATGTAAAGACTCCTCCCTGCTAAAAGTGCAATGGAAATTAAAGCTAAGAAATACACTGGTTTTTTTCCAAGACAGCAGGAAATATATATATACAACAACTTGACAGGCAGTAACTGCTCTAAAGAAACATGAAAATAAGAGTCAGTTGAAATGAGTGGTATTTACACAGACAAGATGTTTATTTTACATTGAATTATTTGCCATATGCAGTTATGTGAAATAGATCCAATTTAAATTCCCTGAATGAAGTCAACCCACACATAACATACTGTTCAAGATCATGGTGGATTTTCCCCTGAAGAAACCATGAATATAGCTATACCATCTTAATTATTTTGCTGCAGGACACGAAAATATCAGAAAGATAAATTTAATCCTTACCAAACAGCTTGAATAACTCCATTCAGGAAAGAGGAAATGAGATTAGGGAAGAAAGCAAACTCCCACACCAGAGGCACTTGCTGCCACTCCTTTGTCTTATCTCAAAATTACACTTCCAATTGCCTGAAATGAGTATGACCAAAAAAGCCCTGAATTTGTGCATAGTATTTATTAATTATGAGATGCCAGTATAGGAGGAAACACAGGTTAAAAATGAGAATGACTCTGAAAGAGAATCTTCTCCTGGATTGCTCAAGCCATGAGTACCTTAGAATCATAGAATAGTTAGGGTTGGAAAGGACCTTAAGATCATCTAGTTCCAATCCCCCTGCCATAGGCAGGGATGCCTCACACTAGACCACGTCACCCAAGGCTCTGTTCAACCTGACCTTGAACACTGCCAGGGATGGAGCATTTACCATGCTGCTTTGGGCAACCCATTCCAGTGCCTCACCACCCTCACAGTAAAGAGCTTCTTCCTTATATCTAACCTAAACTTCCCCTGTTTAAGTTTGAACCCATTACTCCTTGTCCTGTCCCTACAGCCCCTAATGAAGAGTCCCTCTCCAGCATCCTTGTAGGCCCCTTGTAGGCCCTGGGTGTCTTTGGACATCCCAACAGCACAGCCTCCCTCATGATCTGAACTAGCCTTAAACTAGGCAGCAGGAAGCAGGACTTTTGGGATCTTAAAAACACAAGCATCCAAGATATAATTATCTGAGTGAAGATGAGATATGTATTTCTCAAGATCCTTTCTCCCATTTTCTGATCATTTTATTTCCTTATTGATAGTATTGGTAGGATCAACTTTTTGCCTTTTGCCATATTTAAATTAGAAAATTATATTTGCTGCAGAGGAGTGCGAAGAGGCAACTAAGAAAATAAAAAGGGAAGAAAGGCAGCAGAAAGCAAATAGCGCTGTGCTCTTTTGAAGTGGATCTGAAGTTCCATGTCTACAATCAGAATCCAAAAGCAAATACAGAAGCCCTAGAATGCACTTGTCTATTTGCAGTTAGAGCAGTATAAAAGAAGGGACTTGGGACATCTTGCATGGACATTCTTCAGTGAAAATTTGTTGTCGATTCCAGACAGAATTGTAAGTGTCTGAAGCAGCTATCTGATAACATCAAATGATTGAAGGAAAGCAATTACAGATATAAAAGACCTGAATAACAGAATTGATGTTTGGCATTATTCAATGTTTCTCCTTGCTTTTGGTGGTACTACAAAGGCAAAACCCAAGAGATGTTAGTAACAGGTGGTAAGAAACCTCAAAGGCCCTCCATATCAGTGAATATATAACCAATCTAAGGAGGGACTTCTCTAGAGGCTAGCAGAATAGATCCTACCCCACTGTTGTCCAAGCACGTAGTTAATTTACTGTGTATTTTCACAGTGTTTTTTCAATGAAATTGCTATGTACACAGTCTATCCTGAAAGCCACTCGAAAGTCTAACGGTGTCAGATGTGGCTACCCTTTACTATCTTCACACTGAAGACACGTAGTCTTATTTGCAAAATTTACAAGCTAAACTTAAAGATCATCACAACTTTCCAAGTAAGTGAGCTTGCTCTGAAACTAAGGATGGACATAACTGAAGCAGAAGGTAATCTTTCCATCTTCCCTCTACTGAAGTGTTACGAGACTGTTTTAAAAATAAACCGTCTGTTCTTCCTACAAACAGTAACAGTAACTCACATTAATACAGTTACAACTAAACAAGCTTCTTTTGAAGAAAACAGAGAGGTTATGTCACTACAAACCTAGGAAGAGAAATTAAGATATGCTCAGTGCTTTGTCACTTTTCACACTTAATAGACTGAATATTGGAACAACAGTATCTGTTAATAGGTTTGTTAATTACAGGTGAAGAACTCATTAGAAAAGAGTTACACTTATCACCCAACAATTTGAATGTGCATGTTCCTCAAAAAATAAATCAAACATTCACTAAAGCAGGGTCATATTTATTGCTTGGCTACAGCAAAACACATATAAAGGACCTATTCATTGGATGGGAATCCCTTGTGCAGGGGTACTAGGGCTGTGTTTCAAAGCAGGTCACTCAGGTAATTTGAGGTCACCCATTACCTCTTGGAGATAAACAATCCAAGGATTTTTGGCCAGTGTGGTAATTATGCTCTTTTTTTCTTGTATATGATCTTTATGTATTTTTAACGCATATGAGTAAGAGACAATCATTCATATATCAAAAACTCCTACCAGGTTAATTGGAGAAGAAAAAAAAAAGGGGGGGGGGGGGGGGGGGGGGGGGGGGGAGAAAACCTCACCAAGTTCTCCAGAATTACGCATTTTACTTACTGGGTTCATTTCTTATACTGCAGACAAATAACCTCTTTTAAGCCCCACTGGCCAAAGATGTCATTCATCCGCACAACCTGTCACCACTTGCCATCTGGACATTTCCTCTCGTACTGGGCAAAAAGGATCTTGCACCTCCCCTGTTGTCAGCTCCAGACCAAGTCAGCTGGTCCTGCTCCAAGCAGCTCAGCAAGCCCAGACAGGTTGTACCACTGTGGTGAAATCCCTCCAGCTGCGCAACTGAGAGAAAGGCAGCATCCAGCACAGGGGCGCATAAAAGAAGAAAGGTGCTGGTGTCTCCAGCTGGCACAGCTGTTTACTATATGAAAGTCTGTTCAGTGCATTAGACGGTAATGATGAACTGAAAAAAATTATAGGAGGTTATGTGTTGAGTAATAACTGAGATTCTGCTCCTGGCTCTACCCCTTCTTCTTCACAAGGGTCAAGACAATTCATCGATTTCCTCCTGAATAAAAATGGGATTAACAACATCTATTAATTTACCTTAGAGTTACAGAAGTGATTAGTTAGTATCTGTGTAGTAATGTGAATATGTCAAATGGGCAATAAAGACTAAGTATGCTTCCCACCTCCATCAAGAGGCAGCTCACACCCACCTGTAATATATGAAATATGTATTTAACATTTTAAAGCTTCCTTCATAAATCACTCCCATTTGTCCAGAGGAACACAGATTCTTGAAAAGCCCTTAGTGGCAGACATACAAAGACCCCAAATACAGGAACTGAAGCAAAACTTGACACATTCAAGCAGGAATCTTAGATTCTCATGAAATTTGGTACTGTCATATTCCAGTTTGAGAGTAAGGAAGAAAATAACCTATCCATTATGGGGCTATAAGCACAAACATCATATTGAATATAGGGGGTTTTCCTCCTGTGTGTCTCATTATTTCACTTGGGAAGGTTGGTTTTTTTTGTTCCCCACACACAAAAAAGAGGGGAAAATTCAACTTAAGTTCTGTATTGTGCAGAATATTGGTGAACTTGCCTAAAGTCAACCTTTGTCTATCTGCCATCATTAAAGGATTCATTTTATGGCTAACAAGCTAATAAATAAAAAAGTATAATGCAGTAGCCTTCCATCTAAGGGAAGCTTCCTATATATTGTTCCAAAACTACTATTGCATTAATGAAACCATTATTACTAGCCACAGCCTAAGTGCAATTAATGTAAATGCCATGAAGATTCTACTCATATTTTCCCCACAACTTAATTAGGATTGTGAGAGTTTTAATAGCTCTGCACCTCTTTCCCCTAAATGAAGAAAATCTCATTGTCCTTGTAATTCTTACTTTCATTACAGCAGCATCATGAGAGATGGATTAGGTCTCTAATGAGCCTTTCAAATGAACAGACCCATGAACTTGCTGAGGCACTGTAGTAAGAAATGTACATTAGTTAGGCTTTGGCCTTTACAAATTAGGAAAAATTCAATGTGAAAATTTCCCCCCTTCATTTTCCCATAGTGTTTTGAAATGCAGGATGTTTAGAAAGTAGGAGAAAACAGTCCCAAGAACAACTGCGTCAAAGTGTGGCATCCATTATCCTCAGTGTCCTCCTTTTTCCTCCTTCATGTTTTAAGGCTACTGGATTAAAGATTTTAAATCTCGTTATGCTAAAACTATGCATTAAGTATCTTCTTGCCATTGCATTCTATTTATTCTTAAAGACAAATTTCCTCATATAGCTGCAAAAGCAAAGGCTAAGAGCAGGGCTACAAACATGCTGGGTTTTCTATTAATGAGAACTTTTGCCCATGTTAGAAATCCATGTTGGGGCAGAATCTATAATTCACACTAGAAATCTGCAGAATTGTGTGATTTAATGTCCATCAAACTTAACTGCAATGCAACAGGGGACATCAGGTACAGAATCAAGAAATTCTGTTTTCTTGACCTTAAGAGAAACCCACTGGAAAGATCAGCCACTGAAGTAAAAGACTTTGTCTTACAGCATGACCTGTGAAATCTTAAAAACCCAATGTTTTCCCCCATACACTTTGTAGGGTGAATTTCACTCAATCACAACACACGCAATGCCTACCCTACCTAAACCCCAACTCTGACCTAAAACTCTTCAATTCTGATAGAGCTTCAAATTTTTCTAATACTGAGGAAAACTACGTACAGTACCTCTGACTACATTTGTTCATATTATTATGAATATTCATATTGTATTGTTTACATTAATACCAAAGGAGATGTGTGAATGAAAAAATAGGTATGAACAGATGTAAAGACATGGGGACTGTACCTGAAAATAAAAGTCACCATATATTCTGACAAAAGAAACCCCTTTGTTCTTCTCCAGTCATTCCTTGGTGTATGGGTGTTCAACACCCATCCGTAGCTAAGCCGCTTAAAAAGAAGTTTTATCTTGAAATAATTTCTGCAGCTAGAAAGAACAAACTTCACCTTGGCAGAGAAGACAAGCTGACAAAGGTTTCCCTGGGGCAAGCCTGATGCTGATTTTCGTGATGCATGAACTTTTCCACAAGGAAATTGCCGGGCAGCCCTGTGACAGCCGCCAGCTGGGCGAGACCTACACACCCTTAGCCCTTCATTTGCATTTCTATTGCCTCTGTGCCAGTCTCTATAGACAAGGGCAGAGCCCATCTTCAGAAGTTTAATCCTGACTACTGAAAAGATACAGTAGCAGGATGGAACACACAGGAATTCAAAGGAGTATTATGGTAAACATGGGCAAAGACATAGGCCCGTGATGCTTTTAAATCCATACAAGGTCAAAGTCTCCATGCACAGCCTTGGTAAAGATATTCTGACAGGATCCCACCACGGTGAGACCAGAGGCGGACCTAGCAGTGTGCCTGCCTCTTCTCTGTGAAGCACCTCCGCAGTCCTAAATGGGCTTCCCACCTGAAAAACTTTTTGTTTCAGATAAATTAGAACAAAGAACTTCTTAAAGTAAAGAAAACTTGAGATTGTGACTAACAAATCTCCCCATGTTTTCACAGTGTCCTAAAATGGACAGGTTAGAGCCTTAGGCCTGTTGTCAATCTAGCATGTAACTAAAACTTTATCAACCTCTGTGTTACAAACATTTTTTTCCACTATCTTCTCTAGGTCTCTAGAAAAAGCCTGTATTCCCATTAGGGCATGGCTGCGTGTCTGACAATTGCTCTTCTAAGTGGACTGCAATATTACAGATGTATGATTGTGCTCCCCTAGCAGGTTCTCTACCTGCTTGTCCCTCTCCTACCCTTTGCTCCAGCTGGTTCAGCTGTACTGCAGGGAAGAATCAGCCCCTCTCTTTCCTCCTCCAAAGTGCAGAGTCAGGACAAGTAGCCTTCAACACTGCTGTCAAGCCATGCTTTACAAATCACGAGAAAAATCATCCATATTGTTCCTTCAAGATTTGGAAGTTCATTGTTTTTAGGCAACACAGTAGGATTTGAAAATGTCCTAACAATGAACATGAGATTTAAAATGGCCCTAAATATGAAAGATGAAATGATACAACTGCTGGCAGCTGTTTCAAAATTATTTCCAAGCAGCAAGCCTGTATCAAAAAAACCCCAAAACCCCCCAAATAAAAAAAAACCCACAAACCCAAAAACCACAAAAAAAAAAAACCAAAAAAAACCCACACACACACAAACCAACCCCCCCCCCCCCCAAAAAAAAAAAAAAAAAAAGGAAAAAAACAAAGCACACCAGGTTTTAATCAGGAAAAAATAATTTTCTACTGGAGAAAGGTTTCACAAATGTACTTCTTATACTATTCATTTACCCTGATAAAGGCTTCCCAAGCAGTAAGATACAACCTGGCCAAGTTGTAAAAACACATTTTTCCCTGAGTTTGAGAACCTGCTGAAGCAAGCCCAGAGGAGGGCCACAAAGATGATCACAAGGCTGCAGCACCTCTCCTATGAAGACAGGTTGAGTTGATGTTTGTCAGACTGAAGAACAGAAGGCTCCATTGAGATCCTAGAGCAGCCTTCCAGTACCTAAAGGGTGCCTACAAGAAATCTGGAGAGGGACATTTTACAAGGGCAGGTAGGGATAGAAAAAGGGATAATTACTTTAAACCAAAGAATGGCAGACTTAGAATAGATCTAAAGAAAGACATTATTCACTGTGAGGGGGTGAAGCACTGGAACAGGTTTGCCCAGAAAAGCTGTGACTGTTCCATCCCTGGAAATGTTCAAGGCCAGGCTGGATGGGGCTTTGAGCAACCTGGTCTAATGGAAGGTGTCCCTGTCCCTGGCAGGGGGGTTGGAACTAGATGATCTTTAAGGTCTCTTTGAACCCAAACCATTCTATGATTCTATGTGGAATTTAATGTTAAAGAAGGTGCTTTCTTCAGCTTTCTGAATGGGAGATTAGTGTCCTGTTGCCCTCTGAAGACAGTGTATTTTAGAACAATGGCACTTGTCCGTATCAGGGGATGAAGAGTAATGTGAGAGAGAAAACACTGTGATGAAGGTAGGTAGTATTTAAAAAGTGCTTCTTATCTCAAGAAAATTTAAGGTTCTCACATACACTGTAATCAAGCCTGTGGAAACCTTGCCTCTAGTTTAAAGTTACAATAATTACAAGTGGGGGGGGAAAAAAAAAGGCAAGAAAAAAAAAAGCTGCATTTGTATAATCTCAGACATGCAAACAGGTTCCTTAAAGAACAAGGCAACTAAGTTCTCAGACACATTTCTTCAGCATTATAACTTGTCAAAGCGAATACTGCTAATCAGACATCTAACAAGATGCAAACACAAAGTCTGTTCTTGAAGACCCTCTTCAAACATAGCAGAAAAGGAAGCAATTAATGTTCTTCCTAAATACTGGGGCATTGTTTCTAGAATTCAGACCCAAATATTTATTTTCATAACAACATATGTGTGCATACAGAAAGCACCATGAGGCTGCTCTGTTTGTATGTGTAGAAACAGACACAAGGTTCAGTCCCCTCAAGAAAAGGGAAAGGCAAGGCAGGATGCCTGGCAACAGCAGCACCAGGCTGCAACAGCCCTACTCAGTACACCTGCTGCTCCCTGTGAAGTGCCAAATTTCTCAACATGGCACAGGGAAAAGCCTAACACCAAACTTCTCCCAAGTCTCTCTTCCAGGCAAACACCCATGACCAGACCCCATCCACCTTACATGTAAAAGCAAAGCTAACAGAGATCGCACAGGAATCTCAGCTCTAATCAGTCACTACTGGACATTTTGACTGGGATGCCTGATGCAAAATGAAACCAATCTGCAGTATTTCTAATGCATCACAGTTTAATTAGTAACATTATCTCTCTGGTCAAGCTTCTATCAATCACTTTCAATTAATTCCATTTATAGCTGTCTAAATATAGGTGCTTCATGAATTCATATATTAGTCATGAATGAAGTGTCCATTTGTCTGAGGGGAGGAAACATCACCAAGAAATACTAAACTGTGTTTAGTAGAAGGCTGGATCAGTACTTGAGATGTATTCAGAAAGGTGGTTGTAAAGGCTGCTCCCTGTTCTGAATTTACTTTTCCTCAGTGGATTGCATGATAACCTCCAAGTTAAGATAAGACTTTTCTAACTGGCAGCTCATATACTGATTTTTAATCTGGAAAGGGCTAGACCTCTCTCACTTCACATAGCTCATTGCCAGCGATTTTCTTGTATATGTATTCTGAAATACATGGAAGCTGAGAAAAATCCAGTGTACCTTTCTGCATCCACTCAGTCTCCACAGTGCTGACCAACAGTAAAACCAAATAGTTTCCTTTGGCAGCAAACCTAAACAAATATAACCTGGAAGATATCCAGAAAGTGGTATTAGTAACACCAAAGTACAGTTCTGATGGAATCATTCTCCTGGTCCTAGAAATGCTTTTGAACCTGCTATCCACTGCATTTCTCATCCACTCTGTCAACATGGGTTTTATTTAATTGCCACTATTAAATAAATTAAATAAATTTATTTAATTTAATTAAATAAATTAAATAAAACCACTATTTGTTGGGTCGAGGGTGAGTGCATTCCTTCTAGGTAGCAAGGTAAATGAAAACCTGCTTTCTAAATTTTCTGACAGGATTTAAGGTTGGTTTGGGTTTTTTGGGGTTTGAGTTTGGTTTTAGGAGGGCTGGAGAGTTTTTCTTTGGGGCAGGGAAGTAAAAGAAAGAGCTGAAGAGATGGAAAAAATATCCACAACCTCAAGGAAAAAAAAAAAAAAGAAAAAAAAATCCCTCCACCTGAAATACTGCTGAGTGGTATTTGTGGCCAGTTCCTGGAAGCAGTGGCCTGTGGACCAGCTGTGGCCCTCTACTCCAGTTACTCCAGTCAGAGTTCACAGAAATGGTATTTTCATTCATAATATTATCAGTGAATGCTAACATATCCCTTAATGTGCTGGGCTGTGAAAGGTGTTTGAGAAACCTTCAGAAAGGAATAGGTTTCCTTTCACTCCAAGGGCACGCAACACAAGTCAATACATAGCCAGCGCCAGACAGCGCTAGAAATGGTCTCTCCTTCCATCAAAAATATGAATCTGAGTTAAATATCTACATGGATATAGACACATGAAGAAGAATAACGTGAGAAGTCTTGTGGTGTTTTGTAGGGAACATCCAACATGCATAAAAAACAAGTATGAGAGGGGAAAAAAGGAAATCTTTTTGCAGCCATATAAGAATTTATGCTGGAGGTACTTTGGACCTCTGTCCCAGCCACATAATTTGGCACTTTCTCAGCCCTGTCCCTGCTGCACATCATACTATCCCTTCTGCATTTAATGTGCACCACCTCCAAATACATTTCCTAAAAATGCTTTTATTTTGGTTTTGTTTGTTCTAAGGGACCTTTGTGAGTCATATGATAGAAGGGAACATTTAACCAAACTCCTAAAGGATAATGTCATTTTTAGATCATGCTCATTATAATTCATAAGTACTTCTCCACTTGACAGCTCTTTGGTTGCAGTTTCAATCTTACGCTAGTTTTTTCTTGAGAGCCCTTTTCAATTTTCCACATTGCTAATAGAGCCTGAGGCGAAGCTAAAAATCATTTTGGCTTCTTGGAAGGATCAATAATTTTTGTGTGCCATGCATTTTAGAGTACACAGCATCACTGACACAAGCACTGTTCCTGCACTGATAAATATAACACATCAAATAACGTCAGAAGTTTCCACGTATTTAAAAAACAATATTCAATAACATGCAGAGAACAGTATTAAGTATATCAGAGACCAAAAAAAAAAAAAGGCTTAAAATAAAGTTACCAGAAGACTGAATAAATTCTTTTCCAAATACTGACATTTTCTCTGCATCTCAGCTCACATGACAGACTACACAGAGGTAGAAGGTCTAAAAGTTTCACTCCCTCTAGTTTTATAGCAGCATAAAAGCTGATGGAAAAAAGTTCATTCAGCTTTCTCTGTCACCCATCCAAGCAGTCAAGGATACTGCAGTCCAAGTGCTTAGACATGCTGTACTCAAAATAGTTAGCTCAATAAATTATTTGTTCAGCACCACACAGAACAAACTGTATTTTAGGTGGACAGCATCTTTGCTTGCAGTTCGTTCACTTACAAGACAAGCAAGAGACTGCAGTAAAAGAAAGAGAAGGAAAGGATTACTAACATGGAGCTGTGTTTTTCTCAATTTAAAGCTGCTAAAGAAATTGCTTACAGAGCACATAGGGGCTGACAAACCGAGCACTACTCTGCTGGTGTCTGTTTAACCCTTACCAAGAACATGTTACTTAAGATATGTTGAAGCTTCTAACAGACTGAATGGAGACACACGTTTTTCAAAGAAAGCGAGTGTTGAAGTAGCATTAGTCAGACTGTGGAGCAAATGTGGTTTTACATAAGGAACTCTGAGACATATCACAAGATTGGAATATAAGGAAGGAGACAAACATAGCAAAGACATTTTATATTGCCTTTTTTTTTTTTTTTCCAAACTATGCTCCATTATTTGCTTCTGCCTTCCCTACTACCATTTCCAATATAACTTAGAGTGCCTCATCATCTCCTACTGCTATGATTTCCAACCTTCTCCACTGCTGTGTTCTTGAGATTAAATAGGAAACTGAGAATCATAAAACTCAGTATGATTCTGCAAGCAGGTTCTTTGTGCAGGCACCAGAAAATAAATGAATGTCAAGTGTTGATCTGTTAGTGTTTTGCATCTGCTGAGTTATCTTACCTATAGAGCATTCAGCAGTCCAGAACACATTTGTTTGTAGTTGTTTGTGTGACTTTCACCACAACTAAAAAGACTTTCTCTAACTGAAAATGCTTCACTGAAGAAAGCTGTAATGCAAGTATGTGAAACTGGTCAAAAGGCTTTCACAGAATTATTAATTTTGACCAAATATTGTTTAAAAAGTTTGTTTGTAAGGAAAAAAGTCTCTTATTTAAACAACAAAATAGTTTTTTAAAACTGGGAAAGAACTGTAACCCATATTCAGAGAACAAACTATCATGAGGTACATTGGGTCCAAATAATTTGGATAAGGCTGAACCAGATGCGTAAATTAAGCCATCTCAACATGAGTATCTGCCTCAAATTCATTTTTCCCTTGTCATTAGGTTGGGAAGCTTATTACCCTTCTCCCTGAGCTTCTCTAGCCTGCCATACAACCAGTAAGAGACTAGTCCCTGCCCTGTTGGAAGTTTTCTGCATGCTGGAAGGGAAAGCTGTGCTTCAGGTCTCAGATGCAGAAGCATTTCCCCACCTGTATGCATGCCCCTGGTTTCTGGTGTTGGAAGGAAACTGAGACGCTGTGGGTGGCAGAAAAGGAAGTTCCCAAGAGGGTCAAGTCAGGCACCAAAGATGGGAAACATGCAGTACTGCCCACACCACTTAGCTGGGAAAGGGCATAACTGGAGTTACAACTAAATTGGGCTGGGTGCAAGGTGGAAGGACTGAGCAGTGACCCAATCTCCTCCATGTCAAAGGGTACACACAGGTGGTACTAATTGGAGGGTTATGAGCTAACCCGAGACCCACTTAGCTCACAATTAATGATGATTCTACTCTCCTTCCAAAGAAAGGTGTTATAACTCTTCATTAATCTGGCTGACATCTCCTCTCTCCCTATTGACTTAGATAAAATTTGCAAGGTAAAATATGAGATTAACCTATACCTCACACTTGAGTAATTTTTCCAAACTGTGAAGGGAAATTGTCTCAGTTTACCACTGCAGAAGTCCAAGTAAACACATTTTCTGTTCTGTGACTTGCTTTCCTCTGGCTGCGTATTTCTTTTGCCTCAGCTATTGCCTTTGCAGAAAGCCCGAATTGTGGCTCCAAAGTTTTAGGAGACATGCCTTTAATAACTCCTACATTTATTCCTCACTTACTCTGCTGCCACACTTTCATCAGATCAGCTTTCTTTCGTCATTGTTTCTGAGCTAATTATTCAACATTTAGCTCAACCAAACTGCATTTACCATTCATTAGGTATTTCTGAGCCAGAGATCAGAGTATTGGATCATATTGATCAGATGATCCAATACTTTCTGGATTTCATTGTACCTTGTTATGTGCTATGCTCCCATGGTTTAGTGGTATGCTTAAATTTGGCTTTGAATACCATCACTGGGAGCAATTTGCATGAATAGCACGAACTGCAAGACTTGAAAGATAATGTAGAGCAGCAATAGGAACCTACTGGCATCACCTGATCAAGCCAGCATGCTAAAATGATGCTGACAAGCCTCCAGACTCTGGTGGCACAAGACTGAATCCACACTATCTGATAAAAGGGGTTTGAGTTCACTGCTATTAACAGGCTATATAGCAGACTCCTAGCCTGATCAGATGCATTACAGAGGAAGTAAAATATATGGAGGAGAGGAACAGCAGGAAAAAAACAACAAAAACACCCCCACAAACCTGCCTCATTTCCCCTAGTTTTTTAATGGTACTTTTCCATTTGAATTGAAATGTTCATTTTTATGCTATAAAAATGGAAACCCATTTTGAAGTGAAAAACAATGATCAAGTCTTTTCTTCCTGCTTCTCTATTTCCCCTCAAATGGAGAGACTGATTTTCTTTTTAAACTACTCCAACTCTAAGAAAATTACAAAGATCAGCAATGAAAAAGGGAAGGGAGAGAAAACAAGGAAGTAAAGGGGGTAGAAGAGAAAGCCTAACTTTGGCTCTTTGAACAAATAATAAAACTAAATGAGAAGCTTCCTTTTTATTAACAAATCAAACTCATTTCTCAGTAACAAAATTTTTCATTTGAACTATTAAACCTTTGAATATAAAAATATTGAGACATGTTTAGCATATTTCTCCATTGGGAGTCTGTGTGCTGCAGAAATAATTATTTCTCTGCAGCTTTTTCTCTGCATACATTCCCTCTTTTAATGGCTTTTGGAGTCCATGTCCCTAGGAAAGGCTAAAAGAGGATTTAACACCGTCTCCTCCTCCTTCATACCTCCAATTACCTCTGGTATAGTTCCCAGCAAGGAGTTACACAAAACCACGTTTTGTTTTCAAAGAGCATTTAACATTCACACACAAGCTTCTTTCTTCTCCTCAATTTTCTACCAGGATAAATACTGCTCCGAGACCCATCGTGCTATGAGTATCTTCAGCTCCAGTCACAAACCCTGAAACCAGGACTCATGTCTAGAGTAACAGCTCCCAGACCTAAAGCTCCACACACTTTATTTTAACATTAGTTAGTCTCCACCCCTTAATCTCCAAGAGATACTAAAGCCTTAGAGTTCCATACTCACAGAGGGTAAAGAGTATAACGAAGAAATATTCCAGGTTTCATAGTGATTGCTTTTTATAATTCAGGTGGCAAACAGTTGAGCTCTCTGTGGTGCTTGTTTAGCCAGTTGACTTATTAGAAAAAAGTTTTGGAAATCCTGCCACCATGATGTTTTCTCCTTCCCAGAAATGAGGGGGAAAGGGAGGAGTAGCCATTACTGGTCAATCTGCCAAGACACATGATATGGGACTGGAGAATGAGAAGAGGCAAGCTCATATTAGGAATGGTACAAAAAGACATGTTTGTAAGAAGACTCTGTAATAGGAAAAATTTATGGCAGTAACTTCAGACACCAATTGAGACGTATTTCACAATTAATCCTGTGCCAGTATTTTTCTTGATGACACATATGCACACAAAGCACTGGAGGAGATGCTACAATCAAAATCAGGCAAGTGGATTTATCTTATTGGCAGATAGGAGTCTTGGGCAGCTCCCTGTAGAGAATGCAAGGTAATGAGACTAGGGATGAAGAATAAGATACTGTATAAACCTAAAGCATAAAAAGCAAGCATGAGAGACACCCGAGGGTAGTTGTGGATCATTTCACTTAAGCCCTGTGTTTGCCAGCAAGAATGAGCAAAGTAAGCCATAGTATATTTACAACCAGTATATATGTGTGTAAAGCACACGGAAGAGCTCTGGCACAGTGACTCCAAAGTGCTGTTTCAGGGCTCTTCCTTGTTCTTTGATGTACAGTGTGTCAATGTGTTGGTGCTTATGAATATTCATGTGAATCCACCTGTTTCATATTGTATTTTCACTATTCTGCTGTAGTAATGCCTTTCCCATCAAGCAGGTAGAAAATTATGTGGATTTTTGAACATGATGGTCTAAACATTTGTATCTGTTTTCCTTGACAGTTAACCTTAATTTTCTAGGCAATTGCATATTTATAACTGTGCTTCATTATCAGAAATCTGATTTATATATTCATCTTTATAAATGATAAAATATACTAAATATTTTATCTTACAGTTCCTCCTGAAAAAAGAAAACTAGTATCTTTTACAAAAGCTAGTTAGATCTAAGGAAAAGCAAAAAGCATGTCCTCCTATCCTGTAAAAATTTTAATCTTGAATGCTTGTTTGTTGTCATTCCATTCTCCTCCCACTCCACTCTAAAACAGAACATAAATTGAAATAAAAAATTTTGCAAAGCAGGATAGGTTTTGATTCAGATCATTGGAAAATAAAAGGAATAATAAGGATACTAATTCAATAAACTGAGTATCTTTAATGTCATGTCAAAACATCCCTCATTAAGTCTTCTGTGACTTGACTGAGTCCTTGCTTCTGAGAAGTATGCAGGAAGATCCATCAGAAGCTGGGGCATAGAGAAAGTTAGTATTTGTTCAAGCCAGACAAGAAATCTCTTTTCTTAATTATGTTGCTGTCCAGCTGGCTAAAATCCTTATTACTGCACAAGATAAACATATAGTTTTCACAGATGATGCATCTGTAGAAAGCATATTTATGCCTTAGATTTAACTGCAAAATCTTTTAAAACATTCTAATACCATGAATTCAAAATTTAGTATCGGATTTTTTTTTACATGAGCTGCTAAATGCAAGAAGTCCTACAGAAAGGCTCAGGCTCTGCTTCATCAAGAGGCAGTAGGAGATATGTAAAGAAACTTTCCAATCCCCAAAGCAGCACATCATATTCTACTTTTTAATATTTCTTTGGAGCATGAACATCTGAAAGCTGTAGGTACGTATTTGCTTATAAACATGTACATAGAGTATAGATAATTACCTGTGTATGTTCATATACATATACATACCTATAACTGTGTGAAAATATAAAAGCATTTAAAGGAAATGGGAATTAACTTTGAATGCCAGGTTCTACAAGATTTTGGACCTCATGACTTGGAAGAAAGGACCTCTCAAAGCCGAATAAGCAGTAGTTATAGAAGAGAGGTGCTAGACTGAAGCAGATAGAGCAGATTGCTGTTCTGAGCTGCTCATTCAGCCTGAAAATAAGCAAACCTGATCTGCAGCTTCAGATATAATTATATGTTTTCCTTCTTCTAGCAGATACTGTGTCTCTTTATTTGGAAGGTGATTTTCCTGAAGTCAGGAGTATTACTAGTGCTTTTCATTATTATTATATCAAAAGACCCTCAGTTTCTCTTCTCTATCTGCTTTTCGTAAACTTTCACCGTAAAACAGCACTTCCCATCTTATCAACCACAAGAGAGGCAGGATTGTATCTATCAGCACGACATGGAATAGTTGAAAACTATATTTAATCTTGAGGAAGGAGTAACAAGATTTGGGCACAGGCTGAACTACAGAAAGCCAAGGGAGTCTGTGGTGGTAAGCCTGAAGGACAGAGAGGATAGTGACATTGCACTTACGTGATGAGAATTAGAGATCAGAATACAATAAACAAACAAACAAAAAAAAAGGGGGTGGGGGAAGGGGGAAAAAAGGAAAACAACAACAACAACAAAAAAGGTCAGTACTTGTAATGTGACTGAAGACAAGTTGAAAGCTAGTGAGAGAACCAACTAAATAATGGAGGCAGAAATCAGCACATGGCCTACATGAAGGTTCTGCTGGACGTAATCTTTCTTCTTACCAGAAACAGTGGCAAGCTCTTGAGCAGAGGGCTCAGAAGGTATAACAGTAACTAATGATGTCCCTTTCTACACAACTTCTTCTGTAATCCTTAAATGGGACATAATCAGTGGAGAGAGTTTACCCTTACACTGCAGAAAAATTTCTGCGCATGTATAGTGAAACAGGTAGAGTTTAATGATAGCAGATTCCTTTAGCTCATCACAGGGTCTTATTTGTGGTATTGCAGAGCATCAGAGGCTCACCAGCCATCAAATGAGAAATGAGATAGAAAGTCACAAATTAGAAATTTTTAGAGAGGATTGCATGCAACAGTCAAATTCCTAATAACTCCTCTTCAAATAACTATAAATGTCTGATTAAACAGAATATTGAAGCTACTCAATCTTAGAAAATTATTCCCACCCTAAAAAGTATAACAAAGGCAAAATTAATATATAAAAATGGAAATTAATGGATTTCATCAGGGAACTGGTTGATTCCACAACCTCATTTTTTCATTGTATTTTAGTAATTGTAAAGAAATGGTTTTCTGTAAGAGCAACCACATCCAAAATATTATCCTACTCTGTACACAGAGCCAAAGGTATGCACACATGCAATTTTCTGTTAAAATGTCATATATAGGTAATGCACATACAGAAGTCAGTAGAAAGATCTCAACATACCTATTCAAGATCAAATTCAAAGTGTTCCATTTACAATAGGAAATTTTGAACTGAATAGTCACCAGAATTCAGGAACAGCATATTTTGAGGGTTTGATGTCTCATCATCAAGGCTGAGCAGTCTTTATTTAATTTCAAGGTGGAGGAAGCAACATTTGGAGAATAGAATTTAAAAAGTTAAATTCCTCTAAAAGAAGGGGAAGAGAGAAAATTTATTGTCATCATCTCTATTTACTTTTCAATACTTGGAGTCTACCAGGAAGTATAAATACTTTTCTTCCAGTTGAACCATTCTAGTTTCTGATACTGTTTACTGGAACATTTGACTTCAGTGAGCACAAGGAGTATTCATTTCAGTTTCCCATTGCCTAAGTGCATTATCACTTAGGCAATGGTAAGTGATATGGTAAGAATTAAATCCTCTGGACTCAACTGAAACATGTTTATACTGCAAAACCTAACCTCCATAGTCCTAATGAGATTCTGTAGCCATTTGCTTTTCAAACTACAAAGGCAGGCTATTTAAATGTTAAATAAAACAGAGCATCAGGCACAGAAACATAATGTGACCTGAAAAATGAAGATTATTTCCCCAAAGATTCTTAGAAACAGCACTAGAAGCGCTTTCTCACTTGTTCTTTCATCAAAGCTGACCAGCAACCTTAAAAAACTATTCAGCAATTTCTAGAAGACATCGATCTGAAACAAATCCTTTACTGGGGTAAAATCCTTTACCCTGTAAAATACCAGGACTTTTCTGTATTCAGAAAGGTCTTTTCTATTACCTTATTTCTTTGACAGACACTTACGTGATTTTACCAGCATTTCAATATTTGAGGGACTCAGCTTTTAATCTAGCTGAAATGATACCACAACACCTAAGTAACTAGATGTTGCAGCCTGCTGGATCTCAGGTCTTTGACAAGTTGGTGCAATTGAAATTGTTCTACCCAGAAAAAAGTAAGGACAAAGCTGAGGAAGAAAGACAGGAAAGAGACGCCATTGCTGATTCTGGTGTTATCAGAAGGGGTAAGTCTGAAAACAGTAGTGACGGCAGATGGGAAGGTCCAGACTCATGAAGGAGATAGTCCTATTTCTTTCCTGTTTGCTCCTCAACCTCTTCCACCAGTAGCCACCAATTTTGCAAGGTTCTGCCAGAGATAAAATAGGCATGACCTATTATTCTGATTTCCCCTGTCTTCTTAATTAAACATTTCCTTGCTCCTAGGGAAGCTTAAGAAGACAAAAAAAAAAAATCAAATTACTGAATGAATGTAGGCAGATTCACTCTAAGTCTTGTTCATTTCCATAGCTGATAAATGTTTCACTTCGTTTTGATCTTGGTCACTTCAGTGAATGAAGTGAGGCTATGTGTTATGTACTGTTTATTCATATACTTACAGTAAGTATAAGCATAAGATTTATTTGCTAATATAGGTAAGAATATTACAGGAAGCAGTTTTCAATTACTCTGACAAAACTATCATGGAGTGGGATGATCATATGGTTTATTTGGCTTTGAGCATACTAGTACTAGTCTCAGACTTTCTCTTGGGTACTCTGCTTCATACAAGAATAGTTTCAATTAAATGGACTTACTGATTAACGCAATGCTTTGAAGTATCATGAATGACTTCCGCCTTCTTTCATATATTTATGCTCAAAAGTAAGTTAGACATGGAAAGGAGGAGGGTTTTCCCATCACCATTATTTCCTAATTAAAGAAAATCTACTAGTATACATACATTGTGGCTATCTAAGAGGACCTAAACTTTGCTATCTTCACTATCAGCTTAGTGAGCTTCTTAGTTAAATGCTATTTCAAAAAAGCTTTTAACTCTTTGAGGGTTGAAGGATTTGTTTACTATTCCCAGACTAGAATGCTCCAGCTGTTCTCATCAAACTAGCTATTTGCTAGACATCAAGACTGCCACCAGTCACTGACATACAAATATGCTGAAGAAGCAGAAGATGCATTTGCATTCATACGTAGTCTTCAGAGCAGAGACTTCACTGTTATCATCACTGGCATGAAGAGATCCTCCCACTAGGATGAAGACTTCGTGCTTCACACTTATTAACACAGAAAACCCATTCCTACCCTGAAGGAGTCTAAATCAATTACCCTTCTCTGTGCATCTCATGGAAGAGAAGAACAGGCATTTCCAGCTGTGAACTGTTTTTCTCCCTGCCTGAACACTGAATTGAGTGCCTGTCTTGGAATTTACAAAGCTTAGCTTGAACATGACTTTACAGATTTGCTCTAAATTTCCTCTAAGCTAAGATTGTAGTTTCCCTTAATGCAAGAAATAAAAGGGAATAACACTTCTCTTGTGCAGTCCTTTTGGCTATCAGGATGTTTTTTTTTTATAGTCATATGTAACTGGTTATCATTCTTTACCTTAACATGAATGCACCATTTCCATCACACAATTTTAGTTTAGCACCAGTGCAAGCAACTCAGTGCAAACTTACATGCTCTCATAGGGAGATGCAAGTTAGCTTTACCTATGTGCCATATAGAAAGGACTGGAAGGGCACAGTGCTCACAGAATTTTTCTTTTTTTCCTGGCTCACAGCCAACTAGCCCATAGCTCTCATATCAAAGATTGCATAGGTTTACATAAAGATCATAAAAGTTGCTGCACGTAGACCACTATGGAAGTCACCAGGGAGAAGCAGCACAATCACAATGGTTTAGGTACTCCATTATTCGTTGATGCAGTTAGTACTTTTAAAAATGTGCTAACAGCATTATTGCTTATATTAAGTTACTACCTCGCATAAGGGTTTCTTTCTCTTATCCACGTTGTTAAGTGTCTGCATACATTAGAAGAGATAAATGCTTAACTCTAATGAGATAAACCAGATAAACTCAAACCCAAAGCAATTAAACACTTCACCTAATTGTGCCCAGGCAACTTTCAAAAAGTTAAACATCAAATCCAGGCCTTGCAAATGTGAAGATGGTGCCTCTCCTCTAACACCCACACTTCCATCCTAACACTTAGGAGTTTTATGTTAATTTTCCCATGCTACATTTTTCAGTGCATAAGAAAAAACAGATAATTGCACTTGTAATTGTGGTATGCCCTTGTAAAGTCTGTCAGGTGTTAGAATACTGACCCCACTGCTTGTGCTAATTAGATGAAGTTGCAAAAAACAGCAGGCACTATAAATCAGATGCTAAGATGGCAGGGGGAGAGGGTAGGAAGAAAATCTGTTCTATTTTAGCTCTCACTGTCTGCTTGCAATCAGAAAAAGGATGTCAAATCAGGAGTTCCTTATTTAATTCACACAAATCATAGACGTCCAACCCAATGACAGAATTGGTGGGGTTTGGGTCAAGCCTGTCAGAGCAAGTAAAATAAGTATTTGCCGTGAAATGAGTCATGGTGGTTGATACCTCCTTTCATAAGCTGAAGTGGAAAATGACTTACGATTTAGCAAGCAGATCTTTTTTCTATCTATCCTGCTGAGGTCTAAAGAAAGTAGGCCACTTCTTTCATACTGGTTAACCTTGCCGAACAAAGTCAACCACAGCTCCTGAGCAAAAGTACAGATGAGAAGCACATCTCAGATGCTTGCGTGAAAAATAGTTTGGGCTTTTGCAAACATTCACTGATGAAACTGAGTGTGTAAAGGAGTCTGTAATCCAAACTCAAAATCATGCAGTAAAAAGACTACTTTGACTCATGTGCACCTCTTTGGAGGAGGCCCCAAGGAAAGTACCAGCTACCAGATGTAGATTTTAAAAAGAAAAGAGTTTATAATTTGCAAACAGATCTAAGATTTAGTTAGAATGTGAAGTTTAAATATTAGCAATTTTAGGAAAATTTGGAACTCAGGAATGACTAATACTAGTTTTCAGCGTGATTCAGTTCATCCTTTCATCCCCACAATATCTGGTTCCAGCCTATATGCCTCACATGAATGTCAGAGCCAAACTCTAGTGGCAATTCTTTGGCTTTCCTAGAGCATAGAACTCATTCAGTAGCTCTCCAACAGGAAACCAGGCCAGAAAACAAAGGAAATTACTTAATGCACTTCTTCAGAGGAGGAAGATAGGAATGGGAAAAAATGGGGGATTTAATTTCTTTAAATGTGTCTATGCAGACTTTTGTACACTGTCATGAACAACCTCATGTACCTAATATTACTAGCAAAAAGCTAGCTATATGTTTTCCAGGCTGGAACAAGCTTTCATCTGTCCACCCAGAAGTACCAGCAATGTGAGCTCAAGAAAGACAGCCAGGAATATCCTTGGACTATCAGCTTTGCAGAGCATTTAAAATGTTTCCTTTAATGCTTGTAAAAAGTTATCATTACAATTTAATTATATGTGTTATAGTGGCAAGTATTCACCTCAACGGAACAGGAGGACCCAAGAAACAGTACAACTGTTGATAAAATGTGAAGAACGCTAAAGGGTGTGCAGCTTTAACTTACTATATTGTTAATAAGTTGGATACTTGTTGGCACAGAGTATGACAAAAGAGCAGTCCAATGCATCCTGATATGATGTACTCAAAAGGAGCGGCAACCACCAGGAAAATAAAGTTTTTCATACTGACGTAGAAACACATCTTGTATTGCATACATTGCCAACCAGGTTTTAAGGAAAATAAACTTCACAGGAGAACAATAACAAGGATACTACACACTGGAGGAACAGACTTCTGAGGAAAAGATGATCTGAAATTTGAGTCATTCCCTTCATTTTCAGGAAGTTTAGACCAGGTCCTAGATGAACTGAGTCTGCACAAGAATTCAGTGGATAACTGTCCAAGATAATGAGAATTAATATTATATATAAGATGAGCTCTGCACTTACAAAGCAGAGCTGGGAAAAGGGAATTTGATAATCTATAAATATTTGAATGCTGCAAGCTACATCTGATTGAAATTCATCAAATTTTCATTTTCTTTTGCAAACAAACAGTCTCTGTGAAAAATGCCATAGCTGTTTAATCTTTCTAGAGTTTACTGAAGGATGTTCTTCCTCTGAAATTAAAATGCAAACTATTTTGATACAAAGTTAAAAAAAAAAATAAAGTAACAAACAAACCCCTCTGAATTGGGGGGAGGGGCGGGGGGGCAAGTAGGAAGAAATCCAATGTCACTGTTCTCTCCAAGGTTTCTCTTCTCCCTTCTATCTGCTGCTCTATTTCATGTCCAAGTAAGCAGCTGTAGCAAGGGTAGGGCAGCCTAAGTGCAGAGTGTCCATCTAGAATCTATTATATCCAAGTTAATATTCTTTTTCAGAAACTTCCTAGGTAGCTTTAGACAAAACACTTTAGCTCCTCTGAAGCACCAGTGTCTGTAGAGGTACCAATGCTCCCTCTCCTGCTGATATGACTGTCCAGGAGCAGATGGGTAAATGCCCACCCATATTATCTGAGTACACTGCATCCTCCATGTTTCAAAGCATTTGCTCTGGCTACAAGAGGTTCACTGTGGGCATATTCACAGACATGTGGAGACCATGGGAAGACCACGAACCATTACAGCTACTAAAATGATGCTATCATTACTCACAGAGGTAGTTTCCCCAAAGATTATTTAGAAGAGGTGCACTAGAAGTGCTCCCAAGGCCAGCTTTAGAGCACCATATCCTCTCAACAGAAGCTCCCTCTCCATTTTGCCTGCATTTTCTCTTTGGTTTAGCTTACCCTCTGCACTGTAGAGAATGAGTGCTCCTTAGCTCATAATCCTGTGGGGCAGGCATTGCTCACAATCCATTAAATATTTAGACCTTCATATAGCAAGTAATGCTGCTAACTTGTTTGACTTAAATTATACCCCACTGGCAAATCAAATTAGAGAAGATTTGAGTAAATCTACCTTTTAAAATAAAAGCTGATTTTCTCTGTGTTCAGCCATTTGTGGGATTAACTTTTTAATGGGTTCTTATGTGCACAGTATTTTTGTTTTTGTGGATACTAGACGATGAATTATTCATCGGGGGGGGGAATCTACAACATGCATTTTCATAACATATTTAGTCCCTTTTGTCCTATTCATAAATTAATCCCGATTACTACAAATGAATGTGTTACTCCTAATGGTTCACTGATGACTCACTTGGCCCATTAATTCAGACCTCCTTGTTGAGTGCATTAGAAAGCTGCCACTAGTAATGGGAAACTGGGAGAAGATCCTTTGTGACTTCCCTTCTTCCCCTACACAGAACAGACTCCATTGCCTGCTCCTTTCCTTATTTACAGACACACACATATTCCCTAGTAAAAAAACAAAAACAAAAAACAAACAAACAAACAAAAAAAACCCAACAAAAAAACCAAAAACACACAACACCAAAAAAAAAAAAAAAACCCCCACAAAAAAAACCCACACACAACCCCAAAAAACCCCTCACCCATTTCCCCTCCTGCTCCAGTGATAAATTTGCATAAAGAGAAAGAAGTAAATGGCCTTATTAATCTCAGTAGGTTGTTTTTATGACCTGGAAGGAGGACAGAGAGCAATGGCTCATAGTATCTACATCAGAAGTGGGGGCAATTTAGGCCCAAACATATAGAGACATCACTGAACTAATATGGGAATGACTATAGCTATGTCACTGGTGACATAGCTCACAAGGTATTTGTCTCTGTTCTGGACTGCTGACGAGCTGTCATCATTGAAGAACCACTGTCATCGAGGAACAATGCCTCACCATTTAGAGCAGAAGTAAATGGAACTTGCCACTTCTTATCCAGGCAATACAGCATTTATCAGCTCCTTACTGCCCAGCTGGGAATGAAGAAAGAATTCTACCCATTTGAAAATTATTATTATTTACTACTATATTGGCAACACAGTGCACTGAATAGTTTTAGAAGAAAAATTTATGCCCCAGAATTCCTAAGGGCCAACACTCAATCCTTTGCAATATACACAATAAAACAGAGAATGAAAACACATTTATTTCCTTTGCAATCCAATTGCTACTGTGCCACAATGGTTAGTATTGAATACCATTCTGTTTCATGCATCGGAGCTCTATGCTAAACTCTAATTACCAATGTCAAAAAGGAAGCATCCCCCAGAATGGTACCATAGTTATTCTTTGCAGTTTCCACTGTTAATGAATACTTTTTGAATATTTCTGGGTACCAGGCTGAAATGAGGGCAGTGTGTCCCACTGCAATGCTATGTTCTTTTACCCCATAAAGATCACACAATCCCAGGCAATTAACAGTTTGGAAAAGAGTACATTAACACCAGCCACTGAAAGCCCTTTATAGTCTAGAATGGCACAGAATGAGCAATTACAAAGTTAGCTTTCCCTTGTTATTGCTCTTGGGAATCCATGCAGAATCATAGAATGGTTAGGATTGGAAAGGACCTTAAGATCACCTAGTTCCAACCCCCTGCCATGGACAGGGATACTTCACATTAGACCATGTCACCCAAGACTCTGTCCAACCTGGCCTTGAACACTACCAGGGATGGAGCATTTACCACTTCTTTGGGTAACCTGTTCCAGTGCCTCACTATCCTCACAGTAAAGAACTTCTTCCTTGTATCGAACCTAAACTTCCCCTATTTAAGTTTAAACCCATCACCCCTTGTCCTATTGCTACAGTCCCTGATGAAGAGTCCCTCCCCAGCATCCTTGTAGGCCCCCTTCAGATACTGGAAGGCTGCTATGAGGTCTCCACACAGCCTTCTCTTCTCCAGGCTGAACAGTCCCAATTTTCTCAGCCTGTCTTCATACGGGAGGTGCTCCAGCGCCCTGATCATCCTCGTGGCCCTCCTCTGGACTTGCTCCAACAGCTCCATGTCCTTCTTATGTTGAGGACACCAGAACTGCACACTACTCCAAGGGGGGTCTCACCAGAGCAGAGTAGAGGGGCAGGATCACCTCCTTCGACCTGCTGGTCACACTGCTTTTGATGCGGCCCAGGATACCGTTGGTGTCTGGGCTGCAAGCACACGCTGCCGGCTCATGTTCAGTTTCTCATCGACCAACACCCCCAAGTCCTTCTCCGCAGGGCTGCTCTGCCTCCACCAGTAATAGTGATGCTCACTAAAGATACACCTTAACCCCAAATTTAGGGGTGTGTTGTCCAGCACAGTGGTGGCCTGTTATAAACTAATCACTGGTGCAACATGCCTGATGCTGACCAGGACAGGAGGGAGTCACAGAGACTCTTCCTAGCAAGTCTCCAGCATCTACATCCAACCCATTGATAAGCCAACCTCTATGGTCAGGAATCTAGACTTCCCTGGCCCAATACAAGCACACCAATACAATCCTGGAGCTGAAACAACCTCCAGATGTTGAATCAGTGCTGTTGGTGAATGTTACTTTAAATTCAGCTACTTAAGTAATCACCATTCATGACAAAACAGAAATCATCAAGCAGCTGTAATCCAAAGCCAGTTTCAATTAGACTCAAACTGAGGAGAAAATCTACTAGCTCACTTAAACCCCCATTTGCACCCTGGTTCACCAGAAACTTCCTCCGATCTGCAACATGGCACCTCACAGGAGTCCGATTCCAAGCCTGAGTCCTCGCTCTGATTTGGCATGTGCATACAATTAGGAGAAAAGTTATGCTGATATGCTGCCACTGGTGCAGAAGGAGACTGTGTCACTTATGCCATGTGAATAATTTCTTGACATTTCCTTCTAACACTAAAACCTTCTGCCCAACCAGGAAACAGTCACCAAATACACATACAGTGTCTAACAAAGAGCAGAACAAGCACTTCTTTCAAAATTACTTCCACAGACAACTTCTGGCGTGGAAGAAACAAACCTTTTCATCACAGATGTCCACAAACTCACCGCATCCTGTTGCCCTGTCTGTAGCACACATCTGGTATTTGGGGATACTCAATGCCTATGCAGGTTGACACCTCTGAGGTTGTACTGGAGACTGATAGGTTGAACGTTGGTGAGTTCCTTATTATGGTAGAGAAACACTGGGTGAAATAATAGCTACCATTACTTAGAAAACCATTTTGTGTCTCTGAACTCTGTATCTTATTTTCAGCTAAAGTACTACAATTGTACATTCAAAAAATCAACTCCTAAGCTTTTAATTCCCAGGTTACAAAATACAATAATTGAACCTACCAGTACTCTAATACCTGTTTAGTATTGTAAATGGGTAGGTTCATACAGATTTCCACTGCTTTATTCAAAAGCTGTGTTGATAATCTCTGAACACAAACTCCTGTAGGAGATGGACCAAGTTATCTAAGTTCCAGCATATGTTTGTAAGAACGTAGAGAAAGAGCTACTATCCTGCAGAGGCAAAACACAGACAGAAAAATGGGGACTCCTCTCCTGGAATATAGATCAGGCAAGATCCTTCATGACATTTACAAATGGCCTCATGCTCTCTCTCTTACCAAGCTACTTTCCTTTATTTGTGGAGCAAATGCAAGCGAAAATCTGAAATACTTTCTGCATATCTATTTAGAAAGGCAGTTAGATCACCACACTAAGAACTAGCTTTTTTTTTTTAACTGCTTACTAAAGCAATTAATTAAAAATAAATAAATCAATGTTTTGGCATCTCTTTTTCTTGTAGATTCTATATTGCATTGTTTTCATAATTTAAAACATCCTCAGTTGCACTGATCCAGTGAACAGATGGTATTACCAGCCCACAAGAATCTGCACAGGGCAATTAGAAAATTCAGATACAAGATTAATACAAGGAAATTAATTATATCAGTCCAGCACTGCGTGCAAAAACTTTTTTCCTCTGACTCTACAGAGGCATGCTAATAGGTCTACTGATGCTTCCAGCTTTACCAAGTGATGCATTCAAAGCCTCTATGAATTGCTTGTAATTTTAAACCTTTATTACATCAGGATTATACTATTCTTTTTCCCTCTTTCTCTGTTTAAGTAGAGACAGCTTAGTTAAGAATGAAAAAACCCAAACCAGTCCATGTCTCCCTTACTGAGGAGAAAGAAAATATTCAACCAGTTCTTTTCTCTCTTCCACCCTTCTTTTCTGCATAGACCCAGAAGACATATGTCCAGGGAGAACCAGATCCTACAGAGATGATGCAAATGTAGCCTGTTTGTCAGTAAGACAGCAGCAGTCTGAAAAAGTGAATGCTGCTGGACCAGACTGTCTTTCCCCCAATTCTGGGAGCAGAAAAACCCAGCAAAGTCAGTTATTTTAAAAATAAGCACAGCAGGTTACCTGGTGCCCTATATAGACATCCCTCTCCCCCAAACACTTGGTAGGACTCCAGGGGCTGGTAGGCTAAGGGAAAGCAGATGCATCTAGAGAGCCTCTGTCACATCTGATGCAGGCAGATACACCTGCAGTTCTGCTTTCTCCCATTCTCATCCCTTTCAGAATGGGAGGGGCAGGGGGGTAAGACAGTTAATTCAAGTTTGCCAAGTCAGCTGAAACCTGTCACATTTATAGAAAATGCATTTTTGGGGCTAAAAATAAATAAATGCTATCCCACACTGCCACTGCCTTCAGATTCTTACTAATTTCAGTATCCACCTACCTGAACTCCACTTGCTTCAAATAGCAGCAGAGAAAGGTGAATGAGGGGAAAAGGAAATGGGCAGCCATCTGTGGATTTAGAAACCTTTACAGGGCAAATATGAAAAAGAACTAATAACAGAGGATGGGACATGATCACACCATATGGGATCAACCCAATTGATCCCAAGGGATACTTTGTGCAATCAGTGTGAGAATCTATCTCCAGGCTTGCTTATGACACGCTGCCTCAGTTTCCAATTTGTAAAAGAATCATTACAGTGATTAAAAAAACATTCATCAGTCCTACACTTGCTGGGGTGCTGGCAGAAGCCTGTACATGCCATGTGCTGGGAAAGCTTCATAAGTGTGTTGTTCTACCCAGAATCACCATGTTTTCCACTTGAAGTCTATACTTTGTACAAATGTACCAAGCACATTTGAAAACAATTTGTTCTTGCTGTTAATTTATATGAAAAATCCTGCTGCATTTGCCTGACATTAAGGGGGGGGAAAAAAAAAAAAAAAAAAAAAGAAAAAAGTCCAAGCAGACAATGTATTTGTTACTGAGATGATAATAACCCTGGAGAGATTCCCGTGGGCTGGCAATGCCATCTGCCTAGTAGGTGCAGAATCCAAGGACTGATGTAGTCCATGCAAAGACCAACTTTAAGACTGATGCAAAGCCAAGGAATGCTAGTTGAGTCAAACTGATTGAAAGCTAGATAATGACAGACAGTGCAAGAGCAACAGTGATCGACGGTAGGTCATTCACAGCCTTTCTCTCATGAAATCTCATTAATCTGTACCATTTCTTCATTGTTGCATCTGAAGGCACGGAAAAGCTAAGATTTGTATAGGTTTTTCTCCCTGTACGGAACTAAAAGGAGGAAAGCAGGTCTAAAAACTATTCTCTTGCAAAAAATATTTAAGTACCAGAGCCAGAGATATGTGTCTGACCCCTTTTACTCAACCTACAAGCAAATGAGCCGCAAACTGAGATCAGATGATCAATATTCTACCAATTTCAGCAGATCTCTTCAAAACTTAGCGTAGCATTTCTGACCACATGGATAGAAAGGTCACTGTTTAAGAGACCTCGTCTTTACCCCTGCTGACCTGACAGGTCTCATACATGCTGTTACAAGTCCCAAACACACCTACTGATCTTGATGGCCTCAAGTATCCAGAATTAAATTTTCTCTGTAAGTTTCCACTTACACTTGTCCAACTCCTGCACAGCTACCATCAAGTTAGATCACTGCAGAACAGTACAAAACACTTTTGTTGCCTAAATAAGTCTCCTTGACCAAGAAATTTTGTTTTCTTCAATTTTTTTTTCCCCATTTCAAAATAAATAGAAATACAGACACACACCACATACCTTTTAACTGAATAGCTATTAAAGACAGCATTCTGTAAGACCACATCTAAATCTACTGCACAGTAGTGGACCATACTTTGACCATGCATTTCAATAAGAAGTTCAACATGAGATCTGATTGTACAACATGTTGCATTTCTGCAGCTTCAACTGACACATATGCCCAAGTTTAAGTGCAAGGTTTGAAAGTCTCATAATCAGGTAATAAATGCTAGTGAGCTGGGATAATAAATGCAGTGATTCTGTGAGAGGAAGAAGAGGCTGTATTCAGAAACAGAAACACATAATCATTCTGAGTATAACTTTTGCAATGGGAGTTATAAGGTGCCATTTCTTCAGGAAGTGTTTTAATATGCTGTATCTTTCCGTCCATGCAAGAAAAGTCAGTCAAGAAAGATATAAATAAGGGGGAAGGGGCCATAATGTGCAAAATAACAAAAGGAGAAATTTCTAAGGTAAATGCCACCACACCAGGTGAAGGATCAGTAACCACGAATGCTCCTGCAGTGTTTTTCTGGAGCTGCAGACTAGCCCTCAACTGCTATGTCAAAGCAGTTAGGAAAAACACAAGTTCATTTCTCTTTCCTTATTTTCACTATTTCCTTCTCTCTCCAACTTAAAAAAAAAAAAGTTGAGGAAAAAAAAAAAAAAAAAAAAAAGAAATAATGCTCTCAACAACCGGAAATCCAGATTTACCAAAGCTACTAACGTTTCCACATCACAGAATATTCTGCTAAAGGGCAACTAATTTGTTATATAGCAGCCAAGACTTTGCGTCTGCTTGTCTGCCTGATAAATGTAGACACTTCTGTTCCCCCAGATATCATATGCACCACATTTCCAGTGTTATGTACATGGCCATTTATTCATTTTCTAGTAATTAGTATCCTGGGGACAAATCCTATTGCCACTCTATTTACCTAACACAATAAAATATTGCAAAAAGCAAAGTGGGAGGAATTTCTTCTGTTTTATTAGCACTTGGTAATTTTGATCTTTCTAATGATGTCTACTGACCCCTAGCCTGTAGCTGTGTTTCAAAGCAGATTCTTTTGCATTTTCTGTTTAATTAAAAACAATTACCAAAGAGGATATTGGAATCAAATATCTCAGCAGTGGGGAAGCTTTTGACTTACTCAGGACTTTTACTTTACAGAAACTAAGTGAGAGGATTATCATTTTTAGAGTTCCCTAATTTAGAAGCAAGAAAAACCCCAACAGATTAATGCCAGGCTAGATATTAGGAAGAAAACTAAGTTGCATTCTTCCTCCCAGAAGCATACTCCTTTGCCCACTGAAAATCCTATTCCCGGCTCTGCTCTTGTTTGCAAAACCTGTCAGAAACGAGGCTGTTGCAGCCATGGTAAATGCACCAGTACAGGCATCTGAATGACATTCCTTTGGTCAAACTGTTCAAACAGAGGAAGGTGCAGAAGCAATACTTTTCGGCTTTCAGATAGAAGGATCTCATCCCCTGGTATCAGCACCCCTTAGGCTTCCAATTTGGGGAATTTGATAACTTCTTTTGGAAAGTTTACTGGGTACCCAGGAGCTCAGTAATCCTTACAAGTAATGGCACTTTTATGCAGCCATTTAAATATACTACAGGATACTACTTACAGGCATGTAATGTTGAATATTGCTCCCCACATATAAGCTTTCTTAGCCCAAAACTAAGGAAAGGAGCACAGTTTCCCTGAGCTCCAGCATACAGAGATGATTTATTTAAAAAGGTGATGAATTTTCATACTGGATGCAATTACTGAGGTCCTTGCACACACACAGATACCTTCACATGCGAATCTAATGAGGTTCCTAGGGAACTTGTAGCTATTACAGATTCACAGGCTCCTTCACTTAGCTCCTGGGAAAGCACTTACAGCTGATTCCATGTTAATTCATTGCTCAATGAATAAGTAAAATCTGTACAGTATAATAAAACCATTGATCATTATGCTTGAAAAAGACTGACTCCTAAATATTTAGGAAGCAGTGTGTACTCAATGGAAATGTTTATTGGCACTGGGAAATTAAACTGTCACCCGTGAAATAGTAAAACTCATTAATGCAGAGTTTCTTTTTAAGCATTAGGAATTAACTTTATGACTGCATCAGTAATGGCAAGCCTCAGCCTTAAATTGCCTGCCATTTAGTATACGTGAACAGTATTAAAACATATTAACCGTAATTTAATTGACTGAAAATTAAGAAAAGGAGAAGAAAAAAAGAAGGATATAGAGAAAGGTTCACCGCCGGCTGTCTTGGCAGCACTTCGCCGCGGGGCAGCCGGCCGCGGGGCAGCCGGCCGCGGGGCAGCCGGCCGCGGGGCAGCCGGCCGCGGGGCAGCCGGCCGCGGGGCAGCCGGCCGCGGGGCAGCCGGCAGAGCAACAGCGCCCTCTAGCGTCTGTCGCGCCCCGGCGGGGTCCCCGCCCGCCCAGCGCCGCCCGACGGGCCGCGTCCGCGGGGGAGGCCGCGCCCTGGGGCGCTCCGCTCCGCTCCCTCCGGCACTGCCCGCCCCGCGCTTTCCCGGGGGAGGGCGGGTCATGGAGTATCCTCTCCTCCGGGCTACAAGGCCCACCAGCTCCGAAGGTCCCCGGCTGCACGGAGCTTGCCGAAGTGCCCGTACAGCCGCCGCTGGTGCCCGCCCGCCGCGGCATGGCAAAGCCTTGGGGCAGGAAAGGCTCCTGCCTGCGGGGACAGACTCCTCTGGCACCGCCCGTAGGGCCAGCAGCAATACGCGGGGAACTTACTATGGGATTCCCGAGGAAGAGGGAGCGAACAGCTATCTCCCAACTGGGCTGCTGCGGGGGAAGCGGGGACAACGAGCACGCCCCAGGACCCCGCCGCGCCCATGGGAACCGACGGCACCGGCCGGGCCACGGGTGGACCCCCGGAGCCGCCAGCGCGATTCCGCTAGGTTGGAGGGGGGCTGCGCCTGCAAAATCCCGGCATCCCCGACCCATGCGGGAAGGACCGACCCCTCCCAGCCCGGCGAGCAGAGCCGCGCAGCACCGGCCCCGTCCCAAGGCCGGCAGCAGCGAGACTGGCCGCAGAACAACGCGGCCGGCGGAAGGGCAGAAAACAGTGACGGGCAGAAAACCCGTGAGCAGCTTGTTGCAGGCTCTAGCGGCTCTCGCTCACGTCCACATCCGCACCGGCAGGACGGTGGCGAGCAACCTCTTCATCTGGCCGCAACTTTGCATTTCTAAGCTCCATCAGCAAAGCGGAGCCGCGCTAACTTTCTTAGAGGTCACACTGCAATAACCCCCATTTCCAGGGAGTTTTTTTCCCATCTCTCCCCGCCACCACTCTCGCCCCAACCCCAGACAACCCCTTGCGCTCCCTCTACTCACAGTTTGTTGCAGTTAATCCGAGGTGCCAAAAACTGAAGAGCAGCAGAGTAAAGCCCCCGAGGACTTGGGAATCCATGTTCAGCCCCGGAGGGGAAAGCTAGCCACTCGCCTGTCTCCTCCAGCCCCAGTCTCCGAGAGCGTTTCAGCCTCTGTGCGCTCCCTTTTCCTCCGCTCATTTACACCATCCAGCATCCAGACAGGCACTCCTGGCGAAGGAGTAGCCAGGGCCAGAGTAAGCCGAGGGACTCTCCTCCGCGGCCCTCTGAGGAGCTGCTCCAAGCGCCGGCGGCAGCCCCCGAGCCGAGCCCGCTCCCCCGGCTGCTGCCACGGCGACTCACCTTGCGAGGTGCAGCCGGGAAGCAGCAGCCAGGCGCTGGGCACCTCCTTATAGGCGAGAGCCGCGCTGCTCTCCACCTCCGCCCAGCCCCCTGGAAGTCACTCCTCCTCGCCTTCCAGGGAGGATCCTTATTGCAATCTTCACGCGTTGTTGATAAGCATCAGAATCACGGGGTAAATCAGATGCCAAGAGGGAAAAAAAAACCAAAACCAAATAAAATGAAATCTTCCTCTTTTTTTCTCCTTCTCTCCCCCCCTCCCCCCTTTCCCCTCCTTTAGGTACCGCTGTGGATGAAACATTTGAAAAAGCCCTCAGCTCAGTTGTTTGTTTGCTTATGAATATATATGTTACATAGTTACATACACATACTTAAAATATACACGTATATCCCGGCACATATAGTGGCAGCACAGCCCGACGAGTTGCAGTCCCGCTCCCGGAGCTCAACCTCACCCCAGGCAGCGGGGATGGAGCCTCGGAAGGGGCAGACGCTTGATCCGCTCTCCTTCCGCGGCGGGTCCAGAGAGTCCTCGCCGAGCCCTCCTGGCAGGCGAGCGGATGCAGCCCTGGGACTGTGGACTGGACCAGACCCGCACCCTAGGGCCGTATCCCCCTCCCGGCTGGAGAGTGCGACGCTTGGCAAATCCGGATTTCATGACGGATTGATTACCAGCTGCTCAGCAGCTGAACAGACTCTGATTGCCTTCCAGAGTGGGGGCACAGGAAAGCAGAGTTTGAAAAACATCTTTCTGGAGAGCTCCCTGAGCTGGCACCTTGGGCCATGCCTGGTTGCCTCCTGCACACGCAGGGGGTACACGCCCTCTCAGGAGCTCCAGCTTAATCACTGCTGAGATCTCACCTTGTTGCTTTAATGCGGCATCACCCAGCATCAACACAGTGCTGCATCAAAGGTCAAAATTGCATTAGTGATTCCACTGTAATCTGCAAGGAGAGTGTGTTTGGACCATTGAAGTCTTTGGGGGGTGGGGAAAAAGTGGCTGGTCCTCAGCCATAATCCCTCACAATGGTGAGGAATAATTAAAAGAAATAGACTGTTCACCAAAGCCATCCTAATTTGCCAATGCAGAGTGGAGGTTTAAATTGCCAGCATGTAGTAAGCCTTATATTAAAAAGTAAGGAGGGTGGAGGAAAGACATCATGCTTAGCTATTATGTACTGTATCAAAGAAAAGTGTCAGGGAGACATCTTAGCTCTAAAGAAACACTCAGCTTGGAAAGCAAAAATCCACTTTTAAAAAATGACCTTATTATTTCACCTTCTGTTGTTACAAGTGACACAAGTGACACAAGGTTAACAGGGAGGAAAGCTGCCTAGCACTGAGGCTTTCAGTCAGAGTCAATAGAGGATTTAACCAGACAAAACTAAGATTTAGGAGGAACTTAAAAGCCTAACGAGCTCTCCGAGTCTATCGCTTTTGGCTTTAAATACAGCTGCACACACCAAGGTTTCATCTTTGCTCATGAAAGACCTGACCTAGTTGCTCTGTGCTTCACTTATGTGTGAGCCCAGCGAGATTTTGGAAACTAGGGGTAAGAGTCAGTCCAAGGCTAATGCATCTTCATGAGGTACCTGCTTTATCCTCCAAAGGCCCTGAAAGAGGTGTTCAACTAACCACCCAGGAGATGTTAGTGTAAGGGCACACACACATTCTTCTCTGTGCAGGCCCGTTTTTGAAGGTAGTGAGCTGTGCTCATTTCCCTCAGTGGGTGAGGGAAAACTTCAAGTTTTCTGATCCTAGTCAGAAACATCTCATCTTCCCCATACTGATCATATACAAGACTCTGGCCCAGAAGCTAAGAATTGTATTGCTTTGCTGCATTAGGCCAGGAGGCTGGAGTATTGAGAAAATTATGTTATTAACTTGACTTTTTCAGGTGAGTAATCAAGCTTCAGAAGTGCTAGCAGTGCTTCCAGAGCTACCACTTGAGTAAAGCTAAGCAGTAGAATATATCAGAAAGCTTAAAGCCAGAGTGCATGTGCTCTAGAGACACACAAGTCTTTGACACAGTCACAACTTTGCAACTATGTTTTCTGCAATTAGTAGAGGAATTCAGAATAAGGAGATTAAATATGGGGTGAGTTTTTTCATACTTTCCTTTTAAAAAATGATTAAGATTAAATGGACCGTTTCAAATATTTTCAGTGTCTCTTTAAACTATCTGGCACATCGGTTCACTTTGTAACTGACTCACTGAACTAATTAGTGGCTTGTTTATAGGAAAGCAGATGTGGAAATGAGCTATGCAGACTAATTAAAAGCTGTCAGTAAATATGAGCCGAATCCTGCAGTGCATCCCAGTGGTCACCAATATGGATCTGACTACAGGATCTGGACCCCAGTTACACCACTGGTTTTCAAATCAGACTTGTGAGACCCATCTCTCCTATAAGCTCCTTCGTATCGTAAATGCCAGGCAGGTGTCTTAAGATTTGTGAATGTTTGGGTGCAGGAGCTCTACAACTGAGAAGTTATGACCAGAGTGGAGGGCTAAGCAGCTGTTCATGTCAGGAAATTATGTAAATAATGTCAGGTTTAAGGGCTTTTTGCCAGCAAGATTTTTATTAGGGTAAATTTATTAATCACTATTAAAGCTGTTCAGACAAAAAGTATGGCTCATCCTCAGCCGCAGATCTGAGTACCCTGCGTTTTGGGAAAACTCAGTTGTTGATTTAGTTTTAGTGTATCTGGACTTTATTCAAAACGACTACGATGGTTGCCACTGAAGGCATTGCAAGCCTTGGCAATGAGTGAAGGCTTTGTTACACATATAGTCATTACTCCTTTTTATCTCAGTGGTAACTCCTTTCTAACTCCTCCTTTCACTGTGGCACATGTTTTTTCCTCTTCGATGAAAGCAAAGCTGACCTTAAGAGTGAAGGCCCTGAAATCATTCCTTTAAATTCCCACCTCTTCTTTGCCACATTTTGGTTATAGCCTTTCGCCACTCGATGTTCACTCCCTGTTTATTACACAGGGGGAACACACACTACCTCATCTCATACAGATGGCAGGAGGAGAAATCCTAATGTCTGGCACATGTTGAGAGTCTGCAGTCATGGTCATCATATGAGCACCTTTATAATTTCAGAAGCAATGTAGATCATGATCAGGTCATCTGGGGCTGTATAGAAAGGGGTCTATTAGTTCTGTGTGAGAAAGCCTACTATGGGCATTCAGTTATCCTCCTCCCCAGTTGCAGGTGAGTGCCCATATTAAGGCTGCTCAGGACACAGGCAGTAGATGACCTGCACGATGGGGAGAGGAAGACAAGCAGCATTAGACCTGTAGCTGTTCCTGTCACAGTATTACTGGCTTCACAGTGAAAGCAACAAATTGCTGAAATTCAGCATTTAGTTTTTCAGCCCCAGTGTCCTATCCAAGTTTGTTCTACCAGTCTGGAGCCTTATTATTTGAGCAGAAGGAACCATTTGTGGGACTTAGATGAGAGAGTATGATTAGGAGAGCAACGGACGGACATGAACACATAGGGAAGAACAGGAAAAGCTGGCTGCCACCAGGGAAATAAGAGTACGCATTTTTGAAGGAGAAAGCTTTTTAATTTAAATGTTTATCTGTGATCTGATAATCTCGTTTTCTTTCCTAGGACCAGTAAACAGCATTAATACTGCTATATCCCATCTTGAGTTTGCCCCCAGAAGCAATAATATTTTATCCCATGAATACAATCAATCCAGCTGTTTGGGTAATTGCAGCTGGAAGCTTTATGTCTGACCCCAACCCTATAGCATTCAGGGAAGGAGAATATGTATATTCTTTATACTTATGTATATTAATTTTGAAGAGCACATACAAAGAGCACAAACTTCATTGTATGTGGCTTTTGGATCACCTATTGCTGTTTCCTGTTGATAACCAGGAATTTGTCTGAAGAATATAACCAGGAATTTGTCTGAAGAATATCATGTTTCTTATCAAAAAACCTAAAGGTCATGTAAAAAAAAAAACCCTAAAGTTTTTTGTTGTTGTGATTTTTTTTTTTCTTAGAGTTCTCCCCTATAAAAAGAAAGGACTCCTTCATTAAAAAGAATATGTGGGAAGCTTTCATAAAACACATCGACCCCAAATAGGTGAGTGCAACAGCAGGCTGCTCATTATCCTTGGATAGTTCCACAGCACACCTAAGTCTGGAGGATAAGAAAATTTAATGATCTGCTGGGATAATCTGATGGCCAGTAGCATTTTTCAGATGCATGTTGAGATTAGGGTAAAAGAAATCAGATGTCAAGCTGTGCAGTGATTATTGGAAGACAAAGAACTACAATCACCTCTTCCTTCATATTGCCTTTCCTTACATTATTTTAGCACTGTCTGCTGCTATTATGGCTTTCATTGCATTATCTTGTCTGCCTATGAAGACATTTGTGTCAGTCACAGTCAGATACAGCTACTGGACTTAAAGGATCAATCACCTGACTAAATAATAGTACAAATGGCTATGGCTACAAACTACCTAGAGACTTGAATAGGCCTTATATAGGACACACTTCTCCCCGGTTTAATTCCAGTGACATTGTATGTTGCAGTTCAGGACAGAGTCAAAGGGGTCAAAGAGGGCATGGTTCATAGCCAGCTGCCTGTGATGGTTCCACTCCAAATACAGTGGTCAGGACCAGCTGGGCCAGCCACCGTTGTCCCTGAGCAATACTGTATTCTTACTAAAATGCAGTGTCGTCATGGCATATTTAATGTCCCAGAACCAGCTGTCCACCAGTGTCCAGTGGAAGGATGGACTTCATGAGGTCTTGGCATAAATGCAAAACGCATTCCTGCGATCTCATCAACCACAATCAGACCTGAAGAGAGAACTCATATACTAAGTAACGCAATTTCTCTCTCTCCCCCCACCTCCCCATTTTGAAGCCACACAAATTAGAATGAAGAAACCCCTAAAAGGTCCCTGGACAGTTAGATGTCACGGGATGGATGTAATCCTTGGACAACAGCTGTCTAATGGGAACATACCATAATAAGAACTATGAGTCCTAGCTGAGGTCAAAGCACAGAGTCTTGCCTTACAGTACTTAGAAACTTCAAGGAAAACTAGGGGGGGAAAAAAAAAAAAAAAAAGACAGAAGGTGGGAAGGCATTTTAGCAACAATCTCTATTTGATAGACATTCCAGTTCAGACCACAAAGAAGGGAGACAACGTTATCTGTATGAATACATATTTCCATACATAAAGAAGGCAGCTTTATTTGTCATTCATTAGTCAGTATCAAGTCTCCATTTTGCAGAGATTCAGTCATTCAGTCATGGAATTATAATATCTGCCATGTCACTGATGTGAGTAATGACATTTAATGAATAGTCACTGGGATAGATTTTCAGAAGCAATTAGTGATTTTGCATGAATAACCAAGGTAACTCTTACGGAGCAATTTTTCAGAATGATTTGGGCCTTTACCTCCTGTGTCATGATCTGTCTGTCCAAACAGCACAGTTAAAAGGAGAGGCATTCAAAATCATTAGTCTCTATTGAACATGTCCACCTCGGTGTACCATTAACCCATAGTCTCATGCTTGAGGAGAGAAACAATCACCTGGGCCTAGATACATAATGAACAACTTTGAATGTCTCCATCATTTTGCAGAGAAAGTTTGCAAGGAGTGAAAAAGAGAGCTAATTTCATCAAATAAATCATTCGTGACAAATGGCTCATCCAGTGCTAGCACTCAGAAAATTATTATTAGAAACAGCTGGGCTGGGTATGACAACCTATATTCAGGCATTCTTTTTACTTTCCTGCCTGTCCTTCACTAATCTCTATTATGGATAGAGGTTGGAGAGGAGTGAAAAGAGGAAAGTTGTGTGGAAACTAATGCAATCATTAGGTCATTTTTAACCTTGCTGTAATTATCATACAGAAGGAGCCAAATGAGAATAATGGAAGGCGAGACTGTAATTTAGACTTCCCTGAAAAAAAGGAAGAAATGAATATACTTTCTTTCAGAAGCCATCAGAATTTCTAGGTTTAAGTCTGCAGGAATAAGCAGGTCCTGAGCACTCCTGTATTGTTCGCGTCTCAGCATAGGCACAGGAGATTCAGAGTCTTGGGCCTATGTTTTTACAAAAGCCTGCCTTTCTAACACTAATGTTGTCATATTTTTTGATGCAGACATTGAAGGACATGGAACAGAAAATGGGATTAATAGAGGTTCCTTAATCACAGTATCATTGAGCTGCTTCTGGAAAGTCCTTGCTGAGGGCTGGGCTGGAAGTTAGTCTGGATTAAACTATGAAAACCCCCATATATGTGTTACATTGTACACACAGGTATTCATACATGTATATATATGTACATATGTATACACAGGCAGATATACACACAGAGAAATATGGGTAAAACAGGAAATCGAACAAGGTAAACTCACCCCTCACTAGGAGATCCATTTATTTCATACTTACTGACTAAAAATGTTTATTTCCTCTAGGAAGTGAAGGTATTTGCATCAGAGTGAAACAATTCCATGTAGACCTACCACTGCCTTTTCAAAGTAAAGTGGTTTTAACTCTGTGAGGGATAGCTGATTATACTATAATGTGTAGGCCTGAGTCAGACACACTTACTTCTGACTTGAGCCAGCTTGAGGTGTAGGAAGCCTCTGCTTGCTGCCAGTCTGGATTGCAGATTACACTGGAGTTAATGAATCCCTCCTACTCGGTAAAGATCTGCTGACAGCATGAGAATATTAACATAATGTAGCTATGTAGAGGGGCGAATATTCAGGAGTTTTTGCAATCAATGTATTTTGCATTAGTTAAAAAAAAAAATCATTAGTTATTTTCAGCCACCACTATCAAAACTAAGTCAAAATAAAAAATCCTACTTGATGCACTTTTTTTTCTGACTCTCAGGGGCTGTTTTTCTCTTGTTCTAAGGATAATTACCTATACTTGCATGATGTTGTGAATTTCAGTCAGGGTAAGGAAAACATCAGACTTCACCATTTAAAGTTTTTATGCCTGAACATAATTTAAACTAGAGCAAACAAACCCCACGAGGTTCTCATGAAGAGGGAAAATCCCAGCCAGTCAAAATTTCTGTTCACTTCTTAGATATATGTTGAATCAGTTGAGGTTCAGGCAGAAAACAGAAACATACTACAGAGATTTCATTGAGCTCACGTGAACAAAAGCTTTTTTGGGTGTGTGCAGGGCTGAAGATGAAGGGGTGAAGTGCAGCAGATCATGCCCTGGAGCTCAACAAACCCCAGACTTTAACCTGTCATCCACATGGTTTGAAGATGAGATGAGTTTAAGCTTGAGACTGTATTCAGGCTCACTTTCAAAGGTTACAGAGTTGTATCCAGGGTCAAAAGACAGGATTAAGCCACAGAGAAAGAGTGTGGCAGATCCAGGAGGTTAGCCCAAGTTGTCTGCTTTCTTAACTGGAATCTATGAACTCTATTATCTCTCTTCAGTTTGCAAATGAGTTCCATAAATGTAACAACTCAATAGGATGATAGTCATATGGGACAATAGCATATGACTCAAATCTTATCCAGTTCCAGGCAGCAAAGTATGGCATGAACACCTTACTTGACTTTGTTTCGCCATCTTAGAGGTTAAGATGCTCACTGCAGACAGATCCAGGCAGCAGAGAATCTCAGCAGTGACAGCAAGGCCACAAACTCTCAGATGTGCCCCCTAGAAACCTTTAGCATTGTCTAATATGAAGAAGCAAATGTGGAAATTAGCTGTATGCATCCTCTACATGTGTTAGTACCACTTATGTAATTGCACTTATTATAAGCAACTCAATTCCCATAGTGTCATTATGACAGATGGATAAACAAGATGCAATATACTGTTCACTTTATGACAATGATCACATAATTCCAGCTTCACTGCTTTTAACTGTTTGCATGAAACACTGATTAATAAAGCTTTGAAAGGCTGTCAAAGACATATGAATGTGTAAATGATACAAGTGAAATTATTCACCAGTATAAATATCCCTAAAGTTGCAAAACTAGTGAAGGTGGATTAGGATGAACATGATCTATTCTGTCCATCAGGTTCTCCTTGACAAAGGCTGGAGCAGTGACTACAACCAACTATAATCATTATCCTCCACTTTCTTTTTGTATCTACTTTTGTGTCCATTTAGATCACAAGCCTTTGGGAAACAGCTGCCTTCTTCCTTGTCTATATGCATACGTGCGGGAGTCCTGATGTCACTATGAAGGGTTTGGATGTTTGCATAATATTACCATAGTAAACCATTAGAGAGAATTATAACAGTCTGCAAGCACATCACTGTGCAAAAGTCACAATGAGAAAAGGAAATAAGAGTTACAAAGAGCTTAGAAGGATGGAGGGTTAATTCCTTTATCACAAAAACATGTTAGTGGAGCTACATTCTGTGGATTAACATTACTGATACATCCATTTTGTTAAGTGCATATAGTTGTCTGCTGACACATTCACTTGAGATGATTGCATTATTGAGGTATCTCACAGGAAGTGATACCAATTCATGCCAGTGATTTTAGCAAAACTACAACCTAGTGGTGTCAGCTTTGAAGATTTAAAATCTTTTTAAATTAAAGAATGGGCCATTTAACAGTAATTTTGGTCCTGAATTAGAAAATATGTTTCTTAGGAATTAAATTATTGGTCAGTGCCCGGGGAAAAAAGGGTCCTTAACAAATGATCAGATTCCTGGGTATATGTAGGTGAATCCCTATCCTTTCTATCACCTGGACAGTGATTGAAATGAAAGGTCAAGGTGAAATCTGTGATATTGTGCTTGTTAGGTGATATGCCATGACTCCAGTTTATGCTTCTGGTACCTAAGATTTCCAGAGAACCTAGTCTCTGATAATTATTCAAATCCCAAAGCTGCTGAATATACCATGTTGCCCTTGGGATCTGCTATTTTGAAAACTACTTCTTAAACTTTCTGGGTTACAGCTTCCCCCGATGAAACTGTACATAGGTCCACCTAATTTTAATGCTGACTTTCATCAGCTAGATGTCATATGGTGCTAAAATAAAACACAGAAGCCAAATTCTAAAGGTTTTATATAATTTTAAGCTACCTAGAGAAATCAGTATTGTTTAGCTCTGGGGATCTTGTGTTAGCTTGTCTCATAGTGACACAAAAGATTACATCAAATGAAGAAGACATGGAGCAAATGGATTTCTTTCATAATTCTGTGCTAATCTTCACAGTTGTTCAGTTGTTTTTCTTTTGTCTTTCATAAGCTATTTACTAGGAATAATCCTGTTAGGAGGATGGTGCTGTATACACACATCTCTCTACATATCTCGTTCTATGGGGACACCAACACTTGAAATCAGAAAGTGATTCCTAGCCCTATTTTTCGTAAGGATCTCACCTTTATTACACTCCATAATCTGTATCTGTGATGTCAAATCATAAAGCATAAACCATAAAGCAGGGGTGAGAAAGACACTTTAAAAAGAAGAGTTTTACCTTTTTGGTTATCAAGAGACTAAGGGTGAGAGGACATCATGCAACATCCTCAGTAAGTGTTAAACAAGGGATCCCCTGCGTGTCAGAGGGGTCTGAAAAAGCCTGAACTAAACCCTACCAAAGACATTAAAAATCATTTGTAAAATCAAAGCCATTTGATTTTAATGGGGTTTTTTTGATGGCTTGTTTAGCAAGCTTCCTTCTCCCCCATGTGCAGGGCCTGATTTTCTTACACCAGTGGGATGGGCAAGAAACATCCTCCAATTCCAGAATACCCTGAATACAAGAAAGATCAGAGATTGGCCACAAGTTCCACACTATTTTACTTTTTTTTTTTTCCTGCTGAATTACTAAATTATATGTTTTCCTTCTCTGTTATGTAATTTTCTGAAGATAAACAGTTGTTTTAATAGAACGGGAGATTGCATAATCATTGTGAAGTTCTTGAGCTTTCTGCTAGCTGTGGATTTCTCTGTTCAAGTCCAGATGAGCTATACAATGCAAAAATATAGCTGGTGAGTTGTTCATTGAGATTACTAGGAAGGTGTAATGACTGTCGGTGTGATGTCCACAGGAGGTGCTGTCAGGAAGGGGAAGGAAATAAACCCTCCAAACCCCCTGCAGACATTCAAGAAGAAATCTTGTACTGTCAAGTAATTACAATTCTCAAAGGAAAAAATAGAGTTGGATAAACCTGGAGGCACCTTTATGTTTTTCCTTTTGAAACCTTCCATCTCTGACACAATGCTTTGCTGTTCTGTCATTTCTGTCACCATGCCATGCTGGGCTAGTTCTTTTTTTCAGGGGGGAGGGATTATTTTTGGTCCTTAGAGATCCCAGTGTCTGAACATTTAAAACAAATAAAGTCTTTGTTGAGATTTTTTAAAAGTCTATTAATAAGCAAACAGAGATATTATTTGTCTGTTGGAAGAGAAGCTGCAAATATCAGGGGAATTTCATTTCAAATGGCATGTAAGTTCTTTGTGTGGGTGGTGAGGTAGGCAGGCATTGCAGCGGTAGGTTATAGTCATGTTTATTATATACTGAGAATGTTACTTTGCTGAAGTCAGGAAGACCGGTGTACTAAAGAGCCTCCCTTCCATGCCGTTTTCCCACTTGTAAAGAAATCATGATGGAGATTGTAATTGTGAAGGTATGCAGTCACAGAAATTGCATCCCAGGGAGGTGTTGTGTCTTGCTGCAAATTACTGCTGTCCCTTTGTCTAGACAGAAAATGGCTGAACAACTCTCTTGTGTTACACCATTTCTTCCTGTTCTTTCCTGTGTGAATCCTTTTCACCACTTTCTTTCTCATTCACTTTCTTCTCACCACTATATCAACACCTTTTTTCTTCTCAAGTAGCTCATGGACAAGTCAGGTCACGTGCCACCAAATTATGCCATTCCTTGCAATCTCTTTGGCTTTTATATGGGTCCTAAAATCATCAGTAATGTGGTTTGGTTTTGCATCTTGTTTTCGGTAGGGTTTTTTTGTTGTTGATTTTTTTTTGTTTGTTTGTTTTTTGGTTTGTTTTTTGTTTGTGGTTTTTTGTTTGTTTGTTTGGTTGTTTTTTGTTTGTTTTGGTTTGGTTTGGTTTGGTTTGGTTTGGTTTGGTTTTTCTCCTGATTGAAACTGATGTTCCCTTTAATTGCTTCTTTCTTCCCTGAAAGTTTATTGTACTTTCCACATTGTTTCTAACTTTGCTTTCTGACTCTTCCATTGGTGCTCCTCCAGGCTTAGAGAGCTCCAGGGAGTGCTCTGCTGTCTTTTAGTTTTCCTTTGTGTTCTCCAGTGTGGAAGAAACACTTCTATCCCACTATGGCTAATTTTCCTACTCACTCTTTTTCATTGCTTTACATGTTGTTTTGTTATTACTACCTTTACAAACCTATCTTCACCTGTCACTCTCTGCCCTTGATTTAAAAAATGGAGGGCAGGCTATGTATCTTGCTGCATGGAGGAAATATTGCTGATAGAAAGCTGCAGGGCTAAAGCCAATGGCTAAAATGCTCAAACTTCTCTATGCAAGATTTCCCTACAAACTCGTCTTCTTGATCTATGGCTGTTTTATGACAGTGAAGCAACCACAGATTAGATTCATCTGGCCTAGTGCTTTCATATTTCACCTGTATATATGTTGAAATGTATTTGCTATTTGCTGTGTGTATTTGCTATCGCTCTTTTCTATTTGATGAGGTGGGTTTTTTTCCATCTTGTAAAGGCTCTTTGGGTGGGACTCAGCTGCCTAAGAATGGGCATATAGTGTTGTTTAAACATTGTAGGGTTTCCTGTTTGGCCAGTTACTACCTCTCCAGAAGGGTACAAGGCTTGAACAGGTAGTGTGCTCCATGCAGATGTCTCATACTGCTGCAGTATGCGTTATCCTGATGCACATACCCTAGTGCATCTGTGTATTAAATGCCTGTGACTAAACAACACAGCATCTCTCTTCTTATCTTGCCATCTTAAGCTTCCTCTGGCAGCTTTTCAGGATGTCATAGGAGTCACACTTATGCAGAAACCAAACAGAAGCACAAATTATAGCAAATGAGAAATAGACCCATACTACAGAGCAATACTTTCCTAGCGCAAATACTGCTGAGTGAAAATGTTAAGACAGACATTATAATAATAAAAGAGAAAAATAGAAAAAAGTAAAATAGAAACAAACCAAACCAAACCATTAACAATAGCCTGATCAGAAAGCCCGGTTAAATTCAGCCATCATAGAGGTCAAACTGGACTGCCGCATCCTTCTCTATGACTTTTGTTAGCTTAACCCTCACCTTGAGAAATACCTGCTCACCACTGTGGATCTTCTGCATAATAATCTTCTAGAAACCTTCCCCACTCCCTCACCCCCCCTTTTCTCTTAAATGTTTTTAATGTTTTTCCTGAATCAGGTTGTAGTCTGTTTTGGAGCAACCTTTCTATTTGCATTAAACTGAGACTGGCATACACCTATTTATTACTACAGGGGTGAAAGGATTTTGCAGCACCTCTTTCAAAGATCTGAGGCTCATTATAATTCCACTGAATTAAGTTGATTAATATGAGGACCTCACCCACATTTCTGTCTCACAAAAAAAAAAAAAACCAAAAAAATATATATTTCTGCTGGATGAGGAAATATACCTCATTTTCCTGGCATACATTTTCCTCTTCCGTTATGGACTTTACATTCCACATAGAAAAGACAAGACAGAATTTTTCACCTATTATTTCTCAAAAACAAACCACCAACAAAATTCTACATAATTACAGAGATACTCAAAATGTTAGAGGTAATAATGAAATGTTGACAGGAATTTAACTTCTACTGGGGAGGAATGAGCGATTTAGTTAGGATGAGCTAATAATATATTTCCAGTGGTAAGTAACAGCTCTCTGTTCTGGATAAAAATGATTATTTTAATAAGGCTTGAAATTGCAGGCATGATATGTACTGTGATAGTACGTAGGATGAACCAGTAATGCAAAACCAAAAACACTAAATGGAGTTTGAGCAGGGATTCTCTGAGGGTTTGTTAAAGATTACAACAATAGTCTGTTAGCCTTTGCAACTAGATTTATGTGACTTTGCATAAAACAATTATTTGCAATCTGGAAAAAAACCCAAAACACTAAAAGCCTTTTTTTCCCCTTGTCTTTTTCTGTCTTTTCCAAATATTTTGCTTTTTAATATTTAAAATGCATTTTCACACTTTATTATTTTTTCCTGTTTCCAAGGATGATACACAACTTAATTCTACTACTGTTTAAAGACTGCAGGGTATATCTCAGGGTTATCATGTTAATATTGGAGGAAAAGTCTAGCTTTTTCAGGCTACAGGCTGGGGTTGTTGTTGATGGCCTTGTTATATTTTATCAGCAACAATAAGTTAGACAGTAACGAGCCCTGGAAGAGGCTCATGGTCTGCTATAAAGCAGTTCCTGTGGTAGCCCACTGCCCTTCTGGTAGCCAGCTACATTATTTAAAGCATATCAACTTCTTTGCTTTCTATCTCTGATTCTCTCTTCACCCCTCTTTTCATTGTAACCTGAAAGCTGTTTCGGGAGAAGCTGACAAAATCTACTACATAAGGCTGTGCTTGGCACCACAGGACATAGATCTTGGCTGGAGCTTCTTGGCAATGCAGTGATAGAAATACTACACTGATAATAAAGGTTTCATACAGAAAGATCAAAAAGTACAAGACATTAGTTCTTTAAAGCCTCCCCTCTTTTATAATTAGTGGGGAACAACTCATATACAATCCATCACCCTCATGAGTTTTGTGAGAAGTGTATAATGCTTGCACAGTGCTTTGAAGATGTAAAGGCAAATCTCTGGCTGTGTTAGAGTTCAGATAGTAGAAGGTAGTTTAATACAACCAAAGCAAAAAGTCATCTACAGGATTTCTTGGCTAGTGGAGAGCAGCTGTGGAGGTTATTTCACCATCTCTCCTAGCCTGGCTGTTAGGATGAGAAGTCTCTTGCCTCTCCCTAGACTTCCTACTCCTTAGGGATGGACTTGAGATAAGCTCTTTTTAGAGAGGAGCCTGAGGATACTCAATGCCTCCAAAAGCTCTCCTTCACATATGATCCGGGTAGAGCAGGACATTAGAGCAAAGCACAAAACTCAGTCCAACAGCAATGTCCAGCTCTGCATTAGCATAACATTGGACACTGCAACTTACAACAGGGCTGCAACTGTTAGTGTGCACTGAAGTTACAGAATCCAAGAACTAAGCATGTCTTGAGCTTTCCTCCCTATTTCAGTGTAGACATAATCATAGTGGCCCAAAAGCTAGAGTACACTTCAGGGCAACCGAGTCTATGCTGTGACCCTCTTCCCCCACCTTATTCTCTCTGTCATAATTTTTGACACAAGATCTAACTAATGATTTTCAGACTCCATGTCCTAGATATACATACACTATATTTCATCCCCAGAAAATTAAGTCCAGGTTCAGCATGCATCCATGATGCCATCTGAAATTGATGGGCCTGGAATGGCGTTCAGTTAAGACAGAGAAGGCTAGAGGGAAGGAGTTAGCATTTTATGTACCAAATCTCATGTTGCTCAAACCTTTCATGTATGGAGCCTTAATAATTTCAAATCTCCATCTCCATGTCATGCTGCCATTTGTCACACTGTTGAAAATAAGTTTAAATGAAAATGAAAATAAATGCATAAAGCAAAGTCTGACCAGAAGAACAGATATTTAATGGGGAAGAAGGTAGCTTTCTTTTAATAATGTGCTGTTATAAAGGAAAAAAGCTGAAGAAATGTTGCTTTTATTTTTTTAGAATCATAGAACTGTTTAGGTTGGAAAAGACCATTAAGATCATAAAGTCTAACCACATCCCTAAGTGCCACATCTACACGACTTTTAAATACTTCCAGGGGTAGTGACACAACCATTTCCCTGGACAGCCTGTTCCAATGCTTGACAACCCTTTCAGTGAAGAAATTTTTCACAGTATCCAATCTAAACCTCTCCTGATGCAATTTGAGTCCATATCTTCTTGTCCTATCACTTGGTACCTGGGAGAAGAGACTGATCCCCATCTCACTACAACCTCCTTTCAGGTAGTTGTAGAGAGCAATAAGGTCTCCCCTGAGCCGTCTTTTCTCCACACTAAACAACCTCTGTTCCCTCAGCCGCTCCTCATAAGACTTGTAACGCAACTTTCGAAACTTCAAAATCACTTTTGAAATACAACAGAACTAAACAATTCCATTTCTGTCCATTTAAGCTTTTTAGTGGGTGTAGATGGACATCTTTCAAGACTTGCACAGAGCGATAAAGCAAGGCCAATTCATGCCTTCCTGAGAGTTCTTTTTGTAAAACAAAAGCATTTCTCAGAAAAGGACAAGAGAAGATTTCGATCTGTTTCAGAATAAGTCACTGGAATAACCTACCTAGAGAACTGAACTTGGGGTCCTCTGATTGTTTTTGTTGCTTTTGTAGCAGAAGAGGTTCAATGCCACCAGGAGTTATTAGTTTGGCATAAGAGTCACTTCACATAAATCTATGGTTTATAGTATGCAAAAAGTCTTAGAAGATTAGTTTTGCTGGCTTAAATGTACTTATCCATTAATTTCTTTACAGTAAATCACAGTTCATCTCCAGCATTCACCTATTTGCAGGGCAGAGCTGAAAACAGTGATCCTGTTGTCTTTTGGTCCTCTGAAAGCCTGTGCTATTATTTTGGTGGAGTAGGCAATAGAAGAATCAGTTTATTTACCATCAAATGATGGGATTCATTACAAAGAAGTGATGGCAGTCAGGGTAGTAAGCTGTGATATTTTTTCCAGAAGCAGAAAAGATACTAGGAGAAGAGGAGTAGAAACCAAGTCCTCGAGACAGCATTTGTAAGTGCTTTTGATGCTCTGGTTTTGACCAAGCATAAAACTGTGAAGAGCTGCTCCACAAGCACTTCTTGTCCTCCACTGACTTCCATTAAGAATCACAGCTCTTGCTAGCCTGAATAATCCCTCTATGCGTATGCTTGTGTGTATGTATTTACACAGGAGCAAGCTTTCTCATCAGGGAGGATGGCAAGAGCTGTTGCAGCCCTGTTTGCACCAGGTCTGGTAAGACTCTCTCCTTTCTTCAGACCATCCTCCTGTTCCCTCTTATTTAAAACCGAAACACTTCTAGAAACACTGAGAAGAAGCTGCTTCTTCCCAAAAAAAGAAGGAAAAAAGGAAGCAAACAAACAAACCACTTCTGTGTGGTAAGTGCACAGAAGGCATTAGTCTGAGACAGCAAGACACAAGCCCACCTTTACTGTGAACACAGAGTTCTCTTGGGGTTGCTAAATAAGCTTTAATGTTGGGTCTTTCCCTTTTGCAGTTAGGATTCAAAATAATCTTTGCTGTTCTAGATTTCTGTTTAAACTGCTCATAGTTGTTTTAGAAAATACTCAGAATATTCCTCCTGCAGAAAATATTGTGATTTCTATTGCTTTCTATTTGCAAGAAAAAGGAATATTAAAAATGCATTTTTTTATATCAACACACAGAGATTGGAAAGTTTTAAATTGATGATGTTAATATGAACTCTTCTGCGGATGTTTTCACACAGAAAAGTTTGCTATTTCAAAACAATTTTCTTTCCCTTGAAGTAATTTTATGAAATTTTAGAATGCTCTTTTCAAGTGAGTGTGAAAGAAGCAACACAGCATTTTTTTATAGGAAATGCTCTGACAAGTCAATAAAAGCCTATTAAGATCTACTGCAGATACTGAAGAGGTGGTGTGAGTGCAGCCAACATCTGAAAAAGAGAGGATGGCACAAGCTAATCCTGTCATGGGCCCTGTGGTGCTTTTCTCCAAAGGAAGAGTCAGCAGCAGGGGGAAACCCAAAGGTTACAGCAGCACACTGTAGCTCCTGCCCTTAACTCCTGACAGGCACAATTTTTAAAAAACCTAAGCACTTCTCACTCCACTTCCAGTTGATACAACTGCAGATATTCAACAACTCGAGAAATCGCTCTGTCTTGTTTGGGCCCAGTCTTAAAGCTTTTTTCAGTAGAAATTTAACCATTTGTACAGCAGAACTAATGATTACTTGCCTGCTGCACAGAGAAAGGAGGTAGATAGGAGATGCAAATAGTTTTGAAGGATTTTGTATTCCTTTGCTGAAAGTTATTCTAGAAGTGGGAAAACACTGTTACTGTTCTACTACTGGTTTTAAACAGATTTTCAAAGGTCATTTTAAATTGATGGAAATACTGGTTCAAAAGTCAGGAGACTAGTATAATATGACAAAGCCATCAGAAAAAAAAGAAGTTATCCTTTCCTTTTTATGCTGATTATTTGGGTTTTGGTTGCATTTTTTCTTCAGAGCTACTGTAAAAACAAAATGTAAATTGCACAATTAAAGACTTGGAACAGCCTCTTTTATCACTGTATAACTCACAGTGTGTCAGGGACATCTAATAACATCCTATTACAGATCACTTATCAGATAGTTGTTGAGTTAAGCGCTATTATCTTCTTTGCCATCCCCCATAATTTGATGTGAATACTTTCTGATATTTTCAGGGTGGTAATAATCTTCCTACATTGTTATGCAGCCCTTTTCTCTCATTTTTAGGATTCATCTTCTGTTTCTGTTCTTGTGTGCTTTGTGTTTTCACCTGCAGGTAGCACTACATAGATTATACTACGCGCTTGCTCTTTCCTTATACCCTTCACATTGGCCACTGCTGCAGACATTACACTGGGCTAGACTGACTTTGTTCTGGTTTAATGGGGCTGCTATTATGTTTGCAACTGCTGTTGGTGATTGGTATGTTTTCTAATGCAGATGCAGATGTATGCAGGATGGCTAAGGGCACTAAAGCTTCTGCATTAGCAATGCCTGCCTGTAGTGGACATCATAATTGTCTTTGACACTCATACCATCCTATTATTTAAGCAGCTGGCTGTGGCTGTCTTTAGCGCCTGTTGCTAACTAATGCTACATAGATGTGGGCAAGCAGCAGTTTTGAGGACTTCATTTTACACTCCCCTTCAACTCCTCTTTCGGTAGGAACAATCACAGCTTTTTGACTTGCCAAATGCTGGGACCACTCTGCTGCTGCTCTCTGGGACAACTGACAGCCCAAAGGGATAGGAGTGCTGGGGAATAGTGAGAACATCTGTTTCACCCCTGAGACCAGGCAGTCTGAATACTTGGTTTCCACCATGAGCAGCTTCTGCTCCTCTACCCTCCCAAGCATCCTCCATGGAGCAGTCAGCTCCTACATTTGCTTGGAGAAGCTGGAAGCAGACAACATTTAGCCACATGTGGGGAAGTGAGGTGGGAAAAGGCAGGAGCCAAAGGCTCCATGATTATCAGCCAGTCTAGCTGACTTTGTGCTTTCTCACAGCATTTTTTATGAGGATTCAGGTAATCAGGCAGAACAGTTCTGATCAGGAAATCCAGGTTATGAGCTCTCTCTCACTGTTTGTTAGGAAAGAAGTTTTGTGCCTGTGTAGTCTCTAGTAGCAGTCAATGCAGGCAGCTTTCACCAAGTTGATCAGGGTCTTGAGAATTATCATGAAAACTTATTTCTTATAGTTCCCTTTCAGTTCTGATTTTTAAGCACTCCTGTTCACTGGTACATCAGTACTACAGGTTTCTCAGTAAGTAAGAGTGCATATTGTGTGAGTTCTAATGTGTCAGCTGAATATGCACCTGTTGGTTAAAGAAACCTTTAATTTTTCCAGACTTGTTTTACCTAGGAATTTAATTTTTAATCAAATGGCAAAATTGACTAAGCGGTGATTTTATAATACTTTCTCACCAACTGCCCTAAAGTTGGAATGCTTAATACATCATTAGTATTCCCCACTACAGCAAGCCTACAGCAAGCCAGTGTTAATATTCCCAACTAGAAAAACCCAAAAGTTTTGGGGTTAACTGTTGCTTCTCTCCCTGTGAAATACTCATGAAAAATGCTTGAGAATATTTCAGGATCATTCCTAACAAAGTAATAGAATATCTTGTGGGTTGTTTCTTTTTTTTCTTTTTTCTCCTATCCAAATACTAATTCAGCACTCAGCTCAAGTCACCATAAAGTATAAGAATGCATTTCCTAATAAAAAGTGAAGTTTCCCTACAGGAGCGGTGAGCTGTCAGCTATCTTTCTGCCTCCCTTTATTTATTTTTCTGCCTTTCCCTTTTGTTAGCTCTTGTCAAATTTCTCTGGAACATTTTTTTCTCTTTTTACTGTTCTACAAGAGCAGAAGAAAAGAAAATTGGGGGGGGGGGAAGCAAGGGGCCTTAAAATTTAAAAAATAAACATGATCTGGGAACTGTAGAAGCAGCTGTTAGTTGCACAGGCCATAATTTACTAGAATACACATGACTGTAGTCAGCAAAATTAGTGTTTGCTTGGGTTTGCATTTCAGGCAACTCACCACTTTTGAAACTAGCATATAACAAAGACATCCAAGGAAGGCATAGAAAATTATTTTTTTTTGTGTGTACGATTTTTATTTCAGCACGCTTACTCTCTTACAAATTCCCCTTCCTCAAAAAATGTGTAATTTCTTTCATTTTATGATCAACAAACACCATCATTTTGTGAATATCAGCAGTCAGTCTAGTCGCCAACATCACAGCTTCATGGAAGCCTGAGTTCAGGATAAGGAATGACTAAGGATGTGGAAGGTTTATGAATTAAGTGAAAAACTACAGTTGCTTGGTTTTCATTTCCCTTCTAGCAATGTGTCTACCTAACACTAACAGATTTTAGTGAGAAAAACCTCACTGATAGGGTCCCACTCCAAGGACCATCTGCTCCTCCGCTTATTACTGGGAAAATAAAATTGCATTCCAAATGCTTGGAAATTCAGAAGTAAATGAGCTGACTCTCTCAGTTCAATTCAAATCCACCAGCAAACAAAAATAAATATACCTTGGGTTTTTCTTAACCTGTTGCTTCATCAGAGTGCACCCAAAAGTGACTCTGAGCATTCCTACATTCCCCCACAGCTACTCTTGTGTTTGGGCCTGCCACTCTATTTGGGGGTCTTTGCAAATCCCACAGTCTGTCACCAAGGTAGGGTAATTAGACTTTTAAAATCAGGTCAGTTATGATACTATACAGCTGAAATGTACGCACATGGTTAGTGCACAGCATGTGCAACTGAACATGGTCATGTTTATAGATCTGGAGCAGAACGGGTAAGTGGAGGGAATGAAAGATTTTCCTGATAGAACAGGAAGTGCTAAAAAGCTCAGTTCAAAACACAACCTAACTTAAAAAGAGTTTTTGCCCAGGAATGGATATTTGATGTGTTTTCAGTAATGGAAATCCTAATTCTTTAGAGGGCCCAAACACTTAGCACAAGTCCTATGAGACACGGATGAATTCAGATGGTCTGGCTTAAGTCTCCGCTCTACCAAAAATTCTTATTTAATCTTGGCAAAACTCTGAGGATAAAATTAAGGCTCATAATTAAAGGCTGAAGGAAGTTAGGTCCCCTAATTACTGCAATACTTTTGGAAATATTTACTCTCTGACCTTCTGTATTTTCAAAACATGCTTCAAAATTCTTCCTGATAATGTTGTCAGCACAAAGCCGTTAAAAACTGTGATGCTCACGTGAGAAGGCAAATAGATGTAGTATAATAGCAGCAAAAGACAAAAGAACCCTAACCAAAGCAAAGCAAACAACCCACAACTATTTTATGGTTGCTACTGGGTTCCTAAACAAAATGAGTCACAATAAGAGACCATGAAATATGTGACCCTCAAACACCAGTCAGTACTGCAAATACTGCCTTTCTTCCTACTTTCACGTTAAAAACCACTGTACTAAGTGAAAATTAACCCCATTTGCCCTTCAAGCCACTGTTCATTATGAGATTACCTATCAGTACCACACTACTGCAGCAGTGTTTGATCAGATAGATATTCCATCAACAGAACTGAGCCCAAATAATAAAAATAGCAGGAAGAAACAACAACTACAGATAAATTTTCTGATTAAATATTGATGTAGAAATTATTATTTATGTTTCCTGGCTTTCCTACATTTAGTATTTGTTAGCAGTGTCGCTCACTCATGAAACATTAATGCTCTATTTTTATAGCTCACTTCTTAATCTGAGATATTTTATGAAATGACTCCTTTTTATGGTGCTGAGGATTCAGATTCTTTCTGCCTATTGAGCTACATCATTATTGTCATCTCAAGTGTAGCAAGCTTTTTTTAAACTATTTTTAGAAGGAAAGAGGGTCTTTTTTACCCTCTACAGATTAGCCATTGTGAGAGATTTCAGCCTGCCCATGTTCACAGGCTGCAGAATATCCTCCAAACACATTACCTTGGGTGTTACACCGCTGACTGAGAGGTAAATCCTGTAAACCTTGAAATTTGTGAAGTACTGAATCAACACAATCTGAAATGCATGTGACATCAGCTATATGAGATCATAAACATCATGAACATCAGGACAGCCACAGCCAGTCAGACTGTGATCCATTTACCTCAGTATCCAGTGTTCAAGAAAGAACAAATGGTATAATAGAAAAAAGAACGTTTTCTCACTATATATTCCCAGATTTCACCTAACCTGCATCTTAGAAACTTTCTGAGTCAGAGACAATGTCTTGGTGTTTGACAGACTTTGTGTAGTTTTTTAACCATATATTTGTGAAAATAATTTTGTGGGATGCAGAGTCTTCTGCAGCATGAGCTTGAAAGAGGAAGTTGTCTTCCACACAATCGAGGAACCTCCTGGATTGCTTGTGCCGGGCCGTACCGTCCCTCCAACAGATGTCAGGATGGTTGAAGTCCCCCATGAGGACCAGGGCCTGCGAGCGTGAGGCTGCTCCTATCTGTCTGTAGAGCGCTTCATCCACAGAGTCCTCTTGATCAGGCGGCCTGTAACAGATCCCCACCGTAATGTCCCCTGTTGCTGTTTTCCCTTTGATCCTGACCCACAAACACTCTGTTACCTCATCACCCGTCCCCAGACAGAGTTCCATACTCTCTAGCCTATCACTGACATAGATAGCAACACCCCCTCCCCGTCTGCCTGGCCTGTCTTTTCTAAACAGCCTGTAACCTTCCATTCCGACATTCCAGTCATAGGAGCCATCCCACCATGTTTCTGTGATACCAATGACATCATATTCCCGTAGCCTTGCACACATCTCTAATTCCTCTTGTTTGTTCCCCATACTACGGGCGTTTGTATAGAGGCACCTTAGCCGAGCTCCAAATGCAGCCAACTCAATGGCTGGGGCAGCTGGAACATCTCTACATCTCTCCAAGCACTTATTACAGGTGCTGGCAACCGACCAGGAATGTTGGGATGGATCAATGCTCCCCTCCCCCAACACATTCAGTTTAAAGCTTTCCTGACCAGCCTGGCAAGCCTCCTACCAAAACAGCTCTTCCCCTTCTTTGTCAGACCAGCTCCACCAGCCTCCAGGAGATCTGGCCTCCCAAATGGAGCCCCATGTTCTAAATAGCCAAACCCCTGACTATGGCACCAGCATTCTAACCATTTATTAACCTGCCAAACACGCCTAGCTTTTTTAAGGTCCTCCCCTTTGCCCTGGAGAATCGATGAAAAAACTATCTGAGCTCCAGAGCCCCTAACCACCTCTCCCAGGGCTCTGTAGTCCTTCTTAATGTTTTCCAGGCTACTGCTATCTATATCTCTAGCACCCACATGGACCACTAGGAGGGGGTAATAGTCAGCAGGACTTACTAGAGCAGGCAGCCTCTCAGCAACATCCCTGATCCGAGCCCCTGGCAGGCAACACACCTCCCTCGAGACTGGATCAGGCCGGCAGATGAGCGCCTCTGTGCCTTTCAAAGTAGAGTCCCCTACTACTATGACCCTCCTCTTTTTCCTGGAGGCACCAGTAGCGATCCTCTTTACTGGTGCATCAGCAGGGTGCTCATTAGGTGTGGTGGGTGCTTTCTCATTAGCCCCCTGCAGAACCGTGAAGCGGTTCTGGGTGGGGACATCAGATTTAGGAGGAAGCCCCTTGTCGTTAATTGTCCTCTTCCTCCTTTTTTTGTTCGTTTTTCTCGTGACTAATTCCCAGCTTCCTGGGTTGCTGCCCTCCTTCTTTCCTACATGAGCAGTGCTAGACGTTTGCAGCCCCTGCGCAGTTTGGGCCTGGAGCAAGCAGCCCAGCTTCCTCTCAGCTTCCCTGGCATCTTTTAGCTCACCAACAGCTGACTGCAGCTCAGCCACCTGCTGCAGGAGGACCTCCAGCAGGGCGCACCGACTGCAGCCCTATCCATTGTGCACCCTCGCCTCAAGAGACCAGTCGAGGCACTTTCTACACTCCGAGGTCTGCGCCGCAGCCTCCCCTCTCATCGGCTCTGTCTGGGTGCCTACGCTGGCCACCGCCGGGGCAGAGCTCCCAGAGCGGGCCCCGGTCCTGAGGCGAGTGCTCATCATCCCACTCGCTGCCCGCTCACCCTGCCTGCGCCAACTGCCGCGCCACGCCCTGACTGACGTGCCACGCCCTGGTCGCTCGCGCTCCCTGGGATGGGTTTTTCCCCACTGAGGGCTGGTGCCGCCACTCCTGGCGCCGCCCCCTGTGAGTCAGCTGCTCGCGTCAGCTGAGCTGCCGGCTCCTGGGCAATTCCTGTCGAGGACTTGAGGCTCCCTCGGTCGCTCTTGCCGCTCCGAACTGAGGCTCCGGGACGCTGTGCTTCCTCCTGCTCCGGTGTTAAAGGCGTCCTCTCTGGAGATACTCACCTCGGCAATTCCTCTGCAAACACATCCTGCAAAATGTTCTGCGCTGTCTTTGTTTAGAATGCATCAACTGAACATTTTATTGGACTCCTCCAAGTTTTGTGTTTTGAAAAGCAGTGAACAATCATCCCTCACTGACCTTCCCTGACCCACTTGTGATCTTGCATCCAATGCTTCTTTCTGGGGGCTAAGTCCTAGTAATTTTTTGTCATTCCTCAAAAGTAAACCATTCCCTACATTCGATCATCTTTAGAGCACTTTGGGCATTTCAAATTTTCCTGGGAAAAGACAAAAGCAGCAGAGTAGGGATGACTGGCTATGATTTTTGCACATTTCTCCTCCTTTTCTCTATCAGTTCAGTTAATACTCCTCTATATGAAAGTCTATGGGGAAATTTCACTTTAAAGTAACTGGAATAACTAATCATCAGTAAAGAAATTTGGATTTCTAAAGTCTTGAAGAAGTTCTATGATCTCCCCTAAGTTTCATCCTTCTTATGTGCAGAAAAAATGCAGCAGTTCAGAGCAGTTCTTGTTCTGGTGTAAGTCTAATGGCTCCCACAGCTGGTGTATATTAATGTAGCTCTATTGATTAAATGAGTGCTACACTGATTTATATCAAGCAAGGATCTGGGCCTCTATGTCCCAGCAGAATCCAGTGATAAACATTGTTTTAAAATAAGTTAGGAGGAGTAATTCTGTTGAACCACAGCCAGGTACATACTCTTAATGAGAAATTTTAAAATGTTATTTGCCTTAGAAAGACAACATCTGTGATAATAGCAGCATATCTCTATTGTGGCCACAAGATGGCCATATTTCTGAATGCAGTTCGACGGGAGTGTTACAGCACAGGAAGTGAATTTATTCCTTTCAGATGGACAAGGCAGACACCGGCAACAGTGGCATTGTGCTTAAGGCACTTGCTGCATCTCAGCTGCTTGTCTGGTATCACTGAATACAAAAACCTGCAGGAATCGGCAGATGCTGATATGCTTTAATAGAGGAAAGCAGCTTGGAGGTTGCAAGAAGTGTGTGAACTGTATGTGATTCCTGATACCTCACAGATGACAGACCACACTCTTAATTTGGCTGTGCCAGATTGTTCATTGGTCTCAATATATCCACCATCAAATTTCTGCCTGTCAGGCATAGCAAAACTGTCCCATACAATTTGTGGCACCAACAATTGGATGCTGGAGGAACATACGCAGTATGTCACTGGCTGTCAAAAAGGACAGAGTAAGAACATAACCCATATGCAGTTTGGTCACAAGTCTGAAGTCATGATGTGGTGAAGACAATGCTGATCTGCCTCAGGTTTTTGGGTCAGCAAATCAATTAACCAATGTGGCAAGCTATTCACTGGGAAATCAGAATGTGTCTCGATTGATAAAGCATAGCTTTCAGGTATGCATCACACAGGTAAGGTTGAGCATTACAGTGGAGGAATGCCTGCAACTCTTTAGTCTTTAGGGATTATTTTTGGAAAATAATTCCTCCAGTTTATAATTAGAAACTGCAAAGCACTCACTAATGTCTCAGTGATTAATGTCTGAAGTTTTTCATGATTTGATCTATTTTATCAATTTACATTTTGTTAAGAACTTCAGAGTTTTATGTATCTGTTTGTTTAATTACATGCCCACTGACTCATGCAACAGAGGAATAGAGGCAGGAATGAGAATTCGGAAATTTAAGGGGTCACAAGTCTCCAAAAAGGTTTAACTGAATACGTCTTTGTCAGCTCCTGCACCCATCCTTCACAGCTAAGCAGAGAACATCACTTTCTCTGTGTTCACCTGCAGGGAACTGAGGCATATGAATAAAGTGGGCCTGATTCAGCTCACAATGGATTTATCTAAAGAAATCCCATGGAATAAACAAGAACAGGGTTGCAGTAACAGGCTCTGTTCATGGAAGAAAATGGATGATGAACTTTTGACTCCTAGTCTAGTTTCTCAGCCACTTGGCTGCCTTACAAACTTCTCTTTGACCCCAGTTTAAGAGTATATGCTCAACCACATGATAACTTCACGAATGTGACTCAACAGAACTATTTAGGAGCTTATATTTATGCATGTTCTCAGGTATTCTGCTAAAACTCCATTCTCCTTTTGAATAGACCTTTCAGATTTCATCTTTTCCTCTTATTTCCTGAAGTATATTGAAAAGATAGAAAGCAAAACAGGAATCCAGGCAACAGAAGCCGATATTAACTTGCAAAGCAGCTTTGTAGTTAGTAACTATTCTTTTGTAATTATGACAGACATCAAGAGAACATCAATAAAATAGTTTGTCTTCACTGTTCATGCCAGTCTCAGTAAGATCATAAAGTCTGCTTTTGGAGAGGTTCTTTGATATAAATGGTTTTATTGATCGAAAAACAATGATACTAAACTACGTACGAGACTTACAGAGATCCCAGACAACCACTGAACAAGAATTCACATAGCAAGTACATGCTTCTGGGCTGCTACAAAGCTTCATCTTCAGCAGTCCCTGTCCAACAGTCTAATTGGCATCCTTTTCACAGAGCTATGCTGTGTAATATAGGCACAAGACCAGGAAAATCCCAAATTTCTCATGGTTCAGAAAAATCTGCAATTGTATCAAACAGCTCTGCAAATAAAATGCTTGCAGGAAGTAATTTTTGTATTTCAGCAGGCTGATATTTTAACATTATAGAGATTTCTTGCTTAACTGTAGATAATTGGAGTATACTTAAAAATGCACATACATTGCAATTTCAGTATTTTAAGAGAAGTAACACAGCAAATATTAAGGTGGTACACACCTATTACTTTCTCTCTGACATTTAGAATTAGGAATGAAGAAAGCAATTTGAAAATGTGAGTTTGAATTAGATCAAGAGACCTGTGAATATTTTAGCATTGTCTGCTAGAAATGCTTTTTGAACAGTCCAGCTCTCACAAAAAACTACTGCAACATCAAATACAAACAGTATGTGAAATGCATGCACTGTTCTTCTGATATCCCCATATCAAGATCCCAGATGCATGGAGAATAAATGGTATGGAGTATTTCATGCTCTCCTGATCATTATGTAGTATTATCACAGTCTTCATAAATTTTAGAATTGAGGCAGGACTTTGTGAACACAATATAAAAATATGGAACTGAAAGAAGGCACTCATTCAAATTCCGTGAAAAAAAGGAGAGAAAACAAATGAATGGCAAAACAGAATCCAACAGAATATTTGACAGTAAGGTAAGTCATGGTCTGGAAATTTATCAATTGTCAGTTTTCAGGTTTTTTTGTGGGTATCTGACAGAGGACAATGAAGTGGCTTTATAGGTTCCTTGGGAAACTTCTCTCAGACAGCAGGATAGAACGGCAGGAAAAATGAGTGGCTTGAAAATTTAACAAGTGGGTAAAATGGGGACCAGGACAGAGTGGGATCAATGAACTGGCCTATCCTCAATTGGTAAGATATATGATATGGAGGGCAGACTGGGAAGAACTTTACAAGTGAGACAACTATCTCACACTTAAAACTTTCAACTAACCCATTAAAACTGTTAATATGAAAATGAGTGCAATCCTGAATCCTCTGCACTGAAAGAAGTCACTGATCAGCACAGCAGTTAAATAGATGTTCATTCTGCAAATCAGTATTAAATGTTTCTTACTGTCCCTCTGCTAGACACTGACTGAGGTTGCACGACCTCTCCTTAATCTGCTTCAAACAGACTCATTAAACCATTAAGGAAAGTGGATTGAGTTTACCCCACTCATTTCATCTGAAGCAGATTAGGGAATGGTAATCTGTTCCCTGCAGATTTGGGGTTACTAAGCCTTCCAACATCACTATAAAATCAGGAAATCATGTTTATTTATGACCAAATTAAAATTAAAAAAAACATGGGCCTGACATATCTTTTCATCAAACAAGTCCTTTAGCCTGTGACTTGCCCTACAACAGGATGTATTAAGGTACTGGAGTACCTATACAGCACATGCTCCATACAGACAGGTTTCTAAAAGACCCTGGCACCTTCATCCCTTTCCATAAGAAGAGAGAGTACTTGGATTGCATATCCTGGGAGTCCTTGAACCAGTGCTGGGAGCACTCAAACATTATCAGAACTTGGACAGGTTTTCAAGCTTCTCTGTAAGAATTTCCATCAGTGCCATGACATTTGGAAACATGTTAACACAGTCAGGCAAAGAACCCTCTTAGAATCATAGAATGGTTTGGGTTGGCAGGGGCCTTTAAAGGTCATCTCTTCCCACTCAGCAAAGCAACCAACAGGATGCAGCAACCTTCCCCTTCCCAATCTCAGCATGTCAGTAAACAGCATCTCCCAGTGCTCTCATTTGTCTTGGGACAAACTAAAGTTTATCTTTTGTGTCTGTGCCTCATTCTTTGTCAGCTTTAGAAGCTTGAAGATGAAGCTGTGTTCCCAAGCTGAGGGAACTGAGAGCTCTGCAGCACCACACCGTTGCTCAAGAGAAAAAGAGACATGAGAAGGACTTGTCCTCTGAGGCTAGGCAGAGCAGAGCCAGGAGGATGAGGGGGAATAAAGAATGTCCTTCAACACCCACCAACTCTGTCAGCTGTCAGTGCTGGCATCTAGAAATATTTTATGTTTTTTATCAAAAGCCAGCTTAAGCTGCCTTTGCTTCATTTCAAGATTTGAACTTCTTGGAGGTTTCACTGAGTTGAAAGAGCCCACCCACCTGTAACAGTGGGACTGCAACAGAGCTGAGCTGAAGGGGCACAGATGGGTAAGGAAAGGTCCCCTCTGGCTACCACTCCTGCTAGTCCCGTCCTTGTACCTTACAGACATCCCACTTTATCCTAATAGCGTTTTGTTTGTTGGGTTGTTTTGTTTTGGGGTTTTTTCTACATTGTGGGCAGAAAATGAGTTGCCTATATTTTTTGGCACTGTCACATAGTGATTCTATTGTTGTGTCAATGAGGGTGATGACCTGGATGTGTCTTGGCTGGCTTGCGGCCACCTGATATTGAGCTTTACTTCTGTTTCCATTGCAGAGAACAAGAGAAGATTCAGTGTACTATTTTGCACATTATCTAAGAAGCTTAACTTGGGAATTTGTAAAAAAGCAGCTTTGCATGAAAAAATACCTAACAGCTGTAGTATGGTTGGTATTGTCAGACCTACATTTAATCTCAGAGGTGCCAAACTGTTTAACAGCACACGATGCAGAAACAAAATTAGTAAATGACTTGTTGAGCTTGGTAGAGAAACTCAAGGATCATCCTTCACAGAGGTCAGATAATCTACTTAGGGGGAGAAAGGTCATTAGATAACCATCTCCTTCTTTAAAATGAACACCTGATTATTCAAGTCGGGTTTGAATTGTCTCCTTTGTACAAGTGAGGTGTTATTTTAAGATTTGTTTTAGAGATTGTACTCTGCATTTAATATCTCCTTTGTGCGTAATCTTCTCTATCTCCTTTGTTCTTGTCAAACAGATGAAGGAAGGAATTTCTGCTAGATTTTTTGTTTCTCATTTGGCATATTGCTATAAATTTTACACACAGACCTTCATAAAAGCTTTTATTCACCATCTTTTATTAAGAATCTCTGTGCAAATGTATGTGTCTGTATTTATAATAATCTATATTTGCATAAAATGGAAGAGGCCAGTACCCAGAATAAAACCAAAGAAGAATGTGAACCTTAGCAGTCTGAGAATTCAGCTATGAAATTGTTAGGCTCATTAAAGAATTTGGACTAATTAATGAAAGGTTTTGTCTTTGAAATTTCCTTGCTACATGCATTTGCTTATACAAGTCCAGCAAATCAGTTAATAAACCAGAATTCTCTAAAAAAATCTTCCAATTTTTTAATTCAGTTTTCCAAACAGTCTGATATATTGACGTTTTCTGCACTAGAATTGAATGTGGTTCTTTATAACTATTATGCTGAGCACATTTATATATGTGTAGTGCACTTTAGAAATACAAAGTAGCAGTATCTAAGTGCAATGAATTTATTCAGTGTTTGTTGTAAATATTCATGGTGCTTCTTATGTCAATAGAAAATAACACATTATATTGTGCTCTTGTTTACAGTGATACTGATTTTTGATTATTCCACTGACTATATAGTAGTGTTCTAGACTTCAATAAGTGCATCTAATACAAGGATGTCACTTATGTAAGAAAAGATGGAAATAAAAAAAATAAAAAGCATTGAAGTACAAGGCTTTTCAGGCTCTGCGTTCCTTCTGCTCTGAGACCTGACCTAGAGCTAGATGATAGGCATTTTGTAGTCAGACTTAAAATTGCAGCTTGAAGTGTCTGCCTTGGGAGAAACTGCAGGGAAGTAGAAAACCTTTGTGTATGTTATTAGTCATTTCTAAATACCTGGTGAAGGGTATTAAAAAGTAATTGCTGTTTGTTAATCTGAGCTCTAAACTTTCAGATAATTACTGTGCTAATGGATGCTGACTGAATTAAAATGGTTAATGTCAACATGACAAAAGATGGAAGAGGAGAAAGGAAAGAAAGGAGCAAGCTTTTGTCTAAACTCACCAGACTGTCCAAATTTATGTTGGTTAAGGGATACATTGGCTTGGACATTTGCATAGCTGCAGGTGAGCACACTATTGCTGTTTTTCAGTATCACAGAATCATAGAATCCCTTGCATTTAACTGGGAACTCTGCAGAGACTTCATATTTTAGGTACTGAAGCAGTCATCTGGTATGTTAGGAAGTGGCAGATGAATAATGGCAAGTCTGACTCTTACGCATATAGCTGGAAAGCAAAGGTCTGAAGTAAAAGCACTCTGTAATAACTGTGACTTAGGGTTTTTGAAATCAAACAGCCTGACTATTGCTTTAATGGTAAAGGTTGCATATCTCAAGCTTGCCCATGATACTCAATTGTTCAGGTAGAAGCTGGAAGAGCTGAGTCTGGGCACACACAGTTGACATCTGTCCTGGGGGATCTTTGCAGCAGGGTAAGATAAAGTTATCTCTTGTTGCCCTCTTTTTTTTTTTTTTTTTTTTTTTGGAAAACAATCGAATAAAATGAGATTAACAAAGAAAAAATAATTTCTTTTTGTTCCTTTTTAATTTTGAATGCTGAGATGATACCCCTCCTACATCTTCAAGAAAATCAAGAAAATCACTGCGTGAGATTTCAGTGTCTAGTTCTTAGATGGATATCTTAACCTTCAACATATATTATTGGTGCTGGCTCTTACTTCTTTGTTATCAAAACTTGTAAAACACTGTAGTTTCTTGATTCTGAAAAGAATGAAAAGCTGAAACATTAAGAAATAATCTAAATATTATGAGATTGGTAATAAGCCTGTAAATGAGCAACAGCATTACGTTCTAATGTAAATTGATGTTAGCTGTGCAATCAGCTCATATGAAATTGTGTTCTCATATCTTCCTAGACTATCTGATTTTTTTTTTCTTCTCTGAAACTCAGAGGTTTTTTTCTTCCATAAAATAGAATTGATACACTGAAAAGGTAGACCAAGGGTACAAATTTCACATATGCTTTACAAGTAGTTTATGGGACTAATGCAAAATCAAATGTAACATTTTACCTGGTTTTAGCTGTTTCTAAGCTGACCTGCTGCAGTAAATGTAAAGACACAGATCTTTCTGCTGAGTGCAGCCTGTGAAGAAATCTAAGGTTACCTTAAACACCTGTTCCTTTAATATTCAAATTTTATTTTAAGTATTAACAATATTATAGAATTATAGAATCATAGAATCATTTAGGTTGGAAAAGACCATTAAGATCATAAAGTCCAACTGTTAACCTAGCACTGCCAAGTCCGCCACTAAACCATATCCCTAAACACCACATCTAACATCTTTGAAATATCTCTAGAGGTGATGACTCAACCATTTCCCTGGGCAGCCTGTTCCAGCACTTGACAGCCCTTTTCGTGAAGAAAATTTTCCCAATATCCAATCTAAACCTCTCCTGGTGCAATCTGAGGCCATATCTTCTTGTCCTATCACTTGTTACTTGGGAGAAGAAACCAACCCCCACCTCACTACATCCTCCTTTCAGGTAGTTGTAGAGAAGGTCTCCCCTGAGCTTTCTCTTCTCCACACCCCCAGTTCTCTCAGCTGTTCCTCCTCAGACTTGTGCTCCAGACCTTTCACCAGCTTTGTTGCCCCTCTTTGGACATGCTCCAGCACCTCAAAGTCTTTCTTGTAGTGAGGAGCCCAGAACTGAACACAGTACTGGCTTCACCAGGACATCAGGACAATCACTTCCCTAGTCCTACTGGCCACACTACTTCTGATACAGGCCAGGATACACTGGCCTTCTTGGCCACCTGGGCACACTGCTGGCTCATACTCAGCTGGCTCCTCATCAACACTTCCAAGTCCTTTTCCACCATGCAGCTTACTCTTCCCCAAGCCTGTAGAGGTTCATTTGTATGAACCTCTTTGGGAAAGTAATGATCCCAAGGACAATAAACTGCAGTTTAATTTTACCTTGGTTTAGGCAATTTGAGCTGCCTAAGGGTAGTATTTTCTGGTTAACAGTTACAGAGTCCAGCACAGGATGGCAGCAGAACTGCCAAGGCCGGAGGGGCTTTTAATAAATAAAGAGAGATCCCCCGCATTCACTGGCTGTTCTGCTCACCACCATATTTCTTCTTCTTCATGGCATTATGTTTATACTGGCTAATTCTGTAAGCAGCAATTTTATCTTGCCCTCAGTATCTTGTGGCAGTGAGCCCCAGAGCATGCTCTATGGAGCAGTAATTCATCCTCTGCATTTTATATCCGGACAGAATAATTTCTTTGTTCTGGCAGAGTAAATAAGAATGTCAGGTTTACCATCCTCAGGTCATGTCTCTCTATACTGCGATTTTTCTAACTCTGCTCCTCTCTAAACTAAACAATATTAAGCTATTTCAATTTCTTCTATCATTATCCATAATGGACTTTCAGAGCTAAGAGAGGTGAGAATAAATATGAGATCATTGTTTTTTCACAGAAAGCTGATCACATAACTTTTGTTTTACACAGCTCTCAGCTGTTTACTTATTTACTGATTTAGCAGAGGAGTAGGAACAGATAGTACTGATGGAGACAGCTATAGTGAGAGCGTACTGTAGCTAAATGAGTTTGCAGAAGAGATTGGAAAGGAAGAAGTGAAATCACTGAGCAAACAGCACAAGGAAGACTGCACAGCCTGATTAGCATGGGGAAAAAAGCATGATGAAGGTAAAGAAAGGGTATAATGGGCTGAACTCAACTACCTATAGATGCACTAGCTGAAATATTTAATTGACATATTGTTGGAGAATGTTTTACTTCTTGTGATCCAAAGGTAAAAGAAAAATATAGACCATGTCAAAAACATATACCAAATCCTATTAATTATTAACATTAAAAATGTAAAATATTTTTCCAGTGGAATATATACATTATTTCACTTTAAAAAAAAGTTTTGTCTACTGAAAACTCCAAACCCCAAAATTATTTTAAATAATTCTAAATCAATTACACCATATGTTTTAAATATCTGAAACGATCAACTGGAAAAGTAGAGTCAGACATGAATACCAGGCACAAAGAGGTGCAGAAGGAAGTGAAATGTAAGCATCTAGTTTTGCTATGTTTTCCTCTAATGACTTATCACTTATTTATTAAATCTGTTTTACCTTTTTTTCTTTCCTGTCAGTCTGGGTTATTTGTTTTTACTGTCTACCATGTAGAGTGCTGGGGAATTCTGGAGTTCCCTGTGCTTTGGTAAATGGGATTTTATAATCACTAGACAAGAAGTTGATGTTCTATAATATCAACTCCATAATCTCTATATTACAGTATATCTGCATCAAAGCTGTCAGGACAATTTCCCCATAGGAGCCCCTGCAGCTCCACAACAACTATGACCATATTAAATATCCTACACAGTTCTTTGTTTTAATGAAATAGTTGAAACAGAAGAGCTTTGGGAACTGGCTGACAATTTTGCTGAGGATGGACAAAGTAGATGAAGACTCATGTTATGCTCTTTTATGCTGAATAGTGTTGGTTAAACGGAATTGAAAACTAGCAAATGGCAAAAAGCAGTTGCCAGCTCCCTGAACGGCAAAAAGCAGTTGCCAGCTCCCTGAACTGCAAAAAGCAGTTGCCAGCCAGCAGAATATGTAACATTTTAGCTGGTCAGATCACAGAAGCAGTGAATGATTTGGGGTTTCAAGCTTAATAGTGTTAATAAGGCGTTTGGAAGAAGATGAAACCACAATAAGCCTCCTACCTTACTTTGAGAAAGGGCTTTTTAGGATCACTTTTGCAACTCTTCTGGAAGAATTGTGCGTAAAGGGCTGCTTATTTAAGCATATAATACTGTCATTTAATCTAGATCCTATTAAAATCAAGGGAACATACAGGCATTTAACTGCATATTTTCAATCTTTACGTATGTTACATAATCATAAGAAGTCATAAGAGCTGGAAGTACCATACACCAAAACAGTGTCAATCACACTGGAAGCAAAACTGGAGATATTTTCATGGATTTGAAGGATGGTTTAATGAGAGGAGACTTCTCTCAAAAATCAGACATTTTGTCTAGGCTTATATGAGTATTTTAGGAGAAATTACAGCATCATCAGACTACAGAACAGGATTTCTGTTCCCTCTACGTGGTTCTCTTATTCCTCTGCTATACACTGTCAGTGACTTTATCTGTCTGTGTTTTCTTCTGTCACCCATCTGTGCAGCTAAGTTCTTTCTTAAGGGATTTATTTGCACAGTGTTGAGCATGCAGAGCCCCACTGCAGTAACTGTTGCTACTACATTGTTTTGTAACAACAATACTTATAAAGATGCAGTGATGTTTTGTGATGCAATTATCTCATGGACCATGGGAAAAAAAAAAAAATAAAAAAAAAAAAGTTTTCAAATGTCCTCTCCGTGTCCACTGTAATGCCAGGAAAAACCACAGTATAAACTGGATACATAGCCATAAATTAAAAATTTAAATATCTAGGATGGAGTTTCAGTTTTGGTTTGGTTTGGTTTTCTTTTAGCAAACATGCCAGATCATTTCCCTAAATGTAAGAGTGGAATAATTTGTCACAGCTACTCTACAATGTATGAAGGACAATGTAGTCCCCCATTCAGGTAAGGCAAGATGAGCAGTAAAAACCCAAAATATTTAAAAAAAAAAAAAAAAAAAGTGAAGGATCTAAAGAAACTTCTGGTTCAAGCTCTGGATAACATCATTGATATTCATTTGTTTCCATGGATCCTATCCTAACACTTTGACAAGCTAGAAAGGGAGCAGATAGCACGAATTCCAGGCTCTATACCCATCCCAATCAAAACAATGTCTCAGGTATAGGAATAAACCAAAACTAGGGCCAGTATGATACAATTGCATCCTGAATTCAGGGGGGTATTCAGGTTCAGGGTTCAGCATATTCTGAACCCACTCTGGCAGGGAGCTTTGTGCAATCTGTATGCCCTGATCTGGAATTACTCACTTTCACTTCATAATTTCTTAGATGGTGAACACACAAGCTATCAGCAGCCCCCTCAAAGCACCTTTGTGCTGTGAAAAATTGATCCTGCTTCCAAAAACTCTCTGCTGAAGCCATTGCTTAATTAAAGGTAGAGGAGCCTCTGAAAGAAGCTGCCACACAGCAAAGTAGATCATGTGTGATACATCCTGCATGACGATCTGCTGGGGACCAGCCTGGATGTCTATAACTCTTTTTTGTGTGCATCTTGCTGTTTTGGGTCAAAGCCTAAATTAAAAGCAGAGATTAGACATATGCATGGAGACTGAACTAATCAGCCGTTATTAAACGCAATGGTCTGAATGCAACCTGTTGCTAAAATGTCTGGAGTGTTGATTGATGAAGGCTGGAAGAAAAGAGGCAAGGGAAGAATAACTTCAGATTTTCCATTTCTTTAACTTTTTGTCACGTATTTACTCCCGGAGACAGAACCAGGATACTGAGCTGCCACAATACTGAGCTCAACCCTTTCTATAACAGCCCACTCACACGAATCTGTTATTTCTTTAATTTATATGAGCCAGAAAAGTCTCCTTTGAAGGCGATCGTCCTGAATCACCTTGCATTTTAAGTTTGAAATTGAGTTGCCTCAGCATGATATCGGTGCAAAACAAGACATGGTTAATTCCATTGAGCTAAGTCAGTCTCTCATAAACTTTCACATATCCATTAGTTTCAGTGTACATATGTGGACTACGACTTGGAACCTACTATTTCTGCTTAATCTGGGAAAATACATTACATGGAAAGGGCTCATTATTTTTGCAAGCAAACAGAGAGAAAAGCGCCAACCAAACATTGTGTGTCTGCTCTCAAGCAAACAAAAAAGGTGTGTGGCATATTCCTCTTCACATACCTAGGGAAATTCTGCAGCAGCCTCATTTATTTGTTTAGAGACTCATGGGAGAGGTTGAGAACCCATGCAGAAGTCTACTGATGATAATAATGTTAATAACTTTCTCAAGAGCAGACACTCTAAGACAAGGGAGAACATGATAATGAACTGACAAAAGAAGATCTGGTAGCAGATTCACACTGCATCACAGTTTTATTTATGTTTTGCTAACAGAACATTCAATGATGGAGGGGAATGGCCAGATCTTTGGATCTGGTCAAATTCTGATTCTGCTGTTTTCTCCCCAGGCTGTTGTTCTGGCTTTGTCACCATACTAAATCAATGTTGTCCATTAGTGGAAGGGTGCCACATAGGTAATTTTTTACTTACATCTTCTGTTCAGGGTATATAACCAGGGATGTTTTTATATGAGGACAACAGGATGGACTGCCTATTTAAAAAGAAACAATTAAAGGAGTCTGAGGCAAGGAGGAAAAGTAGAACTGAAGTCCTGTAGGTAACTCTGGGTGCCACTGACCCCAGAACCCAGAACACAACTTTGAGCAAGTTCACAAGATCTTCATTGTTTCTTCCACGACTTTTAGTTTCTCATTCCTGTTAGCATGTGACACCCTGATGATATTTTCTGTGTTCCCACAGATTCTGTGAATGATGTTCCAGATACTTGCTCTGCTCCCAATATCTATCACTTAAAGAAATCCTCTCTTCCAAAGCAGTGAATGACTGGGTGCTTTTCTGGCTAAGTACACTTTTAGAAGAAATATGAAGTTTGCTGATTTTGAAACATTAGCTAGATCTTCTTAGAACAACCCCTCCACTTACAAAACTGTCATTTTTGTAAAGACACTACCAGTCTCTTACTCAGTCTTTCACCTCAGTTACAGGCTTCTGAAAATCTAGAGGCTAACCATTCAGTCTTTGTGACAGGGAACATCTTACCAAAGAAAAACTTAATATCGCAAGAGCTATATTCATCTCACTTGATATTTGCCATCTAAACCAGAGGCGTCCAGGCCAATCTAGTTTTCTAGTCTTCCCCTATACTTCAATAGAGAGAAAAAGGGGCAATTTAGAAGGTTTTGTTGTACCTACTTTACAATCAGCATATGCACCAGGGTTGGATAGGAACAACCACTCCCTGAGAGATTAATCTGTGTTCTTCATTGGCTACAGGGGTAGCTGAGACAAGCTGCCGAAGCATTACAGGACTGAAGTTAGCATACATCTCCTATCTCTCTGAAGGTCTGTCAGGAACAGGAACACAGCCAGCTCCTCCATCCTATTTCTTCGTTCACTCTTCCCTTTTTTCTTCAGGAATATGAAAGACTAATTACATGGATCTGAATTCCAAGTGCTTCTTACAACTTTTAGATTTTGAATGAGATGAAACAAGATTACCTTCCTTCAAAATAATAATAAAGATATTACATTTGGACAATCTAAATGTCTGACCTGTGCAATCTAAGATTCATTCTTCTTGCAAGCAGAGGTAGACTTGCCTCCTCCCTTCTCCACAATAGCAATATTTTGATTTATTCTGCTAGGCTTTTCCACAATTACATAAGACAATAAAACACTTACCTAGAGCTGTAGCAACCAACTGCTCAGCTACTTTCCCCTCATTCTTTAAAAGGTATCAGACAACTTAGCGTTGCAGCTGTTTCTAAAGCTTGTTGGTTCAAAGGCAGGTTCATACCTTCAACAGTCAGCACTGATGTACTGTGGTAACAGTCGATGTATGTCAGGGACTAGGGAAGGTAGGAGGGGACAGAGAAGCTTCAACCAGTCTTTAGTACAAAAGAAATCTGATTTACTGCAAGGAGCTTTGGTTGGGCTCTTAGATTATCTACTTTTCAACTGCTCATTCACCACAGAACATCATTACTTAATGGGGCTCAGTGCTGCCCTTAGTTTAGAGAATAATAGATACTGGAAAATTAATGGTGAGGAGGACTGAAGGGATGTTAAGGCTTACACTACCAATGAATCACTGTTTTTTTTGCCCATTGCCACCAGAATGGACAAAACATTGACAGGGTTGTTTGTAAAAGTCGATGATGATAATCAAGGGATATTTTAGGACTTCCTCCAGTTTAAATGATGCACTGGAGCCCTGGTAGCAACCAAAGGTTCCTCTCTTCCTGCTGGTTAAACTTTCAATTTAAAACTGACAGATAGGCTATTTCCTTTTTGTCTGAGAAGTGAATAATACTAAATAAATTGAAATTCGTTCTTTTGATTTTAATAAAATATTGTCCATTTGCTTTCTCTCCTCACATCCTCAAATTCTGTTAAGAAGCATCCAGATTTTGGTAATATTTTGTATGCAGGTTTTGGTTAAGGGAAAGAAAGTCAGCAAAAAGGCATTTTTACATGTGGGGAAAATACAATTTTATTATGGTAGAAAATACTTCATAAGAAGTAGCTTTTAAGTGAAAATTATTTTCCAAGTAGACTAATACAACTGAAAAGCTACCATTCATTGTCATTCATTCTTTTTTTTTTTTTCCCCTCTTCCATTGGGTTTGTTTGGGTTTTTTTTGGTTTTTGGTTTTTGGTTTTTTTTCTTTTAAACAAGGTTTATTATAGGACTTTGTTGAAAGGATAATGCAGTCTTTCATCAATGATCAAATCCCATCTCGAAATATATCAGTCCTTGTTGGCTGAATTATACCAAATTTTGGAATTTTACTTTGATGTAATGCTGCATGATGTGTGACTTGCTATTCAATAGGGTTGTTAGAAGGAGTTATCTGCAAACCAATTGCTTCATATCATACCTGTAGCACAAGAGGGTATTTTTTTAAACTTTCCATTTTCAAAGGAAATCTACTTTGTTTCCTCATTTCAAAAGGCAATGCAAGGTTCTCTGAGTGTATGTAAAACTATCCTGGCACCTAATGTATGCATAAAAGACTAGCTTCAATTTAGCTGGTTGCATCCCTCATTTCAAATTACCACAGACTATTAACTCCAAAGTAAAGCTTTCTTATGGAAAGCTAGTGACCTTGCTTTCTCTCCCAGCAATCTAACCATAATTTATTTAGTACTTAGTGTTATATGGTACTTTGATCCTACAGGATACAATGTTCTCACTGGATACAGTTTCAACTGGCCTTTATATGGCCCAGAAAATGCTGCATCAAATACAGATGTTTGAACACACAACCTCACTTTTCAAACTACTGTTTTTGTGCTAAACCCATTACTACTTGGAATCTGACTGGATACAGAGTCATCTATTCAATGCGCATCAGCTTCATGCGGAAACCAGCTGCAATTGGAGAGATGGCACAGAAACTGTAAAAGCTTATTCAACAAAATACTGCCCTTGACTTTGGCTCAGTATAGGTCAGTTTGCCTCCTTGATAGTCTGGCCATGGAAAAAGACAGTGTGCAGTGCTCCTTCCCATGGATGGGTCTTGTCAAGGTGCTGTGCTGATCTTCTTTCTGTATACTACATCAAGAATCAACTAAAGCATTTCTATGTGTGTCTGCTAGGTGTGCTTCCTAAGTCTCAACCACTTTCATGTTCAAGAGGTGTTTCTCTTGAGCAAAATATTTAATCCTTTTTCACATACTGCTGTTTCACACATACTCCAGGATGTGTTTGAGTGGAGAAACTCCCACTCCCATTGTACAGCATCAGATTAGCAATCCCCACTGCACCAGGCAGGGGCCTGAGTAACAATTTTTGTCTTCCCAGTATAAGGTCCACATCCTATTTGAACTGAAAAACTGAGCCTCTGAAGTGAATGGGTAAAAACTTAAAAAATCAGTTTTAAGAATCTGCGGTACTTGTTTGTATGCCACCATGTATTTGGCTGAAAACATTCTTAGCAAGAAGAAAGGCAGTGCTGAGGAGAAATAATTTTCCCTCTGTGAGTGGAAGCATTATTAATCTATGTGATTAATTCTGTGACTATTAAAGAAACTGCAAGGCATTTTCCATTTAGTTAATATCACTAACAAATACACATCTGTCACTCAAAATGCTGTGTACACAGCAATGTTGTTCTTACAATATTAAATATTTACTATTTATTATGATTGTTACTTTTGTTACTTATTGGCTTGCAGCAGCCAAAAACATGCCAGGCAGCCTGGGGAGGAACTAGAAAAACATTTTCAAACCAGTCTGCTTTAAAGTGAGGCGCTTAAATACAACAGTAGGTATTTTGGCTTTGATTCACAGAAGTCCTTTTACCATATGTCTACTGGGTGGGTGTTAAGCACATGCTGCAGTTATTTGCTGAGGAGGGAAGGAATTAAGAGTTTTGCTGGATCAAGGCTGTGGCCCATGGTAGAAGCATCTTCCTGCCTTTTGCTGAGCAATGGTCTTTCCCCTTAGGTAGTGTTGAAAATGGGAGCAAAATTTGATGGAGATTCACAGATTGTTTTCCCATGGGGACATTTCCAGCAGATGGATCGCGATATTGTGTTTACACATATTTGCTTCTATTCTCAGGCTGAGTAGTCAGAAATGCCTGATAACAAAACTCCTCTGTCTGAGTAGCACCAGTAGTTTCCAATTCATTCACAGAAGACCCCACCAATCCACTAATACATTTTTAAGACTTCACAACCCTTGTATCTCTTTGGACCTATGATTCTGACACCAGGAATTTAGTGGATAAGAAGGAAGCAGCCAACCAACTTATAATAATAGTAACTTAGAAGAATGCCTCTGATGTAACACATGAATTTCTGTCCACAATACATGCATTGATTTTGAGATAGCTTTTATGAAACTGTTAGTAAATTGTGGATAAGTATGACTATAGCAAATACTGCTTCTTATCATGTCATCATCTTCCTTTTCTTATGATTCCTAAGGAGCTGAATGAAGCTACGATAATAATTGCAGTGATGTTCAATTTCCGTGCCTCAAAAAACAGATGAATTTTGACAAGACGGATGTTTCCCTTCATGATGTAAGTTTGTTTAATTTTTCTTTTCTTTTTTTTTTTTTCCTTGCCTGTAACTTCTTACTCTGGTGGTATTAAGTATAGATTTTAGAGAAACACAACAGACTAGATAGACCTAAAATGAGCATTCATTCAAGAGCTTATTATAGGTAAGGAGTTTCCGAATTACTAATGAAGTTAGGAAAGAAATTTCAAGTGCAGGAAAACCACGTCTTCTATGTATTGCATTTTGCTGTGTTCTGCCTGGTGTAACTTTATTTTTCTGTTGTATTTGTATTGCGTGGGTTTTATAGCCTGTAAAATGAAGTCAAATTGTGTTCTCAAAGCATTTCTTTCTCAGGTTTTGATAATTGACTATATTTCCAGAGACTTCACTGAATTGCCTTTAATTGAGACCATTTGTTATGAGAGGATTTCAGAGCTCAAGACCAATGGCTGGGTTTTCTCTTCACAATGTTGCTCCCAGCAAACAACCAGGAGACTCTTCAGAAACACAGAGACTTTTTAAACTAGCATTATAACTCACTAGTAAACATAGAAGGTTATAACATCTTAAAATAATTTATGGTACTGCCAGGCCTGAAGAAGAAAAGACTTCTCCTGGGAAACAGTTTCAGCAGGAACTTCAAAAATTGTATGTTTGATAAATAGCACCACAACTAACAATGTGCAAAGTGCAAGGATCAAGGGAACTTTAAATTAGGAATTTAGACTCTTAGGTCCACATAAAACTATTACGGAGGAAGATGCTAACATTTAATGTGTCCATGAAATCAACAAGAGAAACGTATCTGCTGATCTTTTGGGATCTGAGCTTTGACCTGTCTGTATACCAAGATGTCACTGATTAAAAGTGTGACTTCTTTTTATCCTAAAAGAATAATGTTTTCCACACTTTGAGAATCCTAAACATTTTTCTATCTTATATTCAAGTCCAGCATTCAACACCTGGGGAAAAAAAAAACACAACCAAAAAAACCCCACGTAAACCAATAATAATTATAACCTAGACAAGCAAAATATTGTTATACAATTTTGCAATGCTTATTATTTTTATCTTTCTGAGCTGCATTTTTGCTGATATTTTAAAACAATAGCTTGCTTCATCTAGAAATGCTTTCAAAATGAAATGTTTAGTTTGAAAATCTTGATTTTTTTTCTTTTAAAACAAGTTGTACCAAGAGGTTCACTGAAGTAGAAACTCATGAAAAATAATGTTTCCTACTAACTGGCACTTTCCAATGAAAAACATCTTACTGGAAGATTCCTGACAAGTTCTGTCTTTGTTATAGGTTGTGGCTTATTGAAGACCAGGAGTCCCTTGCCCTAAAAAAATGATCCTTTTTCTTACACATAGATTGTTTAAGTATGGATGAAAAGATGTGCTCTAAAATTAGTTCCTCCTGACAATACCAAGGTACATAAACTGTTAAGTTTTGTTAAGGTTCCCTTCAGCTCTTGTGGACATAATCACTCAGCATCCTGCATTTAGAGGACATCTGCATTCTGCTGCTGTTATCTTGGTTCCTTTGCTAGGATCATATGCTTTGACAGAGATAAGAAAGAGAGGATTTGCTCTTTGTGAATATTCATTATAACTGTAATGAATGAGATAACACTGATTAACAAAGAAATTAGGAGTTCTGTTCTTTGAAGAACAAGGTACTTCATCAATTCATTTAAGTACTCCACATTAAATAGGTGAGTTGTTCTACTGATCCCAATTTCCTATAGTTTAAAGACCTGTTGTAGTATTTATTAACACATGGACCTTGCAACAATTCCATTTTTCATCAAAAAACATATTTTAAAAATAAAGCTAATCAGAAACAGGAACAATATGTTTTGACAGATTGAACACAATTTATCAATACTTTTATGTATCTTAACAGTTGCATAAAATATTTTCTGTATGTCCACCTCTCTTTATGTTTGTGCATTATCTTCTTTTTCAGTGTAATGCTCTCCTCTGAAACATTTTTTACACTATGGTGTATATAACAAACCTCCTAATTTCCTGTTTAAATTACTGTTTGAGTCATAGTACTGATTTCAGGATATTTCTAATAATGAATCCCTGTCTTTTCACAGAGAAGAAGGAATACAGGCATAGCATCTCTCAGCTACAGACACCCGGGTATCAGAAAATAGTGGTGTCTTTCATGTCTAAAGAGGTTTCAGGCCTCATAAACATTTCACAGAGAAGCCCAAACCTGGACCACAACATTAGCTTCATACTGGAATGGCCTAAATACCACATGAAAATATGGAACAGAAAACACTGCTCCAAGACCACACTCCTGCTAATCCAAAGCTTTGGGATTCAACTAGTTCCCTGTGTAAACACCCAGATACTCACACAAACATACTCCCATCCATACACCTATATGTCTCACTTCTTTTCTGTAGTGAGTTCTACAGAGGTGGAAACAGTTGTCTTGCACCTCATTTGCATAACGCAAATCTCATTGGAACAGCTGTACCAGTTGTAACAGAAAAACCCTGCAACTTGACTTTCAGCCTAACTCTTGAAAGTGGGCCTAAAAACACATCTTTCAGTCTGTCTGTCTCCTTATATCTCAAGTGAACTGATCACTGAAGGCAGTTTTCCCAGACGTGCAAAGTCAAATTACGGTGATGGGAAGTCTGTGCATTGAGAAGAGAGAACACAGAGTGGGAATAACAGTCCTTAAGAGAGAGGCTGCTTAATATCCTCTGCAAAGGTGCTCCCTAGTACCAACAAATACGTTGCTCATGACCTGACTTTTCAGTTTTTTCTTTATCATCACAACTTACTAGGTGGGAAGAGGGAACAAAAAAAGACAAAAACTACCAAAAAAAGACTTCTCTTTAGAAATTAATTTAACCAAGAAAAGCTTTCCAGAGGGGCTGGGACAATCTCTTATCCCACACTGGGCTCTTATTTCATTAAGTTGTTATCTTCCCAGTGTCTCTCTTGAACTATCTTGCTGTCTGAAAAGCAGAAAACCATCACAGGTTGTTAAAATGTGTGTTGAGCCCCACGCTGTTACACATATACAAAGCAGCCATACGCTGCTCAAAAGGCAGCTTGGCTTCTTGACTGTTGCTGCTTGCCAATTACGGCACAATGGATCTTACTTACACCCTAAGTTGTACTCTTTTTAAGTTTCTTTCTCATGTTGGCAGTTCTAGTCGAAGTTAAATGCACTGGGTAAGCTGTGATCCAAAATGCAATGTCAGGGAGCTGTTCCACCAAAACTACAAGAGCTACATGTATCATTTTAATACACTTTATACTTGTGTGTTCACTCTGGGATCTGGGCAGGCTTCAGATGAGAGTCACATTCAGGAGTTTTGCTGATGTGATCCTTTGCCAGCTAGATAATCACCTCTTAAAACCAGGCGGGCAGGCAGGCAGGCAGGCAGGTCTTTGTCAAACGAGTGCATTTCATGATTGTAAAGTGCCATCTTCAGAGTACTTCCAGACCCCACACTGCGATTGCAGGCTGCCTGCCCTCCGCCTGCCCTTTAATTAAGGAGCCCTCTTGTGCTCATGCTGGGACTGTTGCACATGTTGAACCTTGGCATTACCAGATCCATTTCTCTTCTTTAAAGCTTTATTGCTTCTACACAATCTGCAGAGACTGTTGCATTTCAAATGGATCTTTAATGCATTCATTTGTACATAACTTTGCCCAAGAAGAAAAAATCACAACAGGAATACCAAGCTGCTTGTATTGCTTGGTATTGTACCAATTGCTGTCAGCTTGATGTACACATGAGACTTAGTCTGACTCTGGGTAAGTAGCCATCACTTTCACAAAGATTCAACAAAGAGATGGCAAAAAAAGAGCAAATTTTCAGCATATTACAGTTCTGGTGTCCTCAACATAAAAAGGACATGGAGCTGTTGGAGCGAATCCAGAGGAGGGCCACGAGGATGATAAGAGGGCTGGAGCACCTCCCGTATGAAGACAGGCTGAGAGAGTTGGGGCTGTTCAGCCTGGAGAAGAGAAGGCTGCGTGGAGACCTCATAGCAGCCTTCCAGTATCTGAAGGGGGTCTATAAGGATGCTGGGGAGGGACTCTTCCTTAGGGACTGTAGTGGTAGGACAAGGGGGAATGGCTTCAAACTTAAACAGGGGAAGTTTAGATTAGATATAAGGAAGAAGTTCTTTACAGTGACGGTGGTGAAGCGCTGGAATGGGTTGCCCAGGGAGGTTGTGGATGCTCCATCCCTGGCGGTGTTCATGGCCAGGTTGGACAGAGCCTTGGACCACATGGTTTAGTGCAAGGTGTCCCTGCCCATGGCAGGGGGGTTGGAACTAGATGATCTTAAGGTCCTTTCCAACCCTTACGATTCTATGATTCTATGATTCTATATTTATTGTACCCACTTTCCACCTGTAATGTTTACTGTAGGCCCATCAGGCCAGGTATGGGGGAGGCTGTGGCACATTACTTAGTGGCATAATATTTCTATAATATTGCAGTCATTGAACCAAGAACAAGGGTGAGACACACGCATAAAGTGAGATGGAAGAGGAGAAATAGACACAATCTCAACAGCAAGCTCAGCCCTAAGAGACTCTTCTCCCCATTCTTTTCCCTCTCACAGCAGGAAGGTCACCCCCCCTCCTCTTTTGGAGTGGTTAAATTCACTTCTATTGATAAGAGGACTGAGTGCGTAGAAGATTTTGACTCCAAAGATAGGCAAAGTCAATCTCAAATAATCTTAATGTAAATTTTCTACTCTTCTGGTAAGATTACCTCATTGTTCAGGGATTTCAAGACACGTCTATAGGTCTTTCAAACTGGAATAGCTTGACTTGTCCCAGGCTAGCCTATTCAGCTGCCCATGGCCTTAGAAATCAAGACCATAAATCATATTTTTTTGTAAAGATCAAAATAAAGCATGGAGGTACATATTTGTCATCAGATTTTGTCACAGTATGCACTTTTTTTTTCTTTTTGGCTTTCTTAAGCAGTTCAATATGTAACAGGAAATGATTTATATATCACCTTTTTTTCTCCTGATCCCATTTAATAGAAGACTAAAGCTGAGCTAAAAAGGTCTTTTAGGTAGGTTTTTTTTGGTTGATTGTTTTTTGTATGTTTAACAGTCAAATATCAGCTGTAGTGGCTCCCACAAAACAAGATACAACCTTAATAATTTATGCAGACTTTGAGAAAAGAAGGGATTAGTGTGGTGTATCCTCAACCTAGAAATTACTATTGTTCAGAAAGACTAATAATAATGAAAAAAAAGATTAAGCGTCCATATCCAGGCTAGAATTGCTATTGTAAATGAGGCTGTAGACTGAGGAATTGACCCTTTAGACAGAACAGCTGAATCTTTCTGTGAATTATGGGTCACCCCTCCAAGATATCATCTATCTACAGCCTGTGATGCTTCATACAAGCTAGAGAAGTTATGTGCTGTGATGTGGACCTTGCCGCATATGTAATCTAGAGTGTGAAATGAACAGTGTATAAGTAGCTGAAATGTCCCTGACAAACAGTAGTCCCAAGGAACTAATTTTGAAATCCCTGAATCTGTGCTTTCATTCCTCTTTGGGAATGAGAGAGGAAGCCCCACTGCCACATTCAGACTGCCACCCTTTCACGGAGATATGCTTTCTGAGATATATCTTAGGCTTTGTTTTGACTTTTAATTATGGAATAATCATAGTTCCCAGATTTTCTCTAGGTAGCCTGAGTTGCTGGGAAATCAAGGAAATCAGAATAATGTCTGCCTCCAGGAAGCTTTTTTTATAAAAAGCCAAGTCTGTTAGAGTCAATGCCTGTAATTCTGGCACAGAAACACATATGCAGGGAAATGACATTTCTGTACAAATACCATAAGGCACAGTCCTTGCTTGCTTTGGACAAGCCTGCAAAGCAGGAGCAAGGAAACGCTTTTTTATCTGCTATGCAATGGCATTCAGTGAAGTATTCTCTGGTGGCAGGGTGATGACTTGGGACATGGAAGATTCAGGTTCACTGCAAAGGCAGCAGAAAGGAATAATGTGTGCTCACATTTACTCTGCTCTAGTTCACAGACACGTATGAGCACAAAGGCACCTTCCTTGCTTAGCCCAGCAGTCAAAAGTGGTTAGTTTTAACACGGATCAGTTATCACACCATTGCTTATAGCCTGGCTCGCAAAGTTAGGTGCCCCTTTGGAGGCTGGTGAGTGTCATGAACTAAACTGAAAAGCAAAGGATGATCAAAATATATTCCCACTGAGCTTGCTTAGATGGTGATGTCTGCATTATTAAGCACTGCATAAGCCTCTTCACCCTTTGATTTCTTATAGTATCTTCAGACCTGTCTGTAAAGCACTGAACACAATTTTAACAGCAGATAAATCATGGGAAAGAATAATAGCTTCTGATAGTTTACACTATATGATTTTTTTTTTCTAACTTGCCCTTTCTGACAGATCTCCATAGATTCCAGCCATGGGCTTGCATGCTGTTTTCAAATTTATGTACTTTTGACTGTAGCCTAGCTGTCTCCCACACCGATAAACAATTATTCGAATATTGGTTCTTTGATGTTAATACCCACCTTTTATTGCTTCGTCAATATTGAGCACAGGGTGAAACAGAGCCAGCTGCAACTTCTTAAGGCTTAGAGATCATGGTCATGAAGATGACAGAATCAAACTCACCTTCTATAGTTTATGGGTCTTGTGCTATTTCTCACATCAGTGGCATTTTTTTGGCCACAGAACTGAAATATCAAACTTACTAAATGCACCTAAGGAGAAATGCTGCAAGTCCTGCTGATGATTAAACATCAAGTGGCCTCAAAGGACTTACAACACAATGAAACCAAATGTGCAGATATTCTATGTTGCGAAGGAAAAAAAAAAAAAATAAAAATAAGCCTTTTCAGCAACACATTCAGTTTCATTTTTCTCCTTAGCAGATTAACTCTCTTTTTTGTATATCAAATTTTGCAATATTTTTTGGCCAGATTCTCAGCTGAGAAATTTTCAGCCTCAAGTAAAGGAGATGTTGAAATGTTACAAGAAAAGCAATTTGGTCCACTGTCAGTAACTGTTTCCTTACCTGTGTTTCCTTACATGGAGATTTAGTTGTCATTTTTTAAAAACAAACTCAGAGCAATAACTTTGCTCCCCCCAGGTAGCTGAGGTTGCAGGTAACTAACACCTGACTGTGTGTTTATGTTCTCTGTGTTGCTTAAATGAGAGATTACTTAGTGAGAGCATAAGAGATCATCATTATATGGTAATGCATGAAGCCTGCACGATCAAGTACAGCAAAATTCTCTGGTACAAATTGTGGCCTAACCTTTTTTAAATGATTATACCAGTTATTTGGCAGCTCTTAGAATATAGCTGTGTAAGATCAGATAAGAATCCAGGAAAAGGAGGCCTAAGAGTGGTGAACAAAAGAAAAAGAATTTGCAAATTCGCCTGGATCAAGTACTGCTCATCTGTCAAGCACTGCTCATTTGTCATCCTGTTACTGCAAAACCATTTACACAGTTTAACAGTGGGGAAAATTGTCAGAACAGACTGAGGTTTTCCTCTCAGAAAAGGTAGCAAAATTACAGAATCATTTAGGTTGGAAAGGACCTCTTGAAATCACCAGGTTTGATTGTCTTGGCTGGTTGGATGGGGAGTAGTCACATTCCCATGGTGTTAAATAAAGTCTGTCACTCAAATGAGAGAATATGGTACAGAAAGCATAAAACAAATAGTGTAGGATAGATGAGAAAACACTAAAAACTAATTATGATTCATGGTAAATGTTTTCAGTTGAAATTTTAATATTTTTACAGGTAGTATTTGCTTTCTGTATTTCTTAGCTTTTTTAAGAGAGCCAACCACTCTGAAAGACTTTCTTTTTACTCTGAGGAATTATATGTCTACAAGAAATATATAATTAAAATTTTATAAAGCATACACATATATATTAAATATATATTTTTATACATAAAATAGAACATAATTCAAAGTAACTTCAGTATAATTTCAAAGTAACTGTACAATTAAGGATTGACCCAGACCTAGTTACGATTTTCTTCACAGATATTCCTGTTGCTCGTGTGTCCCAAATGCAGTTACCTTCTGGAAATACAAAAGTCCTCACTCAACATAAGAGTTTCAGCAAAATGACAGGGTGTGTTTAACCCAGCAGCATGGTGACTCCCCCTTTGTTGGGGCACCATGTCAGCAGCACAACTTCCCACAGCAAGGACATATGACAAGGGCAAAGGCAATCACCTGTGCATGCATCCTAATCACTTAGCAATATTGCTAAATATGAGAAAACAGAAGCTCCTGAAAATAAAAATTTATAATGCTATTATAGTTTTAAAAAGCCTGAAAAGGATTAAATGGTCTTTCCCACAGGAAACAGAGATAGTTCAAAAATACCACTAAGGCAGTCACGAATGCCATGTTGCCATCCTTATCTATAAAAGGATTCTTCTCAACATGTTTTGATGAGCAAAAATGAAGGAGTGGTTTATTTTCTGGAACTTCCTCTCAGCCATTTCTCAATAATATGAGATGTTTCACTGGCCTGTCTCCTAATGAGTAACTCCAGACGTGAACATAACATAGAGCTGTCTGGCTGGCCATGTTTCCTACCCACACATAGTATGTATCTGCCCTGAAGGATAGCACTGCAGCAAGAGATAGAAGCACTACTTGGTTAGGGAAGCAACAGCTGAACCATGGAAAATTAGTTTCAAGGTAGAAGAAACTTAGCAACATAATCATCTGTCTTTTTACAATGTTTACAATGCCAGGGGTTTGTTGATTTATTCCTGTGCTTATTTTTGTGATACTAAATTTGATTAGAATGAACCTTCCCTCTGGGTGCATTGGCAAACCATAGAGATATGCTGGAGCCTATTATAAAGTCAAAATCTATAAATAAATTTAGAGTTACACAGAACAATGGTAGGCATACTGAGCATTTTATTATTCAATATGTCTTTTTGCTAGTGGCATATCTACTTAATTCTGAGAGATCTGTGTTTTACTAAGCCCAGCAAGCATTTAATAACTAGCACTTTACAGCAACTTTTGTATAAACAAATATTCAAAGGTGCTTTTCAAAGATCCTAGCTCTTTTCTTCAGTAAACAAATGGAAATACAAAGCTCTTTGGAGGGTTATGGACATTTTCTAGCTCATGAGTAGAAAAGAAACTTGGATTGAAACAGCTCAAACTGAAACCTATGACTACTTTGGGTAGAGCAGAGTGGTTTTATACCTATAGATCTATAAACTTACAAGCAGTTTTGATACCTAAATGAGATGTCTGTACTTCCTATTTGAACAACAGAGCTTTCATTTTACTAAAACTAGAGGTTTTCTCCATCTCCTGTACAAATTAGCTCAATCCTAATCAAACCTCTTAATTTAGATGCCTAACACTGGAGGATGTGAATATACATGGCTGAATTGGTCTAGTATGGCATGTGGGTCCCAGAATTCTCGAAATCAGTGGCATTAATACCTTGCCATGCAATCTTTCTGTGAAGAGAAGCTGTCCACTGAAACCTATTCTCTAGCTAAATCACAGATTTGAAGGAGTATCTGTCTGTTTTTCAAACCCTCAGCTATCTGAATGCTGGCAATTTAAATTCACAACCATTTCTCCAATTTAAACAATGTTTTCTTGATTTGCATCAAAACCAAACTACCATCATGAAACGCATCCATTTATACTCTCTGCATACTCAAAGTCAAATAACCAATATTGGAAGGCATCCAATGTAATATAAAACTTCCTCTATCACCATAATTTGTGTCCTAGTCTATACAAAATTGAAAGGAAGACACTTTATGTAATCTCAAAGTTCAAAGTCGTTAAAATCTGTTGTAGAAATAAAATAAGGCACCAAAGGTTTAATTTCAAAGATAATTATTTTTACAATTGAGCATCCTCAGTTAGGTCCTGCTTTTCCACTGGACTGACAACAAGCAAATCATCCTGAAACAACGGGGTGGGATAAATGCTCTGTACTTTAGAGCATCTTGGCATTTTCTATAGACCAGATACAGAGTCCCAAGTGAAGCAACCAGTAAGTTCTCTCCTCATTGCTGTTACGGAGATTACATTGCCATTTGACTGGAGATCATCAGAAATCAAATGTAATCCTCCATGTGTCTTTGAAACATAATTGAGCTGAGCAGGAAATCTCTGCCTGTTTTGTGGATGGATAATCCTGGTCCTGGTAATTGCATGAGAAAAGGAGAGTTGTCTCCTGCTGCAGAAAACCCAAGGACGGGGCTCAGGCTGTACCAGATGAGGTTCTGCCCTCTGGATTTGTCCCTGCATTTTCATATGTGCTGAGTAAGGGCAGAAATTAACTCAGTCCTTACTCAAGCAGAATTTAGAATCATAGAATGGTTTGGGTTGGAAAGGATCTTAAGATCATCTAGTTCCAAACCCCCTGCCACGGGCAGGGACACCTTCCAGACCCAGTTGCTCTAGGCCCCATCCAACCTGGCCTTGAACACTGCCAGGGATGGGTCATTCACAACTTCCTTGGGCAACCCATTCCAGTGCCTCACCACCCTCACAGTAAAGAACTTCTTCCTTATATCCAACCATTCCAGTGCCTCACCACCCTCACAGTAAAGAACTTCTTCCTTATATCCAACCTGAACTTCCCCTGTTTAAGTTTGAACCCATTACCCCTGCTCCTATCACTACAGCCTCTGATGAAGAGCCCCTCTCCAAAAGTCATTTCTTGCCTCTTCTTCTGAAGTAAAAAAAATTTCATCCACATCAACTTGGTAGGAAATTTTTTGAACATTGCAGTTATGATTAACGGAAGCTATAATTGACAGTATGTTAACATACTAATTTCAAAGCCCCAGTAAATGCCAGGGGAAAATCAAGTAGAAGTCTCTGTCAGGTTTGAAGCAAGAAGAGCAAATAGTTTTCCAGGTAGAAAAGCAGTTGAATATCTGAATGATGCTTGTGTTAATAATATTCCCAGTTGAAACTGTCTTCAGCTCAGTAAGTTTCACTTCATGAATACTTCTAGACCCAAAGGGCTGAGCCCAAAGCTAAGTATATAGTTGATCCATAGGTCATGCTAAGCGCTAGTCTTGCAATTCTTAATTATCTCATTTTGATAATACAGAACAAGTAGCATTATCAGCAAACCATCAGCCTCCACATAGAGTAGTAAATGCCACTGCTCTGCCTATTCAATGCTTAATACATTAACATTTATTTACATTTCAAATAATACCTATTATTTTTTATAATGTAATTGCATTTTCTTTCTCTTTATGCTTATTAAATCCATCTGTCATCTCATTTTGTTGAATCCTTTACAAAATTTCCAACTTGTAAATAAATTACTGCAGCCCTTTTTACTCCTTCCATTAACTTAGTTTCTTAATAGAGATAAAAACAGCTCACTCGTCTCAGAATGCTACTGTATTTTACGTGGATATGGTGCATTCATTGTGTTTACTGTTCTGTACTTAGTGATGCATATTAATCTTTAAATCAAACACACCAAGCCAAATGCCATTAACATACATTCTATACTCCAGTTTGGGTTCAAAACCTCAGATACCCTACGGTTTTGAAAGCGTCAGCCCAGAGGTTAGGCGTACTCTGCTGCATGAAGAGCGGAAGAGGCTATGAGAAAAAACACTGATAATTTGGACTTGATATCTTTTTTTGTTCTGAATTTTTGCAAATAAAAATCCCTTCTGAAAGAATACAGGACAGAAAGAGAATTCCATTATAGCAAAGATGCATCCATAAAATAAGATACCTACCATCCACTGTATTTTTTTTTGTTTGTTTGTTTGCAACTCTGCAATTTTATGGCACCCCAAAAAGTCAAAACTACCACAGCTTTAGTTGCTGCAGCAATTTACAGATTTACCAAGCCACAGTTTTCATTGTCATTGGCATCACTGTGTCTGGATTCGTTTATTGAATGAAATAAAAAGTCTCAAGAGACAATTAGATTGCACCAGAGAGGTAAGTTGGTAGGCTAGAGTTCAGTTTTCTGCTTCAGTAAGTGTCATTTGTTTTTTATGTGCTTAAGACTATCTAAAGGCTAGTCCTGCAGCATAAACTAGATAGAAGTAGGTATGGTCCTTGCTACCTGTTGAAGTATTTTGAAAAGCGCTTTCCAGTCTACAGAAAGCACTGATGAAATAAGAATCTGTCTTTTCCCTGAAAAATCAGCAAAATTTAAATGGGCAGTTTCCAGACTGAGGGTGTCTTTGTGATAATACTTGAAATCAAATGTGCTTCGCTGTGTTTGTGCCAGGGTTGAAGTTGCCTTGGATTTTTTTTTTCCTTGAGCCTTGTGATCATTAGGCCAGACTAATGAAGGGAACTGTCCAGTTATGCTGACAAGTGAGGATAGCTACAGGTTCATGAGAGAAATAAAAAGAAAATAATATGATGATCTTAAGAGGACTACCTCCCTGCCACTGAATAAATTTTGCGTTACAGTGGGAGGAGCACGGAGAAAAGTCTGAACTTTATTTTGAATATATGTTTGCTGCAATGTTTGGGTTTTTTTAAATATAGGAAGAAATTGAGCAATTGTGTCAATTCTGTCATTGCCAGTGCAACAAACTTTCCGTCCACACAAGCAGGTTGAGTAGCTTTGCAGCCTATCCCCTCTTCAGAGTGATGTGCTATTGATAACTGACATTCACATTTATTTAAAGACATCTGAATTCTGTTTTGCATTCCTCAGCATCAGTGAATTAGCAAATTTGCTCTGTTGCAAATCAAGAGCAAAAAGCCTCGCATTTGTGCCTGAAGCCAGCAAACTTGCTGAGCAAAGTGTACAATAAGTTGTTTAACACTAAGGTTATCTAGTGATTCTCCACCTCGGTCAGGAGTCCTAGACAGTTTGGGTTTTGCCACAAGAGTTATGAAGGACTTGAGCCTTCCCTGACATGTGACAGACTCCATTGTGAAGATTCACATATGCCAGTTATTCCCAGAAAGAGAAAATGGTCCCCAGCCTGTTCACAATCCCAGTGAGCATTACCTGCATTGCTGCATCACTAGGCTGACAACCTTTTCTCCATCATCTACTGACTGGTTTTGCAGTCAGTAGTGACAACATATCCTCTCAGCATCAGTGGGAATCTTGCCATGGACTTGCAACTAAGCCAAGATTTTAAATGAAGTTGTCAGATGGTGAGGAAAGGAGGTATCACTTTCGCTCTTTGTGAATATGAGGCAGAGCGAATGTGATTCTGCCTCATGCTTTAACCCCAGTATGGCCCCACGTGGCATGAAGTGGCTTCAAAGATGCTCATACACATGTGGGAGAAAATTTGGAAGTCATGGAAAGTAACTCTTTTGTCTGAAGACCAAGTTCTAAGCACTTAGAACTGAGTGTACAAGAAGGCATGGCTTCTTGTTTTGAGGTGGGGGCCTCTCAGGCATTGACTTAACTCCCTCCCCTGTTTGAGGACAGGATAATGTGGCTTACACGGACCCTCAGGAGCTATACGCAAAGGCTCTGCCGCGCAGAGAGCCCGGGCTATCACCCAACCTTCCCTCTCTCTCCTCTACCTGCTCTGCACCTCTACAGACACTATACATTATACCCAAAAGACAGTAAATGATTTGTGTATGCCCGATGGCCTACGTGGTTGATACAATTGTTGTCACAGACTCAGTGACATACAATGATGGGTCTCAGATGGTGCAGAAGGTCACTGGTATCTGAGTGTTTATGCTATTTTTCCTGAAATAGTCAAAATTTATCCTATTACAGCATTTACTCAATCAGAAGAGAGTGATCTTTTCTTATTTAAATATAAATGACATGATATTTTTATCTTTAGACTTCTGCATTCTTTAGTTAGATTTGCTTTTTTTGTTGTTCGGGTTTTTTGTGTTTTGTTTTGGCTTGGTTTTTCTGGGATTTTTTGGGGGTTTTTTTGGTTTTGGGGTTTTTTTGTTTGGTTTGGTTTGATTTTTTGTTTGTTTTTCTTTTGTTTTCATCTTTTGACAGAGGTTTAGTACATTTATAGTTTGATTTAATTTAATTTCTAATAGAAGTATGGCTGATAATTTAATGCTTGACAAATAACTCCAAATTGCTATGTATTATTAAAACATTAAGGATTTAACGTAGTGTCAACATGAAACACTAATATCAGGAGAAAAAAAATCCTGTTTCATGCTTTTAAAGAATCAGGCCTTGTCATCCCAGTATCCATTTTATCATTCTTTAATATTTTCACTTTGTAGATCTCATTATTTTTTAAGAATGTAAAAAACGAAGCCTAAAGGAAGTGCATAGTGTTCTATTAAGTCAAATCCTCATATTACATTCTACAACTTAGGTTTTGTCTTGGAAAAAAAAGAAATTAATGAGTTTTTGTGTAATGTTAGATATTATTCATGCAGGTCAATAGGAGAAATGGTTTCTTACATAGCTTATAAGGAAAGAAGTTCACTTGTAGGCACGTAATTTCTGAGGAAACCACATTTATTATTCACTTAGTGGAAACCTGAAGGATAATAGAAAGGAAAAAAAACGCAACCTAGACTAGAGCGTTTGGGAAACGCTGCTCTCATCCTCTTCTAGAGGAAATTTAAATGAAATTAGAACTAGCGTATTTTCATACGGCATTTATAAGCGTGTCGATTTGGGGGAAAATTACAATCTGATTTGACTAATTATCAAAAAATGCTTAATTTTTTTAACTTATTCACAACATTCAAGGCACCCACACTCAGAAGTAGTTCTGTACTTCTGGGTAAACACCCCCATCCACCCCACCAGATGACTCCACACGACTGCTCTGCAGGTCACTTCCTACTGAGGCAATTAATCACCATTTTTGGACCACATTAATCTTTGACCAGATCAGCTTCTCAAAAATACTCCAGTGCTAACACAAGCAGGAAGGGCAGAAAACAACAGCTCTGATTTAAATTGGCAAGGCTGGCCCCTTACCCAGAGCAAAGCGGGGAAGTCTGATGAGCTGGCCACATGTTTCATGAGGGCTAGAGGAGCTGGGCAGCCCCTGGAGGTAAGGAAGTCAGCCCAGTATTAGTACCAAGACAGGGAAGAGGAGCAGACCAGCACAATTTAATAGAAGAGCCCAAAATAGAAAAATTAAATTGATTTACAGACTGTAGTCTATAATCTTTCCATTTTAGAGAAGAGATTTAAAATATGAAAGGATGAAGAAATGCTTAAATCAAGGCCATACCCACACAGTGACCACAACCTGTGGAAGTATGCCCTGATTGCTGCAAGCCTGGGATCCGTCACAGAGCCTTAGATTCCACCACAGAATATAAATTTCTTTGTTTTTAATAATTTTTTATTCTTTTGTCCTAATTTTTAAATCCTACACCTGAGCTGCTTGGAAGCTTTTCCCACCTTAGCATCTCTCAGTCTTCTGAAAGTCACAGGTCTTTAAAGAGGCCCATACACCCTCAGTTTAACAGAAGTATTGAAAAGAGCAAGAATCCCATGCAATTACTGGAAATGAGAAAGATATATGCACCATTGCGTTGCATTTCATTCATTACCTAATTTTATATAAAGATACACAAGCAAGTTACAACTAGTTCCCAGTAACTACATTCTCCCATTCACAATACATGAAGTTAGCTCATTTCTCAAGAAGAAGGAATCATGGAGTTTCTATGGAAACTTCACAATTAATGGCTTACAGCATTAAGCCTTTTCCATTTGCAGATTTCTAGGTATTTTCCAGGCTCCTGTACAAAATACTTCCAGGCAAGTATTTTGCAGGCTTCTATACAAACACATGGGCCACAGCCTGGCCTTTTCTAGCTACAGACCACTTGGAAATACTACATAGAAAAACCCTGACCCACTTCCCTCACATCCTTGATTCCAACTCATTTAGGCTTTATTTCAGTAAATGGCTTAGGTCCCACTGAATAAATATGTCATGTCCCATTAAATAAACATACTCAATGACTTTAGTTTCAGATATAACTCCTTACGTTAGATGTCACCACATACTGATACGCAGTTATGGATTAGGGCATCAGCTATTGATGCATAACTTTAATGCATAACTGCTGTATTTGTACCACTTTCATACCACAGTCTGCTGATACAGCAGAAAAAAAAGAACAAAAATGGTATTGGACATTCCTAATTTTCTATTTATAACTGGAGTATACTTGGATGCAAGAACATCTCAGAGTTCTACTTCAATAAATTAAGGAGAGAATATTTATACCAAACATCACTGGAAAATGAATTACCTTTAGAGGTCCAATTAAGGTCTAAATTATTCCTGCTTGTCTGTGATATCCATGATCTTCATTTAGGTAGCAAATTTAATTTGTAATATTTAAAGTCATTGTGCTGGCATTTTCTAAAATGAGATGGTTGAATCCAGAAAAAATTATAGATGCCCTGAAAAACATGCTCATTTGTAAAACTGATCTGATTAACCTTGATCACATCCATTGTTTACATGGTTATGTCCATTGTCTCATACAGAGTCCTTGCAAAATTTGTGAGAAAGAGAGTATGCAGGGGAGAACTTAAGAATTGCTCCTGTGAGAAAGATGCCAATCTGTAAGTCTAAACCACATTGGACCCCCAGGAACCCCCATTTACAGAGGACCACCCTTCTGACAGACATGAGTAGAAATGCTCTCTTATTAGCCCCTTATTCCATTTCTACTTATTTTTAATTTCAGAAACATGAACATGACTTCATAAATCATTTATTTGTTTTTAATCTTTTTCTCATGAAGTACCCAATGATAGACACAAGAGAATTCAATCTTTTTTTGCAGGAAGGTTTTAGGTTTCTTTGGTTTTCCCTGCACCCAATTAAAGAGTAGATGATAGGATGCTGAATAATTGAGGAAGAGAGAAGCATTATGATGAAAAAGTGTTGAGCACTTCCAACAGTTGAGTAGAGAAAATAGCAGATTTTTCTGCCTTTAAATTTTTCTTGCCATGGCAGTCTAAAGAGGGACTACAGTTTCTGTTTAAGGAAGTAAACTAAAAGTATTTCAAATCCTCTGAACGATCATTGAAATGGCAGTCTAAAGAGGGACTACAGTTTCTGTTTAAGGAAGTAAACTAAAAGTATTTCAAATCCTCTGAACGATCATTGAAATGCCAAAAGATGGCCTATAATACAAATGTGAAGGCATTTATTCAAGGGATCCCCAACTCACAGCCAGAACTCTTCCACAATGAGTTGTATATGACTTCTTTTTGCCTCAGTTTTTGCTTTTATATATAGATTTCAATTATTTTTAGCTTTAATGATTCATTACCATAATGGGAGAGCATTTAATGAGTAGAATATTTTCCAAGTCAAATGCAGATTACAAACCCACACTCTCCAGAACTGGAGGGTTTTCAAGGACCTCACATTCTGTCAGGCTCACCCACTTAGTTTAATCATGAAAGTAACTAATGGGGTTAGTCTAAGAGGAGAACTCAGGCTGAGTATCCAGAAGGGAAAAACAATAATCTGGACAGTGTAGATGCACTGAGCTATGAAATTAGCCTCCCTGAGGGATGTGGAAGAAGCAAGAAAATTTTAAAATACCAGAGAGTTGCTGTGAGGCAGGGAGCTAGATAAGAGGGATTTGAGATCTCAGACAGGAACTCTCTCTCTGTCTGAATCCTGGAATGATTTAACATGTTACTGCGCTTACTCTCCTGCCAGATAGGATCACCTCCCAAGCAGAATCAGAAGGCAAATGGGAGGTTTATCAACTTCAGTATCCAGACTTCCTTCCTAGGTTGAACAGCTGATAAAATGGGGTTAAGCTCATGGGTCAGGCTGTCAGTCAGTGTATGTGATGTGTAGGCTCCTCCTGGATTATGTCAAGCCTACTACATAGTGTGGGGGAGGAGAGACAGGGGCAAGCTTAGGAGAAATAACATTTTAAACCTCCCTGGAAAGATTTGTCAGAGAACACCTGTCAGAGCTCTGACAGTTTTTGGCTTTTCTCTTCCATTTTTGACTCTCACAATAGCTTAGAACTACAAAAAGAATAGCGAGTTAAAAAAATAGGCTGAGATACATGTCTCCAGAGATAGAGAAATAAAAATAGATTTAAATAAGCCAGGGTAAATAAAATTGTTAAAAGCAAATTCACACAAATTATCTTCCACCCACCTCTGTGTTGGTCCCCCATATTTAAAGACTCTCCTTCATCCCAAGCGCTCTGGTGATGGCTAGAACAACTGTTCTTGGCTCTATTTCCTTTCTTCTTTCATACACTTTATTGGGTAAGAAAAGCTGCCAAAAAGTGGGAGTTTTATGAAAGCAATCATAAAATGTTATGGGTAATGCTAAACAAATTATGAGTTACTCTACAGAAATGGCCCTTTCTTTAGGTAAAAAACAACAGCTGCCTGAGAGATCAGGTTACCTCTCTCAAAGCAGTGATAAACCTACTATCAAGGGCTATAGCTGGCAACTGTGAGGCTGTGGAAAGTCAACATATTTGAAGCTGCCTTCCCAATTGTCATTTCTGAAAAGCTAATAGTGATTTGATGTCGCAACCTGCAACATGTATTTTCACACCCTGGGATTCAGGAGCCTGTTAGTGTGCCATAGCTGCTGGGACCTATACTAAGACATTTTCCTCTTGGTCTGTCATGTTTATTACTGCTTTACTAAGCAGGAACTAATCTCCCCTCTGTACATTGTCTAGCATGATGGGACCAATTAATCAGGACCATTATACAGTTACTATAAAAGATGCTGTTAACAATATTTGGGCTGCTGGGTGTTATGGGTTTGGTTTGGTTTGGTTTTTTTCCTTGTTTTTTGTTGCTATTGTTTTGCATATGTTATTCAGGTATATAGCAGGCAGTTTATAAAACTATGGCAAGTAGTTCAATAAAGTCCAGCTCTCTCAGCATAAGCCCTTCCTATATCCAGCCGATCATTTTCCTAGACCATAACTATGATACTACCATAGACAGTTCCAGAGTATCATTCCCCTGAACACAGTGAAATTCTAGAAATTCAAGTGAGACTTTTGCGGTGCACAATCTTAAAAACTTCCATTTAGCTGGCACCAAAATTTAGAGGTGAAGAGCTTTGTTTGCCTCTAGTGCTGTTCTTGCATATGCTAAGCTAAAAAATGCTTTCAGTCTGAATCACCCAAGGGGTATCTAGTTCCTCAGCCCTTTGTAGTCCACGCATGAGGCATTTCTCCAAGTATTACAGAGACATTCAATTCAGCAAATGTTGGGACACATCTACCTCACAACAGTACACACAATATGCACCCATCTAAAGTATTCTCTAGTTGCACCATGCAACTGAAAGGGAGAGGACCTGGATTTAACTCTTCTTTTTGAAACGAAAACCCACTTTCTTTGAGAGTGCGATAACTGCTAATGAACTGGCTAATGTGAGTTGGCATTTTCAATTTCTCCTGTAAAGACCTATTCCACATTGCACAAAAGACTGGAGGGAATGTGAGAGAGTGCAGCAGAGCCTGACTCCATATTCTTGTGATAGGCACTCCCCTGGCAACAGAGAAACGTGAGTGTCTCTCTTCTCTAAAAGTACCGTTTATGCATTTCGTTCCATGACTGTTTAATGCAAAAGATATAAAATTAGAATTCCATGAAGCATTAATTAATTAATAACCATTATTCACTGTCTTTCCTCCTCTGAGAGCTGAACATTTTGTGCTCTGGAATGTGAATGACAAGTGCTGCTTCCCTACCCTCTGTTTCCTCTGCTTCCAGTTTCACCAGATCACAGGCACTTTTACCTACACTCAGACCTTCAGAGTACTTCAGTGTTGGCTTGTTCCAGGTTACCCTGTAAAAGCCAAGTGTGGAGAGCAAATGGTGCAATAGCATGGCAGATAAATAAAGGGAGTTTCTGAGGTCAATGCTTCGGGCAAATGACTTTTTAGAAGCACCATAAAAAATTAACAGTTTATCTTAGCAAATTTAGTATCTACCTGTGAAGCCATTACACTGTAACAAGTAACATCTCTGTGGCATTCCTTCCCTTCAGGGTAATCTTTGCCTTTTTTGCAAATTCTAAATTATTGAAATTATAAACATTCATAAATTTTGAAAAGCAGGATTCACCATAAAATTCCAGAGTGAAGTTACACTTTATTGGCATGATGTAAAGTGCAGAAATACACACTGTTGTCAGGATAAACAAACAGCTCAATTTTCCAAGCCTTTTTGCCTTGCACTGTTTGCAACATCTATTCGGTGTAATAGTCTGTCCTCCTTTTCTGGTAATTCTTTCTGGCCTCTCATAAGAAATTAACATAATCTTATTATCTGTGCTCACTAGTTTGTGTGTGTTCTTTCATATTAAGAGGGGTTAGGAATTTTACCCTCATGAAAGCCATATTTTAAGACACAGACCGAGACTTTAATTTACTGAGGGACTGTTGAGAGTGTGTACACTTCTGCCTCTAAAAGTTACCTTTGTTTATGAAGGTGTGGTGCAAGGGCTATGTAAGCTACATGAATCCTTTAGTTTGCAAATATTAATATGATTTTGTTTTTATTGGTATAATCAGACCTTTAGCTTTTGCTGTCCATACAAGAAGTGGAAGAAGCAGGAAACGAATTAATCTATTTGAAGTGTAGGAGCAAGAAAAAGTCAGGAATCATCATATTCGCTTACAACATTCGAAAAGGCTCTATTTTATGGAATCACCCCTATGGTGATTTTTTTGTGTTGTCTAGCTACGTAGCATAAAGCAAGAGATGCTGTAGGTTCTATCCGTATTTTAACACTGGAAAAGTTATTTTGAAATGTTCCTTTTTCTTATATTATAGGGAAGAGATATTTAATTTTTCTTCTTGCCTGCTGCCCCCTCCCTGGCAGTATTCAAGGCCAGGCTGGACAGGGCTTTGAGCAATCTAGTCTAGTGGAAGGTGTCCCTGCCCATGGCAAGGTGGTTTGGAACTAGATGATCTCTAATTTCCCTTCCAACCCAAACCATTCTATGACTCCTGTTTCAAATTTATTGTTCTAATATATTAGTAATTTAACAAGAGCTTATTTTGTGATGTTAAACTTCTTGTGGAAAGGGAAGACCTCAAACGGTCTTCTTCAAATTTTTCAGTCCCATGAAAAATTTGAGTGGTGAGAAAAAAACTTTCAACAACTGAAGGGAAAATTTTTACTTGATATACTGCAGTGCTTGAGCCTCCGACGAAGAACGAAAACCTCTCTTGCTCTTCGTTAAAAGACTGAGATTTATTTTTTACTGCAAATACTCATTTTTCACCCTTTCTTTGTGGTTAACATAATTAAAAAACCTATGTATGCTCACTAATAATTTGCATACGCTGGAAGAGCAGTCATATTAGTCAGTTAGTTACGGGTAGGTATTCAGCTGTTCTCAGTACTATATGCAATGCAATGAATCTGCATTACCTTATATTGGTACAGACAAGTCATATCGTTACTGCTTCTTTTGTGGATTGACTAACCTTTACCAAACTCATGAAGCTATATGGGTAAGCAGCTGATTCTTTAACATCAATGACAAACAGAGGAAGAGAAAGTTAGGATAGAAAAACAGTTATAAATTAGCAAGCACATGAGGTATCCTAGGGAACACTGAGGCAGACATCGCCTGAACAACTGATCAACACTGATTTTGTAAGCTACAGTGTTTACAGCGTTGTGCTGCTTGACCCTAATGCAAACATACCAAATTTTTCAACTGTTTCAGGAATCAATACATTATTTTAAACTACTACATTTCTTCAAATCAAGAGCTGGAATCAGACATTAAAGATTTCTTTCAATGAGATAAAAAAACTCAGGTCTGCAAGTCCATTTTTTTCTACCCATGCAAATCAAGCTTACAGTGTAAGCTTGTATAGACATATTACTCTTGGACAAACTGGTCTTAAAAATAGAAGCAATAAATACAGTCCATGTAAATCAGCATTGTCTAGAAGTCTATATATTTACCCAGGATCCTGGGTACTTTTAACAGCCCAAGCTGAATGCCATACCCCTTCAGCTGTACCATTAATATTGTGTTAACACATGGAAAGCTAGCTATCTCAAACACAATTTAACATGCAGTCCTACATTCTTTAGAAGTAACATTAGTGAGCACGGATTTGTGATAGCTTTCTTTCCAGAAATAGTTCTGAACTCTGATTAATACAGCCAGCCACATACACATTTTGGGTAGACTAATGTGTTTTGCTCAATCTGAAGGAAAACTTTCCTATTCTGAACATCCATTTATTTGAAAGCTGCAGCTGCAGGAATTTCTAAATATGATGTCATTTTACAGAAACAAAACCATATGATTTAGCAAACATTACATAAATTTAAACAAAAAGGACAAAGTTTTAAAATGATAAAGAGAAGCAATTGTCCTTTCACAACTTTTTTTGGTTTTGCTTTTTTTTTCATGGGCAGAAATAAGCCTCAAGGTTAGCAACATTTACATTGAGGAATTCACTTATATAATCCATAATGACAAAGGACTGTAGCTGAAACTGTCTCTATTAAGAAGAATTTAAAACACTAAAGCCATATCCACTAAATAATTCTGATTAATATTTTAGATATTCTCAGGAATATTTAAACCTGAACCTGTTACTCATTTAAACTGAGATGGATAAACTCCTTTAAACAGGTCTGCCAATGAAATCTGAAGTCGGAAGCCTAAATTCCCTTGAGGGTCCTGGGTAAAGCTTCCTAATGTTGGAGAAAATCAGATTCAGTGTCTTAAAATGACATGATTTTAATAATTCAATAAACGTCATAATTTATTTTTTTTTAGGCATAACAAATACAAAGCAAGAGATATACTGTTCTTCCAGGACTCTTTTATACAATAATGAGCAAAAGAATTCAGAATAACACTACTCTACCCCATGTATCATAAATTCCCAAACAGGAATAAAAAAATTACCCCAAAAGTCTAAAAAATACATCATACACAAACAAAGCCATAATATTGCTAGCAATATGAGACAAGAGGTGCATATGAAGATTTCCCACAGTGTGACTGAAATGATCTGTTAAATATTTTACTTTAGTGTCTTTTTTAACATTACTTTTTTTTTTCAGTTTTTTTCACATTTGTCACGGCTGAATTTGCTGCATTTTAAGAAAGCCTGCAAACAACAGCAACTTTGCTTATTCTCTTTGTCCAGCCTTGGCTCTGTTCAAAAGAAAATCTACTCCCCACTTACCCCTCTATTAATTTATCAGTGCTATGAGCAAACTTTCAATGCTTTCACAATATACAGTTTACTTGTAGAATTAGTCAAACTTTCTGGATAAGAATCGGAGTGAAGCCTTGTGGGTGTTTCTGCCATCATAATTTGGAACAAAGGCATTATTTTGTTACCGAATAATGAAAGAAATGGCTCATAAGGCAGCACATGTATTTCCCTATGTATATGGGTGTGTGTGTTTTTGTGAGCATATAAAACTTGTGGTATTAGAAGCTAATAACTGATAACAGAACCAAATTCTAATCCAGACAGTAATGTTCTGCTTACCTGATTTCCCCTTCATTTTGAATTTGAAATGCTCTTCTCTACTCACTGTCCATACACAATCATGTAATGGGGATATGTTCTTTTAAATGGGTGGTATTTCAATTGAAGTTAAAAGGTCATGGATATTTATTAAAAAAACCCAACCTTTTGTGTAGATAATCAAGCAATAAACCCTTTATCTCCTTTCCACCATCACTCATGAGACTGGTGTGATTTAACTCTTTGAGGCCTGCAAACACTTAGGGAAAAAATGCATTTCTTCTTAGAGAAAAAAGTTTTCATTCAGCTCAGAGAAGGTAAGGATGTTTTAAGGTAAAAGTCTTGTTTGACCATTGAAAAGAAAGTCTGCAAACGGAGAAAATGCTAGTGTAGCCATTTAAAAGCCCCACAATGTAGTGTGTGCTGAGAAAGACCACCTAAACACTTTCCAGAATACTCAGTTGTGGGTCCTAACATCAGAGATTCATTGCAGCCATTATGAGGACGAAGTTATAGAACAAATCTTAAGAAAAGCCAGGGGTCTAACACTTTCATGTTTCACCTCTTTAGTTTTTCAATCATGTTGGAATCAGATGCTTCAGGTGAGATCTTAGCTGAGAATATAATCAAAAGAGATACTTCCATTGATCCAACCTATGATCCAAATAGGATAATGACAGAAGGAGTGGGGTTACTTGTCTCAGTTTGTATAGAAAATCACAGTAAAAGCTGGAAATGAAGTCCGTTTGAGTTGAACCAGTTTATGCTGATAACCATTGGACAGTGCAACTTCCCACATGACCTTTTTGACAGCAGTGCAAGAGAGGAAATTGTGACACTCAATCTTCAAGCTGATATTATGCCAGAGAGTTTAGTATTTTTTCATTTCAACATATTTTTTTCTTTATTGCCTCTTGCCCTTGTTACTTGTCATGGAGACTAAGGCATACGGCCATATATATGCCTTTCGAGATAGCCCCTCCAGATGACACCAGCTGTGCATTAAGACAAAAGCCAGCAGCCTTCGGAAATCACCTTTCACCACTGTGCTGCTGCAGTGATGAGCTAAGACCCTCAATCCGAAATGTAGGTGTGCACTGGATTCAGGTGATGTAAATTCTGAGGATACTGACTATAAATAATAAGGCTGGGGCCAACTATTTATTCCACTTACAAAGTTTGCATTGATCAGAAGGTAAAGATTTTGAGCTCCTACTTTTCCTTATAATGTTTTGGTTTTTTGTTTGGGTTTTTTTTTTTTTTTTTAGGAATTATCCCTGAGCAAACTATACTGATGTTTCTCAACGCTGGGTCACGAAAGATGATCAGAATCATAAGGCTTTGGAACTACTATTCAACTATAACAGAGAGAAAAACTCATTCTCAAAGCATTCATATCCTTCAGGGCCAAGTGCTCTCTGTAACCTCTCATAAATAGAGATAGCATTGTTACTATGTACACATTTTATTCTTCCCTTAATAAGAGATAAGTAAATCCGGACACAAGTAGAAACAGAACTACATGATGCTCACCCTCTTCCCCTGTTTTTTCTATTGCTGGGTTTTTTTATTTGTTGAAGCATTTCTATGTGAAACATGAAATACGTTCCTTCCCAGCTACTCGCATCAAATATAAATTAATATTACTTAAGAAGGGGAAGTGTATTAACTCAGTCTCAGTAGCTTAGTGAAAGAAAAATCTCTTACCTTTATTGAGCGGCACTTCTAAAATCTTCCTATGCAACAGGTTAGAAGACCAAAGACCAAAGCAAGAGGAAAAGAATCCTAAGGTTGCAAATTCTTCTTCTGTGATAGCAAAAGCCAGGCTAGCAATGCAAAAATCACAACTTACACATTTATAATGCAGAAAAGGAAACAACCATAGGAACAAACAACAACAAAACCAATAAACATGCAAATCCTTAACTCTGCCTTCAAAATATATTCAATTTTAAAACCTGTTTATCCTTCAGACCAGCTGAAAAACAGGAGAGAGAAAGAAAAAAAAAAAAAGTGTAATCTCTAGCTTTAAGAAATTGCTATGGAAAAAGCTTTAGCTGATGAGACTATTGAATGAACAAGATGATTTCATAGTACAATTTGTGCCTGTTTTGTAATGACACTAAAGATGTAGGATAAAACCGAAGAACAACCATTCAGCAATTCAAGCAAAGTCAAGGCTTATTATTTATCTTTTTAATCCTCTTTTTGCTGGTGCCAGACTTTCTTCAGAAACTAGGTGGATTGAATGAAGTTGGACAGTGGAGAGTTTTAGTCTAAGAAACATTCATCAATTACATCCTCTTCCAGTAGGTGCTCAATTTTTATTGAAGTTTGGAGTAAAAATTTTCTAAGGTGTTTTCAAAAGAAAGCAGTGAACCAGGCTACAGACTGCTTTGCACCTGGGACCTATGAGGCACCTTGGCCACCACATGAGATACTAGGCAGAAGGTAAGAAAGTGAATATGAACTTTAAGTATGTATTGAAATAACAAAGTTAGATCCAAATTGTACTTCTTAAAGACTATAAAGTCAAGAGCGAAAGGTTTCTTTTGGCTGTTGAATGGGGTGGATCTGCTTTATGATATAGACATCTCCAAAGGGTAGACAGAGTCAGTTTAAGCACTTCTTTTTGGATACTTTTTTTTTGCGAATTCTGGAGTCTTTGTGATATGGCAAATGTTTCAATAGGAATTCACCCCATCTAAATGCAATTGGTTAAAAGCAGCCACTTTCTGCTTATATTAGTGAGTGACCTGAAACTTGGTGGCAGTCTTTTCACTGATGATAGAAACCTAGTTTAATATGTTATGGTTAATTTTCTGTAATGTCTTTCCACTGACTACAACAGGATCCTGTTTGACGGGCTCAGACTGGTCATCTTCCAGGCAGACAAGATGAATCCTCCCACTTTTTGGTTCAGGCTAGATGTGATCCATTGTGCCCAGCTGTAGCCAGACCTCACTTCTTTACTTTTGTCTGCTAAGACATGCATGTGCTAGGCAAAGCTTGCTGAGAGAAGATGAAGCCCAGATGAAGAGAGCTGAGGGAAAGATGAGTCCAGGTTTTGTCACATTGCAATGGTTTGGTGTTCATGCACTGTCTGTGTAAGTGAAAGCTTCCTTGTGTTGGCTTGCATTCCTCCTCACCTTCAACGGCTTCACGGTGATCTTCAGAAGGGAAATTCATATCCTCTTGGACATGGCCAGTGGCTCCAAGGATTGAAGCAAAAGAGAAATTGCTATTGCTACGGTCTCAGGGAAGACCCAGGAGTATGGCTTATAGGGTACTTTATAAGTCTGTCATGCTGAGGTAGAATCACAAAACTTGTCTAGACATTCTTGTGTCTAATAGCAGGTGGCTTCTGGACAAACCAAGTTGATACTGGAGGTAAATAAAATAACACACTGGTTATCATTAGAGGCATTCAAGTGATGCCACTTAGAATTCTAAGTAAGAAAAACTGCAGCTAAGAAAAGTTGTGAGACCAATCCTTAACTATTAAGCACCAATACAGATAATGCGGGGACAGATTATTTCTGATCTTTTCTGGATATTCCCTGAGGCCAGCATTCCGAATGAAACTATTTGCACTCCACACAATATGTGAAGCTGAATCATTTGAAAGCATAGGCAGAGTGACTATCTGCTTCAATATTTTATAATAGCTTTTCTATTAAAAGATAAGTAGAGAGGTCTGTGAGAAAGAATACAAAAGTAGAAATCATGCAATCCTGGTTTTTAGACCTTTTTCTTCCACCTTTTTTTTTTTTTGTTCTTCTTCTCTTTGGATTTGGGAAATTACTTCAATTGCATCTCTTAGTAGCCCTAATGATAAACTGTAAGACTCACCAAAAAAGTGTTTTCCTGATTTCCTTATTTCAAATATCAATTACTGACTGCACAGTGCCTTGAAGTTAAAATGTTAACTATTATCTTGTTATAAATACAATGTCTTAATATTGATGCACTCAAATGGTTACTTTACAGCTGTTATAAGTTAGTTTTATTAGCTGACTTTCTCTGATTTTTGCTTTTGTGTATTCTCTTTCAATACCTGAGGTACATTCAGTTAAATTTAAATTACTTCATTTCTGTGTCTGAAAGCAGCTATTCAAAAAGTAGATTATCTTTGAGTTTACTGAATAAATATGCTGAATATATTGCTGACAAGGCTTGACTCTTAAATTTTGTTTTTTAGGTTTTACATCTTACTGCAGAATTGTAGTCCTTGCAACAATCCAGCAAATACAGATTTCTGGATTTGTTTTGCCAGATAATGTACTTTAAAGGGGGTTTACACTTAAATCTGCTATTCAGACTATGAGAAACCTAATGGATTGTTGACAGAGAATGTAGGGCTCAAGCAGAATGTGATAATACTAGGTATCTTCTCACTTTTATAAAGTTTACATAACTTTTATTTTAATTTCATTCCTGTCTGTCACTTAGCACAATGCAGCGACAATGACCTTCATAGTAAAGATTGGAATGAGCAGAAGAAAAAGAAGAAAGAAACTGTAGAGTCAGAACACACATCAGATATAACAATATGCTGCTTGTGGCCAAAGGAGGCTCAATGTCTGTGACCACTTGCAATATGAAGGAAGTTCAGATGATTGCTTATATTCCTTGCAATCCCCAGCCCTGCAAAGAGTCTTTTTCACATCTATAGTTAAGAATCAACTTTGGTTTAATAACTGAAGTTATTAAGTTTGAAGTTTACCTTACAAAATTTCAGAAGATCATCTTTACAGAAGGAACTGTTGTATGGCCGGGCTACATAGGGACACTCACAGAGAGATAGACTAGTTTCTTTTCATAAGTCTGCCAGAGTTGTCTTCTTGCTTTTTCTTTTACCCCTTTGGTTTTGTGTCACTATTGCTTCAGCAGATCATTGCAGAGGAAAATTCCTAAGTCATCAGAGCCATCATTAATCAGAAAAAGTTTATTTTGTGGATGGCTGCATCTGCATATATATCTGCATACTACATGCCACTACCTTCCAACACATTTGGTTCCTGTTCCTCTCCAAAAAGCCCCTGTAAGGATATGGTGGCTGAAATGCAAAGCTATCTATCCACCTCTAGATTCATGTTGACTGCTCCCTCAGATGGTGCCCAAGGAAAAGGCCTGTAAATTATCTGAAGAACCCCCTAACAATGATGTTCTTTTCCTCTGAATAAGATAGAAGGTGAAACAAAGGAATAGGGACAATCTGCCTGTCTACCTTCCTATGACATCTGCTCTCAATAATGATTTTTAAACTTTGTGGTCATTTCTCAATGTATTTTCCAGGTTTGTTCACACTAAATCATAATTACCCGGCATTGCCACAAGAGACACTCTAATACCACTAGAAAAATTGTCATCTTACCCAGCAAAAGAAGACTACTGCAGTAGAACATAAACCGTTTTTCTTTGCTTGCTTATTTGATTTTTGGTAAAAATGGGGGATCATTTTTAGGAATTGATTATTGATAGGCTTTAAAGTCAGGGGAATTTATACATCTACACACATATATATATTATTTAGTGGTCATTTTGTGTTTATTTACCTCAGGTAATAAACACCTGAGAGCATATCTTGTACTCATTTTCTGCAGTTTCTTTGGAAAGCTAAACTGACAGCTTACAGCCTAAACAATCAAACCAGAGTCTGTTAAAGAGGGAACTGCACTACCTATACACTTCCCCTGGCATGAAACTAAATGCATCCAATCCCCACAAATAATCAAAGATATTTTTGTCATATTTATCATGACACTGGAAATTAATGTAATAGCAAAAGTTATCAGCCACAGAAAGCTGCAAACCCACAATAGGAAATGAGAGTTTGATTTAGGGGAAGGAAGTTAGCTAGTTACTAAGAACGGAGCATTTCAGTCCTGGCCCCTCTTGCTTTATCTTTTTGTTCAAGTGTATTTGGATTCCAGAAAGTGTGTTCTACTGAAAACTGAGTCAAGAAGACACTACAAGGGCCAGGTTTGTAGCCATTCCAGGTGGAGAAAAGTCTTATTTATCTATTAGTTACAAAAATGGACTGAAATCCTGAGTCTTTGTAATAAAATCAGTCTGCTGTATCCAAAGTGGTCTTGAATTGACACCCAGGCCCACATTCACAACTACATACAGAGAAAGTAGTTCCTAAATTCATTGTACTTTAGGATGACTTTATCGGATGTGCTCCTCTAGTGACATCAAATCAATAGAAGGCACAGTGCTGCCTGCACTGTACAGCTTGTATTTAGGACTCCTCATTACCATGGTCCTTCTGATTTCTACATTGGTCTATTGGGTTCAATTGCAGCTGGTATGATATCGATCATTTTAACACTAGCTGGGACTGAGAGGATGTTGAGAATTCAAGACCATGCACACAGGTTTATAAGTATCTTTGCAGCCATGGACTGTACTGTGTACACATCATTTTTTTTTTCTATTATTACTTTTCTCACTATGGTTCAACTAAAGCGAACTTCTAGTAATAGCCCTGTGAGCAACCAGCACTATCTAGATATACCACTGGTAAATATGGGTGAAGTTTTCACACAGTGGGGAGGTAAATTACAGGCAGCTATTTTATTTATTTTTTTTTAATCCTGCTAGTACATCTGTGAGAAATTACATTTTTCATTCTTGGGGTTGTTGCAAAGAGACCTGAAAAAAGAGTGGAAACAGGCATCTGCATTTACCTGCATTTAGGGTAGAGTCCTTGTAGCCTGCAAGCAAGATGAAGACAAGGAAGGAAGGAATTCCAACCTTGCAGATGATTTGGAAGACAGATCAACTTGCCAACTTACTATCAGCAGAAAACAATGCAAGACAAATGACAAATCTCTTCATTGCCGGTAAATTCATCATTTATTATCCCCGCCTTAGCCAGTGGGAACCTCTGACTGGGAAACCACTTCAGTCATGATTACTTGTATCTCTCTCTCTCCAGACATGTACCTTTCCTCTGCTCCATAGAGATGTTCTGAAGCAACTTGTAGTGAAAGACAATGCAGCCAGAATTTTCAGTTAATATTTATCTTCACTTCTACACCTCAAATGGAGTTATATAATTGAGATACAAATGATACTATTCAAACATAGGTGGAATACAATAAAAGGTCATGAAGTATCATACTTTGGAGATTTCAGGTATGCAACCTGTGTTGTCAGAAAGCAACTTTCTTCCTAATGTAAAATCAGCTAAAGTGTTTGTATTTTCCTGGATTTCTTGATATGTTATCAAGTGCTGCCAAGTTTCCTTTTATTTGCCTTCAGCCGGGTGCAAGACTCTCAGAGGCCTCTGGGAGCAGATGTGGTATTTGCAATTTTGTTCTGAGCAATCTGGCTGTTTTGAAAATATTCACAGGAAAACACCAGCCACAACACCAGATGTGAATGTAGTAAAGCAGCATCTTGTGTTTACATTTTAATTTCTCCAGCTAGGAAGCTTGGAGTGCCTATGCACTGGGAACGCATAATACAGGCTGCATGCACTAATAATCTATTATATTTATATGGTTCCATTCACTTCACAGTGCTCTGCAAGTCTTCTGTGTAAAGGACCCACCCACAACAAAACTGACCCCCACAGGTCTGTGACACATCAGCTGTATATTAATTCTAAATCGTAATAACCTTAGTAGGAGTAAAGGGTAAACGAGACCTGCATCTAACAGCAGCTGCTGAGAGGGCTTTAAGTTGGCAGGTCTCTAGGTGCTTGTGTGTGTGTTTGTGATTTTTACAGCCTTTGAACATCTGCAAGACTCGCTGGCTTTATAGTGCTGCTGAAAACACCTCTAAATAGTCAGTTCCCAGGAATCTAAATTCAAGGCACACAGAGTGGAAATCCCAGCTTATCTTTTGCTGTAGAAGTGGTATTTTTCTGTTCAGCATGTTTGAGAGGGCCAAGAAATACCAAAGCAAGAAAACCCATCTGGCCTTGTGGCAGCCATTTATCTACTGCTGCAGGCAGTAGCCAGGTAAAGGATCTGACTCTGAAATTCATGCCAGGTTTGAAGTGTGGCAGAGACGCTGCTTTCTACAACAGAAAGAAAGGATGACATCGCAGAGAGCTCAAATCACTGTATTTCCTAACAGTGGTTTCAGGATAGTGCTTAGTGTCTTTAGCATGCACTAATCTAGGAAGCAAAACCAGAAAACTCAAGTTGCTGTTAATGGAATGTGGAGAAGGCAGAGGTATGTGCTAATCGACAAAGGATCCAGGAAAGAAGACTATATACCCTGGCTGGAGGTCTCAGCAAGTTACCATGTTCGTCCTTTTATGTTTGTGCAATTAGGTGGGAGAGAATTCAGCTTTGGGGACTTCACAATTAGTATGTGGCTAGTAAAGCCAACGGCAGTCAGCCAAAGATACAGAAGAGCTATTTATTCCTAAAAACCTTCTGGTAGCTGTAATAGAGACCTGGCCATGGCAGCTTCTGCTCTGAAACCCAAATGTATCACCAGTTTGTGAGAGGAGTGCAGCCCAAGGCAGAGGAAAAACCTATGGAAAAGAACACAGAAGTAACTGCAAAGGCAGTATCCCTGCAAAGCTAATCTCCTAAATGCTGAGCAGGCCACCAACATCCTCGGTTCATCCTGCTTTGCTCCACCTCAGCCTTAAGACCATATTTTTCCCTTTTAGTGAAGATCTCTAATGACAAGGAGGAGTAAATTAAAACCCCTCCTCCTGATTAAATCAATGAATTCTCACTGTGGCTGTTAGCATAAATGTTCAAGGAGTCATAGAGCACTACGTCACTGAAAATAGGCCGAGTTTACATGGAATTGATTTGAGCCTGGTGTTTTATGAATCCCGTGTGAACTTGATGTGGCCAAATTGGCTCTCTCTTAGGACAATTTATCAGGGAGTAATATCTTTTGTCTAATTAACGGGACTCAGCACTAAAATATGTGACTGTATAGAGGATTTAATGTGAGGGCTGCAGTGGCAAAGGAACACTTTACAATGTACTGCTACTCAAGCAAGAGGCAGTGGTGGTTTTAAGAAAACATCTCAGGGAAAAAAGAAAAAGAGATTCTATCCTGGTTTGCCCAATATCACATCTATGTTTGGAAACTTCCTCCCTAAATCTTTAATGAAGGCAGAATGGCGTTTGAAAAACAGCTGGAGGACATTGATCTACACGTTCCAATTTGTTTATGTATAAAACATGCATAAAGGATTAAATGCTGCTTAACAGTTTGTCTGCTTTCAGCTGCTTTCATGCATCTGCTTTGCTATAGCACCAATCCATGTCAGAAGATACCCTGGGGGGCTTTTAAATAATAAATAGGTTCCTTTGGATGATGTGTTGGGTTTTTTTGTTTAGTTTGGGTTTGGGTTTTTGTTTGTTTGTTTGTTTGTTTTGGGTTTTTTTTTTAATCTAATATTAATTGGCACACAAAATGGTAATTATACCTACTCTAGAAATAGGCAGTGCCACTCATTCTTCCCTGGTCGATGGCATTTGCCCTGTCTCACAGTAGCTGCAGAAGCATGGAAGATGAAAGGACTAGAGAGTGACATAAGACTAAATTAACTGCTCATGCATTTATGTATCAGCATAAAGCAATGCAAATGCATTTATAAGGTATGAATGATTTATCAGGAAGTCGTTTTGATGCCTTTCTGTTGCATGTGGCGAATATGGTGAACAAGTCAGTTCATTGATTCCAGTTCAGGATCCTGGTTCGTCTGCCATTATGAAGGGGCTGTTTCAAAAGCGTGAATTTTAAATACTTTTTTTTTTTTTTTAGCCCACAGAGGTTGGTTCACCTCTATCAGTCTGAATGATTTGTTAAGCAAGAAATATGACTGACTCTGCTTACAAGCTAAATGCTGAAACAGTCTCTCCAAAATAATACATTGCATGTCCCGCTCATCTAATCCTGTTTTACACAGAGGCACACAAAACAGATTGGAGAAACTGGTAATTTTAAAAGATAGGCAGCTGTCCACGCTACAGGAGGTCACAAGCACAGGTTGTGTAGAAAGAACCAAATAAGTCACCTGTCACTCAGCTGAGCAGTGGCAAAATTCTACTTTGTGATGGCCTAAAATCCAAAACTTCAGATTTTCTGCAGATATGCCACTGATAACTGACAGCTCTGTAGCATAGCATAGGGATAAGTTTGTAGATAAGATCAAAACAGTTCTAGCAGAGATGCAAGCTTCAGTCTTGTGTTGGATATGCAAGATTTCTTATCTCCCAGTGATATATCTGTCTCCAGCATTCTTGGTTCACAAAGTGAGCCATGCCAAGTTTCACAATTGAATCCTATAACATAGAAAAGCACCATATGGTCATATTCTTTATTCTTATCCCAACTGTCATCGTGACTCTGGTGTCCTTTAGGATCCAGTACCAGGCAGTAAGATCAGCAGAGTTAAAACTGAGCACTCTAATATCTCTAATGGGATATGTCCTGGCAACAAAGATAGTGCAGGCTCTATTGTAATGATCCATCATATCTCGCACCAACATACTCCTAGGAAAACATTCAAGGAATCAAGAGCATAAAGAGTTCAAAATCCATTCTTTTATCATTTTGTGTTACTTTTCTATTGAAGACAGACAAATGCTCTTTTAGTTTATACCACTGCTAGAAAAAGTCGCAGAATACTTTAGGAGAAAGAAAACAGGTCTTTTGGGAGATATTCCTCCAGGTATAAATGTAAAGGCGGAAAACTGATGAAAACCATGGTCTGCAAGAAGGATTTGCTAATGAAATCCCCAGAAAATCCCAGACTTCGCTTAACTCAAGGCTAAACTAACTCAACTGATCAGATGTGCTGTCAAGCATTCAAGTTGCCCACAGAATGGAAACAAATGTTTACTACTGATCAAGTGACTGCGGCTTACAGTACAAATCTTTCCTCTTCAACCCTGTTTCTTATTTCCAGTTTAATGCTATTCCTGGCCAGTTTAAGCCAAACTTTTCTTTGTTTTCATTAATTAGAAGAAGAAATGTATGTACATCCTATCAAAGTCTGTGACCAAAATGTAGATTTAAGGGACAAAAATGAAGAAAAATGAAATAAAAATCTCCAAAGGGACAAGAATGATGGGTCATTCACTTGGTAAATACAAATTAATGTATTGACTTCACTACAATTACAGGGGCATATGCAAAAAAGATGTTGGTTCAATCTGCATCTCTTAAAAGCCTTATTGGGCCTTTTTCTTCCTTCTACCAAATGCCACCTACCAAACTAGGCACACAGAAGTGAAATTATTTATCCAAGGTCAACAGAAAGTTTGTAAAGGAACTAGGAACTCAGGTGTTCCCAACCACACAGACCATCACCTAGTTATATAAAGGCTTTGTCTATCCAGAAAACAGCTCCCAGTATTATGTTTAGGTCAGAAAAACATCTGAGTATTTTTGCTTTCATTTTCTACAAAATAATTAATTGAAAGTGAGTGCTAGTTTCTTTCCTATGGAAAGGTGATGACAGATGTCACTGTTTTCTCATTTATATGATGAGATAATAGCTTCTTTAATCTTAGTCAAGATGTATTCATAACTAAGCTACAAAGAGATATTTTGGTGACTAGGGTGCATGCTTCCTCACCCTTCCAAGCCTCTGCACCCAACTCCTTCAAGATACCAGCCCCATGGCCATCCCTGCCTGAGAATCTTTCAACCCTGTAGCCTCCAACTGTGGACGTTTCTCACACCTCACTTGCACAATGTTTGAATTCAGTGTTGTTGCACACAACCTAAAATAGCTATTCCTTGACTCCAGCCATCACTACTCCTAGGCACAGTTCCAACAGGTCTTTTGTTGTACCTGTCAACCTTCAGCAGATGCTTAGGTCGCCTAGGCACATAAATTCAGGAACCTGAATCCATCCTATGAAAGAAATTCTTAAACAACTTAGGATTGTTTCATCAGTATAAACTTTTGAGAAATATCAGGTGATCACACAAAAATCATTGCAAAACTCAGCCTGACGTGTGTCCCAGCCCAAGTTTTCTGCTCTGGTAGGATTTGGTTCTTGTTCTAGGTTCATTTGAAAAAGAAAACAAAATCATTATACTTTTTCTTTTCAATATGCTAAATATAGATGTATAAACAAAATCCTCAGCTAGTTAAAGATAGCAGCACACAGATGGCATAAAAATCAAAGCATTTAGCAAGCTCTTGAGACAGGCTGTACCCATATATACTTTGTATTACAGCTTGTTGCCAGCTAATATATTACTAGAACAGTTAAAATCTCATTCAACCTTGTAAATTGTCTCTCTTTATTAGTGAATAAATATTACAAATTGGTCTCTATGACTCTTCTATTAAATCTGACTGGTTTTTTGTCCTAAAATATTTAAATTTTCTTTTATGGGCAAGTGGTTTCCCACTTTCAAAACACTTTGTTGGATGCCTCCTGTTCCTGACGCATGCATTCACCCAGTATGCATACTTGTTAGACCCAAGAATGTGGGGACTAGGGTTGCTGAGATGTTTTTCAGTCTGACTCTCTTCTGCCAGACAAATATCATTATCCAGAGTACACTTGGGACTAGATGAACAAAAGAGCATTCCTTCTATGCTTTCTAAAACTGCTGAGCTAAATTTTCCTATTCACCAACTCAACTAGCTATGCTGTTTGGGGGCTTTTTGTGCAAGGCAGACAAAAATGGTGTTCAGAGAAAGGTCTAGTTCTCTAAGTCTGTATTAAAAAAACCTTGTCATTTTAATGCCAATTTTTTATCTAAAAAAATTATATTCACATTGTGAATGTTTAATATTTTAACTTTCCAGATTTTAAGGAAAGGAAGTTAAAACCAGAACCCTCACAATCTTTATAATGAAAAATAAATACATATCAGATTTTTTTCAATATACATATTACGAGTTTTGCTATTTCCTGATTATTCTCAACCCAGCCCATTCTCTATGGTGAAGAGGGAAACACTTCAGTAAAAGTGGAAGGAAAAAACAGCAGGAAATGGCTGAGGAGAACTTAAAGCCAAAAGGGGAAAAATTGGAAAACTGGAAATATACTTTGTGCATTTGATATACAAAATTATTAACGTTCCTTTTAAAAAAAAAATACAGGGAAAAATAAAAAAAGAGAACATGTGAAACATGCATAATTTTTAAAACATGTCTTTTTTCTTAGAAAGCTCCAGAAGCTTAAAAAAAGCTGTTAGGATGCCATTATTCAAAACATATAAATGGGATTACTTGCATATTTACAGGTCTGTCAGGTTCACACAAAATACTAGAACAGCGGTACAAGACTCAGTAAAGAATTAACAAACAGTGAAAGAATTAATGCCAATGAACAGTTTTATGAAAAACAGATGTGATATCCTTCTATGATGAGTTCCATTAATAAATGTAGCAGATTTTGGCAAGGCATTTCACTTGGTACCATTCAACCACTTAGTCAAGAATAATATACAATCAACACAGTATGTGTTCAGTGGATATACAATGTACTTATATTTCTGAATGGTTATAAGCATTCATCATTAAATGGTGTAAACTAATATAGCAAAAGATTGGGAACACTAGGTCAGTCCAGCAGTCCATGTAGGCCAGCGTATTCTTCCCAACAGTGATCAGGAGCACAGAGCCCAATTCCTTCCGGGTCTGCATGACTGGGAAGGACTCATTTTTGGATCAGTACTAATGACATTTTTTAAACAGTGACTTGTGAGAAAACATAAATCTATCACTGACACAGTACAGATAATGCAAAGATTGGGGAATTGGTGAATTATTCAGTGAACACATTTTTAATACATGAAGTTTAGAAAAGGAGTATGACAAATTCTGTGTTTCAGGATGGCTAGATCTGAAATCACACATGTAGGAACAAAGGTCTTTCTGTGCATGGGATTACAAGTTTTGTCTCAGAAAAATAGTTTCTGAAACTGGCTCTGAGATTTTGGTGGCAATAAAATGAACACGAGGTATCACTGAAATGCCGTGGACAAAAGTTATAGCAAGACCTGAAGCTAAAGACAAAACATGAATTGGGAAAGTGTAGGGTATCCATACTATGCTGTAACTGGAATCCCATGATGAATTTGTAACTGAAATTCAAGGAGGATATTGAAAAATTGAAGTCCACTGGAAGATGAGCTTTATAGTAAAAGATGCAATGAACTCAATATTATATTTAAGAGCAGATTGAGGGGATTTGTAATGGATTCACCTTCACTGGTAATTCTAAAGTCCAGCTTGGTTTTTTTCCACCCTGAATGTTATATTCTCCTACAGATAGGAGTTAAATTTGGGTGCCTTGTCAATGCTATGGCAAGATAAACTCAGTATGAGTATGTTTTATGAAATGAATATAGGCATTTGAAAACCAAGTCTACACTTTTTAAATTGTTACATCTCATCACTGCTGGGATAATTAGCTTAAAACCCTGCAGCAAAAAGAAAATGAGTGAATAAGAAGAGTTGTGGAGGTGATGCTGTAAAATGGGAGCTGGTCCAGAAGGGAAGAGAAAAGGAAGAAACTTAACTTTTTTCCCCATATCTTACCTAAACTGTATAGCTGTATAAATGTATATTTTTTTTTTTCTTTTTTTGACATATACATGGTAAAAGCTGTTTACCTTCTTCCCTTTCTTACACAGACCTATAGTTCCCAAAACAGTGAATGCCAAGAAAACATTCACTGCCTTCTTCAGGATAAAAGTGCTCCTCATTAATCTCCTCAAGCTTTTTGGAGGTTATCGCTTTATCTTTTTCTTGCTTATCTTCATTCTGGAACTCAATTATAATGACCACATTGGCATGCCATGAATCACACAGGCAGAACACAAATCAATGTAACTGGTACACTTAGTTATAGTGGATGTTGCAGAGAATAGAGCTAGTGAAAATCCATGAAAAATTTCCAAAAAGGGAGTGGGGAGAAGAGAGAAAGACACATTTTCCTTCTAGAAACCCTTTTCCCACTATGGGAAATTGCTGTAATAACCTTTTTGCAGGCTTGAGATCAAACTATAATCCATTACAGGGCAATGCCCAGGGACGGCTTTTCATGCAAAATAGTTAATAATAACAACAATAACACTAGCAGTAGCAACAACAACAACAACAACAATAATAATAATAATGATGATGATGATAATAAATTATTGGATGGGATTGATTCCAGATGTCACAGGTGAATTCAAGTCCCAAAACATCAAGGCCAGTCTGGATGGGGGCATTGAGCAACCTGGTCTAGTGGAAGGTGTCCTGTCCATGGGAGGGGGGTTGGAACTAGATGATCTTCAAGGTCCCTTCCAACCCAAACCATTCTATGATTCTATGAAATCAAAAATGTCCTAAAGTGCTGCTCAAGAGCAAATACACCAATAGTCCCTTTGGATAGCATTGGTACAATGCAGATGATTTAAGTTACAGAAGCATTTCAGGGTTGATTACTACTGGATGAGAGATCAACTCAAAAAACTACTTAACATTAAGACCAGACTTTGTCTTTTCACTGGAATGGTTCCAAACAGCCTCACTGAAGTTGATAATATAATCCTGCAGCATAAGACCATGCTTTATTACTTTGCTGAGTGAGCTGCTGACAGCATTAGTGGAACAGCAATACAGTTCTCAAAAGGAAAGCTGAGTTGATAAAATTGATAAATTATTTTCCTTCTTATTCTCTCACCTGCTGGAACAGTGGGAAAATTTTTGAACAAAAATTATTTTCGTTTTGACTTTTACTTGTAACAAGTGAATTTTAAATCTTTTTATTTGGGTGGTAAAAAAAAAACAACCCTCTGCACACTCAGAAGCCCAGCCTAACTTTTCCAAGAATCAAACACTTATTACATTCCTTAAGTCTCCTTTAAAATAATTGATTAGACAATAAACATAAAAAGTATGTTAATTATAATGTGAGAAAAATTTTACCTCAACTTCCAACCTGGCACATTTTTCTCCCACAAAAGCTGCTAAATTACTATGATACAATTTGATACTGCTTGTAATAAATTTCTAAACCTAAGCTGTGTAGATATAAAATGACAAATTTAACTGCATTTATATTAAAGCAATTTTCTGCCCATCAGAGAGACGAGAAAATTAATATGTAAACCATTAACTTATAGTCAGAAACATGGCACTGCAACTGAAATAAAGATTTTGGATGTTATCACATTTTATTGCTTTCTCAAAAGGAAAATGCTTACTAAAAATTATAATCACTGCATTTAAAGAAGTCTCATTAGAAGAATATATACTTTTAGGGAATTATGGGGCTGTCATGTTTACAAACCCTTAATCTTTTTTCGTTGTTTTTTTACTTTTTAAAAATTTTCCCTATTTGTTTCACTAGATTGCCAGCAGCTCAGTGCATTTCCAGTGAAGCAGTCAGCAAACACTAATCCACAGTGTAGTGTTAATCCTCTGGCATGACCCTTGCTGTTGGAAAAAATAAAGCTGACTTGGAGAAATTAAACATTAGTTTAGAAGCCTGATGTATTCTTTTATGCACAAATATCAGGTTTGTTTCTTCCCAGTGGCACCTCTCCCTGAGCCTTCTTCCCTTCTCCGTGCTATGGCAGTCTCATTGGCCTTAGCTTTCTCTTGGGTGTCACTCATGCAGCACCACCTTCCTTAGGAGATTGACATGACTCTTAATGAATCAGCATCCCCCTGCCCTGACCGTCTGCTAGCATAGCTTAGGTCCCAGGGCTGCAATTAGAGATCATCATGGCTTTCTCATCTTGTTTCACTCATAAGGACAGATCCAGCCTTTCCTGGCCTTGATCACTATGCACCTGCCCTTCTTCCATTTTTTTTTTTTTTGCCACTTCAGCATGGTGGCGGTGAAGCAGGCATCCATCTGGGAGGTTGGAAGGGTACTTCATCCTTCCCAGGAACCAATTTTAAACTGGTTCCATATGCATTAAAGCTGCCTCTAGGTCTACTGCAACTTGATCTAACCAGAAGTCTAGAACCAGAATTACATCCCTGAACTCTGGTTATCTTCTCTGTGAAGATAACTTCACCTCCTCATGTGCTTTCGCCCTGCTGCCCCTTCTTCAGTGGTGATCGTTTTCTCTCCTTGTGGAAAATCCATCTCACCCTCAGCTGCTGTCCTATCTGTCCAAATCAGAAAGGAAAATAATGTTTTAAAATCTTTGGGATCACAGTTACTGCTCTGCTACAAGGTATGCTTGCAGCTAGCCAGCATTAATCTGCCTTCATTGCCAAGTGTCTTCCCTTCTCCAACTCTGTTTATTCCAGATACTACTCTCTGCCTTTTCACTACAAATCCTCTAAGACAGAAGCACTCACCAACCACAGAATAGACGGCATCCTACAATACTAAGGGACAGTATGTTACTGAATAGCTTCAAAGGTGTAAGAACAAGTTGCCACTTTTGCTTCTCAGCTCCCCCAGGAGGATGTTGCTTCTTTGTGGAGGTTATTTTCCCTCAATACAGCACCCAGATATTCTGCACAGAAGGTAAATTATAGAATCATAGAATGGCTAGGGTTGGAAGGGAATAATAATACAATAACTTCTATCTCAGTCCGGGAAATCAGACTACGGAATAGTATTGTAAAGTAAGGAAAAGTTGTGTACTATTCATTAGTCTGATACTGTTTACATAGCGCTTTCTCAGCTAGTAGAATATGTGAAATACACCACTTATTTTAACAACAAGCTTTAATTCTAAAATATTCAGCCATAGGTTGAGGCTCATCTTGTTTTCTGTTGCCTTTACAGATTATAAAGCCACAGCAATGTCCAAGTGTGTGCATTCTTTATTGAAGCGTTTAATGGAAAAAATCTAATATGATATATTGGATCAGTCGCAAAGGCCACTTTGACTCATTCACTTTTTCATGAAAATACCCCTATGCAAACTAACAAGCCCACAAATGCTTGTAGAAATGTTTCTTACACTGATCATTTGGGGCATTGATCTACCTTGGGTGAGGGAAATGGGAATTCCAGCAGGATCAAATGAACCTTTTTTGGTTCTTGGATCCATTGTTTGCAGGTACACAACATTACCTTGCCTTTGAGATTCTCTAGAGTCTATTTCAACATGCTTAAAGTAAAAGCAATGGGCTTTTCTTATTTAGCTGCTATTGGTCTACCTGACCTGGGTAAAGGCTTGTATTCTCATTGATTAAATTGAACACACTATCACAGGAGTGCAAAATGAGATAACACTAACAAAAGTGATTTCATATCAGTCAAATGACATTGCACGAATTGGATTACAACCTGCTGATCTGACGACCCTGGCCCTCTTCCCTCAATTGCAAACTTCAGCCATCCTAGAAGGTGTTTCCCTGAATTTCCCATCAGATTTCACTGTTAACACAGCACTTCTCTGCACGTCACAGGTTTTGAGTAATTTCTATTTTTTGGTTTGGTTTTGTTTTGTTTAAGGCTGTTTTCAACTGAAAAAAAAAAAAATCACAGCATTTGTTGCAAACTAATATCATACATCACAAAGTTCCTCAGTTCTTCACAGAGAAGGCCTGAGTCATCCCAAACAGGTTTTCTCAATGCTGGGGTCCTGTCAACAAATGAACAAATATCCTCTTAACTCCAAGAGCCACTGCTGTCACGCCCTTATCAATGTTACTTTAATATAAGACTTTGTAGTATTGGCACAGAGTGAGAAATTATAGTAGATGGTGGAATAAATCCTCACTGCAGGGTAAACACAAAAAAGCCCTGCTAATATCACCCTTTCTTACACCAGTCAGATACTGGAGAGAGAAGAAAGGATCAGTCCCTTAGCAGACTCCTATCAACAGCACGTCCATTACTCCCTACCAACTTAATCAGGTCCTCTGGCAATACTTTACCTACCTACAAATATGATCCCCACAAGAGGCTATTCAGTGTGTGTGGTAGCTGCAAACTATCCCACTATTTACACTGAATTGCAGAACTGCAAAGCAGAGCAGAGGAGCTTGACACAGGAGATAAATGAGTCATACGAATATGATTTCTCCCCCCACAAATGAAGGCAGCAAATTCAGCTGCAATATGCAGCATCAGGATATTTATTGCTTGCAGGTGTTCATGAAAATATATGAGAATCTCATGAGGTTCACAGATTTTAGAAGGAGTCATTGTGCACCTGGAAATTTGTCCTGCAAAGTGTGGTATTTGTTTCCTGTTGTTATTTGCTGTCCGTTCTTTTCTAGTCACCATGCATTATTCATGGTTGTATTTGTAGGAGAGCCAAAATCTACAGATACTCTTCATCAACAAGAGGGAACAATTCAGATAGAAAATCCTCCTTGGAAAAGGATGACTTGTTTGTTTAAGAGATTGAGTACAGAGTGAAACTACCTTTTCGAGTTCTTCTTTTAAAGCTAAATTTCTGTAACCTACCTCCAGCAAAAAAAGGAAGGAAAGCAAAGCCAGTAGCTTAAATATCTTTGTCATTGGAACATAAAGCTGCTTTTGTATCAGGTCTATTGTACTAAGCCAACCCTTTTATAAAGACTTCAGGAAACTGTATACAACTCCTTTTCCTTGGAAGTTTCTAAGGAAAATACAAACTTTTATGCAAAGTGCATACTTCCCTCTCTTTGCTGAGGATGTAGAAAGAAAGGAAAACATGCCCAGGTGAGCCATTCCTTACACATTAAGGATCTAAATGATTCACAAACACCACACAGGCCAGTTCTGTTAGCATAACACACTGTGATCAGGTCACAAGGCTTTCTGTAAGTCACTTAAATACCAGAAACTATGGTAAAAAATGTGACAGAATATACAGATGGTCCCCTGGCATAACTTTTAGTCATACGAAAGGATTCACAACAGATCCACAGGAGTCTGCAATAGGTGTAACCATTAGAGCAGTCAGAGGGATGCCTATCACATGCCTGCATTTTGGCTGAGGGATAAATACATTATTTGGACAATTAATTTGGCTTGCATCAACTCCCTACAGTGTTTAGGAAACGAGATGACGATGCTCCTGGAGTTCCTTGGCTGGCCAGAATGGAAGCAAGCTGAGTCTGTAGCAGTCTCACCAGTCTTCTGCATGAGGGAGAACATTTCATTCACCGGAATTCATGTGGAATTCCCATTTCCTCACATCAGTTTCTCAACTCGTATCTCCTCTCCAGTTTCATAACTCATGAGAAAAATCATTGCTCCATGACTTCTCTGTCACTGGTACAGTAAAATGAGTTGGAGGCATGTTCACAATTTGTTTTTCAGTCTGTATGGGAGGGAAAATTAAGACTGCCTCTACCTGAGAACACATGGTAACTTTACATCTGTAACAGCAGTGATTAGCAGTTCTCAGAAAATAATTATTGAGAAGATGTTTATTTTTAAAATTTATGTTAGAAAATATCCTTTAATACCAACCCCAAAATCTTCCTCTTGGAATTCCTGCTCCCTGCTAAATGATCAGAAGGCACTATTAAAAAATCTCTGCTACTCTCTGCTGTTATTCTTACAATTTAGACAGGGTAATAACAGTCCTTCTAGATAGATTTGCTCTCCTGTATGGAGAAACAAGTCCAGGCCTCCATAGTCTGAAAGAAATAATGTTTGGACTGAGGCAGCCTTGAAATACATTAGAGGAATTACATTAATTAGGAAATCAACAGCCTTTGTAAAGCTTGCAGTACTAACCTTTGCCTTCACCCCCATCCCAAGACAAAACCTACAATACACCTAGAAGCTTTGCTGCATTTGCTATTTATTAGTAGCAATAGAGTATTCCCCTAGCATGCATATTCAAATTAGAACTGTACTGTGGTAGGTGTAAATATATAGGCAACAGAAACAGAATGTGCTGAAGATTTTATAATTTAAATAAAGATGAAAAATAAACCAGAACTCAGAAACACAGATATTTGCTTAGAAATATCTGTGGCCAGGAACAGAGCTAGAAACAATCATCTCAGATATTTTGGCTCACAGTCCAGTTATTGTTCTGAATACTTATTTCTCCTTTAGAAATATTTTCTCTCTTTTCGATGGAAAACAATAACAATAGCTTTCTTAGTCATTGGGGGAAAAAACTCCCACAACTTCACATAATTTTTCATTCCATTTACTTACATTAGTGGCCTGATAGTTGCATAGCTAAAAATCTCTCCCTCATAAACACTTTATTTCACATGCCTAACTAAGAATTATTTTGTGATAAAATTGTCTAAACTTCCTCATCATTAACTTCTTTAAATTATACTGTCTGAAGATGTTTATGGATTAGCTAAGTAATCTACTGTGGAACACAAACTGCAAACCAAAGTAAAACTGAGTTCCCAACTGACTGAGAAGGTAATTAATGATTTAACTGCACAACTGTTAGCAGATCTATAATGCAACTTAAAAGCTAATTGAGAACTGTACAGCCAAAGGAAAGAGGAAAGCATAGAGAAGCCACAATACTCCTTTGAGTAGTATTTGGTCAGCCTTCTGTCAAAGAAAGTGGAAAAATAGCTATCCCTTCCTCATACAAAAATAACGACACTATACAAAAATATGCTCTAGCTTTGGGGAATTGGCATTTTATGATCACCTCATTAAGAGGGCAAGTTTCTAGCAGAGCAGTGAATTCCACAACTTCCTCTTCTTCCTGGCCAGTAGCATTAACATGCTCCATTTCTCTTGCTGCTCATAATGCATCAAAACCCACCCCAGCAAACCAGTTACTCAGAAGAGCCAGGAAATACTTTCTGCTGCCATTTTATAGCCCAGTTATCTTAATTAGTCCCAGCTGACTGAAGAAGGCCAGAAATAAGGCAGTAGATTGGGTTGTGCTTTTACCTGAAGGAATTTTTCCAGATTCATGGCAGCTGCTACAGAATCTTTAAGGACCAACAGCTCTTTTGCCACCTTATGTTTGAACAAGTGTTAATCTTTTCACAGCACATGTGAGTATTTAGCATCCTACCACAGCTAAGGAAGTGAATAATGATTTAAGTCATACAAGGATTTACTCCACTCCAGCAGTGTGCAATCTGGAAGGAAGGTCATAGATTAGATTTACCAGAGAAAGAGCATGCCTAAATCTCATTGTCATAGCCCTCAAGCTCTATTACATACATACCATCCACACAGATCCTGAATTTTTAGAGCATTATCTTTAGTAAAGGTGCCAAGGACAAACTGTAAAACTTGTAAGTACCAAAGCTGTATGTATTTTTTAGTGTGAAGCACTTCTTTCAGCAGCAAGTCAGGCTAGTGCACGTTTTCCACACCTGTTTAGTAGTTTGCACACAACTACATGAGGCATTTCAGACAGACATGTCAATGTTCCCTTCTGTCATGCAGTTGTGTAGTTAAAGGGTCACCCAGATATCTGCAGTCACTCCAATTCTCTCTCTGAGAGGACATGAACTGCATCATCAGCTACCACCAAGGCCACTGTCATAACCTGTACCTCACAAGTTGTTCTAAGAGTTAATCTGGGAAAGTGAGAATACATATGTACTAACATTTCTTCGGCTAGAAAAAAGATTTCAGCTTGAATCAATACACTCTGGGTAGCTGTACTACCCAACCTTCCAGTGTCAACCACTGGAGCTCTCTCTAGCCATATTTTATAAGCCAGAGTGGGTGCAAGTGCGTCAGTACAAGAAATGGACCACAGACCTGGTTCCTTTTTGAATGTTGCTGTCTCCATACAGGTCAGAATAACGTATACAAGAGTCATGTCTCAGGACATTCCTTCTTCAGCATCAACCCTGGGCTTCTCTCAGTGCTTCCCTCTCTTCCTGTACTAGCACTGACAGAAATGCCCCTTAGCACAGAATGCTCCCACAGATTTTAAATAACATTGATCAGGGCACTGCATTCTATTAAGCAACCAAGCCTCTAAGGGTGCAGACCCTCATCAATCGTGTATTTACCTGCTGGGTTTTTTTCTTTACTGTTAGCAGTAAATTATTCTCTTCACTGTAGAATCAGTCTGGTTTGAAAATCCCATTATGAACTCCTATGAAAATGTTACACGTGTCAACGGAGGGACAGGAGGAACAGACAGGTAAGATCCAAGGCCAGCTTTTCAGTGAAGATCCTGTTACTGATTCATTAGTGTGAAATACAAAAGAGACCACAACATCTTTTAGATATGACAAATATGTAGCTTTCCTCAAATCTCTCTTATTTGAAGTATAAATCTTGGCTTAAGCTCTTCCAAATGAAAGCCCAGTAGAATGAAATGAGTGTCAAAGAGATTAGATGCTGTAGGGAATTAATTAGTCTTTTATAACCTCAAGGTCAGTGAGAACTGGAGCTGATTCTGTGCCTTAGGTATCTGTATTCCCCCTTAATCTCCTTTAACATCCCCCAACATCCTTTAAGTATTTCACTAAACAAATGGTAGGGGTTCTGTATCTCGTCTGCATTTGATCCTAGATCATACACATTCAAGTGCTGTCTGTATATATACAGTTGTTCACAGTGTCCAGTATGCACTCGCTTACTGACTTCTTGCTCTTGAAATGGGTGAGGGACCAAACTGGCTTTCTGCAATTAGGAGCAGTATTTAAATATCTGTCTTCTAGCCAGGTGAAAACTTCTGTGAAGTTGTAGGAGAGAGAACTGCCTGCCTGCCATATTTGATTGAAATTCATCAATAAGTAAAAAGGGGCAATGATTCATTACAAAAAAATCCCAACAACAAAACCATACAAACAGAGAACACAGCCTTGGAATATCTAAGCTAAAACACTGACTGAAACCCATTGGTGGATTGAAATCTTGGCCTTGCTGAAGTCAAAGGTGATTATATTTCAGTCCTGACAGTGTTTCACATTACATGTTCTACAAGCCAACCTATGGAATCGTATATCAAAAAGACAGCTGTTTGTTTTGGTAATAAAATAAAAAGAAGATACTAGTAAATCCATCAGTGTTCTTCCCCTCCCTGATGAATATATTCTCCACAGTCCCTGCCTCTGAAAGGTTAGCTGTCTCCTAAAGGCAGGAGCAATGAAATCACAGCGTTCAGCTTTCTGCCTTTCTGTTTCACCTAAAACTGTTTTATCTGGAGGAAAAGGATCCCACATTTCCTAAAATCGGCACTTAATTGTGCACTTGAGCTCCACAGTTATAAGGTAACCACAACACGTCTTTGATTAGAACCTAAAGTTTTCAAGCACTGTCTTTTTTGTTATATGTCAATACAGTGCCTGACATAACAAAGCCAAAGGCTTGCCATGCTCTTAATGCTGTGCATAAATAAATGAATAATTAAAAAAATAAATTAATAAAATGGCCCATGCAGAACTATTTGAAGAATCAGAGCAATAGTGGATTTCTTTTTCCTCTGTTTCAATCCATTTTACAAGCCAGAATTACATAGCTGAACAGAATGCAGACAGAGCTTGTGAACAGACAGATTGGCTAAAGGCACAGGTTGTTAATCCTCTAGAAATGGCCTGTTATCACAGTTAAATCCCTCTCTTCAGGAAAAAAAAAAAAAGAGAAAGAGAATGAGAGCAACTCCTGTGCTTATGTTTGTGTGAATTTATTGTTGTTTAATTGTCATCTTGCAATACAAGCAATGCTTTCTACCCAGCACATTTGCAGGAGATAAAAAAGGCTCCTACCTCCCCCTGGTCTGTTACGATCTGTGTCCTGACCAGAACTGCTGAAATGTAACAGGTTTTTAAATAAATCAGTTTTAATTTTAATGCAGGTTGTTCAAAGCTTAGAAATGCTGCTGCTGCTGCTGCATAGGTGGAAGGGGAGCTAAGGAAGATACAATCTAGTCAGAAATATTTCCTTTTATACTTTCCCTGTTGGCAGTGTGAGTTTTAGATAAAAGAAGAAATCTCTTTGCTCTTTTTGGAGCAAGGCCATTTAAGAGAAGAAGAAATGTTCTGCAGATCCCTGTCAAGAGAATAAGAAACAGTTGCATAATCTGCAGACTTCTGAGTCTTTCTAAACACTCTCAATCAATGTTATAGTTATCTTAGAGCTAGTAGCACATATATGTGAACGTAACAATACCTGTAGAAAGTAACAGAGGTGCCTAAATAGAACTGTGGTTATGAGAAAGCTACTGATGTGTTAGATTGTTCATTAACTGTGTATTAAAATAACTATTCTGAATTTAAGATTTCAATAACTACTTACAACCCTCAGTGTGAAGTGTGAAGGATAGTTTGCATTAATGGCATCTGTACAGTGTACAGTGTATGACCAACAGAATTGAGATAATGTTCACAGTGAGTTGGGCTCTCAATGTATGAGATACTCCAGATACCTTACTGGATGTCTGACACACACTTTAGATCACAGTTCAGCAACTGAAATCGTCTTTCACATTCTGACAAGTCCTGGCTCTTATTTATAATCTATTGTGTACCCAAATATCAACACAGTGTTGCTGTTGTTACTCTAGGAAAGCTGTGTATAGCACTTGGTCATGCTGGGTCACAGAATGTTATTAAACAATCAGAAGCAAAACACTGGCAAAAGAAAATCAACTTTCTCATGTACTGCTAATGCCTCAGCTCAGAGGAAAACCAGTTAAAATGTCAATTTCAATTAAATCAAGTATATATGTAACTACTTTGCTAAAGAGAAATAAATACAGGCACGTGCCTTGGAACTTTGCTGAATCCAGGCCTGATATAGTATTTCTCCTTTTAAGCAGGCATTGGGAACAATATGTTCTTATGATATTAATATAACCCATCTGCCAGTTGCATAAAAGCTGGTAAATTATCTCATCGTTTTTCATCCTACGTTACATGAAAAAAAGTGAAAAAGAAACCCACCCCCAGTATAACTGGGATGCTGCAAAGCTGTGGAGGAAAAATTGATGGTTTCAAAGCAACCTTGCCATGGTCAGAGGACAAACCTGCACTTCCAATTAAATAATCCTAGAATATCAAAAAGTCAGGACAAACAAATCTGTGCAGGCATCAATGATGATAGTTACAACTGTGCTCTTGCTGTGCCTGGCTGTACTCTCAGAAACTAGAGCAAAGATTAACAGTGACCTGCAGTTTACATCGTCCAAGGAGTGAAGTATTCCCACAAATGCGATAGCCACAGCAGATCATAACTTCTTCCTAGGCTGATTTTTCTAGATCCCAGTATGAAAGCTATTTTACCCTATTCAGTCCTTTGGAAGGGGACTATTGGTAGAGCTGCACCAACAAATGGGGATAATAAAAAGCAAGACCTACTTTTATAATCCTGGGACTAAAAGTGTAAGAAGAGTCCATTGAAATCCATGTATGGAACAACTGTATCGCTCAGGGCTAGTTAGGTCAGGTGCAGCACAGCACTAGTATGCTGTGTTTAAATTCAAACAGGTAGTATCATATGAACTGACTTAGATGCTCCGCTATAAGTCTCTCTAAATCATTCTCCACTTTGACCTTGGTCAGGAAAGTCAGCTTTTTTTCTTTTGATGTCAGGTTTTCCTGGGGAGAACAATCCTATTCATCTTCCTCATTGCTGTGTCCCAGGGACACAGAATGACTCTTGTGCTTGCAGCTGTAAACAAATCTGTAATGGTACCCAGATTTTGTTCTGCTTCAATAAACTTGCAATGGCTGAAGCAATGTTTTGAAATTTGAGTCTCCAAAACTGAGTGAAGCTAGCAAGGAAAGGACTGTTTCATATTATTCCCCACATGGGCTTACTGCTACTGAGCTAATCTAATCTTAGAAAAGCAATGCTGAAATACAACATTATTTTAATTATATGCATATATTCTATTTATGAAGAAGATTTTGCAGAAGAATGTTAGCTGGTATCAAACATAAAGTCATCAGTTTTCAACGTGAAAAGAAATTATAAATGTTAATCTTGACTGACAGCCTGCAGACTACAAGCCAAAGGCCCCTACACATTTGCAACTAGACCTATAGTTTTTGGCTAGGCTAGATGTTAAGAACATATATTCAAATAAGATACCTAGGCCTGATGAAAAGATACACAAATAAAAATCTTTCAAATGCCATACCGGGTCATTCCGATGTTTAATTTTCCTGATGTAAAAATAATGACTTACAATTATTAATTTCAGTAGAGCTATAACAAATAATACCAGCTGTGCTTTTGGCTCTTGACTCAGGTTTGTTTTGTATTTGATAGGAGTAGTTCTGTTTATTTGTACCAATTTCATAATTGCTTTTATTACAAGGGCACTAATCCAGCGCAACAATTCTAGAGACAGGACCTCGATATAGAAGACTACTTACAAAAACAGATAATAAACTTCTTTTATAAGACTTACACAAACCTGCAATAAAACAAGCAGTAACAATGTTTATGGATATTTTTATTAGCTTTTGTTTTATTTTCTTGAAGGAACTGTTTGAAATTTGCATCATAATCATTCATACCATGGCTCAAAAGGAATGATATCATATTGACTGAGAACTCGCTAAAGGATCATAAACAGGATGCAAGAATAAATAATCATGCATTAAGGGGAGATGCTGTATACAGCAGGAAGAAAAGGACTGGTTTTAGGCCTGCTTCTACTTAACAGCATTATTAATGGTTTTGAAGAAGAAACAAACAGGACATTAATTAAAGTCTGTGGGTCCAACTGAATTGAGATGTTTTGCAAACACCATTGGTAGAGGGAAAATTATACAAAGGGAAAGTGACAGGTTAGAAAAATGACCAAGGATCAGCATAGTCTTCGCCTCAACCAAATGTGTATATTTGCTTTCTCTCACTTCTCAATGAGGTGAGAGACAGCAAATATACACAAACATATTCAGTGGATGGAAATTCCCAGAAAGAAAATACCAACATAAACATGATAATGTGCAATAGAAAGAAAAATATATTGCGATGGGACAAGAAGACAATCTGAAAAAGGATGTGGCAATATGGCCCTGACTGAGGAAAGCACCCAACCTTAGCCACAGCTATCAGCAGAGGGAAAAATTCTGGCTTGGATCCACAGTTTGGTTTGCATGAACAATGGCTTCACATGACAGACCAAAGTAACACAACTGGTACTGACTCTGGAATAATACTACCTTCAGATGCTAGAGATATATTAAGTAAACAAACAGAAGGGTATTTGTGGGAAAACACAAAATAAGTCCCTAGCTGTCAGTTTTAAGAGGTTAAATCATAGAGCTGTCTGTGCTTACTTTTAATCTCACATCAGTGTGCAACAGATACAGCACATTCCTTTAGATACCATATCATCTTGATTGGCTTATCATTATGGTTAATAGTTCCTACTAATATTTGATAGCCATATAGCCTCCGTGTCAATCACACAGAAACTAGACTAATCCCACCTCTTACTATGAATAGGAAATACCTACAAAACCTGGGAAGATTTAGAAAAACTTCAAGATCTTGCAATAACTGAAAGGAGTTAATTGAAAAGTACAAAAGACAATAGAGCCCCAAAGCAAGTAGGTAACTATTTTAATTTTTACTTTGTTAGTGAATCCCTCTGAGGTTTTGATTAACCCTTACTGAGCAACTCAATAACTCAGCTCAGAGATCAGGTCAGAGCTATGGACCCATGAGGTTACGCATTAAGTACCCAAGCAAGAACAGATGTTTGCACATGAGCAGTGTGAAATCTGTGGAACACTGAAAGGCAGTTTTAATGAACCCTTCAGCTGATCTACCACAAAACCTAATCAGACCTTTTCTGTAGGCCTGCACTCTCTTTTCCATGTTCACTGCAGACTCAACTTACTTCTTTCTCTAGGATAAATTGGCTAATGTATAGATTCATAGGTCCATTGCTATTGCCTTAAGTTATGCCACTTTACACCAAGTGAAAAAAGACTGTCTATATAGTGAGCAAAGCTAGTCTATGGCATGCTCTACAGTCTCTGTCATCTTGATCAGTGATGTGACATGTACACACCAACCACGTACACGACACAGATCCTTGATCATGCACAGTCAAAACAGCAAGAATGAACTTGGATAAGCTGCAGAAGTACTGCACACTCACAGCCGAATCAGTTGACCAGAACCTGCATTTTCCACATCTTTGGTAAGGCAGAATATACCTACGAGGTTCAAGAATGGCTGGTTACTTGGCACTACTGAAAGCCAGACCACATTCTAGTTAAGCTGAAATTTCCTAGACACTGTGGTGTCTAGGCAATCCACATAAAAGTTAGGAATGGAATTAATCAGCGAACTACAGACCAGTCAGTCTCACCTCTGTGCCTGGAAAAATCTTGGAACAGTTTCTCCTGGAAAACATGCTAAGGCACATGAAAAACAACGAGGTGGTTGGTGACAGCCAACATGGCTTCACTAAGGGGAAATCCTGCCTGACCAATTTGGTGGCCTTCTATGATGGAGCCACGGAACTGATGGACAGGGGCAGAGCAGTTGATGTCATCTACCTGGACTTGTGCAAAGCGTTCAACACTGTCCCACATGACATCCTTGTCTCTAAATTGGAGAAACATCAATTTGATAGATGGACCACTCAGTGGATAAAAAACTGGCTCGATGGCTGCACGCAAAGAGTTGTGGTAAATGGCTCGATGTCCAGTTGGAAACCTGTAACGAGTGGTGTCCCTCAGGGATCGGTGTTGGGACCAGTCCTGTTCAACATCTTTGTCGGCGACATGGACAGTGGGATTGAGTGCGCCCTCAGCAAGTTTGCCGACGACACCAAGCTGTGTGGTTCGGTTGATAGGCTGGAGGGAAGGGATGCCATCCAGAGGGACCTTGACACGCTTGTGAGGTGGGCCGATGCCAACCTTATGAAGTTTAACCAAGCCAAGTGTAAGGTCCTACACCTGGGTCGGGGCAATCTCAGGCACTGCTACAGGTTGGGCAGAGAAGAGATTCAGAGCAGCCCTGCAGAAAAGGACTTGGGGGTGTTGGTTGACGAAAAGCTTAACATGAGCCAGCAGTGTGTGCTTGCAGCCCAGAAAGCCAACCGTATCCTGGGCTGCATCAAAAGAAGCGTGACCAGCAGGTCGAAGGAGGTGATCCTGCCCCTCTAGTCTGCTCTCGTGAGACCTCACTTGGAGTACTGCGTACAGTTCTGGTGTCCTCAACATAAAAAGGACATGGAGCTGTTGGAGCGAGTCCAGAGGAGGGCCACGAGGATGATAAGAGGGCTGGAGCACCTCCCGTATGAAGACAGGCTGAGAGAGTTGGGGCTGTTCAGCCTGGAGAAGAGAAGGCTGTGTGGAGACCTCATAGCAGCCTTCCAGTATCTGAAGGGGGTCTACAAGGATGCTGGGGAGGGACTCTTCCTTAGGGACTGTAGTGGTAGGACAAGGGGTAATGGGTTCAAACTTAAACAGGGGAAGTTTAGATTAGATATAAGGAAGAAGTTCTTTACAGTGACGGTGGTGAAGCACTGGAATGGGTTGCCCAGGGAGGTTGTGGATGCTCCATCCCTGGCGGTGTTCAAGGCCAGGTTGGACAGAGCCTTGGACCATGCGGTTTAGGGCAAGGTGTCCCTGCCCATGGCAGGGGGGTTGGAACTAGATGATCTTAAGGTCCTTTCCAACCCTTACGATTCTATGATTCTATGATTCTATAATGGACTTAGATACAGAAAAGCATTTAAGGTAAGTAACGAGACTGGACAGGAGTTTCTGTTCTGCAGGGAGTGGAAGGAACTTTCATTGCATGGGTCACTTAAAACTACTCTCCACAAAATATAGGGAAATATACACGAGGGAGAAATCCGTATTTATGTAGAGACATTATGGCAGTGCAACAAGTGATCTAACTGGTTTCTTTTTTCTATAGTTTTTAGGATTGGCTGATTTCTCTAGACATGGTTAGCTTCTGATGTTTAAAATTCTATCAGGTGAGCACATTTGTTAATTACCATACAACACCAAATCAATACATACAGAAGGAAAGAAAAAAAAAAAAGAATAGCTGAAAAAACTTAAAAGCACTGAATAAACTCTGAAGGTTTTAATTTCCTACTACTACATGTAAACATCTTTAGACTCATAAATCACAACTGGGGACTAGTTTAACAGCAAAAACCTGTTGTGACTGACCATTAGTGTGCTGGTAAGAACAACACATGAATATACAGAAAGTAAATATGTATTAGATATCTCTCTTTAGCAGCTAGTAATTTCAAGTGGCATGAAAATAATTGTGGAACATTGAATCACATTCTTTTTATGCCCACCTGATGTAAATCTGGAATATTTTCATGCAATTCACTGTGAAACGTCTGTATTTAGTGTGGTACAAGTGCTGAATTTGTAAAACTGTGCTGTAAATGGCTGAAGTTCTCCAGTTTCTCAATTGAGCACAGAAGAAACCTGTATTCATTTAAACACAAGTCATGATAGATTTATAGCTGCAGGAAATGAGAATTAGCTTTGAGAGTAATGCAAAACAGAAAAAAAATTCAAAGGTAAATCTAAAACAAGAGTACGGACTTGTGTTTTATAGTACTTGCCAGGAAATAATGACTTACCTGAGATCCTGGGATTGATAAAGTGTTCTTGTGTTGGTTTGATGCTTCTGCCCTGAGAAAAAAAATGAAAAGTAATATAACACTAGCAGTGGGTGCAAAGGAAAGGATGTTACTGGTAGCATTTTGCAGATGTCTATTCCATTAAACACATCCATCAATGATTTGGGAAAGAGAGGGATCCATGAGGTGATATAAGTTTGCTGATTATCAGAAATTTTCAGATTAGGAAAGATGAGGGCTTATGGTGAAAAATGGAGAAGCACCTAATGAGACTGGATGACTAAAGAATAATAGTTCGGTGTAGATAAATGTGAAGTGACACACTTCGGGGCATAAATCTTACCTTTGCATATAAAAAGATATCTCTGAGATGACCGTTACTTGAGATCTTGGTGTTGTAACAGATGATGATGAAAATATTTCCTCAGCGCTCAGTAATGATCAAAAAGCAAATATCGGCAAAAGGGTGAAGAACAGAACATAATATTATCATGACATTTTAAAACTCTCAGTTACAACAGGAAGGTTTGGTCTGCCATTTCTGAAAGAATATAGCAGCAGTATGAAGGCATAGAATGATCATGCAAGAATGTTCAAAACTGTGGAACAGCCACCAAAGAAGGAACAGCTACGTTCACTTGTCAGACTATAAAGAGATCACTAAGGAGAGAAGTGATAGAGGGCCTCACAAGTACAACTGAAGAGGGCAAATAGGAATACATTTTCACCGTTTCTATCAGTAAATGACTAAAAGATGTCAAATGAAGCCAGGATAGTGGGTTCGAAACAAACAAAATCCAGGTGCTTTTTTTTTTGAGTGCACAGGTAAGTGGTGATATTCCTTATACAGAATATTTTAGATTCTAAACCTTTTTACAGGAGTCTGAAATGTGATTGAACACCTTCATGGATCTGAAATCTATTGAGGAGTATCAAACACTGCTAAACTGAACATTCTTGGGGAGCAAGAGAATATTCTGATAAATGCTTGCTCTAGTATTTTATGTCTTCATAGGTTTAACTTTCACCAGTCACAGATGGATCTTCTGTCTGAGCAAATACTTCTGTTCTTGTGTTCTAAGGTCATATAAAAATGGTTTTAACTGTAGAGAAAAGATGAATGATGGGAAATACTGGGGTTTTTATTCTAGTGTTGTGGCATGCGGTAATTTTATTTATTTAATGTCTGACAGAGCATTCCATATCATTGCCCAGCAAAGCATTTAAGTACACACTAATTTAAGACACAGGGACAGGATCCTCTGAGTTTTTTTTTAGAAAAATATGGTTGTAATAGAGATTTTAATCTCATAGAGATTAAAAGATTTGGACAAGATTGCTAGAACAACATCTTCTTATAGGGTAGTTCAACTACAGCGCTCTCAGAAAAAAAAGGAATTCATGATGGCACAGGTTCATTTTCATAGGTGAAGGCAACCAAAACCTGTAATCACTTGCTCACACACACACCCCACCACTGCACCCAGTCTCTCTCCTCCCCCCCATAGTAGAAAGCACCTTCATTATCTGTGGGATCAGATAGATTTGGGTAATACATTTGTTGACAATTTTTGCTCTGAATAATACCATGTTAAAGGTCTCCCAGTAGCTCAAGTAGATACGAGACAATTTCTTTTGTGGGTTGACCCTATGCAAGAGGTCGTCAGATCACCCCATTAGACTCAACATTAACCACTTCCCTGAGCCAGGGGATCAGATTCTCATTCAAAACATTGCCAGCTGGAGAAATCTCTTCATATAGGTTCAAGTGGGCTGAAACTCAAATCTTTAGGTTTGTAACAGGATACTTCAACCATTCTGTAACCAACTTTTTGACTGCCTGGGGCTTTAGAAGAATAAATACAACATTTTACGGAGATCATAAAATGCACCAAGTGTGTAGCTGTTACAAGATAATTACATGCTCTGGGGGTATAATGAGGGCCACATACCTTGAAGGTATAAGAAATGTGGGTACTTCAGCTGAGTACATTCCCAGGAGTATACAGTTCTATGCTGAATATGGTATAATGGACTCTTAAGTGGACAAAACCAGAAAGGCTAAGTGGTTCTGAGCTAAGTATTGTTCCATCATCACACAGATTGGACTCCTAATTAGTCAGTTAAATTAGTTTCTCTCTCTGCTTTTCATTGGCTTCTGTTAGATGTTGTTTTGTCTGCAAGCACAATTTTCATTTTGCTAAGGTTGATCATAACCACAGAAAACTACAAGAACTCACAGTAGTCTAAGGTACCCCCCTAATTACCTGGCCATATTAAGAAAAGGAATAAAATATTACTTTGCAGCAACCTTACTAAAGTAATAAAAGCAACATCCCACACCAAAAAAAAAAAAAAAAGAAAAAGAAAAAAAGAAAAAAAAAAAGAAAGAAGAGATGAAACAGACATTATGTGCAATGTCAGTCATATATCCAAGGTAATAAACCACAAGCATCTAAAATTATCTCAGATATCAGATACCATAACTATTCTCCCTTGATCTGACAGTTGGACAGTTGTTTTAATCCTCTCCATGATTCTATAACAGTCAAATTCTAATCTCACATGTGCCAGTACAATACAGAATATGGCACCAATAGTCTTACAACAGCAGAAAGCAGAAGTAAAACAAAGAATACCATTCCCATTGCTTCTCCTGCCACCAGCTGTATCATCCAGTCCATCACTCTGTAGAGGCCTTTGTAAAAAGCCTCTGAGATCTTCACAGTAGTCTGCCGATTAAGATATTAAATTTGCATGGATGGTCTATTCATCCCTTCAAGCACTCTGGCATTTAGTTTTTTAGTTCATATTGTTCGTACAGTCTGGTTAACTTTGATCAAATATTTGATAAAAAGAACCCTACTGATGAGGGCATGTGCTTTGCATTCTACATTTTACTAACACAAATATATGTACAACCCAAATTTACTGTGCTGCACCAGATTCCCAAGATGCAGAGCAATGTACTATACAAATTACATTTGAAAAACTCATTGTAAATACTGTTACCACAGTTAGTTACTGCTAACTTTTATGATAGTGTAAATGACATGCCCAGGTCAAAACCTAAAACTCTGCAACACCAGATTTCGCATAAAAACAGGTGTTCTCTGCTCTTAGGAGTTAGCAATATAGAGAGAGATCTTTCTGGAGCCTTTGGGAGGACTTGTCTCACGTGATTTCACATTCCCTCTAGAGATTGCTAACATTTGATGTGCTCAGCCAACGAAGCCAACACATCTGACACACATCTGCTTTGGAAATATACGTCCGGTTTGTGACTCTCTATTGACCTATTGAGGAAGGATCCTAGACAACCAGCACAAATTCAGCATCTAGTTGGTCTGTAACTAGAAGTTACTCAACAGTGCAATTCATGCATTCTTACATACTTAAGAGACCAAACTGAGCTCACAGTGCCAGTGTGCACTGCAAACTGAATGGACAGAGAAAGCAATTCCCAAATTGTTGTAATAAATGTTACTAGGTTGTAACTTTTTTTTATAATTAGACACAAATCAGTATATTTTCCAACAGGACTCCTGGAACAGTCTTCTAAGCTTAGCCATGTCAATAACATGACCTGAGGTGGATGAAGTGCTTAAGTGTAATAACACAAAGAAACCCTTCTTCTTTGTTCAACGATGTAAACATACCTGCTTTTGTGGTTTTGCATCTAATTCTATGTTTATTTCTGTACCACATTATGTATAAGATGCACTTTATCAGGCGGGAATATAAGACCCTTCGATATCCAGATATGATTTCCTATCAGTCTGAAGAAACAAAGGATAATATTAATTTGACTCATAAGGAAGTAATAATATATACTACAAATATTTTATGCATAATTGGTACATTTGGATATATAAAATGGTGAAATCATGATCCTGTTCCTACTGGAACTATCTATTAAGAAGCACATCTGCACCTGCAGACCCCAAGGGGTTTCTTTAGATCTCAGATTTTAATTTTGCCTCTCTCTTTTAGAGGAATTCTTTCCAGCCCACTGAGGCATCAGTAAGTATTCTTGAAGTATACAGATCTGAAACATTCAGTGAACACTCAAAAGCTTGTCTTGGCTCTCTTTTCATCTCTACCAGTTATTTTTCTGACAAAGGAGGATTTGTTCCATTCTCAACAGAATAAATTCATAAATAACAGCGTATCGCATTATTTTATTAAACAGGTGTAGAAAAATCCCTCATAACCATTCAATTATTTTCCTTTTCTCAGAAGAAAAGGTCCATACAATTCTCACAACATAGGAACAGATGTTGAGGTAGCTCCAAGGAAGTTGCTTTGATACCGGCTTGGAAAGTGGACTCCAAACAATTTCTGATTGATGTTAAGAAAAAAATAATTTGCATTTCTGGAAAAAAATACTATATTTCTATCCAGGATGATTAAAAGTTGGGAGATTTCCTATCTAGTGAATGAATAAATAGAACATATTTATACAGTAATAAATTTAATTGTGCCTCTTGCTTTCCTCCTGATCCAAGGAAGTAGAAATTGTAATATAATATGATTAATATTGTTCTTACTGTTCTAATCACAGAAGGCTCATCTACTACAATATCGCATTTGTGCCTACAGATAATTATTGCCTTCCTTCAGAGAGTGGTCTGAATGATAAGCTGGAGTGATTAAAATAAACTGGCATAATTTCAGAGTATATTGCTAATGTACAAAACTAACCAGCAGGCACATTTTGGGGAAATAAACTTCAGTATGACTTATTCAGTCACAGATGGCAAAGGCATTTTATGGCATCACAGTTTAATTCCTGGCAGTTCAGAATTCTGCAAAAAATTGCCGGGATATGTAGAGTTTGAAGAATGCAAATGAAGAATGTGAGTTGTTAAGTTTATGGCTGCATGGATACATACAGGAAGTTCCCTCCTCTCTAACACAGAATCATCTGGACATTAACCTGTCAAAAAGCTGTGCAGCCATGTGAAAGGCATCTTTACTTTAGCTAACATGCCCAGGCTCTCAGCCAGGGTCACAACTGCATGTAGAACTAATATGAATCATAGAATCATAGAATCATAGAATCGTAAGGGTTGGAAAGGACCTTAAGATCATCTAGTTCCAACCCCCCTGCCATGGGCAGGGACACCTTGCCCTAAACCACGTGGCTCAAGGCTCTGTCCAACCTGGCCTTGAACACCGCCAGGGATGGAACACCCACAACCTCCCTGGGCAACCCATTCCAGTGCTTCACCACTGTCACTGTAAAGAACTTCTTCCTTATATCTAGTCTAAACTTCCCTTGTTTAAGTTTGAACCCATTACCCCTTGTCCTACCACTACAGTCCCTAAGGAAGAGTCCCTCCCACGATTCCTCAACCAGTTTTTGCATAAATCCAGCAGAAATGATAGGCTTTCAGCTTACGTTTTCTCATACTTAAGAGAACTACAGGTGAAATCCTTTCTATTTTATTTTAGCCTTCTAAAACTCAAGAATCTAGTTACCCAGGCTTTCTGTGACCCATGGAGTATAAAAAGAGCAGGAGGCAAGCCTAACATAAAATGTTGCATCAGATAGATAGATGGATGAGTCATCTTCAAAAGGTGCCAATATGTTCCCATTGTCTATGGGGAAGAACCTAGAGAAACAGCATAAGCGACTTCAGATTTTTACATGGTTAATATTAAGAAAAGCAAGTTTCTGCACCAAGTTGTGATACCCAAGGTACATTTTTCTTTACCACTTTCAGTTAGCATCCTATTTCTCTATCTGCTCATTCCCATAGATGCTGGGCACCCTTTGTAGAAAGGCTGTACTCTGAACCAGATGCTAACTCAAGGTCCACAAAGCTTTTTCGTGGTAAGACATTTTCCTTCTTCTCTATAAAAATTTATTATTTCCTGCATCTGCTCCAGTTTTGCAACAACCTACTAAAAATACAACTAGAAGTAGACAGTTTTAATTTATCAATCTCTTGGTATGATATATAAACTTAAAAATCACCTCCTTATAGACACTGCTTCCCAGTTTATAAATCCAAAGATCATATTGTACTTTTATTTTTGGCTTAGCATCATCTCAGAAAAGGAAGGAGGGTTTCTTGCTTACAGATTTTTTTTCTAGGTATCTTTCCACAATATCTATTGTCTTCGACTTACAGCAACAAGGTGTGAAACCTGAATTTCTGTTTATTAAAATGTATTTTATCTACTCCAACTTTACCATCACCTGTAATTCAACCACCCTTCATCTCAGGTCCTAGTTTTAGCAGCAGTAATATTACACGCAACTTACTGACAAAATTACTGAATAACACTGCGCCTACTGCTGTTTCTAGCAGTGAGAAAATTCAGTTAGCCAATTCTTAATCAATTCCACATATGCCCTTTTAACATTATATAGTGCTATTTTATTTTTGTCAAGATATTTTGCAGTACTTAATCAAATGTCTCAGAAAAATTGAAGAGTAGTTCATCTTTTCTATTACTCCTCAAACTTCTAAAGTCATTGGAGAAAAGAAATGGTTTGAGATTGATTGTTTTCCATAAAAAAACTTTAGTATTGCTTACATTCCTAGGCCTTAGTTGATTTTTTAATTGAATACTGTATCAGTTTTACATTATTTTACACAGTACTGCTGCTAGACAAACAGTCCACAGCTACCCACATCACTTACATTCCCTTTCAGGTTTTTGGCTTTTCTCCAGGGATCAAAGTTAATGGCTAGCCAAAGATCTTCTCAGCAAAACTTCCGGGGATTCTAGCATGAATTCATTTGAGCTTGCTTTTTTAAAACATATTTTCTTTGTAGAGAAAGTTTGTTTTATTTTAAAGTTCTTAATTACTAGTGGGCTGGGGGCTGGGGAATTTTTTGGTTTGGTTTTTTTTTCATCTGCTACAAGTACATCCTCCTTCTTCCCAGACACTGAACACAAATATTTATTGACCACTTTCCTTTTAACATATTAATAATAACTACTTTCTTAGCTACAGATGAAATACGGTTTAATATTTTCCAATATACAAAAAAAAAAAATCCTCTTTTGTGTATTTAGTTCAACCACTTCAAAACTATTTTCCCAGTATTTTTATCTTCCCTTATTAATGCCTTTAATTGTTCTGCCAGTTCAAATAGATAATTTCCTCTTTCTTATCCTCTCTGGGCCCAATTAAAGTATTCTGTTACATAGTTAGCTGAGATGCCTTTCTGAGGTTGTCTGCCACTGAAATTCCCCTCATTGTTCATCTTCCCAATGTTTGATTTGGGATACAAAGTTAACGTGAAGTTAAAAGTATCTCCCAGACAATATTTCCATTTAAAATTTTTACATTTTTACAGTATTTACAGGAGCAAAATCAGGCATGATCCCAAGAGATCATGAGACATTAGATACATGTGTATGCTTCTGTAGGCCTCAGTACCGAGAACACTGGGCACCAGCTGGAAGTGATAAGTCTGGCAAATGGGCAAATCTCCCTGAGCTTTGCAAGCTCCTTACTAAAAAAAAGCATGCCTGATACAACACAGGATGAAAACCTAAACATAGTTACTAAATTCAGTGGACAATTTTTAATTAATATCATGTTTTCCTCCTGAATATGTCATAACATGTCAGATTTCCATGTCATACTCCCTTGCATCTTGCTGTTATATTTCTAAGCTGTAAACCCCACAGATGGCCTTTAAATTTTCAGGAGTTTCTTGCTCAAATGGTTTTTCTCATCTTCTTGTCTTCTCCTCTTGTATCACACTGGGCAAAACCTGTACCTTGAAATTCCAAGAAACTTTATAATTCAGTTGTGTGCAGAAGGCAAACTATTTGTGGCTTTAGCTGGTTTTGCCAGATAGTTTTGAACAGTTTCTGTGTAAAATCCCACAAATCTCTGTAATTTAAATGGTTTGTTTTTTCTCTCTGCCTGGAATGTATTTTTGCTTCAAGATGCTCCTTCAGCTGTGCATAGTTCACCTTCCATGTTCCAAACATTGCTTTAATGTCTTTTTATTGACTACATATGTTCTTCCCATTTGTTTCGAGATGCATCCAAAAAAGCTCTCATATGATCTTTTAATTCCCTTTAGTAGTGGTCTCTAACCTGGCATTCATAGATAAGAAATTGCCAGTGAGGATTCTTCGTTATTACTCACCCAAGAATTTTGAAACTTAAAACTTACAGGTGGGGCAAGTCTGACAAAGAAGGGGAAGAGCTGCTTTGGTAGGAGACGTGCCAGGCTGGTCAAGGCAGCTTTAAACTTGATTTGTTGGGGTATGGGGACACAGATCCCTCACAAAACTACCACTCATATGCCAACATCTGTAATGAATGCTTGGAGCGATGCAGAGTTGCTTCAGCCACTCCAGCCCATGAGCTGGCTTTATTCAGAGCTCGGCTCAGATGCCTCTATACAAACACCCGTAGTATGGGGAATTAGAGACATGTACACATCTACAGGGATATGATGTCATTGGAATCACAGAAATATGGTGTGATGGCTCCCAAGACTGGAGTGTTGGAAGGGAAGGTTATAGGCTTTTTAGGAAAGACAGGCCAGGTAGGCAGGGAGAGGGTGTAGCTATTTATGTCAATGATAGGCTGAAGAGTATGGAACTCTGCCTGGGGACGGGTGATGGGCCAACTGAGAGTTTGTAGGTTATGGTCAAAGGGAGAACAGCGATGAGGGACATATTACTGTGGGGATCTGTTACGGCCGCCTGATCAGGAGGACTCTGTGGATGAAGTGCTCTATAGGCAGATAGGAGAAGCCTCATGCTCGCAGGCCCTTGACCTCATGGAGGACTTCAACCATCCTGATATCTGTTGGAGGGATGGTACAGCCCGGCACAAGCAATCCAAGAGGTTCCTTGATTATGTGGAAGACAACTTCCTCTTGCTAGTAATAGAGGAGCCGACAAGGAAAGGTGCCGTGCTTGACCTCGTGCTCACCAACAGGGAGGGGCTGGTGGGGAATGTGATGCTCCAGGGCAGCCTTGGCTGCAATGACCATGAGATAGTGGAGTTTGAGATCCTCAGGACAGTGAGAACGTGCAGCAAGCTCACTGCCCTGGACTTCAAGAGAGCGGACTTTGGCCTCTTCAGGAACCTGCTCAGTAAGGTTCCATGGGATAAAGCCCCAGAGGGCAAGGGGGCCCAAGATTGCTTGTTGATATTCAAGGCCCACTGTAGGAGAGGATCAGGTTAGAGACCATCTTAAGAACTTGAATGTGCACAAGTCCATGGGACTTTGGTCTTATGGAAAAAAATATTTAATTTAAAAATACAATGGCTGATAAATGCATATGTAATGACAAAAATCACAGATTAAAATTACTCAAAAAAAGCTTGAATTTCTGTGGGGTATTTCAGCAAGAACATTTTTTTAAACTCTTTTTTAATCCTTCTGCAGAACTTTCTTGGTTTCTGCACATCAACACAAAATAAGCAACCAGAAATATAATATGCATGTAGAGATAATTAATGGAATTAAATCAGGAAATACAAAGCAGAACCTAAGTTTTCTATGGAGAATCAACTATATAAAAATGCATTTTAAAATTAAAACCAAAACAAAACAGTCCAGAACTCCTTCTAGCTTTAACTCAGGTGATCATCATCTTTTTAGTTTTGAAATGAATACTCACTATGGGATAGGTTCTTAGCAGTGTTAAATTCAGACAAAAGAAAAATGCCTGTGAGTCACTTCTCCATTACCATGATCTAGTCTTTAGAAAGTGAATTGTTGCCAGCATCTGTGGTAGAGGTTCTCAAAGGAACCACCTGGTTGTAGAGGGAACCAGCTGAATTAGCGTGCACTGACTCCAACTTCTTTTTCAGCAATGAGGAAAAGGAAGCCTAGTGCAGGTACAGTAATTCTGGCTTAATTCTTCATTATCATTTTTGAAACAGCTTTAAATAATGCTGAGTGATTGGGCAGAACTACAGCAGCACTTGTCCCTCTTTGGCTCACAAATTCACACATCCTTGCGTTGCCAAGAGATCTATCACTGCAGTGAGTCTCTCAGGGACAGCAACAGGCAAAGCTAAACTAATTCATGGGTTTTCCTCTGGAAGCCGGGTCTTCTGACCCAAGCCAGTGAAGATACCAACAAACTCTGTATTTTAGCCATTGCAAGCTCCACAACTTTCACTCTAGCTTTTGACAGCCTCAGGTGTATTTTTCATTTTAGCTGGTGCTAAGTTCAGAGCACCATCTAGTCAACCTGATAAGTCTCCCCTCTGGCCATCTTCTGCCTCCAGAGCATATAAATACCACCAAAGCTCAGTGGTGAAGCTTCCCTCCTGTCAGATGAGTGCAGAACTTGGAACAAGGTGGCCTAAGAGCAAAGGCTTGAAGGTTAATTTTGTGGATCGTGGGTGAATCCAGTCCTGAAAGTAATTCCATTTCCAGGCTTACACGGTATGAAATATAGAGTCAGTGGTAGAGTCCCAGAAAGGTTTGCACCTCAACACAGCTGGCTGCCAAGATCCAGATGTGATCTAAATGGCACAGACTGGGAAAATCCTGGCATGTTTCAACACTGTGCCCCTGAGTTACACTAAGAGAAGGACAAGAAATGGGAACTTTTTATACATGATCCCTTGCTCAGGGCTGTGCCTGGAGTTGCAATCTAGCTCTTTAGAGCAACAGCTACAAAATGTAGTGATGACTCCTGCCAGGATAATTACGTAGCTCCAGTGTCACGTCTTTCAACAAGCAAAGTAATACAGAGGAACTGGGAACCTTAATGTGCAATATCATATCATTGCTTCTTTAGGAAGGCGGGGGTTTGGTGGAAGGTAGAGAGAGGATAAATGAAGGGAAGATTGCATTTCAGACATACAGTATGTGCACAAAGGCTACCAGGTCCTGCAGGGAATCCTAAAAACAATTTTCTGCTGTCTGAAAAGCTCAGGGGTCTGGTTAGACCTGAATGACATTTTCATTTTCCTAGTGGGAAAATAAAATGTCCCCAGCAGCGTAAACTCACTCTTAATACGTAACACGCTTTTTAAAGCACAATGTTATATGATGACATTTTATGCAGAGATCTAACTCATAAACTCAGAGAGCAAAGAAGGATAAAGAAAATGACAAGCCAGATACAGCACACATTAATATATGACAGCAGTAAAAATCACAAAGGGTGGATTGGCCCCTTTACACACTGGGGTAAATATGACAAAAACAATAGGGGTATGCCAGTTTAGTGCTGGTGGGAAATGAGATCTGAATCAAGCCTCAATAGCTGAAAACTTACTTGTCCATAAACACTATCATTTAATACAAAGGAAAGGAACAATCAATGTCTGAACAGCTGTAAACATATGTTATTCAGTTGCTATGGTCAATGCAGTCATTAGCAACTTAAGCAGTTCTTGCTTAATCATTTCTCCTTGCTATATATCTATCAACCAGACATCTGAAAGAGCTCATGAAAGCAGGTAGCAAGCATTCAAAAAAATCTAAAGGAAAAGCCCTTGTAAACATTTTAAGCAAGAAAGCACCAGGTTGCAATCCTCAGCTGAGCTCTAATACAGGCTAATACAGCTATCTGTTATACTGAAAATCAGTATGAGTGCATGTAACACAGACCTTAGTTGTGTAGGGAATAACACATTATATGTATTATCCTCTTGTGCTGTTTTGAATTGCCAGATTCTAGTTTAATTTGGGGACCGGGTGTTTTCACACAGCTAAAACACTAATAAGATATATAAAGATGTGTGTGTTTATATGTATGTGGTATGTACCACAAACACACGTATATTTCAAACAAAATGTACCTCTAAGAAAACTCATTTAACTTTGAAACTACCACTGGAGGTCATCTCAACACACTTCATCTATTTGTATATATGTAATATGAATAAAATGTACTACCTTTAAAGGACAGGTCTGGCCTGGATCTTGGAAATGCAGCACTGAGACAGAGGACCAAAAAGCTTAACAGCTCCCTGGAAAGGCTCTGGAGGAGGAGCCACACGTCAGCACAGCAGTGGTGGGACACTGCTTCCATTCATTGGTGAGAAGTAGAAAGAAATTGTTCTGTTGCAATATCCCATATCTCTTTCTTAATGTTTTCACAATTACAATTAAATATACAACTTCTAGAAGATGCTTATTCTTAAAAAATACTACAAATACAGAATTTAATTCCTAAGCTTAGAAGACTAGAAATGGAGAAGGCAAAGCAGTTACTCCCCAGAACACCTTCTCTGATACACAACTCCTCACCTTGTTTAAGTTATTCATCAAACAGGAGTAGCAGAATGGTTCTTACATCTCTCTGTCGATTAGCATTATGTTTAAATGAACAGTATCCATTTACCTCTGACTGAGAAGCCACTAGCATTTCTAAAGGCATCAACAGCCCTCATGTTCTTCAATTCACCCTGGAAGTAGCACTCAGAGCAAAATAAAAGTTTGAATTTCCAATATTCAATTCTATATTTAGTGCCTATATCTTGTGATCTGGGCAGACATACTCTATCCCCCAACATAGTGTAAATGAGATGGCATTAGTTTCTTTACCTATTAGGTAACTTACTCCAGGTTTTGGCTTCTCTGTTGAATATTTGCATTTCATTTGATTCCATTTTAGTTTAACATAGTACCAAAAAATAACTGTGTCCTTAAATATTTTGCTGAATCCCAGCTTCAACTGCTGTTGCAATAATGAGTTTGCTTGCAGTCTATGAAGTAGTTACTGGATATGTGCTAATGACATTGGAAATCCAGGACTGGTTACAGTCTTTAATAAAACAGAGGCACAAAGCTGGAGCTTGATCTATGTGGAAGCTCAAGTGTTTTGCAGCATACTTTCCAAGGATTTCTTCTCCTCGTTTGGTTTCCTCCTTTCCTTGCATTTTTAGAGACACCTTTTTAAGGTCATTTACAGAGGGCTGTATTTTATTTCTTTTTATGTACAGTCATGATTCCAAGGACATTTTTCATAAGAGCATTTCACACCCATCCTGTTCCGCCTCCTCTCCAACTTTGTGCACATTTATTCTCAACCCTGCACCACCCATTCTTTATGCTGTTATATACATATTATATAGATGGTTTTGGAGGTTGGCAGGGAACAAGTCTAAGAGATTTATCCATGTTAAAAATACTCTTCCCACTTTTTCTTTTTCTTTTTTTTTTTTTTTTTTTTTAAGGCTTAGTTTTTGGGTCAGTTCCATGGTTCACTTCTCCGCATGATCCCATACAAAGTTGTTCTGGCACAGCTAAAGAGGAGATGTGGGAATAGGAACACAGAGTAGCAGAGGACAGAAACTACTGTCATTCGCACTACTTTCCAGGGACATGCCCATAAACCCATTCCTGGGGGACAGCCCCTTCTTTTCTCTGTTTCTGAAGGCTGAAGATTGGTTATGAGACAGAACTGAATGATTGGGGGTGGACTAGTAACTGACTGAGATGAGAGGTTCAATGTCAGGCCCAAATCTGACTTTCTAAGTTCACAACACATCAGGAGTTGAGGATGTGAATCTGGTTGCAAAAGAAGTAAATCAATTGACAGAGTGATGGAGAACCCACTCATCATCCATGGAAGGCAAGTGATCCTCAGAGCAGGCAAAGCAGGAATGCTGACCCTGAAGGATTTATGGTGCTTGCTAGACTTAGGCCTGGAGAGAGTAGAACTAGATCAGGCATCAGAGAAAGGTTTTTTTTATACCATTATTTGTTCTTGTCATCCAAGGACATCAAGAGAAAGATTGGTAGACAATCAAGAGAGGTTTTTGACAGATGAAAAGACAGATGATGGTTGAAGAGGCCTAATATGGATATTCTTTGCAATAAACTTAGAATAAACCACAAAAGAAGGATAGTCTAGATAAATTCAGACATCCTGGACTGGCCACATGTTATCACTATATACACACATCAACTTCTGGTTCACAAATAATTAACAAGCATTTTAAATACTGTCTAGCTTTCTTAGAAAGGTAAAATGAAAGATACTCCAAATTTCCTCATTTAAGCCACTGCAAGTTCCTCTGCACTAAATAATAATGCATGCAGTGTTTACAACAACTAGAAGGCTCAAAGAGCATGCTAAGAAAGAGATGGGAAAATGTACACTCAGTCTTTTGCAAAATGACTCATAAATAAATGATTCTGATTGAATCGTTGTGACTTGCATGTTTAATCCTTCAATTTATTTTCATTTGGGAAAAATTCTTGAGCAAGCTGTGAGTAAGAATATCAACGTTTGAGTCTAGGGATGCTAAGATTTTCTCACCTAACTCAGGCTGTTAAAAAGCTAACTATTTGTTGCAGGTTTGGCTGGAATCATTGCAAATATCTATTTAGAACTGTATCTTTTAGCATCTTTTTTACAACTACAAGAGTCATACATTTCTTACGCTGGTCTGACAGTGGTGCAAACACAAGGATTGGAAGGGAGTGATGTCTGGGCTTTGTCACTGTAAGATCTCATTTCATCTCAGAGCTTGCTCAAGAACTTCTTTCAATTATTTTATATATTAAAAAGAAAAAAGGAATACACTAGAAGCCTACTGGCTTGTTTTCACCCTTGTAAAAACAAAACCTGCATTCTCCTGTGTTACCTACAAAACTGCAACATAGCAATCAAACCTTTTTTATCTATACGAAATCATCATAAGCACGCCTTTCCTTCTTTTGTTGATGCCACTGGTGACTGTATATAGCGAACTTACACTCCTTTATATGAAAAAGCCCCTGAAGTCCTGTAAGTTATAGATACATAGTATTGTAGTTATCTCATTTAGTTTCAATGTCAGATTAGGTGTATAAGCCAAAGGGCCAGGTTTATAGCCCTAGCTAGACTTTATATACATATGACCTGGCATGCAGAGATTTGGCTGACCTATGCAGAAGATAACAAAACCTATAAGCAGTATGCACACATATGTGTTCATGTACATGATATACAAAGAGAAGATAATAGGAATCTTTGTTTGCACCAAGCCAAACAAATTCATTTAACATTGAATCCAAACTTTTAAAAGTTATTCTATTTCTAAATTGCAAAATGTTATACTTGGCCCTATAGACCTCATCCTATTGGGCTTCAATCAGCAGAACCGTTACAAAACTGAATTGAAAAAGCTTCAGAATAAGTAAGTAAGTCCTTATCTGGTAGCGCTTCCATCAAGCAGCCTATCAAGAACCTTCTTATGCACTAAACAGGGTATGAGAAAAACGACTTCTCAGTTCTATCAATTAGTTCAATTACATTTGTCTTCTATTCATTCTCTTTCCAAAATAGTGGTGATTTCAGCTGACACCAGCATGCATTTCTTAGGAGAACTGCATTCTGTCCTGCCACATGGACCTCAGAGTCCTTAAATAACACAGCACAAATAGCAATCTCTGTTATAACCGGTATACAAGAGTCCTGGGAATACACCACAGGGTGGACATATTAAAGTGTTTGTACAGTTTACAAAGCTAGTATGAGGTGGAGAGGGAAATTAAGAAGTACAAGCGAAGGAGAAAGCACATTTTAAAAATGGGATTTGAAAAATACTGAGATTAAATGTAGTGGAGAAATGTTGCTCAAAGTACCATATTTTGTTTAACCCACTGAACACATTCTCCTTCTGGAGTCGCTGTGAAGATGTGTGCACATGAATGCTCACACCACACTTAAGTGTGTGCACAAACGAACAGCTTTACGTACAAATACTTTGCAAATATAAATACACGTGCACATGGAAAATAAAAGCAAACAGAAAGCCCATCACCAAGCCATAAAATGTTAGAGATATTACATAATACTAATGGTCCATGTTCCGAAGCCCTCAACCTGCAAAAAGAGTTTTAACTAAATAAGAATATCATGGTTTCATGCCAACTGCATAATACTGATACTTGCAAAGTAGTTTGGAAATATCAAGAAAAGGGCATAAAGAAAGTTAGGGTGTCTGTTGGAAGTGCTTTTGTTATACTTAAGGATAGGAAAACTGAAGACCTCAAAATCTTCAGCATGTTCATCCTCTCAATAGCTTCTGTCAAAAAGGGGCACAGGTTCACCACATACAAATACAAGAACCAGCAGAGGCTACAGCCAGGTCTAAATTGATTATCTGAGTCAAGTTTCAGGCCTGTAAGCAGTATCTCCTAATCAAACCAATTCAGCTGAGCTCTGGGGATGAAGCTTGCTTTCCCACCACACTCCATTTTTCAAACTCAATGTCATACTTCAAACTTTCAAGTGAAGGAATTCTTCCTGCAGCAATTTTGGGTGAACAATCCTGTAACACCCTTCTGACTTCCAGAGCACAGGCCTCCTCCTCTAGTTGTCCCTAAGCACAGAGAGCCCTAGAAGGACAAACAACACATCTGCAAATAAGTTGGTACAAAGACTTTCCATGTTACACAGTCCAGCAGAGCCTGGATACATTCTAATATGCTCAAGAAATGAGTAACTGTAGACAGACGGCCTTGGAAGGGACTCACAATGAAAGTACAGCAAAAATGAGCATTGCTACTTGATGCATTTTCTTTTGTGGCCGAGTTAGCTGAAAGCAGAGCACCACTTCTAGATATTCCAGATGCTGTATTCCATCTTTGTAACTGAGGACAGTGAAGGGACACAATATTCCACCCAGATACCTATTTTGGCTTGAATAGCCTAAAGCCAGATTACCTTTCTATGCTTTCTGTTCACATTTCCTATTGAGTAGATACTCTTCTTCCCCACCCTTCATATGACTCCACTTTCTTACTGCTAGCACAGACAGAACAAACAAGTAGGTAAAGGTTTCATTATGACTTTTTCTAAGCCACAACTGGATGTATTGATTCATGGGATTCAGTGGGCAGTTGATACTGCCTTTTCATCAGGACATCTTGTAATGTTACTGTCTTGCCCAATAAGAGGCTCATATTAAAAACCCTCATTGGCTTAGTGAGCCAGATACAACATAGTGATCATTTTTACCATACAGCTGTTTGGTGCTCCACAAAAGCTGGCTGTAAAAACCCACACTGCTTAGATAACTGGCTATCAGTTTTGACCTTCAGAGGTGAGGTTACAGAAAACTGTATAAATATTAAAATTAGAGGTAAGGCTGAACTGCAAAGTTCATACTAAGATCTCATATCAAACTTGCCCAACACATCAGTGCTTTGGGAATGACTCATTTGTTTTGGGACCATCTCTAATTAAAAAAATATATGTATCTAATAATCTCACATCATTCCCACTGCTATTTTTGCTATGTACCTTGCCCTAGGTCTCTCTCACTCATTTCAGAGCCTGAGTCATACATTTGGGCTTTGGAGAATTGAGAGTTACAGTACACGTGACTCTACCTCATAATGAATATATAGTATCCTTAGGACAGTCCATGCACAAGCAAAGAATGAGAGAGAAGAAAAATACAGCTGCAGTAAGAAACTACACAAAAGCTGGCAGACAAAAAAAAACAACTAAAGGGAGCAACTCCTTCCATAGCTAGGAGGCAGAGAAAATGCAGCCAAGACGTGCTTGTGAATAAGCAGCAGAAGAAACAACAGTAAGTTGGGAAGGGGCATGAGACAGGCATGAATGAGGTGACTAATTCATTCAGGATGAGTGGAGAGAGCGTAACCTATTTCTATCCGTACGAACTTGCTGTGGCCCCATCACAGTGGATTCTCCCCACCCTCAGAATGAAGAACAACCTCCCTCACCACAGGCACGTGGCAGGGCTCTGACTTCTTGTGGGCCTGTAATGTTATGATAACACTGGGTAAAACAAAAAACCCTCTGGCATACATAATGCAAGTCCAGAGTTATGATCCAAAGCGATATCATAGAGCAACACCATTTCAGTCAGTGGAAGAACAGTTAGGGAGCTAAACCACCACATAACGTAAAACGCCATGAGCATGAAATCAATTGAGCTCATTAAAAACACTGTGTCTCACCAGTCTTTCCAGATGATAAATTATCTGATGCCTGTCAATAGGCAGAGACCAATCTGGGTAACAGAATCTATGACAGAGTAATTCTTCTTATCACCAGACAGTTCATCTAGATTTGAGGAAACAATTCCAATAATATGTGGAGCTTCACAAACATATTGAATGCTTCAGTTAAGAGTTTCATCTTTAGCCTTCATTCTAAAGGCTAATTCTTTTATTTTCTACACAACAGCCAATAGTTATATTTGTATCACATGAGACAGAACACCAGAATCAGCAGCCTAAACTGATAGGATTCAGTTAGTTAGGGTAACTACAAGCCAGACCCTCCCCTGCTCAAAAATCTCCATTTATTTAATAAATCTCCATTTATTTAATAGAACAGATTCACATCAGGTCAGGATCTTCCCTGGTAGTTAGTTTTATGTTACCTGAAAAACCAAAAATATCACTAAAACCATTCTCAATAAAGACGTTTTGGTATCTTCAGGAAAAGGCAACTTATGTTTGAGGAGGATGAATTGGTCAGAAAATTGATTTATTTTTCCTACAATGTTGAGACTATTTTTTCACATTTCCCGTAGCACACTGATTCTTTTTGTAAACTATCCCGAAAGGATTTCATTTTTCTAAGAGAAAACAAAGACTTCCTAAATTAAGTATGTGCATTCTGAAAACACAACACAATTTTTTAAAAAACAACTTCCCCTTTAAAAAAATGATAAGGATTTTTCAAACCAGTCCCACTACTGTGTAAAAAGAGATGGTAGTTGGTAGGCAGATTCTTGGAGATTTTTCTAAACACAGTGCAGTGTGTAAATAATCAAAAAGAATTGTAAGAGGGAGGCAATTAATGATTAGCTTAGCGTAACACAAATTGATGATAGATGAAAGGAGGAGAATGTATGGTATAAGTAATAGAGGCCATAAAAAGAGTAAAAAGTAATAATAAAAAAAAGACACTGGATTTCAGTAGAGATAATTTGTGTAGATATGCAAGAAGTGTTCACTGAAATCAATGGAATGAGGCAAAGAGGTAAAGGACACAGAGGAGAAATGGAAAGTGTTCCTAGGTAAATTAATGTATACCCAAAGGGCTGTGAGCTATCTAGCAATAAATATGTTTAGAGAGAGGGAAAAGAAGTAAATGGATGACCTGCGTAGTGAAAAGAGTAATCAAATGTAAAGAAGAGACACATGCAAGGAGTACAATAACAGATCCAGAAGATCATCATAAATGTTCAGGACTTCTACTCATTAAGACTATTATAAGATGATGGGAACATGCTGATTGTTACGTATGCATAGTCAGGTAGGAAAGGGGAAACAGGGAAGAGGGGGAGGACAAAAGCATTGATCTGAGTGAGAAGAATGGTGTCAAGTGACTGAAATGTGCCCAGTGTTTGCTGCCAGCTTATTAGTGCTGCAGTATTTTGTTTTTTAATACTGTTGATGGTGTAAAAGTCAGAATTCAATCCCTACTGAAACTGATAGTGCTTAGAACAGATTTTAAAAGCAGTAAACTGCTATTTTGTCCTGTAAAATATTAAAGACCTTGAAGAACACGCCACGGACATAGGCACGCTAGTAACAATTTAAACAGGAGGACACTCCTGCCCATCCCCGTTCTGCTCCCCCATTTGTGCACAGTTTCAGCAATGGCTGTGAAGCAAGGGTGCAGAGGAAGTCAATGGGAAAAGTCGTGTTATTTTCAGTGAGGTTGGGGTTGTAAACATCAACAGTTAATATTTTCCAGTCATGCCAGATTATGCTAAGGTTTTTGACACTAAAATTGTAATGATGCTTCTGCATAGAAAACCTTTGCCATACCAAATGTGTGGGCAGCAGGAGCCGTGTAGCTCTCAAGTAAGGACTGCAGTCTTATTCTAGTTGAAAGGTACCTTAAAGGAATATATTTGCTCTCTCTATGGACAAGTTACCTGAGCTTAACTGAGCAGAAACTGATCTAAAAGGCATTTCTGTAAGCAGTTCAATGCCAGTATTTATGAAATGTGTTTTGGTTTTCATTTTGTTTTCTTTTTTACCTTAGGAATCTAATCTTTCTGTGTTAGGAAGGGGGAAAATAAAAGCAGCCTAAACCCTTTAGGAGAAATTAAAATATTGGAAATAAAAAAAGAAAATACTTTCTGGATGTGTTAAGAGATACAAAATAATTTAGGACCAAAAAGAATCAGGAGAAATCATTCTAACCTCTGTGTTAGAAACTAAGACTATATCAAGGCTACATTGTGAAGATCTGTCTATTTTACTAAGTAAAAGATTACTAGTAGACAAAGAGGAAGTGACATTGATATGAATCAATTAAATGGGATCAAAACTTGCAGTTATTCAAGAGAAAGTTAGACAAATGGTATCTAAATTCTGTTGAGTAAAAAGTGTTTGACAGCTTTTCATAGAAAAAAAACCAACATAAGAGATTATAACTTAGATAGGTGATAGAAGTTTATCAAGCTTAACACCATTCAAAATTAGAGAGGATACTGCTAACCTAAAGAAGCAACTGTGAGATTGAACACCATGTATGTTCATAACAAATGATAAATTAAACTAAATATGGTCTCTAAGAGCTGGTTGTACAGTGCAGATTTCGTATGTCTGACAAGGTCACACAAAATGTCTGTGGTAGATCAGCAGACATTCTGCTTCTCTGCATCCTGTTTGCCACAAGTCCAACAAGCAGCTTACGCAGGGTTTGGGTCAGCTTCTCCCCAGCATCACACACACATCCCAGGGCATTTCAAGGCACAGTATGTGAACTGCTCACCCACACACAACTCTCCTGCCCTGACTTCACCTATCTGGCAAGCATTTTCTTTTCTCTCACCCGCTCACTTTCATTGTTCCTGGTCACTCAGTGGAGGAGATAGCTGTCTCCTCCACAGATCCTGCCCTCAAAATCAGCTTTTAAATCTCATTTTCACATCTGCTAGCTCATCTTTTCTGCAATTGCACCTGAAACCACTTCTCCCTCTGTTTGGATCCCAGGCTGTTCATCCATCTGTTTATGTCATTCTTTTAAAAGTTGCAGACTCTTTGCTGATGATTTTTCGGAGTTCTTTGCAGTTTCACAGACTTTCCTCATTGCTTGTATTTACATCAATGTTTTGGATTCCCTCCCACAGGGAACTTCACTGCATTGTTAATTTATTTCCTCATTTATCTTTAAGGAAAACAATGAATAGGTTTGGCTGTTAGGGGTAGAATAATCCCTTTATTTATGACCTGGATTAAGGGATATCTTGTAAGTAATGCATATTGCATAAAAGTCAGAAAGGAGAAAAAAAAGTGGAAATACTTGCAAATACATATTGAAAATGCTTTCCAAAGCCAGTTATGAATATTTTGATTTTTGCAGGCTCCAATTTTTGCAGGCCTTTAAGAAAGGATTGAAGAGGGCAATCAAATGATGGGAAGGAAGGAGATCCAACTGTCACTTTGGTAATTATTTTCAATCTTCATTAGAAAACAAAAAGAAACTAAACTAAAAAAACCACAAAGTTGTTATGAGGTCAAAATGTCAAGTGAGGGTAACCACAATCCAGGTTAGTTTGCAAAAAGCCTGATACCATGACTTGAAGAGGAAAAAGACACCTTTCAGTTAAATGGAGGATTCTAGAAATTAGTGATAATTTCTAGATCTACTAATCCTTTCTTCATCAAAACAGGGATGGAAGGAGAGATTGCAGGACAACATTTAAATTAATGTCTTCCTGTGTTTCTCAAAGTTGAGAGTAAAAAGAACATGCAAACTATATGTTAGAGTACCAGTGACCCGTAAAGCAGGATGCGAAAGCTCGTAAGAAACCATACCATAGCTAAAGGAAAAGAAATCTATGTTTCATACTCCTAAACAAGATATTTAATTTCCATCAAGTGTTGTGCATCCAGTTTCTATATCACACAAAAAAGCCTCTATTCATACCTTATTGCCCTACTGCAGAAGGACTTGCCGTGTAGATCTTATCATGCCATAAGTTCTGTTATATGTAAAATCAGTTCTGCCCCCTCTGTTGATATGAAGGAGTATAAAGCTTACATTTTTTAATTCATGTTTTTGGAGCAATTTAATGTTTTGCTGAACAGTTCCCTAGAATTTCATAATGTTATGAAGAGATGAATCACTCATTCTTTGTGAGCCCTGGATAGGCTTCGGGGGAAAAAATGAAAATGAAAGACAAAATCAGCATCCAGTGATCAATGGCTGGAAAAACTATTGATCAGTTGGGTCATTCTCTAAGCTCATTTCATTCTCTGTGTGAAAGAAAACAGCAGTCTTCTAGGAATAAAAGATACTCCAAAGGCAGCATCTTAATGCATTTCCACAAAGGGGCATGCTTTAAATCCTACAGGAGCACTTTAGGTCCTCATTTTTAAAACATCATTTTAATACAGCTTTTGAATGGGCACATAATTATTGCTTTATACTGTAGTACCAGCTAGAAGCAAGAAATAAGGTTCAGCAGGGCTAGATGCTGTGCTAACATTAAGCCATAGCCTGGCTTCCCACTGAGGGGCTGTCAGTCTAAACAACCAAAACAGGATAAAAAGAGAAGACTTATTTGGGAAGCCATTTCACAAACATGGAGCAAATCCACCGAGAGGCTGAATGAGCTTCCCAGGGTAACACTAGGGACTTGATTCCAGACAAGAACAACACAATGCAGATTTCCCAAGCTAGTCAGTAACATAGAAAACATCCTTCCTTTCCATTGCAGCTATGCTCACATTTCCAGTAACACCTCAGAAAAGGCAGAGTTTTAGTGGCAGACACTTAGCAGCCAATGGCAAATTAGAATTATAAATACCAGGCTGGGCAATAAAAGTTCCATGTCTCTCGTGTTTCTCAGAAAAACTAGAGACATCTTCAGTCCAACTGTGATGTGTCATTTTGTCACATGGTGTCACTTGGCACTCTGGTGCACGCAGAGACTGCGTGACTCAGCACTGAAGCACAGAAAAGCACCTGGCAGTGCATGAAAAGAGGGAGGAATCTGGAGAGAGGGAGACACTTCATTTTAAAAGGACCTTAATACAAGCTTTTGCCTATGGAAGAACACATCACATCTCTTTCCACAAAAGCCAACTCCCTCCATCACCATCAAAGTACCCTTCTGCACAGCTGGAGTGCTAATTAGAGTAGTGCTTTCAGGTCCTAACTAACCACATGTGTTGTGGCTCTGCCCCAGGAATGACACATAGTCAAGAGCTAACTAATGCTTTTGAAACGCTACAGCCTAAATTAACAGGAATGAGCCACGAAGCATAAGCAAGAAGAGTCAGGAGTTAGCTTTGGGTCATGCAGTTGCTTTCAGAGGCAAAGTTTCCTGGCCTTCAGGAAAATCCTGACCTGCTTGATCATTTTGGCCTGGGAACATGAAGGGAGAAATGCAACAGTGAGGCCTCTCTATTTCCAGTGGTGCCTCACAGAGTTTTTAGCAGCACTATGGTATAATATTAGTGCTGAATTGGAACATGAGCTCCATGGTCATAGTGTGCACCATTTTAAAGTGAAAAGACAGGAAGCGGCATTTAATAATAGTGTGTGTGAGGAAACCCTTCCAGACAGTAATGGGCTTTCAGCTCTTCCCATTAAAGGCACAGCAGTGTCCGAAATAAGCTTCAAAATATCAAATTCAGAGAAGGATATCCGCTTTACAGAAGAGGAGAGGAAACATGAGGAAGCAGAACAAATTCCCCTTCCCTTTCAAGCTCTTCTCTTGTTGGTGCTTCCTGCAGCCTTTAGCAGCGACTGGAACTCAAAACCAATCTCACTTTCACATCCTTCTTAGGCAAGATCACTTCTCCTTGCTTGACTTGGAGAAACCATCTTTTAAAATCACAGCTAGAGAGAAAAGCCATAATATGATCTTTTCATCATTCAGGAATAAACTGCAGCTTTTCACATTTCAGCCACTGGTTAGATATTCTGATGCCTTGTGGCTCACATTGGTGGGTCAAAAGATTATGAGATAATATGTTTTGAGTGGGTTTCTTAGCTATTCAGTCCATCCACAACCCTAAATCTCTAGTTCTTACTGAAATGGAGGAATGCTATCATTCATAGGCTCTGCTAGGGAGAGAGAGAAGTAGGCATCTACCAGTGCTGCAGCTCAGCATTGCAATTACAGGAGACATAAGTTTCCATCATTTAGTTTGTGGCAGTAGCTATGACAATACAGCAGCACAGGCTGTGGTGTTGTAGCAAGCCAAGAAAGTACCTAGAATTCCAGTGCTGACTTTCAGACTCTGTGCAGTTCTTCTTCCATTTTTTATTGCTACCTGCACTTGCTAAATTAGATCTAAAGCAAATATAACTATATAAGCTGCAAACATACCTTGGGAATGTGGAACGAGCATACCCTCAGGGAGGGGAATGTTGGGAATGAGAACAACCTTTGATAGCAATGTTCGTTTCTAAAAATAAGTGCATCACAGCTGACAATATGCATTTTTGCAAGGTATTGCTTTCAGATCCTATATTGGAACAGCTGGATGCTCACTCATTTCGCTGGTAGACTCAGTCTTCGGATTTCCCGAAACACCTAACCTAAAACTCCTCAACTACTGGAAAATTGACTGTTAAAGTTGTTAGTGTTTGGAAGAAATCTTTACAAATTCATTCACTTCAAAAAAATTTTATCCCTCCAAAAAAAGATAGAATCATAGAATGGTTAGGGTTGGAAAGGACATTAAGATCATCTAGTTCCAAACCCCTTGCCATGGGCAGGGACACCTCACACTAGCCCATATCACCCAAGGCTCTGTCCAACCTGGCCTTGAACACTACCAGGGATGGAGCATTTAACAGGTCTTTGGGCAACCTGTTCCAGTGCTTCACCAATCTCACAGTAAAGAACTTCTTCCTTATATCTAACCTAAACTTCCCCTGTTTAAACCCATCACCTTTGTCCTGTCGCTATAGTCCCTGATGAAGAGTCCCTCTCCAGCATCCTTACAGGCCCCCTTCAGATACTGGAAGGCTGCTATGAAGACTCCACACAGCCTTCTCCAGGCTGAACAGCCCCAACTCTCTCAGCCTGTCTTCATACAGGAGGTGCTCCAGCCCTCTTATCATCCTCGTGGCCCTCCCCTGGACTTGCTCCAACAGCTCCATGTCCTTTTTATGTTGAGGACACCAGAACTGTACACAATACTCCCAGTGGGGTCTCACGAGAGCAGAGTAGAGGGGCAGGATCACCTCCCTTGACCTGCTGGTCACGCTTCTGTTGATGCAGCCCAGGATATGGTTGGTTTCTGGGCTGCAAGCGCACCTTGCCAGCTCATGTTCAGTTTCTCATCAACCAACACCCCCAAGTCCTTTTCTGCAGGGCTGCTCTGAATCTCTTCTCTGCCAAACCTGTAGCTGCGCCTGGGATTACCCTGACCCAGATGTAGGACCTTGCACTTGGCTTGGTTAAACTTCATAAGGTTGGCATCGGCCCACCTCTCAAGCGTGTCAAGGTCCCTCTGGATGGCATCCCTTCCCTCCAGCGTACCAACCGAACCACACAGCTTGGTATTGTCAGCAAACTTGCTGAGGGCGCACTCAATCCCACTGTCCATGTCGCCGACAAAGATGTTGAACAAGATCTGTCCCAACACTGATCCCTGAGGGACACCACTCGTTACTGGCCTCCAATTGGACACTGAGCCATTGACCACAACTCTTTGCATGTGGCCATCCAGCCAATTCTTTATCCACTGAGTGGTTCATCCATCAAATTGATGTCTCTCCAGTTTAGAGACAAGGATGTCATGAGGGACAGCGTCAAACACTCTGCACAAGTCCAGGTAGACAATGTCAACTGCTTTGCCCCTATCCATCACTTCCGTAGCTCCATCACAGGCGGCCACCAAATTGGTCAGGCAGGATTTCCCCTTAGTAAAACCGTGTTGGCTGTCACCAACCACCTCGTTGTTTTTCATGTGCCTTAGCATGCTTTCCAGGAGAATCTGCTCCAAGATTTTGCCAGGCACAGAGGTGAGACTGACTGGTCTATAGCTCCCCGGGTCTTCCATTTTCCCCTTCTTGAAAACAGGGGTTATATTTTCCTTTTTCCAGTCCTCGGGAACTTCACGTGACTGCCATGATTTTTCAAATATGATGGGACAGTGGCTTAGCAACTTCATTCGGCAGCTCCTTCAGGACCCGTGGATGGATTTCATCAGCTCTCATGGACTTGTGCAAATTTGGGTTTCTAAGATGATCTTGAACCTGGTCCTCTCCTACAGTGGGCCTAAGGTCTTCATTCTTCCAGTCCTTGCATTTGTTTTCTAAGACTTGAGTAGCGTGGCTAGAGCACTTAGGTGAACTTCAGGTGAAGTTTATTTTGAATGCTTTTGTGAACATCTATTCAGATTAAATCTGCGAAATCTTGCTAATCTGTTTTGTGGGCTTGGGGTTTTTGTTTTTTGGGTTTTTGTTTGGGGTTTTTTTTTTTTTTGCTTGCTTGTTTCCTTTTGAGGTTTTAAGTGTTTGCTCTTTGTTTTCTTAACCACTTGAAAGTATAGAAGAAGAGAGAAAACGTCAAAAGTTTTTCAGCCATGGATAATAATGCATTTCAGGCCTCAGGCGAAAATTTAGGTCAGTCCTAATTTCATCTGAACCAGCTCATCCACCTCTATCAGCAACCCAGGGCAGGATAAACTGCAATACCAGTATACATTGGAAAGGGAAATGACTATTGTTACAAATAAGGATTGTGTCACAAACCCCCTGGATTTATAGCTAAGAGACTGGCAGTGTTCTCTGTGTACGTGCTTGCACAGTTGCACTTTTGATTGGTGAGAGAATTACATCTACAGTCTTTGTTTGTTGGTGCTGGACTGTGGCTTTCTTATTAGTTGTCCAGCTTCACCTGCACTCACAGGCCACAGTTCAGATTGCAGTGATGATTAGCAATATCCATTTACACATGAGAGTGTACAGACAAAACCAAAATCTGTGTTACAAAGTAAAGAAAAATATTATTATTGTTTCTACTGTGCGTTATCTCCTTCAGATCCTTTATTTTTCTATTTTGCTGATAAAAAGAATGCTTAGAAACTAGAAACAAGTGCAAAAAAAAAAAAAATCAAACCTGAAACTCTGTGCTTATATATAAATATAACCAAAGGCACACATATATTTCTGAAATATGCAGATATCCTTGGCATGCCTACATATGGTATTTGGGAGAAACTATCTTTATACATACAGAAATAGAAGGAAATTAATTTTTGTGCCTAGACTTTTTTAATCCATGGTGTTAACTAAGATATCTTAGTTACTTTTTCTGCAATCTTTTGTTTTTCGTTCTCACAGCGAAGCTACACATAGCAATACTAAGCAGACATTTTCAACACTGGTCTCATAGCAAAGCCCCAGCAAAGCTAAGGCCTTATTTCTGTGTAGAGGCTGATGCTTGGGCAAGCCATGCAGGCTGAACAATCACTTCTGTAGGCAAAGAAGTCCTTCTACTCCTAAGATGGTTAGCTTAGTAGGATAGGAAGGACTTCATCAACACAGTCTGTGGGAAGCATGTCCTCTGTTGTGGAACAGACTTTGATCTGCGAGGCTGACAGCTAAGACAGTTTGCATAAAAAATATTCTATAATTTAAATTCCTCATTTTTGTGCAGTGGTGAAAATGCGGTAATCTGTGATAGTCCTTCACGCTAGCATTTTACCAGACATCAGACACATGTTCTGGTACATATGTAATGTCTACAGAACAGAGGCTTCAACCTGGAATCCTACAGTTTGATTTCAAGCAGTGTACATGTATATACATGTATAATTTGTCTTGTTTGCTATTGTTCTTATTAAGGGGTTATTATTCTTTGAGCAAAACAAAGACTCAACATCCTTGCACCAAACTGCACTATAGCTCTCCAGTCCAAGAGGTCTTCCTTGCCATAATGTGTAACCATCTCAGAAGCAAAATTTTCTTTGATTTTAAGAAAGCACAGATTATGCCACCGATGGCTTCACTGCAGATGGGTGAGAAGAATCTGGCCCTTAATTTGTTCAAGCTTGGTTGCAGGTAGGATGCTTTGCTACTTTGGATGATTGGTGTAGATAGAAGAAAAACAGTTTTCACATTGCATATGACCCATGTGAGTGCTGGAAGAGCACTCACAGCCTATTTCCTGTAGAATACGACAGGACAGGCAATGTCTAGATCTGTGGCTCCAGTCCTTATTGTGGCTATCAGTTCTACTGCATGGTTGTGCTAGAAGGATTTTCACAACCCTTAAAAACATGTACAAGCCCCTGTTTTCTCCTAAGCTCCCAGCAGTTCCTGAAGGAATTTTGCTTAGTATCTCCATGTTCTTCACAAGAAAGCACAGTTCTTGCAAAAAAATTACCTTTTTTAAAGGTCTAGTGTACTCTTATTCAACTCTTAGCAAATCAATGTCAGGGAAATAATACAGGAAATTATTTTTTATGCTTTGATTAGTCATGTAGGCTCAGAATGATAACGCAAGATAATTCCCATTTATTTTGGTAATGCTCTCTTGATTGGTGTTCAAATATTTGCAAAACATCTGAATTTTCTTAGGCAGAGGTCCCTGACAAAACTTATTTCCATGAGTTGGACCAATGCTGTGATTATGGCTGCTGTCACTTTTTTGTTGCTATGAACGACTGCTTTGAATCTGTGAGTCACTGAGAGTCGCTGAAAAACTACTCAGCTATGTCAGACAACAGAGAGATGTCTACTACTCCTCTGCCATCTTAGTTCTCCAGTAAGAGCTGGATGTTCAAATGGCGCAATGGTGAAACGTATCTAGTTGAGTCCTTTGCCATTTTAGACATATATTTCCTCCAAAATAAAAGTATCTGAAAAACATACTTGGTGTTATGTAGTAGTTCTTTCTTCATATTTTCATAATGCAGCTTAATACTTTGCTTCAAGGGCAGGAAATCGCATTAACTACGTCCCAACATGTTTTTTACATCATACATGCTGTATTAATTTAAAACATGCATATATCATTGTGTAGGACTTGTGATCCTAAATTTTTGTTGTTCATTTGTTTCAAATTACCATTTTTGAAACATAGTATTTTTCTTTTGTAACTTAAAAGAAAACTCAGACTAATGTAGTTGTGAAGGTTGAGGCACAAAGGTGTGGATTGAAATCCCAATAAAAATTGAAAGAATTTTTTTATTGCCATGCATGGACTTTGGATCAGTTACAATTTGGGTTTCACAGAATGTTCTTTTGTTCAGAAACATTTTAGTGTAATCCATAGCTAGAGGCAGAAATGTCCATTATGAACCAATGTAAAGTCACCAAATTGATTTCCTGCTGTATTTTCAATGACATCTTTTGCAATTGAAGCCAGTAGCCTGAGCCATAGCAGCCATTGGTGTCCCAGGTGTTAAGCAGAACCACAAAACCAGCATATGCTAAAATACTCAGGCTCCAAATAAACAAGGCAGGCATTAAGCTGGGAAGCTTAAAAAGTATCTTCTGGATTCTTTAACCTCAAGCAAGTAATACATATTAGTCGCTCAATGATTTCAAACACTGAAAATACTTACTATGAAAGTGGATCCTTAACTTCTACTGATCTCTTAAATGTTTTTTCAAAGTTTTACTTTGGCAGATTAGTATAAATTCACACCAAAATTTAGCTCCAGATAGGAGCGGCAAACAGAGCCTAACAACAATATTCTTGAAAGTTTCAAAAAGCTACTGGACTACTAGTAAAGCAAAATATGGGTCTTGTGTCTCAGAACGCAGTCAACAAATGAATTCAGGAAAGGCGCCACTATCTTATAAACTCTATATGTGTGTATTTGAGGTCTTTCAGCCCCAACTTGTACCTAACATTAACACAGAGACCTGTAAAACTTCCTCCTGTCATAATTAACACTTTAAAGACTTCTTCATTTAAAACAATTTTGAAAAGATCATTATTGCCTTAATAATGCTGTCTATTTTTTGAACATTGGATAGTACATAAGATTTAAAAACATTTTTAGAGTGCACCACATAGATAAATGTACATGTATCTTTACCTTGAAATAACAGGCCATTTTGGTTTAGTATAAAGCAACATGAAAGTGCTAGGAGAACACAGTATGAATAAAATTGCTATTTCCATTTCTTTGACTATCATGATAATTTCTTTTAGCAAGTTTTCATGTGAGATATTGATTAGATTATTCCCTGCCCCCTGCTAGGTCAGTAAAATGAAAGATGGTGATATGTAGTCACTACAAAGAAGGCTTTCACAACGAAACAGTGAATTGTTTCCTGGTAGACTTCTCTCAGGCAGCTCCTTTTCTATCATGGTGACTGACTTGACAGTCCACATTCTTTTTAGGAAAGAGACTGGTGTACCATTACGATGACTGACCAAATCTAGTGACCAAAGAAGTTTCCTGGGAAAATGCAGTAATTTTTGAGATCATTATTTTCCTCTCAAAAGGAAAAAGTCAATGTCAAATATAAGTGTACACACAGATATATATACACACATATACACAAATATATGTATGTTAAATGTGAAAACATGAGACTAAAATGAAACCTTTCAAATGAGATTTTGAAATGTTTAAAGAATAGCTATTTCAAAATAAAATGTTTCTTCTTCATTTCAGCAATTGTGAAGAAATATTACCATGACAGTTGCTGGTATTTAAACCTTTCTCATCCCATTTTTGGAAGATAACATATGTCAAAATATCAACATTTCCCACGGGTCAGGGATTTTGAACAGCTCTAATCAGTGTCATTTACAATAGCTTTTGCTCTGATGTTTGTGTCTGTCTTCAAAATGACTGCTGTTTGGTTTCTGTCATTAAGAAAAAAAAAACCCCAACCATGGAATCAGGAGATAAGGAAGAGACCTCATGAGTTAATCTGTTCTCCTCAGCATCATGTAAACCTGATGTATGTGTTTTGTTACCAAAAATTACTCTGCGAGTGTCTGCTTTTTCCCAGACTGGGAAGAGTCATGGTATATCATCCTAAATTTATACTTGCTCTTTCATCACTAAGGAAGGATTCAACTCACCTAATCTCCTGTCATCTGAAAGTCTGGCACCTAGTTCAAAATAATCAGCCATTGTCTGTCAACAATTACAGCAGAAAAAAGAGTTGTCTATCTTCCCTCAATAGGCAACAACAGAAGAAGATTTACCCATTGCAGAACACATACAGGATCTCACCTTCCTGGTTTCAGACTGCTAATTCCTCTGATTATCATGGGAATAGCAGACGAGATTGCATGCTTGCCTTGAGATTAATCCTCACTTAGGTCTTCACCTAGACATGCTCATTTTATGTACTAACGAATAATGTAACTTTTATTGCAGGGTTCAGTACCAGCATCTTTCACCTTCCTGTATCTCGCTTCACCTGAGAACTGTTTAGTGCTTCATAACCCCTAACTGGGAGTAAGATATGACTTTTTTCAGTCAATTAGTTAGACTAAATATTAAATAGAAATGGTTTCACAAAATTTAACATTCAGCCTTTACTACTGATGTTATCAGAGTAAGGGACAATTAAAGGACAAGTAGACAACTGAATTAAAATATCTTGCATCACCTTTTGCATAAGAAGATACCAGCAAGAAGTCCATCCACAGAAAAGTCTCCTTAAATAATAGAATCAACTCTTTAAAAGAGAATGTTCATGAAAGCTGAAGGGCAACAAATGAGCAGGATCAGGCAATATTAACCAGTGAAACAATAACTGAAGAATGACATCAGATGTGAAAGGTAGAAATAAGCCTGAATTTATTAAGAGAAAGTTAGATCCCTACAGCCTTCTTGATACTCTGTGAACATCAACATCTACTAAGTGAACTGACAACTCATTCTGCTTTTAAACATCCTTTACCATCCTCAGTTGTAAAGGAAAAGATCTATCACAATGCTGCAAACTACAGCAGCTTTTTACCCATTGGCTCTGTTCAATGTTAAACATACAAGCAGCTCCAGTGAAACTAAACACCCTTTAACAAATCAGGACTTTAGGACACGTATTGCATAGTATACTACAGAAGAGTCTGGACTGTAGGAAAACTATGAATTAATCAACCATTTTTCAGATGAGACAGAAGAAAAAAAGCAAAAAAAGTAAGGACATTCCACAACATTGAACTACGAGTGGATAGCTTAGTGAAATTCAGTGTTGATGGACTTGTATAAGAAGAATTAATCCTTGTCTAGTATGCAGATTCTAGATTCAAACTGCACTAGCTGTAACGTATGAGAATGCGTAAAGAACAGAGTACTATCATTTGATGAAGAAGTGGTGCAGACTGAACTCTGAATCTGGGAATTGCATTGGTTGCTGCATCTCACTAACAAAATATGAATGTCTAGATACTGGCAGTGAAGACTCCTAGATGGCAGAATTTCATCAGAGGAAAGATGGACAAAATGAGTACTGGAAAGCTAAAGATAAGAGGAAAAGACAGAAGAGACTTCTATGTACTAATAGGTGGAATGCTCAGATTTCACTGAGCTTGCTTTTTATTACTTTCCTTTTAGAAACATGAGCATGAGTAGAAAACCAGTAAATATGAGAAACTGCATATTTTAAAACTCTTAAAAATATGTTAATTTTCCATGCTAAAATTCATCTTCATGCATTTCTGTGATATGAAAACTTCTGTACATGAGACTTTCAAGATTCAGGCAACATTTGGTCATTTATTTGGTCAATGAAACAGCAACAGTTAGAGATGCTGAGGCAGAAACAAAGATCTATGCTTCATGGCCTAAGTCAAACACTAACCAAGTTCAAAAGTTGAAAAGAAAAAGATTATATTTTAAAACAGCTTGAAGATGGTTAAACTCCTATATATGTTAACATATATAATACTATGAATAAGTATCTTGATGGTGGTGGATGTTTACATTTATTCTCTGTCATTCTCTCTCTCAGCCTGAAAGTTAAGAGAAAGCTTTTAAGAGGAACTCTATTTAAGACCACATCCCTTTGAAGAATTTCACTCAAGTGCTGTTGATGGAAAGACTTGCACTTTGTTCTTTCTAGGAAGTCCAGATGCTTTTTGTTTGTTTGCATCTTTTTTAAACCACCAAATTTAATTGTTTGCTTCCCTGGCTGTCATGAAATAAGAAGATAATGAGTTTTTCATTGTTTACTAATTGTATACTAAAGATGAGACACAGTCAGCCAACTGTAAATTGCTGCTTTACTGTAATGTTTGGATATTTCAGTGTAAATAGTCACAAATACATCTGTTCCTGCATAAAGTGTCTGTGTTATGAAAACAAGCTGATGTAGAGAGCAATAGAAAAATAACTATGATGACTTCTGTTGATTAGGATCTGGTGTATCGTTTGAGTTGCTTTTGACATCTCAGAAACACTCTTGCATGTTTCAGCACCATAAAGACAGGTGATATTTCAGCAGTTTTTCTTGCTCTCTAGTATTTAGAATTGCAAACCTGGAACTGATATTCACAGATAATATAAATCCTAGTATCTAAGTAACTTTGCAATGCAAAACGACAAAACCTGTTAAGGTTCAACAGGCACTATCTTTTCTTTATCTTGGTTGTTTCTAAAAATAAAGATTCCCAAGGTGGGTTAAGCATCAAAGTTACATTAACTTTGAATTTCCTGGCATGTGTGTGTTTTCAATATTTTTCTGTCTGTTGTGGGAACAGGCTAGATTTAACATTCTAATCTGATCCAAAGTTCCCTGAAGGATCCAGATAGAAATTTTAACCTCACTGAGTTTAATGGCAGCTTTAGTATTGATATAAAAGTGACTAGGATTTCATGTTAAAACTTCCAATCAGATCATCCATAATGTATAAGTTTCAGTTCAGAGGCAGAAAATGACTGTTTAATCAGCAAACCCATTTCTCTGTGGAACAGGGAGGTGTCAGTAGACAATGTTTCATAATGGACTCGATCCAAACACATAAGAAAAACTCACTCATACAAGAAAAGCAACAGGCTTTTGTATACTTGTGGTGACTTTGACAATATTCACTATGACCACTGTTCAGAAATATACTGCTTCTTCATAACAGCTCAGTTCTCCTTAATAAAATAAAAACACAACCTACTTCATTCTAGAGAAACGTGCTTAATAGTTACTTAGCGATTACAAGATTTGTAGCATGATTTCATAGAACTAAAAAAACCTATCTAATTTTAATTATAATATTTTCAAGCATTATTTGTTTTGCCCAGCTTTTGCATTAGAAATAATAAAAACGAATGAATTTGAAAATAATTAATTCTGCATATATTGTACCATGGGAAGGCATTAATCTTGGCTTCAGAGGGGCATACATATATAGAGTTGCATTTGTCCTGCCATTAACCATTCATCACAACATGGATGGTGATGCAGCCTGGCAGCTAGTGGGGCTGGAAGCAGAACTGACATCCAGCTGCCTAGCATGTGGAATAAGCCATTCCACATGCTCTCTGCCTTCACCTGTGCACTTGTCTCTGCTCCCAGCATAGCTGAGACCAGCAGAACAATTACAGGGGAATGCCTTGTGGAGTTCATTGATTAAAAAGCATATATCAAAACCAAACTCCTTTTAGGGAAACTGGAAGTACAGTAAATTTCACTCAAGTTAGGCTGTGAACTTTTTGGCGATGATGATGATTATTATTATGTATTTTGAGTTCTGGCTATCTAAACTTACACAGACCAACCTTCTTTTTATGGGTCACACAATCTGCACAAAACTCTGGGTGATTTGGCAATAACTTGCATGACAGTTTGTTTATTTTCTGAGCCTTTCCACCTTTTTTCCATTTCATTAAGGAGAAAAATGAAAGCAGAGATAGTTCAAAGTTTGGAAACAACTGTGTGGTAAGTCCATGCTGGCAAGACCATTTTTCATATTTACTAACATTTTATAATTTTATGTCCTCATATACATCTTATCTATAGATATATATGTTTTATATACATTTATAGGCCATATTTGTAGTCACTGGCATCTAATGCATTGCTTTGGTGAAGAGGGGCTCAGGAAAATCCAACTGATACGGAAAGCCAACTAGTTGGCCAAAAATTAGAAATCTGCATAAAGAGCATGTGTTTAAATATTTTTAAGAATCAGAACAAATTAGATGGCCAGGTGATAACTGCTTTATTTACTACTAGCAAAGATGATCCTGGGGCCATCTCTGTTGTTGGGAAAAGGAGATACTTCTTTTCCTAGGATTTATTAGTTCATCAAGCTCTATCCTTTGAGTTCTTTTGAACTAATGAGCATTTGCCTTATAGCAATCATTTTTGGCTCAAGCTCATAGCTGCAGCTCTTATCCTCAGAGCATTGAAGAAGCAAAGCTTCTCCAGCAGAAGCACCTCCAGTAGAAGAAATCCTGGGTTTGAAAGCAAACAAACACCCCTGTTCTCTGGCAGCGGCTGCTGCCGCCTGTGACTGAAGAAAGAATGAGCAAAATATTGGATTGGTACTCTTCATTATATACTTGAAGCAGGAAGAAAAAATATTAATAAGATTAACACCACAAAGAAGGAAAATAAAGTCTCGAAAGGAAGAGAAATCACATTAAATCCAAATCCACATACACCTAAACTCTTTTCTTTGTGCTTGGGGTGGAGGGTTGAGAGGAAGAACACACATCCGTCCATGTTTCTCCCCAAATGAAAGCTTTGCAAAGACGCTGTCAAATAATCCAGGAATCTCTAGGAGATAGAATATATGTTACAGAGGGTAAAGCTCAAGCAGCACTGAGAAGGAGACTATTCAGGATTAAACTGCCATTTTACATGCTTCCTCATTATTAGTGGCTTTAATAACAGTGGTGCCTATGCACTGTACTTATTCTGAATGTGTATGCATTTGCTACTTGCAGTCACAATTCCAGTTGCTCATAGTAAAACAGATCAACAATTTTTTTCACCAATTTTCATCTAGTTTATGTGCATTTCTCATTAAGATTCTGCAGTGACTAGAACTAGTATTTTCTGAATTCCTATTGCAAAGAACCTATAACACAATGAGTGAGCTAAACTCTTCCAATTATTTTGTCACTTGTCTAGTTAAAACATGTAATGAAAAGAGTACCAAGATAAACATACATGTGTGTAGGTGGGTATTACTGTTCACTTAGTGGAGAATAGTCTATCTGAGTTTATGCTCAGCACTTATTACCATGCAAACACTGCTAGTCATGATAGTGTTTACTGTTTGGATCAAAGAGGAAACCCACTAAGGCAAATCCTTGGTATAATCGGGAAAATTCAGCTGTCTTCAGAAAGGACTGTTCCAATACCAGGACTCAGTTGCCTCCAGAGGATCTGTTTGTGTTTGCTGTTAAAGCTGAATCTTTCCTATCTCATCTTGGCTGAGCTGTTTCCAGCTCTGTGGAGTGGCTAGTTTTAAGGCTCATCAAAGAAGCATCACAACAACCCTACTAGTGGAGGCTGCTGGAGGCATGTTTTGAATTAATGTGTCTTTATTAACAGCCAACAAGCCCTAGCTAACCACTGCCAGTGAAGATCTCAGAAAATGCCAGGCCACTCTTCCTATTATTGTTTTTTACTTTGTGTTCCACATTCTGAGTTAAATCTCACTTAGACTAGTGAATTCCTGAAGGTGACTTCTAAAACAACAAGAGAAAGCAAATTAAAAACTGCGATTAAATTTCTTCACATGGGGAAAAAATCTGCAATTCTCTTCGAAAAAACATGTAATGTTTTTTCTAACCCCTTTCCTTCCTTCCAGGACCTTTATTTATTGCATATTTCAGCAGCTACTATCTGGTGATGAGTCTGTCAAATGATAATGTAACTGCTGACTTCATTTATTAAACTTCACAAAGGCCAGGCATGAAGTGTAAATAGAAAAATCACTATCTCTGTATGCCAACAATGATAATTGCAGCTGCAGTTACTGTAAAGTCAGTGGAGTGCTTCGCAGAGTAAATGAGAGGCAGGTTTTTCTTCAGTAGATAAACATCCTGTTACAGTTCTGAGTGAGTGTAGGGATAACACAAACAACACGACTGTTTAGCAAATGCACAGCTTATCATTTGGCTAGTTGAAGGGAAAAAGTAGGAATTATAAACTCAAGTAATAATATAGGAACGAAAAATGAACCCTGATTGAAGGAGACATATATGGCCTGACATATCTCCAGGTCAATACTACAGTGAGAATGAACTTTCAAATTCCATCTCTGCATTATTCAAATAATAGCTACCTGTTTCTAGCACAGCATTCTCTTTCTGCCTCCCCAGGGGTATCTTCAGTGTGTTCCCATGGGTATCTTCCAGCAGTTATGACTCTCATATATCACCCTGCTTTGAAGGGCTAAGCTCAATGCAACACGATATTTAGCAGTGTTTCATCAGGGAATGAAAGAAGGAAGATGGACAATCCATTAGACAGAAAGAAGCTTTGGGCACAAGCTGTAGAGGTTTCATTTTCATGCCCAAAGACAAGAGTCAGACGTAAGCTTTGAGGGATTTATTATGACAACACTGAATGATTAAAAATGCAAAGCTTGGGGCATTGCCAAAGCAGCAGAAAGGAAGTTGCACCTCCTCTCTTTACAGAGTCATTCCTGGCCATCTCTTTCATTCAGTTGGAGTGAAACATCCTGCCATTATGCCATGAGCTGGAAAGATGGGAGGCAGTGGCTTAGTTCATCATTCCACTCAAGGCCAACCCTAGGGACAGATAAGCAAAATAGCCAGCAATGGGGTCATCAAACCTTTCTCAGCATTCCTCTCGCTTTTGCAGGAGAGGTAAAGGAGGTAGCGAGCTCTACCAACAGTAGATAGTGTCAGAGAGGGCAGGGTTCAAAGACTGGCTGAATGTCTGAGTCTCTGAGTGACTTCTGCAACCCCAAAGGTTAAGGAGAATGTTTAATTCTTTCTCCAACATCAATGACAAGCTTGGAAGCAGTCTTCATTTTACCACCATCCTTTTGACTAAGGTCAGATGAATCAGATTGCCTCAATTTCTGAAGCAACAAAATGGCAATAGTAGTATTTCCCCATTGTGTATCAGATGATAGAAAGCATTTTAGTAGCACAAAGATGCTTTTTTGTTATTACACACCTTATGGTAGGAAGAAAGGCTGGAAGTGTTGTTATTTCTGATTTTATTTGAAGACAGAAATTATTATTATTTTTTGCCAGCAATGAAAAAAAACAAGAGCAGATTTCAAGCCAGGTGGTAAAGAACCAGATGCCATTGACAAATTAATAAATCTTCAAATAATAACAAGAGTAACTTCTCAAATGAACTCAGAGTGAAGTTTTTTTGGTAGTGGGTCAAGCTAACATATGGTCGGCTTAGACACTGGGATGACAGACAGAATCTGAACAGAAGCAATCAAAACAAAATCTGTTAAGGAACAGACAGCAAAAATATGATCAGTGGAGGCAGGAAAATTAGACTGACAGCTGAGAGAAGCAGATAACAGACAAATAAGCGATTTGGCTTTTTCTTCGTAATTGGAGTTCAAGCAATTGTCCCTCAGCTATATTATTTCATAAACTTTGGATATCTTACCAGGTTGATAATAGGAAAGTAATTTAAAAGTAAATACCCTGTATCCATAGGAAGGGTAACACAAAGGGTAACATCACTGACCCTGTTTTCAAAAAGGATATACATTTGTAGTTGCCTGAACTTAATCTCCCATTTGCATCAATACAAAATAGATCTGAATATATTTCCATGTCCATCTTTGCCAGAGTTTCTGTCATGTTAGACATTGCTGAACACATTGAGGAACTGAAAGACCCAGACAAATTACAAACAGGCAAATGCAGCAGGAAGGTCTCAGCTTTGGCTTTCTTGGTTTGCTAATTGCTCCTGCAACTCTTTCTGGGAGAAGACCAGACAAGACACCTGCAGCAACACATGTGTTATCCTTCACCCGCTAACCCCATGCTGCTGTTCAATGCCACCTCTCAAACCAAGGCACATCATGCAGAGCTGAAATAGCAGAACAGATCTTATGAGCACTTTTCATCTGCTTCAACGCAAACTCAGCCAGCTTAGTTCAAACACCCTTTTCAAGCAAATAATTTGCCCAAGTCCATTATCTAGATCTGGTAACATTCAACATATGTAGCAAAACATGGGTAAAAAACATAGTTCTAATGGAATCAGTGGAAAACTTTCTTATGTCAGTGGAATTAAAATATGTAGAAAACATAAAACCTCAAAAACCTGCTGTCGCCATGAGTAAATTACAATCAGTGCATACTCTTACTTCAGGATCCTCTTGAATTCTTATAGAGAACAGTCAGTGTGTGGAAGGAGAAGATTTAGTTGAAGAATCACAGTTAACATCTCAGTTTTGATATATCTGTGCTTGCACGGGTAGATATATATTTACTTGGCATGATGCTGTGAACTCGAAGAATTTTGAGTCTTCAAAATTCTCTTCATCCTGTTTTGCTTTCCACCTTCTAATTCATAAAAGAGCAATAAACTCTTGTAAGTTATTTTGCTTACTCTTCTGTGACCACTCCATGGCTGCCACCTATAACATGGTTTTAGCGTTTGTAACTACAGAATAGCAGAATTTCTATGAGCTCATGTGCATGCTTTCAGAACTGTAAGAGCAAAACTAAGAAGTAAAAAAGTTAATCTTTTGATTACAGTCTAAGCAGTTGCATATTCATGTCTTACAGGAACTGTAACTTTTTTTATGGACAAATATTTATTCCCACAACAGGAACGGGATTTAGGACTCTCCATCCTTTCCAGCATTTGTTTGGCTAGTAGAAGTGACTTGCCAGTCAGAAGGAATCAGACTGTCACGCTGTGGCCAGACCAAGCCATGGTCCCCACCCCTCCCACCAACAGCCGGGAGTTATAGCTGGATTCCTGGGCATCCATAGATGAAACATTGGAAAAGAAAATGCCAACACAGGGCAGTGTAACGGGGAAAGCCCTTAGTGAACAGAACCCTCTATTGGTAAAAAGGGATATTGCTTCTCTTTTCTTACAAGAATGCATTCATTCATTATGACTAAAAGTGCTCAGTTAACTAGACTGGTGATAGTTATTCAAAAATTAGTACAAAAATTAGCCCAATACACAATGGAAAAGAGGTGAAGCTAAGGAGGGCTTTTCTCCCCCAGTGAACAAAGACAAACTTGCTTGCCAAATAAAGTTCTATTAAAGATTAAATTAATAAAACCTTTCTCTATGTTGAATTCTGCAGGCAATTCTAAATTGTATATTAACATTTCAACTTCATTTCTATTTGTGGCTTTCTACACTTTTATGAATAAGGAGTTGAATTCCAGAATGAGAATGCTGGACTATTATCCCAGGCATGAAATGTCAGGTTGTATATATTTACATTTCCTAAAGAACACATTACCTAATGGTGAAAAGATAATAGAGAAAATATAATACATGTGAAAGATGATAGTATGAAATGCACAGTATTCTTAAGCCCTCTGAAACACCAATAGGAAAGATTTTCTGCTTGAAGATATGGAAAACAATTTGTGAACCAGTAGAATGATGGGGTGTGTTTAAGTATGTATTGAGTCATATTAAAGTGTCATCTAATGGATGAAAAAAATCCACAAAATCCACAGAGATTGCATGAGTTTACTATGTTCAGATTATGATTTGCACTGGAAAGAGGATTATTGCTATTGTAGATGGTACAATCAAGGTGGGAGTTGCTTTTCAAGCAGCTGAAATGAAACAGCTTACACTGGACAAACCAGTTCATGTAAGGTAGAGGTGAAATTAGAAGAAGACTGATCTGAAAGATGGAAAATCTAAGGTCTGTGAAATAGTGGTTTTCATACTGATGATTGTTATTGTTTCCAGCATGTTACAGTATAATATAATGCAAAACCCATTAGATTCTTTCCTTTTGTGGAACTACAAGGTTGGCAGACATTTCTGATTTGGAACTTGAAGTACAATCTCACTTAAATACGTTGCTCTGATGAGGTTCAAGAGCTTTACTGAATCAAAGCCTTTCCTAGTAAAACATACACTTTGTGTTATATACACTTATACAGAATTAAAAGGTTACTGTTCCTCAGCTGAGCCACAAAAAGTGTGCAGAACAGTCTGCCATAATATAAAATCAAACAGCTTAACTGAAGCTTTCTGTTGCTTACTTTTTCTTACATCACTTTGGCTATCAAAATATATATGTAATCTCTCACCTGAGTTAACACTCCCCCCCCCACGTTTGTTTGACTTCTCTGGAGTTACGGTAAATACCAAAAGTCCCATTACTGGTGATGCAAGGACAGGTATGAGATTTCCTCAAAACACACTGGTTAAAAAGTCCATTTCTTTCAGTGGCTGCCTTGTTAGGACTCAAGCTGTCTTTCTGCAGGAGACACTATACAACTCAATTTTTGCCATTTGAGAACTGCAAAATACAAGTAAATATTTTACTATCCGTTTTATGATTTTTTGCAAATGAAGTGCATAAAGGAACTAAAGAGATTATAGCATTTTCTGTATTTCTATTCCTTCTTTATGACGCCCCAAACATTAGGTGAAAATCTGTAAGTTTATCCATAATGTGCAATGATACAGCACATAGATTCTAATAGACGGTATTACAATGCGTACATTTCCCAAAGCAGAGGCTGATGAAAATGGATTTCACTGCATGTGGAGATGGAAATGTACTTGTCAGCTAAGCATTTGAACAGTATTAAATTCATAATAAAAAACAAGTAGTCATTATTGTTCTTGGTGTAATTCCCTGGGATTGCTAAAGTATCTGGCTGCAACTCTTAAAGAAAAGGCACACTTTAAAATGATGTTTTGTCCAGACCACAGACTGCATAGGAAGAACTGCAGTGCTGCTCTACTGACAATTAATTTTAACACTGTATGTGAACGTTTGAAAGGGGGATTTTTAAAACCACTGATAAATGCCCATTCAGTGTTGAGTGTACATAAAAAGGTACTTCATAGAATTTTTTTTATTTTTTTTTTTTCTTTTAACACTTCTGTATCTCTTTGCCCTTCTTTATTAGTCAGTCAATAGCTGTGGTATTGAATTGTTTTTGCCAGAGAAAGCAGCCAATTATATGACTAGAATGATACTCAATCTGATCTTACTTGCTTGGAGTTAAATTTCAGGTTGGCTAAGCCACTCTCTAGAGGTAGGTGGCTGTTATTTTCAGTTCACCCTAGAGACAGCCACAGGCAAGTTCAATAATGAAATATGGTGAAGCATTGTTTTCAAATAACTTCAGCAGCAGTGAGGATATCATAGCTCAGAAGTGACCACAGAAAATATATTTGAGCTATTCCAGTACATTAAAAAATGAACTTTCAACAGAATTCAACCATACAATGAGTGCAACAGAAAAATCAATAAAGGAAAATACTTGCCTCACTGATAAACACACAGTATGTTTATGAGCAGTCCTGACTCTTAAGTTGGAATTAGCAAAGCATGATTAGGCCACCATCAGACAGCCTGGCCACCACAGTCCTTCAGAACATCCTAGGATAGTAAGACATTGTGCTAACGCAATTTCAGACTGTTGAAGGGTTGAGTGAACAATAGGGAAATTGCTTCTTAGGAAACTGAGACACAAGACAGCCTGGACTAAATTTCAGTCTGCCATTTCAGTAAGGCTGATTAGGTGGTGAGCACGCTGGCTCTATCACTCAGATACCAGTAGTTCTCTAATGGCTTCTTACAGATCTGACTTAAAGCTTGGAGAACCAAGTGAGATGGCCTGAAATGCAGAAAGTTAAAAAATCATAGGTCGAAGCTACAAGCAGCTGTCTGTCTGACACATTAAGTTCAGACTCTGAGTAAAGCACCAGCTATGTGTGGACTCTGACTACGCAAAAATTACTAAGAGTTCAGAAAAAAGTATTTTAGCAAGCCTTGAAATGTAACAGTGTAGGTGGATGGCAAATCTGGTTTTGGCATTAGGACTGGATGCATATTTAAATAACAGTATACATGTATTCTTACCCTGCTCTGCTAGTGGATACTTTTTACATAAGTATCTCTGCCACACAAAGACTAGCAGAGCCCTGAAAGAAAGAAAGATAACAAAGGAGGAGAGGTCCCCTGAAGGCAGAAGAGGAAAGAGAAATCCAGTCTTTAGATTTGAAAGAAACGTACATGGAGTGAGTTACCCCAATGAAAGAGAAAGATGATAGGCAAGGATCCGTCATACACTGCTTGCAAACACAGGCCTGTGATTTATCAGGAAGGCTGAATTTATTGCTGTAAGGCTTGAGCACAATAGCTTTCAAAGTTTTCAGTTTCACAAACACATAGTAGATTATAATTGTTTTTCTCTGGCCAAATCTGTGACCCTGATCCACGGCTCAATGCCTGAAATGGAAGGAACATTAGAAAAATACTCACCACTAAAATCCTAGAGAGGTGATAAGAGTCTTTCTACACACAAAGCAGATATGATGACTGCTTTTGAATAAGCTACCCTGCTGGGGTGATTGTATTGATTGGGAAAAGAGGGATAATCATGCACTGATGTGACTTTAAAAAAATCAGATATGCTCATGCATTTTCTAAGGAAGAAAATCTAGTGGATAAGCTTATTACAAATATATAAATTTATGCACTGAGGAAGTTGCAGCTAGTATTTTTACCTTTCCTGACTCAAATTATGCAGTGTGACAGTACTTGTGGTGTTCCTTCCTAGAGGTGGCTGCATTTCAGGAGTGAGACATCATTTATATGATCAATTGATCTTGCCTGCAGAGTGTGATATAAATGCATCAGACTTTATTGCTATCTTTATTTATTCTTACATTATGTAGCATAGTAGCAGCAGCAATGCTTATTGCATTCTTTCGTACACATGGTAGTGCCCGTAGCACCCAGGATCTATCCAGCATAAGAACTTGTTAAAGGTTCCCCAAGTAGAAACTGGTGTATAACAACCACAAGAAACTGCTCTCAAACACTTCTGCTTTTGCACAGAACCATCAAAATAGTTAATTCATGCTCTTGTCAGTGATATCCATCTCCTCACCTCAAGAGCCACCACTTTGGGATTTGATTCTCTTTTCCAGCATGACCCACTGAATGGCTTGGAGTAGTTACAAGAGCTCCAGTAAGAAGAAATGGGAGTGCTAAACATGCCAGTGCCCCTGTCAGATCATCTTGCAAGATTGCTGGTCAGACAGGTTGTAATATATAGCTTCTTCTTTGACCTTCCTCAGCTGGTCAAAGAAAGAAGACCCCAAGATTTTTCCAGAGTAAGCCTTTAAACCTAAAAACTCAGTTTCAAGGAGAGCAGCTGAAGATACCTGTGTTTAGAGTATATCCACCCGCTCAGAGACTTAAAAAGCCCTCATTCCTGCAGTGTATTGTTATTGCCGAACAGAGACCAAAACAGTACCTTGATTTCCGTAATTATTTGTTCATATTCATGTAAGACATTGATCAAAGTTATAATAATTTTCTCATTCTCTGTGAGGTCCGCAAAGCAAAGTCATGCCTGTGAAGCAGTCAGATTCATTAAGAGCACTAAAGAATGCAAGTATATCCTATACTTATCCTTTCTATGGAGAAGAATCATGTTTAAAGAGCTACAGAAGCTGGATTTGTAACAAAAGGTCAGGGCTGCATGGGTGTATAGTAGATATTGTGGAAATAATCTTGCATACAGAAGACTGCAGTGAAGAAGTGCCAGTTGCTTTGTCAGACTCCATGGACACAGCAAACTGTAAAGCAAGACAGGAATATCTGCTCTGCTCCAAGGCACTTTTTATCAATCCCTTTTGAGTGCAAGCCTCACATGGTATCTACCAGGGTAAATTTAGATTTTCTCTATATTAATCTTGTGGAATAAAATTATAAAACAAACCTCCTCTGTCCAAGGAGCGAGATATGCAACAGAAACATAGCACAGCTGATACTTACGTGAAAACTGAAGACTACTTGCCAAATAGTCACAGCCATATATTTTGGCCTTCTGTTTAAGCTGGCTAGGCTAACCACTTGATTAAAAGAATTCTTTTTCAAAGTGTAGAGCTGTATGGCAGTGTTCGTAACACATAGTTTTTATTTGTCAACAGAATAATAACAGGGGATTTTCTAGCATTTAAATAATGCTGATGATTGCACCAGAAGTGGTATTCTTTTCCCTGGTTAATTCTCCAGTGAACAGTACTGTGTCTTAGCTTTATGTGCTAGGAAAGCCTCTTACTGGTGTTAGTACTAGACCTCTTCCTCACAAGCCTCATCCTCTGTTTCCCATGCTACGTCCTTTACTATTTCAAGATGCTCTTTCCAACTCTTCCTTCCTTTGATACAGCCTGCTTTCTCCCTGCCATTAGAGGGGACTGCTGTAGAAAGAAGTTGGCTAGACTGCCAGACTGTTTGCTTCCTTAGAGGGTTGACTCATCAGGGAGCTATTTACATGTTCCCTCTGCTGCCACATTACCTGTGATTTTTCTGAAAGAAGAAGTCTCAAAGAAGTGCCTCAGCCTGTATGGCAGACAAGTACACTTCAAAACCCCAACCACTCAATCAGCATTGTACACAGAAATCTCCTGCTTTCTTAAAACTTCTCCTAGTGCTTAACTCCTTCTCTAGCACTCCTGCAGTCAACCTGCTTTTGGATGCCTCAATGCTCTGCATCCTGATACACAGATGTGAAAAAAAAAAATAGCCAGGACACACATCTAGGCATAGACTTCTGAGCTTGCTTTCTTTAGATGAAGGTCAAGCACTGCAGTTTCATTTTTCACAGGCAATCAGGATGCATTTCCACCCCAGCTGAATGGAGTACATACTCTGCAACACAGGCTAATTTATTTTTAAAAGCCAGACAGTCTCAAACCCTGTGTATAAATTTATTTTTTTTTTCTGCCTTTAGCCCACAAGGGAGATGTGCCAGCATATCCATAAGGAAGATGAAGTGGTTACTCTCTTTCCACTACTATGCTGTGGTAAGACTGCCAGCCAAAGAGAAGTTGCTGGGCCATCAACACAGTCATTGACTTTATGACAATTCAGCTCTATTCACTTGGCTCACAAACTGCAGTATCACCCATGAGACTTATTTGGGACATATTAGATTTAACCATAAGATTCAAGATAGCAATAACAAATGTGAAATATGTTTTGTTGATTTTTTTTCTTCTTAGTTTTCTGCAATTGAAAGCCACAGTGTATTCAAGTTTGTTCTTTAGTCAATCAATATTTTAAAAGTGTACGAAGCAGTCATGGCAACAGCCACTTGCAATGAAAATAGCCATTTAAATGAAAAGATTACCTGCCTCCTTCCCTGTCACAGCCTGCTTGGGAGACAGAGCCATTCCCCTTTCCTTCTGCTTTTTGTTCTGGCACCCACTGACAGGCCTCTATCTTTCACTTCAAGGCATGTGATAATACAGCCAGCCTGAATTTTCATTTTTTCTTTTGGTCCAGCTATTTATCTGTGGACATCCTTCTTCCTAGAAGTCCTATGGATAACTTCAATTCCTCATAGAGAGGCTGAAAGGTGGAATAAGGTATAGCCTGGATAGTCTGAGCTCATCTGCCCTGCAGCTGAGTGGAGACTTTTGTCCCTGATCCATCAGCCCATTCAGGTGTTGTGGGTACACAGCAGAAAGCTACACACCTTAATTTCTTCTTCCCCCATGAGATTGGGAGACCACCTCATCACAGTTCTAAAAAGCTTTGCCTGAGGTAGAAAAACAGGCTGCCCTTGATGCAGCCTTTACTGATGGTTAATCTGTTCTCTCCATGATGGATTGTGTTGACTTGGAAATAAGAGCAGTAATATTGTAAATCAGTATGACTCAAAGCCACACAGTGAAAAGGTTTGACACTGTGTTTTAAGTCTATGCTTTATGCTTATTTCTTTAGTGACTGCACGTGTCATTTAAGCCAAAAGCAGATTTCACTTACAGCAGTTTGGGAAATGTGTTTAACCAAAAATGGTATAAAAGATCAAGATACAAAAGAAAGCTACATATACTTCAGACACAAAATTTAAGGAATAAAACCCCTTGTAGTTCTTGCTGAATGAAACTGATTGATTGAGATTGAACAGCCACCAAACCAATGGGATTTCTGTGATTTGCACCATGGTATATAAGAAAATGTTTCAACTCTGTGCAGTTGTGCAAAATGTCCACATTAATTTCTCCTAAAGACAAATTTACTGGACAGCCATGTCGACAGTTCTGTGGCTCGCTAAATTTTGTAATTCACACTGTACCTATGAAAGAAAAGGGATACCTGTTAGAAACACAATACATTTGCCAGCTTCTAGCTGTGAAATGAGTTGGCATCTGGGAAACACCAAGGGCTGGTAAGAAGTCCCTTACATGGTGTTCTCAAAACTGACATGACTGACTCCACAGCCATAACAGCAGAGGTAGAAAGAGCAGCTTCCAACTAGTGATATTTTACATCAGCAGAAGTACTTGGCAACTGAAGAGCACTTCTGATTACCAAAAAAAAAAACCCAAACCTTGAGAGATCCAGAATGTTCTGGCAACGACCAAAGAAGGACATGTACCCTGGTGGTGTAGGCAAGAGCCTTGGCAGTGACGACACTTTTCCCACAGACTGAATTAGAGTTAAAGTGGTGTTTTGAATCACTTGAGCTAGGATTTAATTTTTAGTCTCCCAGAACCATTATTAGAATATCTCTCAAACCTATGTGTCAAGTTAAAATTCAGGTTTAAATCTGAAAAAAACCCCAGACATTCGGAAACAATTCCAGATTTTTTATTTTTTTTTTTAATTTGCTTTGAGCTATCAAACAAATTCTGAAGCTGCAAATGTTGTTTGGAGTGATCAGCATCTGGTGTTTCATTAATTGCTCTAATGATGAAACATGCAGCCTAAGTAATATGCATGTATTGCTTAGCATATGCAATATATGGCCATCTTTATAAATTCTGAGGAGCCACCAAAGACAGCTGTCTAATGGGGAACAATACAATTGATTGGATTAAAGAACTAACCAAACAAAAAACCTCCCCATATACTTATATGTAGCCCCACTTGCATTACGCCATCCCAGCCTACTGCATTGTCTCTCTCCTAAACTGCACCTTTTTCAAAATTTGTGAAATTCTAGGGGGTTTGTCCTTCTTTGGGGAGAAGCAATTGTGTATTGCACATTTATAGGGTTCCAAACGTGTGATCTGTCTGTGGCAGACATTCAAAAGAGTCTTAAACAAAGATCATGTTTTAAGAATCTCACCAGCAACATAGGAGGCAGCCAGCTGCAAAGTGAAGATCTGAATGGTATTTACTTTGCGTTTACTACAGCTCACCACTAGCTTTAGGCACATTAAATTATAGGCACATTATACTATGTCCTTTCAAAGCCTCTACCAAAGAAGGAGCTGTGTCCGACCATGATAATAAAAATTCAGATAAAGGTCACTGCCTTTAATGCTACAAATCATACTACCTATTCCAGACATTTTGGCTTAAATCACTGCTCTGAATGTGAATATCTTTTCAAACTGCCTGAAAAGATGTGGGAAAACCTTACTGTTTGTTTAGAAAGTAATTTTATTGACCCACTAATATTTTACATAGATTAAGTTTCAGTCCAGGAAACCCTTTTGCTTTTTCATGCTTCAAAACTACACACTACTGGACCTAGCATGGCTTTCCACACTCTTTTCAAGAATTTTCCGCAAAAAAGTTGTTGTATGCTCTGACCTGTAGAGTTAAGTAGCACTTTTCCAAGCCTATTATAAACACATATCTTGGATGTTGCTGTGTTAGAAGACAAATACGGTAATACCACAGAAGGTTTTTTTGAGATAAGCTTTCCTTTTCTCTTCCACGCCTGCCACTTCCACTCCAGAAGCAAAATGTAGTTGAAGCACAAAACTATCAAAATGAGAGTTGAAAAACTAAAGCTGGTTTAGATCTTTTAAATTCTTTCATATATAAAAATATCTATTTGTACTTCATACTATATATACCCATGTCTCCATTTGTACTACAAACAGAAGAGGAGAAAAAACACAGGAAACATCCAAGAAAATTTTAGAGGAATAAACATCAATTTTGTGTTTTGGTTTATTATTGCTATTTTAAAATAACCAAAATTTGTCTTATGGCTCTTCAGAATTAAGCATATCACCTTTCTGGGCAACAGAAAAGAAAAACAAGAAACATATTTTTCTGGCTTTGGAAGTTAAATCTAAATTTAATTTTTCCTGCAGCATTAATATACAACTAATGTTTAACATATGTTTTAGTTCCTCTAATGAAAGTTCATTTCGTGTTGCAAGTCTATGGATTAGGAAAGCTTTCTCAACAGCTGATTCAAAGCTAGGATCTTTGATTACAAAAGAGGCTTTCAGACCAGCTAGCAGGTTTGGTGTTAGTGGGTACAGAATAGGTTCATTTTTCAAATATTCAGGGGACAGCTGCTGTCATCTGCTGTCATCTCTCAGATGTCACCACAATATATAGAGCTGCTGACAATTGCATAATTCAGGCTAGTGTTCAAATTGCTCCAGTTCATCCTGGAGACCAAACACAATCTGTGGAGCTCTATGTTTACCTCTTGCAGCCAGCGCTCAGGAACTGAGTAGCACTCTGACTGACATGCATCACTATGGGAAAACTTTCATCTTTACTACAGATTTTTATGTATGTATGTGCCATAAAACTGTCATGCCTGAAAAACACATTCAACATCACTCTAAATTTCCAAAAATAATTACAATTTGTGTAATTTGAAAAGTAGCAAGATCCCACAAATCTCAAAGCAGCCACTGTTCTATGAAGCAGAACCTTGGATAAAATTTTTTCTTAGCCAGTATTTGACTTATTTCTCCTTCTGAAAGCTGAAAAATACAAATCTAAGCCCTCTTCCCAGAAGCATGATAAATAAATCTATCATTCAATAAGAAAACTGGCAAAAACCCCCCAACAAAACTGACTTTTTTTTTTTTAAATGCCCTGAATATTTACTAGTTGTGCTATGCATAGCACTGATCAGCCAGTAGTGCTAAGGTAAATGCTGCAGTATTCTAACTACTTCTAAAGGATACAGGAAAGGGGCACTAATAGTGCAGATGCCAACAAAGAAATTTAAGTACCTTTTTTTAGATATTTAAACCGCAGCATCACTATTTTCAGACCTAAAACAGGATTTCAGGGGAATGTGAAAACGGATTATTTCTTGAGTGAGGTCCTAGTCAGCTGAGCATACGGGGTTTCTTTATTCCTTCTCTGAGAGGCACAAGGGAAGCATTAAAATGCACGGTGTTACCTTGCCTACAGTGATCTACATTACATCCTTTTGTTCCAAGGCCATGGCCTACAGCAGGGTGGAACAGTGAGAGGATAATCCACTGGTTACATCCTGACAGCCATTCTTCCATATTGCTTCGGAAGAGGATTCACAAAGATCATTGTCTGACCAGGGATGAGAGCAAGCAGTTTACACCCAAGCCTTCTGAAGTATGGGAAAGAGTCATGCTCTAGGGATGTGTATATATAAAGGGCAGTTCATAGAAGGCATCAATGCACAATCACTGGAGAAGGGCAGGAGCTAGGTCTGGTGTTTGACTATCAGGTATTTATTCTTATTACTTGCTCTAGTTTTCTATCCTGTTAGCTAATTTCAAGTCTCAAATTATTAAAAATAAACAGGGTTTATGAGTGTGCACCAAGTGCACTTGCAGCTGGAAAAGGTATTTGGCCATTAGTACGATTTGAAAAAGTAGGCTTTTTAAAATCCGTCAATTTGACTAGTCCTTCACCTCCAGACGGCTCTCATCTAATCTAGTAACACAATTGCTGACTCACCTGCTGGTTGATTCTTCCTTTTCAGCTCTGTGTCTTTCTTTTGAGCTGTCTCTATACCCTTGTTCCCATAAGCCCTATCCTTCCACCAGAAAGCATGATCTTGCTTAAAAAAAGAAATACATTTTTGTAGGAGAAAAGGTAAGAAAAATTTAAAACCAGCAAAGCCTATGAAAAAAAAGTTTAGCAGTATCCATATTTCCCTCAACTGGAGGAGATTATATACATAAACAGCACATTCAATAGAACATTAGCATTTATAAATATGAAGCGTTATTTTGGTATTTTTAACTCAGCCTTCATTAATTTCTCTGCAGTATTTGATGCTCTGTAAACAGAAAGATATATTGTAAGTAAGTCAGCTAAAAAAATCTTTTTCCTCTCCCAGGTAAGATGTTTTCTGAAGAATTTCCAAACCCAACAGCTGGTTCCCATGAGATCCATGCTCTGCAGTGTGATTTATGCTGTTGAAAACTGGCAAATGTCCCTGTAAATGGGTGCCGTGCTTTAGCAAGCTTATGCTCCCAAATCATTCTGGCTGTAGCAATCTCAAAGAAATAATTCCACCATGAAAGGACTCCAGGCTTTGTAGTTGGGTACAACCTGTCTTGAATGCTGATACAACCCAAGTATGTCCTGTACCTGAGGTTAGTGGTTTTTGCTGGCATTGCTGTAGCTACACTAATGAGACATTAGCAGAGGATTCCTGTGTGTCAGAGTAATTTGCAGCTGGATATCTTGTAAAATGAACATTATATGCCATAAGGCAGTTGTATGTCACAACAAGGCCGGTAAGGGAATTTTGCAGCAAAACTGAGCACTTGGGAATTAGACAGTGTGGGGAGAATATCTACTGTGATGTTCTATGAAAGCCCAGGAGATAAGGGTGAATGGTTACACGAGACTTGTTTAACTGAGGCTGAAAAAATTCCACAGACTGAATGAAATCTCCCTGCCCACTGCTGATGACATGGCTGTTTAAACACAGGAGATGTGAGGGATGGAAACTGAGAACAGACCTGAAGTAAAACAATAGTTTGACAGGAACCAAACCAAAATAACCTTATTGTCTTCGACATGAGATGAGAGGCTCTAAAGGCAAGCTGGTTTGGAAAATTTATTATTTTTAGGATCACTCAACAGAGCAGATGTAAATTAACATTTACTGAAAAAAAAACCAAACCCTCTCTTAACAAAATAAGAATTTTACTTTAAACAGCCACTTTCAAAAGCATTAATTAGACATCCAGCTTCTAACCTTCTTCCTCCACCCAAGTGTCTAACAGGTTTAAAAACACAGTTCTGTTTTAACAACTGGTTCCTATCCAGCCTGTATTAGTGCAACTCAGCTATTAGTACTGTCCTGAAAAGATTAAGTGGAGAAAAATAGCTACAAGTACACATCATCAAAACTGGTGTTGCTCCCCTTAGTCAACAACTGGAATATTCCTTCTTCCAGCCATGGGGTTACTCTCATCTCATAAAATAACTCTTGTAGTAAAGTGGTTGTACAAGCTGATTCTTGAGCCAGTTACCCCGAGGTAATGTAATTTAACCAAGCAGAAAAAGGTGAAAGTCTACCTGCAGCACTGGAACTGAGTTTAATGATTTTGAAATTATTCTGTTTGAATGGATCTGAACTCTCACCAAGGAGAGAAGGGGAGGAATAAATTGGTCAACAGGTCAGAGTTACAAGGAATATCTGTAAGTCTGCAGACTGGCAGAAGCTCATATTTAAGCTTTTAAAATGTCCATGTCAGTCACTCCTGAAACAATCAAAAGCAAAATAATACATGAAAACTGTTTTGCATATCATTACCTGAACTAACATGTTCACAGCTTCTGGCAAAAGGAAGAGTTTGTTAAAAAAAAGTCTGAAAAAAATGAGAAGTGTTTTATGAACTTTTCAAACTCCTACCATTTTGTGCTGTACGAGGCAAATAAGAGAGAATGTTTATGTAATTTCTTCAAATGTATTGATTTTTTATAATCGCTTCAAGGAGGCTGCTGATTTAATTTCCATGAATGGACACCAACTTTATGTTGATATTAACCAGAAAGTATATTGGATGTATTTAAGGAAAATGATGCTGATTCAATTAACCTTTTCTTTTTCCAAATGACGGATGTTGGGCTACAATTTGAACAAGAATATCGTTTTTGCCTATTGTAAAGTATTTAAGTTTTTGAGGTATATTCTACATAGAGCAAATCTATGTACATATATATCTGCTATCATAATCCTTGTACTTACCATGTAAACCAACAACTTTCCTGGAACTTTAAATAAAGAAGGTAGCGGCCATGTTGCATTAAAAATTGCAAATTCAGTTCCTAGTTATCTATCTCATGAGTAGTTCTCTCCAAAGAATAGCTTTTTTTAGAAATATTTGATTGTTAAATATTTTAATCATTATTTACTGGCTGCTTGCTTTTATATGCAAGCACTGTTAAAGCAAGACCTATTATTTATTGAGTTGCCCCTAAATCTACAAGTCACTTCTTTTCTCGTCACAGGTGTCAAGCCATACATTCTTTCATACCTATGACAGTTTCAACTTTAATGACTTTTTTAATAATTAACTGGAACAGAAGCATTTATGTGTTTTTATTAAAAGATTAGAATTCTTTTACAGCTTTTTTTTTTTTCCTCAGAGGAAGCTGATTTTCTAGAAAGAGGGATTTCTTCCTATGGCCTTCCAATTGATAAATGTGAAATTGTTTTCTGTGTTTGGTAAAGGCTACATATCCCATGGAAATCTCAGAACACCATAGCTATTTTAAAGACTAAAAATTATGGCATGCCTGATTCTGACTGTCTGAGAACATACATTACCTGCAGCCTAAAAACTCTCTCATCTCAGAAAAGGACAGCTAACAACTTTGGTTTAGACTACATAAAACATCAACAACACAGCTGATTCCTTCTTGCAAAGTGTTTTGTTACCAACTTTTTCATTGATTTAAAAAAAGTCTTGAAATTATAATTAACTCAAGATCTCTAAGCTTTGCCAGAAATTGAATGTGATTTATAATTAACCAGCTGTCTGAGAGGGACCTTAAACCATGCAGTAAAACTCCATGAAAGGAAATTTATCACTCATCAAGGATTAGTCTTCCCACAAGACATATGAAGAGGGAAGAGGAGCAATTAGGGAATGAGAATTACTGTGTTGCTTACCAAACAGCATTATTCTGGGGATTCTTGAATTGGTCACCAGGGAGCAGCTGAACTTTACACGCTCTTCTGGACCTCAAGAGAGCCTGTTAAAAATTCACCGTAGTTCAAAAAAGGCCAAGAGGGGAAAAAATAAAGTTGAGCTGCATAGAATAGAAACCCTGGTGACTTTTAGTGGTTGTTTAATGATAAACTTCAACTTGGTAAAATGAACAAGCTGTGGGTTTGTTGGTGTTTGTTGTTTTTTTTTAAATATAACCTCTGTGATCATTACAGGGCACACCTAAATGTATATTACACATACCAAATGGAAATCTGGAATGCATAAGGCCCACTGTGCTTCATGTCAGGTGGTACTCAATTATCAGTATGACTCATGAGACACTGCAATGTAAAAATCTCACACAAAATATCAGAGGGCGCAACCTAGTATGCCTTTGAGAAGATGTTCTCCTTTTCCAAAGCATGATGCATTAAGAAGACCTGACTGACAACGTGAATCCAGAGCTGCCTGCTAAGCTGTCAAGACTGATACTGATATATTTCTTCTTTCAAGCCTAAAGCAACATTTAAAATTCTAAGATCCCACAATGACACTGTCAAACCCAATGCATGTACAGCATCTGAACCTAAGGAGACTGTAATTCAGTAGTGCCCAGGGACCACAGTAAGTGAGGAATCTGAATGAACTTCAAGTTGATATATGTTGAGATATCACTGAGAGACATGTTTATTTATCACTTGGTTAGGATTCATTCATCCCTCATATAATTAGCACTCTATGAGGTCCTATTAGTCTGCAAAGGCCTTTGACTGCAGTCAAATTGAATATTCCCAGCAACTTTGACAGCTTATAGGAAGATCATTTTACTGAAACCAGTAATAATGAACTTAGATGACTTGAGAAGGTATGGATACCTCCCAAATGATATTGCTTTGATACACTTTCATGGTAACAGGCTGATGGCTGGATATGTGAATGTACTTCAGCACATTGGAACAGATACTTCCAACTCCAGAATCATAGCCCATGGTCCCTGATTTCAGTTACCACTTCTCTCTGCAGTCACTAATGGGCTACACAGAGGTTAATTTTAGATCTCTTGGGCATTTAGAGCTCTACTGCTGAGCTTGAACAGGACTGTCTTCATCCTAACAGAGTCTGAAGTAGATACGTCATGAACTAGATGCCCAACTCAACTCAGGAACATTGAACATGTGGTTCCCCTGCCAAAAGCTGCTCATCTGGTAAATACAGCCAGGACACGTGTTTAGCTCTATACAAAACTTTGTCACGTAAGCTGGCATTGGTACCTTCCCCATTTCATTGGGTTCTCCTAAATCCATCCAGTTATTCAGAATAAGAATCGCAATAAACAAGAGTAAGATGTAATCAATTCCTTCCCTAACAAGGATTCAGAAAGGACTCATAGAAGCCAGAAGTATTCATACACTAATAAATCAGAGGTTGTGGCATCAAATATGCTTTGGAGAAATGCAGTGCCCAGCTTTCAGATGCTGAGAAATTTGGTTCTAGTCTCTGCTAGTGTTTCGTTCCAAACAGCAAGCAGCTAAGATTCATTTTCTTTCCCCCTACTGCAGACCAAAGCTTCTGTTTTGCACCAGAAAAGCATGCATGCAAAGTCTAAGGTCAAATGAGAAATTTATAGGTTAGGAGTTTCAGTAGAGTCTGTGACATCAAATGCATTTCAAGTAACCCTGCTTCTTTCCTAGATTGTTTGATACTGTTTCTCGTCACCACTCTCCTAATGTACATACATTAACAACAGTGCCCTCTGTGTAACAACCCCTCCCAAGAGAGGCAAAGATGTATCATGTCTTTCATCCCTCATTACTATCTGTTCTCATTAACTCCATCTTTATTGTACAGTTTATTTCCAAAACATAAATATCAAGAAGCTTATTATCTCTATTTGGAAGCAGAGAAAGCTGGGGTCAAAGCAGACCTGCAGAATGGTTTAATCTTCCTCATTCTCTACCAGGACAGTGCATCCATATAGAGAATCGGAGAAGCCCTGAAGAAAGCATCAGGCTGTAAGAAGCAACAGCAGTAGGCAGAACTAAACTTCAGAGAGACCTCATACACCTATTCAAAAAACTTGGAAGGGCTACCTACAGCTTATTTCAGGCAAGTGCAGAAACTGAGACATAAGTCAACTAAGTGGACATACCAGCAAAGAAACACAATAGCAAAGAACAGATCCAAGACGATTTCCTTGGTGTCATAAACTTCCACTTTACTCCCAAGACTATCTTTTCTTTCTCCAAAGCAATATGTGAATAGTGAATTTGGTTAACTGGTCATCAGCTTGAACCACCTCTGTAGTCCCATGAATCTGAGTCCATTCAAACTTTAAAGAGCAATGGGAGTATCATACATCATCTCCACCTTAATCATGACATAGGGAGAGCCAAGAAGTGCTTCTCTCCCTGCTCAGCTAAATCTTCATAGGATTTAATTAATGCACAGAATTCAAGTCTTTTTGATATAATAGTGCAAAATTATTCTTGGCTCATCAAGTTTCATACCTCTTGGCTGGATAACTGCCTTGACAACTGACCTTCTGTTGGTTCTTGAATTTAAAGACTGATCTTACATGTCCATGAAGCAGATGGAGACAAAAAAATAATTTTGTAAAGGTAAAGATGGTAAAAAAATTAATAAATTTGGAAGTACAGGAAGTTAATTTTGTTTGTGCATCATCTTGCTTTGCTACTAACAATTATTATTATTACTATTACTACAACTATTACTACTGCTACTACTGCTATTATTTTAGTGCTATTGCAAGTCCCCTGTACTGCTCAGGCTGTCCGGAAAGCCCTTACTCACTCCCTGCGGCCTCCTCAAAGGCACCTGTGACAAGGAGTCTTACACAGCATAAATCAGCTAAGTTCTGCAAGGTAAATTCCAGGTAGAGAATTTAGTTTTAAACAAATGCTGTGTAGTGGAAATGCACACACGCCCAGATCCAGCCTATACATGCCACCTGTGCAATATGTCTCAAAGCAGAAATCCAGCACCTAGAAGAGAGGCTACCACTCAAGCGAAATAACGCCTCACACAAAGTGCACCTTCAGAAGTGCAATTTCTTCCAGGCATATGGTGCACCCAAAACTTTGCAGATGCATCCAGACACACTTTGGCTTAAGGTCTCATTTGCACATAAATCACCTGAAGGAGCAAATGAATATACCTGGAAGGCACAGGGCAGCATGTTAAATCCACACACTTGGCTCTCAGTTACTTTGACAGCCCAACTCCAGCATTAAGCAGCAAGATCTCAATTGTATATTGTGCTGTTCTTCATCCAAATGTATAAAAGCCCTTCACCTTTATCAGCCATAACATTCTTACATTACTTTTATGCATATTCAAATTTATATTTATCTCTGGATTTTTGGAAGAAGGAGGTACTTGAAAAATACCCACAGCTTGAATAAATGTGTCATTTGGGTTAATTTCCTGGGCAAACATGCCATGGGATTTTCAGTGATGGTTGCACAGATTTGCATAAATGGCACAAGGAAAATTAAGCATTTGTCTGAGCAGCAGCTGCTGCTTCCCTTCCCTGCTTTTCTCCTTGTTATCATACAGAATACCACTGGGGTCAAATTAGATGAGGGCTAGACGAGAAGATAATCTTAGGTTTTACCTGAGACTCAGGAAACATGTATTTTAAATCCAATATGTGTTATTAGCCTTTGCTGCAACTTGATCTATCACTTCATTTCAGTTTCTCTAGTTACCCTCTGCCTGTCTGTCTCATCTGATGAGTCCTTGCTGTTCAGTTTCCTTGTGTTAGTGCCACAACAGACTGGTTCTGCTCCCTCAGCAAAGGTCTGCTTGTGCTGCTGTGACCTTATTTATTTTACACTCAGACATTTGTGCACAGTGGTCCTCCTGTGTAAGACTGAGAGAACTTGCCTATCTTGCACTGGGAATGCCAGAGAGGGCTTTCGGTGGAAGCAATGACGCTGTGCCAAACCTGCCTCCATCTTCACTGCAGCGTTATACAGCTAGCATTCACAATTTGGTGCTGTTGTACATAGCTGACTCAAAGCTACAGCAGGATTACTAAGCAGAGCTGCACTTCCCAACTAGAAATTTGAGGACTTTGTATGCTTTTGTAGAAATGACCACACAGTGACTTTTCAAGAATAAGATATTATAAAAACACCAAGAGAAAAATAATAATATAGGCTTGATTGGAGTAGAAGAAACTCCTCTGTATTGTATCATAACTTCCCAGGTCCCCTTTATTTCGTTCATTGTCCTTAGAATTAAATGATACTCATTTAAAATTACTAGGTTCATGAAGCATAATGTAAAATTCAGGGGTACGTCAACTTAAAATACACAGTTCTCCATCAGAGCAATTAATTGGTGAAATTAGTCATTGTTTCATAAACTGAAAGCAAGTAAAATATGTTTTCAATTGACAAAAATGTCACCAATATCCTTTAATTATTTTTCCAACTAAGTCATTAGTAGTTTCTTTACTCTTATAAAGACAGGTTTTTCATAGCTTAGTATTAGCTTGCAGATATCACCACCTCTGCTTCCTAGGTTGACACCTTCCCTTTCTATGCTGAATAAATAGCACTATAAGGCAGCAATTAAGAATAAAGGCCACCTTCAGGCTGTTCATGAGTGGCTCTAGATTTACCGTAGCATGAATAAAAGCAGAATTTGGCATGCTTCTTTAACCAGGTTCAGGGTATTTCTTTTTCTTATTTAGCATGTTATTATTGAGGGCCATAATGAATCTAATCCATGCTTTTCAATCCAGTGGTAGGAAGGAATCATTATTTTATATTTTCTCAATATTTTTTCAAGATTTAGGATGGACTCAGTAGTTCATTAGTTGCTGACTGCTTCAGATAGATATAGATTGAGAAACATATGCACTGAGAACATCCATGGGCTAAGAACATGCTCTGATTTAATACCCACAAAGTGTCACTCTGAAGTCAATTACCACTGAGCACAGGTCATGTGCATTCAAGTAGCTGTAACTCATTCATTGTGCTGCTTGTGATCTCGTAATATTGACTGCCTAACACAGAGCTTTTTGACCCTTCTACAGCTATTGTTAATGGAAATGAGATTTGACCCCATGAAACTGGAGTTTCAGCTTGTGCTTTCAAAATTAAAACATCCATATTTAATCCACCTGCCAAAAATACAGCCAGGGATATGATTATAAGCTGTAGCCCACAGAAGAATTGTGCCTGATGAGAAAAACACGCTCAGAAACCTTCCAACAATGCAAATTCTCTTAAGCCTGAAATAATTAACTTGAAACAGCTTGGTTTTACCAAATCCTAGAGCAGTGTCTAAGAGCCTTGCTGGGCTCTTCAGGAAGTGAGGCTAGTGGCACCACATACATTGCATCTCCATCCATGCTGTTTTACAAACCTGAGATACCTTTTAAATGTACCAGCTTCTGGGTACTTTAAAATCTGTGCATTAATCCTCCAAGACTGCCTGCAAAGACCTTACCTTTGCACCAGGGTCTGTCTATGGCTGCAAGTACTGTAAACACTCCTTCAGACCGACCAGTCCTCAAGCTTTATGAAAGCTTCCATTCACCAGAATCTAGGGATGAGAGAAAGAGGAAATGTCCTCCATCAAACTTGGGAGAAATTAAAAAATTCATCTCAGATACATTGTAATCTTTCAGTTATTTCATTTAACCTGGGAACTGCAACAACATAAACATATCTGCACAGACGCCACATTAGTGTAGTAGCTCACCACAGAGCAATCACATGCCCAAACACCTGAATCTTTGCAGACGTGCCTGTAGGAGCTCAAACCTCGCTGAGAATCAATAAGTTTCAGGAGTCAAAGGCACCAGTGTTTTGTCCCCTATAAACCATACTATTTTTTGGCCTTACTGTGAATTGTTTTAAATGAATACACATCAGTTAAGGGAATTCCATTCCTAGACTGCTTGAAGGGTCAGGACTCTTACTTCAAAATTAATTAGTGAACATTAATTACTCAACAACAGTTATGAAACGTTTAAAAGGGAAAGGGATATCCAGAAATACCATTAGTAAATACATTCCTGAGGAAATTATTTAATTAGTGTTTAATTACTATTAAAGGAATTTATTAGTTGCTAAATATTAATTACATAAAGCACCATTTTTAAACTGCTGATGCTATTTATAATTTAAATAACTAATTTTATCTATGTATTTATTTTCCAGTGTTAAGTGGGTCATTTTTCATTAAACGTAGAACACAGCAAATGCTTTATACACAGGATTGATTGCTATCCTGGCTTGACCCCAGCTGGAAGCCTGGCATCTTAGACATCAAGGCACAATTCTTAGTCCCTTGGAGTTAAAATGCAGCTCTCCTATGTGACAGCAGAAAGTAGTTTCTGTCATCTCAAACCAATACTGCCTCTTGATTGAAGAACGAGGTACCGATTATCCAAGATATCCTGGATATTCAATAGCTGCTAAAACGAATTGCGTCAAAGACCAGATTTTAATCCATGTCTTTTGCCACCCAAATTTCTGCCCCCCTCAGAACTGGGATGACTTCACCAATTGCACCAGAAATCCTTTGCCCCTTGTACTACCAGCCCCTTGGCCATGACAACACTCCTTTGACAGAATGTTACAGTGGGTAATAAAAGAAATTATAGAACTATTTCTGTGAGTGGTTTGGAGACTAAGAAGGTGATTCTTTATGTGTGTGTGTGTTTGCACTTCATAAGGTGTTCTAATGATTCTTGCGACATCATTTGTGTTCTGCTTAGGAATAGAAAAATAGTAATTTTCCCCAAGTCTTTCTACTGGACAAATTAAATGGACAAATTGCAAAACAGTTGCATTTAGTGCTAGATTATCCGAACCATTGGGAATAACAGTGGAATACACTGGTTGACGAGTAATGAATATTGTTCAGGATATCTGACATTGCCTTAGGTCTCATTCCATCCTTTCATCTGTTTAAAAATGTAACAGAGCAGCCTGACTCCTACTAGGTTTAATTACATTCCTTATCTTACAGATCGCTACTTATGATTTTTTTCAGGAAGCAGGAGAGAAAAACCAGTATTTGCTCACGACCCAGATTGCTCAGTTAAAAAAAAAAAAAAAAAAAAAAAAAAGTAGTAAGTTTTCCTGCTGTTTTTTGATTGGAACCATCTGTTATTCCATTTCTTTCCTGTATAGAACAAAAGATATAAACTCTGGTCTAGATGTCATCTATATGTAGCATGAAAAGTTAGTGCTCTAAGTTTGGGGTGGAAACCTGTTAGACATTGCAGCTGATATCCTAGGTATCCGCATTGTTACTAGAGACAAGGAAAAACCTACACAATCCTTGATGAAATTCTAGAATAAAATTTACCCTTTGTTTTCCTCATATTCACTGCTGAAAGTATTTGTGTGGGTTTTATTTCTTTCTTCATCCCCTTTCTAGTCAGGCAAAACCAAAACCCCTTTTCTTTTGGTGTTTGGAAACCCAGTTACTTTTTGAAATATTTCTAAGGATGGAGATTCTACAACTTCCCTCGGCATCTTGGCACAGGCCTGAACCACCCTCACTGTGATTTTTTTTTCTTCTCATATCCAACCAGAATTTGCCTTGCTGCAACCTGTGTCCAGCTCCTCACATATCCTCGTAATTTGAGAATAGTTTGATTTAACTTTCTAATAGGTGGTTATAGAGAAGATGAAGACAGAAAATATTTCCCTTGGCCTTCTCTCCAGGCTGAACAAACACCTCTCCTAGCCCATCCAGGCCCTCAACCTTCTTGGTGATTCTCCTCTGAAATCCCTCCAGTTAGTTAACATAGCACTCCAGATATGGCGTCACAAGGCTGAGCTCCTGTAACACAACTCAGTATGCAGTAAAATTTCATAACCAAAGTAAGACATGGCATGATCTATGCTAATCCCATTAAAATAGATAAGAAAATTACCTAGGACCAGAGACTGAAAATATTACATTCACATCTTGACTGTGTACAAAATTGGACCACAAAGAGGTGTGAAAACAAGAGAAGCTAAAAATGTATTACTTTTCTGATCAGGAAATATCAATGCAAGTAAATTCCATCCCAGAGTGCAAAGATGTAATCATATGAGGTGATTTATAGCTAGTAACTCATTGCTATTTCTGAAATGATATTATTGTTCATTTCCTCTTTCATTTCTATTTCCTCTCGAGATGGTCATGCACTAACATTACGGCCACAGAAGAGGAACATGGGGGAGGGATCATCCTGCAGATCAAGTAAGTGAAAGTATTAATAAGGAAATAATGGTTCCTGCATCCACCAATTGGAAGTTTTTAAAAAATAACTTCAAGTTTAATTTTGCTTTTATTGGAGAATCATACTGTTACAGATTTGCTATTAGATGATATCTATGATCACCTAGCATTCTTTATCTTAAGACCTTTCTGGTCTCATCAGCAGGCTACTACTGAATTTAAAAAAATATACAATTTATATATGAAATTATCATGCAAGTACATTCTAGATCAAAAGCCCTTTACAGAAACATCTACCCTAGGCCAGCACAGAGCCAGCACAGGTCGGACAGTATACATTTTCTGGGGTCCTGCATCATAGTAATTTATAATGTGCTCTCATCAGTCAAAAAAGACAAAAAAAAAAAAGAAAAGGCACTACATTGGTTTTTCTTCCAAAGTATCCTGCTATACTTCATATTGTGGGGTATTGCAAATCTGAAATATGCTTAAATATTAACTTTCCTGTGGCCAGCAGGTAAGAAAGTGCTCTGAAATAAGAAAGGGTTCCTGTGACATATCACGGACAGCAGACAGCTGTTAGGATTTTTCTACCCAAAATGTTTGATGTCTTAATAATGATACCTGTTTTTTTCCACTGACAGTGACAATAAAAGTCAGTTACAGTATTTCTTCTTCTTTCCTGACTCTTTCTGAAATGCCTAGTAGAACGAATATTTCTTTGTCAGAAGGCAGAATCGCTGAAAATAGTAAGCCAGAAGAAGCCACAAAATGGAATATTCATAAGGTGTTTGCATTTGACATGATGTAAATTGCTCCTAGTATTACTGCTGTTAAACACCAAAGTATTTTGGATGAGCCTGTCATTCACTTCCTAATTCCACATAAAAATAATTATATGGATTAAATAGTAATGCTCAGACCTTTTTTTTCCCCCTGCACAGAAAGGAAAAGAATTCATGACATAGATGTCCACCATTTCCCCCCCCCCTTTTTAGGAGGTTCAATACAGAACTTCAGTATATGTACTCTAATGAATACCTCCTGAGAATACTCTGTTCAGGTAAAATCAGCTTCATCCAGCTTTAAACACCTAAGTGAGGCTGAGTGTGAAACCTAGATGCCTGAAGCAAGCTGTACAGCCAGTGATGAGAGATGGATACCCTTAGATTATGATTTAATTCATTTAAAATGCCACCTTATTTAAAGTATGTCTCTAAAGTCATAAATGAATTTTAATCATAAAGCTGTGTATGTATAGGGAAGGTCAGGAAAATATTCAGGGGTAGAAGCAAAAGGGGACAACTGTTGCCCAAATTTATAGCCCTGCAAAATCTTAGGATAAAACATTCCTGCTGACTGTCTCCCATAGGTGGCTCAGGTTCAGTTTTAGATGAACATTTTTTCATTAATGTGGGCTGAAATGTTTTACCCACCCCGATAGATAGCACAGGATGTTGGAGAAATAATTTTAGAACTCAGTAGACAGAAATGTATTAGTAGCAACACCAAAAATATTACAGCAAAAGCAAAGCAGTGAGATGTACTCCAGTTTTGGTGTTTCCAAACACAGATTTATAGTTTCATCTGTGGCCTAACTTTCTTCTGAATGCCAGGTATATTATGTGCAGACCAGCTCTGGGAAAAACAGAACTATCATATTTGGAAAAACTATAGCACATGGAGATTAAGGTCAAGGCCTTCAAAATAGATAATTTTGATCTCTTGTTTCTAGAATCAGTTTATTGGATTCAGATTCCAATAGAGGCACCTACAAAAATTAGACTCTTAAAAATGTGCCCTAAGAGGTTTTCTGTGGCAATATAGGATTTCTTTCATAACCCCTAACATGGAACTCAAATCTTGTTGCTGCTTACCCACCAAGTAATGGTCAAAACATCATAAAAAGCAGACAATATAACTACTGGCATTCTCTATTTGGAAGGCTGTTTCTGAAGAGCTCATAAAACATTTTGGCTTTTTTTTCCTCACCTGTCGAAGGGCAACTGCCTACTAACTGTATCATACTCCTGATTTGTTAAGATCAGCTGCACAACATGCTTCTCTCTCATCTGCTCTTCTACTAAACCTTTGAGGGCTACCCTGGCATTTAATTTGTTGTTAAAAGTATCATCTGTCTTAAAGCCTGTTGATAACTTTGCCCAGTCATCTAAATCAGAGTCCCAGAGACCTGGCATTACAGTCCTGCATTATTTCCATGACTGCTTGTTGATCAGCAACAAGTTTCCCCTTCCCAAGAGGGAAAAACTGTCTTAAAAGCTAGTAATTGGAACAAGAGTTCATTTTGTTTCCATTTTCCCTTACCTTGTAATAATTTGTAGTGCACAAGTGGGTTTTGTGCTTTGTCTCTTTGTTTCCCTGGAAGCTACTTGCTGAAAAAAACATAACAGAAACCAGACTCTGAGCTCAGCCACTCCATTAAGATCTATACGCCAAGATGACTATGCATTTTCCTTAGTATGAGGCTGAACACGAAAGCATAATCTCAGAACAAACATCTACTTTTTCCTGCTGGGGAAATTCCCCTTCCTCTAGTTCTCCAGACACCAGCCCCTGAAGCCCTGTGGAGCTCCTGGGCCAGTTCTGCGGCAGTTGTTAACAACAAAAGCAACAGTAACTTGTCAAGAAGGACTTCCTGCCTTAATTCCTTGAGGCTTTTGAATGGGAGTGGAATGGAACAAAAGTGAAATAAGCTCTTAAAAACACCCCTAGCAAGACTAAGAAGGATCTACTTCAGAAAGTGTTTAGATATCTAGAAATGGACAGAAGCACCTAGCAGGATTCTCACAAACAGTCATGGACCATGTTCCCTGTAAAATCAACTGGGCAACTGGAAAAAAAAAAAAAAAAGAAAATCCTTCTGGGGACCTATTCAACCTATGGGACACCTAAATGACTAAGATGTTGGCCCATACAAATGATACTGTTAGTGGGATAAACTACTTTTTGCTACACTGCTGGAAAGCTAGGGTCACTCTGCCGTGGACACATGCAGTGATGGCTTTTCTGAAAGAAGAGCCTTTCCCTACAGCTTGTGCCATCAAAATCCAGCTGAAGGCATCAATATGTATTTCAGTTCTGCTGTCCTTTTGAGATGTCTGGATTTGAGTGATCAGGAGGCAGTATTTAAACTAGAGGGGCTGTTTCACCAATGTAGGGAAAAGAAGCAGGCCCCATGGCCAAGTCCTTTAAAGGTCTATCGCCTCAGAGCATGATTTACTATTTGAAATGAAGAGATATGAAAAACAAAATAAAAACTCACTGACAAATTGCCGGCTGCAATTCCCAGAAACACATCTCCCTGGATCCTGCCTTTTTCTCTTAATTTTATAACTCCCAAGACACAAGATATGAGGAAAGTCTTTAAATCTTTCCGGGTACTTTATTCAGGATATACCTATACTGCAGTCTGCAGTGTTGTGTGAATACAATTGAGGTTGCCTTAAACAAGCTAGGAGAGCTCCTGAGACTCAGTTGCCTCGCAGTAGCACAATGCTCAGCATGAGCTAATTTTCTCAGTTTCTTGAGGTTTCTTGAAGGTTTAATGCCAAGCAAACACAGAAACCCTCTTCTGGTGGGAGAACAATAAGGAGGAAGAGAAACGGTGCATTTCATCCACACTGGCAAGCAAAAATGACAATGGGGGCCAGTCAAAGACATTTTTGATACTAACAGGTTTCCATCAAAAAATGATGATTGGACCTATACCTCAAGAGTCCACAGAAAGGCAACAAATTGATGAGCATTTTCAACAACAACAAAGGAATCAGAACTACAGAGGATTTTTTATTTTACTGAATTATGTTAATTTTTATTCTATTTTATATTTCTGTTTGAATAAGACAGTATCAGTGCTCACAAAACAATGGCTCCTTACATTGTATTGCTTTGTTTTTAAAGAACTACTTCACAGGAAATTTAGAGCCTTCCCAGTTGCATTGCAAACAGGGGTCTGCATAATGTACTGCAGTGGAGCTGAATGCTGCACTCAGTCTCTTCCTTTGGTCTCACTTGTTCTCTCCTTTACAGGATTCGAGTCACCGACACTTAAATGAAAATTTACTGCATTTATACAACTCTGTTTTACTAGCACCATAACAGTGAGTAGTATCTCAGTAGAAGCTGCTATAGCCCTGATACTTCCCAGTAAGACCTTCAGTTGGATATTATATGGTGGGATAGGGGTTTGAGTGGGTGTTTGAACTTCTAAACTGAACAATGAAAAAATAAAATAAAATTAATATCCAAACTCAGCTTTTCCACTTTCATAGTTATTCAAAGTCAAGATACCTTCTTTTTAACCCAATACACATCGTTCTGTCAGGCTACTAGCCTTCTAAAAACAAATACTCGAAATGCTTTAGGGGTCATTTTCACTTCTCTGCATTACAATATGACAATGACAATACATCTCAGATCATACTGTCAGCTCTCTGTCAAAACAGCCTTTCCTTGATATGCTGAACCTTTTTCTTCATGTAGCCATATAAGCATTGATATGAATGGTCTCTTCATTACAAACCATAGTTGGTGTGAAGAATTTATAAACACAAAACAATAATGGTGCCCCTGCCTCAGCTCATTTGGTAAGAACTGAATTTGAAGAAATGTAACTAACCACAAAAATTAATGAGATACTGCTCCCAGGGTCACTTCTAAGCTCCACCATGCTATTTTGATTAGTACTGAAACTTGGGATCTCATTGTGGGCCCAATTCATAGCCATGATACAAGACAATATGTACTCCAAGATAGACAAAATCTTGACCATGTACTCATGACATGAATCATGAAAGAATTCTTAATGGGGAAAGAGACTTCTACTTTGCAAGACTAGAGGTATCAGGACCTTCACAAGAATTATGAGTGCAAATTGCTAATGCCCTTCTGACAGTAGGAAAGACAATGGTAAAAATAGGAATAAAAGCACAAATGTGACTGAGCAGCTTCACTCCATCTGATATCTTTTTGTAATTCAGAAAAGGACATAATCATTAATATTGCCATAATGAAGGCATCTAGAAATAGGAAGGGGAATTAAAGCCATCTGCAGCTGAGCTTGACAAGTCAGGAACAGCTGTATTTAATTTATTAATTTGTTTAACACTCTATTGTCCTTATTTTAGTTGAACCAAAGAGGACTACATCATACTACATTTTTTGCTAACAATAATCTGGGGATATCCCCAAAGTCCAAGGGGATACATGGGACTGACATGTTATTAGAAGGTCAATACTTGCCTCTGGAATCTGAAAGTAAAAAGTTGTATAGGTTCTCAAAATATGTACAATATCCTATCAAAGACATTAACTGACTGACTTTTTAAAGATATAGAAAAGCTTCAGCTGTCAGACATTTCTATCATGAGGAAAAGTGGGTCAGCAAATGCATACAGACCTGTGATCCTGAATTTTACTGCCATAACTGGTCTCTAATACATTTTAAAAGTAAAATGAGAAATAAACACACCGAACAGACTGAAATTTTACAGTTTTTTCTACATATGCAAAGAGAAACATGGTCAGCAAAAAATCAGAGTTAAAAGCAGTTTCATGAACTGTGTTGGTTCCAAAGGACCCAAACTAATTTTCTATTTTATACATTTTTTCCCTCCTCTATGACCGCCAGAGACACCAAAACTAACAACGGGATGTTGTTTGGATAATTATACAAAAGGCTGTAGAAAATGTAATGAACACAAGGTCAAATGGAAAAAGGAAATGTACTGAAAAAGTACAGAGGAACTATGTTTTTTCTAGTATTACTTATACACTTGACTGATGAAATTTGAAGTGGAAAGACAGTCTCATGTTTCAAAAGATGGTCATGGATTCTGACAACCAAACTCAGCTCTCCTGACTTCCTAGTTAACCTAAAATTAACTCACTTTAGTTACCTGAACAACACAGACATTGTTCCTTTCCTTTCTGGTTCATCTACTTAAATTGTAAAATCTTCAAGGCAGAGATCTTGCATTGTAAATGTGGACAGCAGCTGACACAGAGAGGTCTCTGGTTGCTGATTACCAGGTAAAACTTCCCCATTCTTTCCTATATTTCCTCCCCCTGAAAACTCAGAAGCTTGGCTAGCTCTGCGTTTCTAGCCTACTGACTTGTGCCTGTGGAATGAATCCTCCCTTACCAAAATGAAGCAATGGAAGAGCGCCCTACTCCCTTCATATGCATGTTCCCAAGGCTAACCCTCACGATTGATAATATAGATGCTTAGATTCATAGAACAGGGCTAGAAGGGATCTATGGAAATCATCTGGTCCACCTGCCCTGCTCAAAGTAGGGCTAAGTTCAGAGCCAGATCAGGCTCCTCTGGGTTTCATTCAGTCAACTTTTGATTTTTCCAAGAGAATCCATACAATTTTTTGTGGGTTGTTTTTTTTTTTTTTTTTTATTTTTACTTGGGATGGTAATGTGGGGTTTTTTAGTGGTTTGGTTTTTTTTTTTTAATTTTTGAAATCTTAGCTCTCACTCAGGTTTGGCTTTTTACCAGATTTTCTGAGGTAATCTTAAAGCCAACTGAAAGTTGACTATACGTTGATGGTCAGAAGAATCATAGAATAGTTTGGGTTGGAAGGGACTTTCAAAGGTCATCTAGTCCAACCCCCTCATTGCTCCTGCAATGAGCAGGTACATCTTCAACTAGATCAGGTTGCCCAGGACCACATCCAGCCTGGCCTTGAATGTCTCCAGGGATGGTGCATCTACCACCTCTCTGGGCAACCTGTGCCAGTGTTTTACCACTCTCATTGTAAAAAATTTCTTCCTCATACCTGAATCTCCCCTCTTTTAGATTAAAACCATTACCCCTCATTCTATCACAATGGGCCCTGCTAAAATGTCTCTCCCCATCTTTCTTATAGGCCTCTTTTAAGAACTGAAAGGCTGCAGTAAGATTCCCCCCACAGTCTTCTCTTCTCCAGGCTGAACAACCCCAACTCTCTTAGCATTTCCTCATAGGAGAGGTGCTCCACCCCTTTGATCATTTTTGTAGCCCTCCTCTGGACCCTCTCCAACCTGTCCATGTCTTTCCTGTACTGAAGACTCCAAAGCTGGACGCAGTAATCCAGGTGGGGTTGCTCCATAGCAGAGTAGTCTCAGTATTTTTAACTTTTGTTATGTAAGGGTAATGAAAATTTCAGAAGGGAAACTGTGTCCACCTTCAGAAGAAGTGACCTCAAGTTTCATCCTCATATTCTTAGCCTCGTTTCTCATTTTTTATGCTCTTTAAATGAATCATGTTAATATGTAAAAAGTCAACTGATATAAAGGTAATGGGGTTTTGAGAAAGCTGTTAACAGTAATTTGCTTAATTAAGAAATCATGTATAAAATCATGCTTGCTATAAACACTGCTGTGGGGCAAATGCAATCCATTAAGATTCATAGGAAGGCATCATATTCTGCTCTGTCAAAAAGGTTTAACTGCTGATGAGCAGGTTTTGAATCCTGAAAGCTGGAAAAATGTGTAGCCCCCTCTTGCACATCCACTAAACTGTCCCAGACTGTGGACTACTTGCATCCTAACCTGACAACTGCTCTGATCTGTACTCAAGTCCTGTATACTTAAAGGGGATGTGTCATGTCACATAATGTACTTAATAAGATACAATTTGGATGTCAGTGGTGGGTGTCCTGCTTGTGTGTGGGCGTGGTTAGGAATGGTGCTAAAATCAAGCAGCAGGCTGTTATAACGATATGCTGAAATAAAAGACAGAGCTGAAGAGAAGAGTGCAGCACACCATGACCAGCTCCTCCATTCACAGAAGAGAGTATCTTCAAATCATTACATCAGATGTAAAGTAGATATTTTATTGTAGCAAACTATCTGTGCATTGATGAACCAGTTTATGAAATCCACCAGTTTCAACTTGTCTTAATAAGGCCCTTTCACTCTGCTAAAGAAGCATGACAGATCTACCTGAGAGTCAGTGTTACCAGCCAGGGCGAGGGCTAGTCAGAACCCAGGAACACTATTAGAGATTTTTCCATTCATCAGACTGGATCTACTTCCTTTAAAGTGATAGTGCTTTAGTGGATAGAATTATTGCTCTGATTTATTCCATGAAAGAAAGAAATGACTTTTTCTTTCTGCTTCCTTTTGCATTTGATTTAATGCAACAGTTTGCTGTTGTCCTTTATGATATTAGCTGAACACTAGGTTGCAATGACCACTATAGTAGTTGACAGGTTTCAGATCTTGTTTTGCCAAATTCAGACCCAGACTTCCAAGGTTTCCATCCTTGAGGTGTCAGAGACTTCTTTATTCAGTTATGATGAAAGGCAACAGACAGGATCATCTTTCGCCGTGATATGAGAACTGTGATGCATTTAGACATGAATAGAGATTAATTAAATCACATTTTCTTTGTACACTTTGTAAAAAAGGCCAGGAAAATTGCATACTGATGCAAAATTTGGCAGTTCCCACAAATATAGTTCCTAACTAACCATCTAAGTCTTCTTAAAGATGTCTGAAAATAATAATGTAATAAATGGTCTATAATAAATGATTTATATGGTCATGACAACTGTGATAGTAAATACAGAAATTAACTTTTACTCAAAAAAAAAAAAAAATTCAGTCTCAAGTCTTTCAGGATCATTGTTTCATCACAACAAGCACTCCAGAGCAACTTCATTTAATCTATTTGCACATAGTTTCCACCAGGCAATGGTTCGTAATCATCTATATCAACTGCAGAAGGCAAAAGAAATTCCCTTCGTCCACAAGGAGGTTGTGCAAATTGCTCTATATTACATGAACTTGCTTTCAGATACTAACAGCTGTGTCCATTTTCCTGTTCATTTACAATCATCACACAGAGCTGGTGGAGGGCTTTTTCCACATCAGCTTTGAGAAACAAAAGTTTTTCTGACACACGCAGGACATTATTTCTTATAACCTGTGTAGCATGCATTCAAGGCCATAGGTATGATCCCGCCAAAGTTTGGGAGGGCCACCCAGTTCACCAGTCTGGACACCCCTGAATGCTGTTATTGCTTCTGAAGCTTTAGATCTAACATAGACTAAGGGTGCTTAAAGAGCATCCTGACTCAGCTTGAGATGAGTGTGTCAGAGACTGCCCTTTTCTTAATTTGAAGACTTTTTACATATGCTGTATCAGTCACCATTAGCATGTTTTCTGTTTCAGTCCCTCTGGTACAACATAGTTGAAGCCAAGAGAGGATAAAGGCAGGGTTCTTGAAATCTGGGACCCTTGCCTAGAAAAGCCATGGATGCAACTGAGCCAAAGTCATAATGTTGGAGAAGGATTCACTACACATCTGGTTTCTGCCTGCCAGCCATCTGTTAAGTGGATTGGGTGTTGGCTGGAAAACCCCAGTTATCAAGAGAAAAACAAAGAGCATCAAATTGGGAAAAGACAAGTGAGAAGTGGAAAGGCAATAAAAAAGGAAAAAAGTGAATGATGGAAAGTTTATGAAGAGCACACTGACATTTTACCCTTTTGTATTCAACTCGTATTCTTAAAAACTAAAATTCTCCTCTCAGGGAACAGACAGCCTTGGAAAAAAAAAACAAACAACCCAAATATGGAAGATGCTACTCAGAGGAGATGTAGTGACCGTATAATACAATATGACTAGGAATACTTAACAATACAAATTATTCCTACAGACATTCTGCTATACTGTGTACAGGGTTACTTCACAAAAGTTTTACAGGACAAAATCTGGTCCAAGGAAAAAAAAATATGGATGTGTATGTGTGCCTATGTGTGTGTGTACATGTATAAATATATATCACTCTGCAGTTTCACTGACACTGTATAGAGATGAACAAACCAAGGAGCTGATTGTCTAATATGAAAGGGATATAAAATATAGACATATTCCACAGGAAAATGAATATCCATATACAGCTTCTGTGTGATACTAGTATCATTGATTTTTGACAATAGTCTACATATGACTGAGCTATAGTTAATAGCATAGGAAGTTATAACACTCCCTCTTGTAAATACTGCTTATTTGTTACCACACTCTGCTACTGAGTGAGAGGTATCTTCGGTTGATGGCTGCCGTGGAACTCAACCATGGTGCTCTATGCACCATGTCGCAGTAACTGGTAAAAGATTACATGTGTGTGTGTGCCTTGTGGTTTAACCCCAGCCAGCAACTAAGCCCCACACAGACACTCACTCATTTAGCCCCCCAGTGGGAAGAGAATCAGAAGGGTAAAACTGAGAAAACTCATAGCCTGAGATAAAGGCAATTTAACAAGCAAAGCAAAAGCCACACACACAAGCAAAGCAAAACAAGGAATTCATTCACCGCTTCCCATGGGCAGGCAGGTGTTCAGCCATTTCCAGGAAAGTAGGGCTCCATCACACATAATGGTTACTTGGGAAGACAAATGGCATTAAGCTGAACATCCACCCCTTTCTTCCTTCTTCCCCAGCTTTACATGCCGACCTTGACATCATATGGCATGGAATATCCCTTGGGTGAGTTGGGGTCAGCTGTCCCAGTTGTGTCCCCTCCCAGGTTCTTGTGCACCCCCAGCCTACTCACCAGCGGGGTGGTGTGAGAAGCAGCAAAGGCCTTGACTCTGTGTAAGCACTTCTCAGCAATAATGAAAACATCTCTGAATTATCAACACTGTTTCCAGCACAAATCAGAAACGTAGCCCCATACTAGCTACTAGGGAGAAAATTAAGTGTATCCCAGCCAAAACTAGCACAGTACGTGAAAGCAATACAAGTCTGCCTAAAATTCAGATAAAATGCTCAAGAAATCCTGTGACTTTTCATTATTCAGTGAATGCTACTCGTAGAATCTAAAGCCGGAAGAAACCACTGTGGCGATCTAAGCTGATTTTCCTGAAAACCTAATCACAATACTTCCCCAAATTAATCTCTCTTTAACAGCTACTTAACAAAAAAGAAACAATAATTCATAATTTGACTAAAACAATTCTGTTTTTCCTTTAGATTCCTGATTTATGGCAGTGTGTTGCATAATAGTGTGGTTTGCTTTGGTTTTGTTGAAATCAGTTTCACATCTTGCATGTTTTAAGTTGCATTATGTACAAAAAAGTTCTTGTCAACATTTTGATAACAACCTATGGGATTAAAAACAAATGTATGGCAAGAGTCCTTACATATATTATTTTGCGATATCTCTATTTTTCACTGTGCTAATCCCAGTATAACTGAAAATTGAAGTGGTCTTAAGATACCAAGAAAATGTAAACGTCTTGGGCTCCACCTTTGCCTTAACCCTACTCATTAATTCTCTACTTTCTTCAGCATGCAGGGAGCACTGGTCAACCTGCAGCTGCTCACCCATTCCACGGGGTGTTACTCACCCGTGGTATACCAACCTGATAGGCATGCAGCAAAACTATAACATGGCCCTCATTTGCTCAGGGTCTGTATCTCTGTTATGCAAACCTTATGTTATGCCCCTAGTAAGCTTTCATATGTATTCTCTGCTGATTCTTCATTAAGGCATATTTAGTGCTTGATTAATTTGTTAACAGGACAGAGTTATCTTATGACTCCATATTAATGTGCTTTAAGCAGGCTAAACATTAATAAACTTGAATGTGCCAGTAAAACTTTAAGAGGCACAGTACCAGCTGAAATCTCCCTCCTTCAGATCAGATGCTGCATAATGACTAAACATTACTGTGCTAGTTTTATGTAAATGAAGAAGATACGAAGCTAAACCTTAAGCAATTTAATATTTTCTTGATTGTATTTAATTTAAGATTAACTAACCCTGATTAAACAAGACCTTACAAGTACATCAACAGCCTGCAATTAACATGTTGTTGGTAAACACTTGGAATCAGAATTTTTTGTCTCTCACACCACAAGACACATGTATAAGCATCTCTTATATTTCTGCCTGCAGTATCTAGTCATTAAAATCATGAAACCTCATGGATTATAAGCACTTCTGAGGTGTCCTCGATGTGTATTGTGAATTAAAAAAAAAGTAGTATTTTAGAAAATTTTTAAAGTGCAGAGTGTAGAGTAAATTTTTACACTGCAGAGTCCTCAATGAACCACACCACCGAGCAGAACTGTGGAGAACGCAGAGGTGGTTCACAATTAACTTTCCAGCAGCAGCTTTAGAATGAAGGGCCAAAACTTGGAAACCAAATGACAAAAGGAAAAGATAGTCTCACAAGGTGCATGCAAACTGGGTTTGTCCTATTTATAGAAAAACCTGTCTCACTTTTCTTGGAGAATCGCATGGGATAGGATTACAGGAATGGCCATTCAGGACTAGAGGAGCAAGGCTCTTCAATCCCCTTCCAGCAAAAATCAAAACCCGTTCCTGCCCTGGGTTCAGCTACAGCAGTCATTTTTCTCCTTCTTAGTAGCTGGTGCAGTGCTGTGTTTTTGACTTTCAGCCTGGGAACAACGCTGATAACACCGATGTTTTTAGTTGTTGCTAAGTAATGCTTACTCTGACCAAGGACTTTCTCAGTCTCATGCTTTGCCAGGGAGGAGGGGAAGCCGGGAGGAAGCAGAGACAGGACACCTGACCCAAACTAGCCAAAGGGGTATTCCATACCATGGCACGTCATGCCCAGTATATAAACTGGGGGGAGTTACCCGGAAGGCCCAGATCACTGCTCGGGTCAGGCTGGGTATCTGTTGGCGGGTGGTGAGCAATTGTATCCTCTCCCCTTGTTATTTCACTAATCATTATTATCATTGGTGGTAGCAATAGTGGTTTTGTGTTATACCTTAGCTACTGGACTGCTCTTATCTCAACCCGTGGGAGTTACATTCTTCCAATTCTCCTCCCCATCCCTCTGGGAGCGGAGAGGGGAAGAAGGTGGGCAGCGAGCAAGAGGCTGCATGGTTCCGAGATACCGGCTGGGCTCGAACCACGACAGTTCCCAAACAAGGCTGCACCCAAGTGGATACCGCTTATACAGGTGCCAGTGCACCCTAGTGCTTTTCTACCAGCAGCTGCCATCATCAACGACACCGAATCCCAAAGTGCTTCACATCCAGCCTTCCAGTTGTGCTCCTTGAGTGCTGCAGGCCTGCTCACACATCTTTTCCCACTGTCTTTCTGCCAGCTGAACAAATTATTGACCTCACCTCCCTCTAGCTGTGCAGCACAGCTTTTCACTCTCCTTACCTCTGCCTACTGAACCATGCACGTGAATTCTAAGTTGTCTTGGGCAAAAATAACTGAGGTTAGCAAGGACCTGCAGCTTAAAGTGCTGTGGGAAATTTGGATCATTTTTACTTAAATGGGTGAAGAAGCAATTCTTACAAGCAGCTGATCTTGCCAGTCACTGAAGACCTTTAGCTTGGGTAGAAGTTTTAAGTAAGTTGTATTGACACCTAATGAAAATGCCCTAGCACATTTCCGAGCTACAAGAAAAATGGCTAGAAAGCAAGGCACCGTAAGTTTCAGCAGGGAAGCCAAAAGCAACAAGTCTTGACAATATATGGATTTTCTTTTTTAAGCACATGACTCCTTTCCTCAGAAGCGGTTTGCTTTGCTAAGGACAGTCTGAATTACCAGGAATGACAATACATTTTCTGAAGTTCAACTCCTGCTCTGAAAAACTAGGTTTATATCCAGAAGCTCTAATCATGAGCACAGTTAGAGGTGGAATAAAGACCCAAATCATGACATTTAATTTCACTTACTGATGTCTTTCCCATCCCTCTTGGTAGTTAGTGGCAACTCTTACATGACATCTTCATTTCTGACTTAAAATTCATGCTTTTCTGAAGTTAAAATTATAATAATATGGACCAATCTGCAAAAGATTGACTACCAATCAGAATCACAAAGATCATGCAGTTAAACTGCAAGAGATTCATCTGATATTTCCTTTGGGATTAGAGCTAGTTGGAAAATTACTCCCATTTTTGTTTTAGATAGGAATTTATATATAAGTGCTTTAGGTCTTGACTTTACTTTTTAGTTGTCTTTGTAATTTGAAGTAGAAAAATAGCAATTTCTTGATAAGAAACAATTTTCAATCAAAAAACGCTCAGTGTTCCAAACAATAACTTAGAATTTTACTTCAGCATGATTTTTGGTTTTCTAATTACTAATTTTAGAAGGAAGATAGACTTGGGGTTTTTCTAATAAAACAGTATTTATTTATACCAGGATGAAATATCTTTTCCTTCTTCCTGTGTTGCTTTTTATTTCTCCCCTCAGTGTTCCCTAAGGGAGCTGGTCCCTCAGCATGGCATTGTCAGACAGCATGAAGGTCAAATAAGGGCTGCACTGCAGCATATTTAGTTGCTTGGAAGCATTCAGTCTCAACTTTAAAGTTCTTTTAACAGGTTTTTTTGCTTTTCATTCCTTTTGAACCTACAGCCTGTGACTATATAAACCATCACACCAACAGCATAAAGTTACGTAGTGGAAAGACCTAAAATGAGTTCCACTCAAAATTTTAAAAGCTCTTATTGCCTCTGCATATGCTACTTAGCCTTGAGAAAAAAAATAATCTATCAATATAAAAGTACCATGAAAGGCACAAAGCATTTCTTCTTTCTTTGGCCTGAAACACTGAGCTTCCAGATGCAATTCTTACTGCCTTTCCAACATGACAAATTTGGAGTAACTTCATTTGAAATATCGGGATTACTCTGGTGTAAAACTTGAGTCTGTGAAAGAGGAATCACAGTTCCTAACATCTTACTATAGAGTGAAATTTAAACATGAATCTATCGGGTAAAACAGTGACAGGTCTTCATGTTTTTTTTCTTTTGTTTTAGTATTGCATATGGCAAAATAAATAAATCAAAAGCTTGCATAGTTTCTACTTCAGCTGAAATATCATCTTCAGTCCTTAAAATAAGGGTTTTTCAGTCATTTGGTGTAAAACTAGAGTACAGTAAATAACAACATGGAAATCACTATGTCATGAAATCAGTAGAATCACTCGGGATTTATATTTGTCTAACTGGGCTCACTATGTGGTCTAGCCATATGTCTCCATATACCGAGCAGCTAGAACAGCAAGGCACTAGCAGAGCATTACAACCAGTCTGACTCCCAAAGTTGTCTCATTAAAGAACATGAACTCTACAATTAGTAAGACTTAAAAAAGAATGTTTTCCAGTTGCCATGCCTTGTTCTACAGAATTATATTAACTATATCACTCATGGAAGTGAAAGTGGTTAATGACCAGTAATCATGTTCTACAGACTTGCTTCAGGTATTTCTACGGGTTGGGGATGTTTAACCAGTCCCATTGGGGAGGGACTGATGTTTATAGCACAATTCTCTTCTCAGCTCAACTGTTTAGCACTACTACTATTCCATCAAATTAGTGGCAAAATCTTAACCCTAGTACCCTCATGGTATGAGCTAGGAAAACTTGAGGCCTGATATGCTTTGGAAGCAGAGCATCTTATTTTTTGTCGACCCAAACAAAAATCCACAGATATCTACTGAAAGGTCCAAAGGTAGCAGAGATATCTCAGTAACTCTGTGGAAAGCTCCTATTAATGCATTAGCTCTTTGCTTAGATTTTTATTCTCAGAACATCCCTTGATACTCAGTGGGTCTTTCCAAAATCAAGTAGACATGAAAGATGTGTGTAAACAAATTTTTGCAGTCAGCCAGATGAATAGATATGATATAGGACAAGCACAGTCTAGTTGGCAACAGTCAAAGATAAAATGGTAAAACACTATTTTTACTGGTACAGTTTAGCTATGTCACAGGGGATAGTTTTCTAACATTAGTACAAAACACAGTTTACTCGTATGGCGGTAGCTGGACATTTTGACATTATTGTCTACAGCTATTTCTACATACTGAAGTGTTGTGCTAAGCTTGGCTGGGATAGAGTTAATTTTCTTCACAGTAGCTAGTGCGGGCCTATGGTTTGGATATGTGCTAGAAACAATGTGGATAATTCAGGGATGTTTTCATTATTGCTGAGTAGTGCTCATGCAGGGTCAAGGCATTTTCTGCTTCTCACACCACCCCTCTAGTGAGTAGGCTGGGGGTACATAAAAACCTGGGGGGGCACACAGCCAGGACAGCTGACCCAAACTGATACAAGGGATATTCCATGCTATACGGTGTCATGCTCAGCACATAAAGCTGGAGAAGAAGCAGGAAGGGGGGGACATTTGGAGTGATGGTGTTTGTCTTCCCAAGTAACCATTACGCGTGACGGAGCCCTGCATTCCTGGAGATGGCTGAACAGCTGCCTGCAATGAGAAGTGGTGAATTAATTCTTTGTTTCGCTTTGCTTGTGTGCACAGCTTTTGCTTTACCTGTTAAACTGTCTTTATTTCAGCCTGTGAATTTTCTCACTTTTACCCTTCTGATTCCCTCCCCCATCCCACTGAAGGGGAAGTGAGAAAGTATCTGTGTGGCGCTTAGCTGCTGCCTGGAGTTAAATCATAAAATCATACAATGGTTAAGGTTTAGGAGGACCTTAAGATCATCTAGTTGCAACCCCCCTGCCATGGGCAGGGACACCTCACATTAGACCATATCACCCAACGCTCTGTCCAGCCTGGCCTTGAACACTGACAGGGATGGAGCACTTAACACTTCTTTGGGCAACCTGTTCCAGTGCCTCACCACCCTCGCAGTGTGACAGTGAGCGTAAAGAACTTCTTCCTTGTATCTAACCTGAACTTCCCCTGTTAAAGTTTAAACCCATCACCCCTTGTCCTATCGCTACAGTCCCTGATGAAGAGTCCCTCTCCAGCATCCTTGTAGGCCCCCTTCAGATACTGGAAGGCTTCTTTGAGGTCTCCATGCAGCCTTCTCTTCTCCAGGCTGAACAGCCCCAACTTGCTCAGTCTGTCTTTATATGGGAGGTGCTCCAGCCCCCTTAACATCCTCGTGTCCCTCCTCTGGACTTGCTCCAACAGCACCATGTCAAACTGTTTTCTTGGCCAAGGGTCTTTGCCACTTGCCTTTTCTTGGATATGGACCATCAAAATCTAAGGCAAGTGAGAAGGCCTTCAGACTTCCCAGTGCATTTAGAACAGTTCTTCACAAAGTTCCACTGTGGGGAACCAGATGGAAGGAGGGGAGGAAAAGGCCATGAAGAATTATGACATCAGAGTTTGCTGTCTCAAGGACGCTTGATGCTTGAAGATTATTTTTTTTTAAGAGCTTCAGAAAACACTCTCTCTACACTATAACCAATAAAAGAAAAAAAAAAAAAAAGCTGACTTGGAAAGGACAGTTCAAAAATATCCCCACTTCTCAGGATTCTTTGGTCTCCTAGTAGAAAACTTGCAGGAGCTTCATGTTCCCCTTTTCCAAATCTCCACAAGATACAGACAAACTGGTTTCTTAATATCTAATCTCAGATTAAAAACGAAACAAAAAAAAAAAAACCAACCCAAACCCAACCAACTTAACAAAAAATCAAAGAAAAAAAAGGGGGAGGGGAAAAAATAAAGGGAGAATCTGCCTCCTGACTTTGGCAACCAAATCTTTGCTCCATGGTGTTGCATATAAATGGATGATAAACAGATTTTAACAACTGTCTGTGGTCAGCCCCATGCCAGATACAGAACTGCGTGGTGCCAGTGCCCATGCAGTGTTCCTCACAGCAAACACAAGAGAAGCTACGTGAGCTCTGCTTTCCCAATGGAGTTTGGCAGTCTGTCAGGTATAGAGTCTTCAGTAGTTACAGGAATTTGAAAGGTACACATTGTCAAATTTCCCACATCATCACAAGCCTACACCAAACAGAGTCTGTTGCTTTCTTTGGTCTAAGATACATTCACAGAGGATTCATTCTTTGGACAGCAATTATAGCTAATTCAGAATCTGGATTTCATGAAAAAAAAAAAGGTAGATTTTTTCCTTTAAAACCTCATGTTAACCATCAAAAGCAGTAATGAATATTTAATTCCTGAATTTTATCCATGAATACATTGTGAGAACACAGAGAGTAGTTCTCACTGAAATCTTAAGAATAAACAGAGTACTACCCTTACATAGCCCCAGCTTCTATCTTTTCCTTTTAGGTGGGGTTTTTTTTCTGGTTCTTCACTGAATTTCTCTTTTTCCCTTGGGACACACAAGGCCATAAGAATGTTTGTGCAATGTGGCAGATCAAAGAAACCTGTATGTAATGCTTTTTATTTCCTTATATGAAATGCATGTAGTGTGTAGCATATAGTAAATTTAGCCTAGATCCAGCATATATCAAGTTAGAGCAATCTTTTTCCCGAAAAACAACAGTTTGGCACTGCAGCCTCTGGGAGTTTTACCCTCTTTTCTCCACATTTATGCAGGCTGAAAAGATGTTACTATCTGCACACTGATAAATAAGACTGATTTTCAGCTGCTTTGAGAGCAGTATTTTATGCCAAATATTGTACTTTCCAGTTAGCAAAGATTGTAGAATGGCTTTGAAAGGTTAAGCTACTAGATATAACTCTTGCAACTATGGACCCTATATAATAGATTCACAAGTATCCAAAATGATTCATGGAAACAGGGAACAAGAAGAGGAAAATCTGACTTTGAAAGTGAAGATGGATTTTAATATAGAAAACACAAAAAGAAATCAAAAGCAACTTTCCAAGCTAACAGAGCACGGTACATTATAAAGCTGAAGTTGAGGCTCTGACTCAGAGCTTCACAGTGTATCTAATTTAATAAACCTCAGACAGCTTGTGTTATGAAATTAAAAGGGCTTCATTGAGAACACATAAATCAGTGCTCCCCCTGCCTCCATGGGACCCTAATGAATTTATTTGCTATTAATTTCAAGTGGTTACTAACAATCCAAGCATACAAACCATGATAGTGGTGTGAAGAGGCCTGCAAGAAAGCTTTTACATTCTCTGATGACATCCAGGACAAGCATATATGGAGTGTTCAATCAAATGCCACTCAAGAGATTACAAACTACTGATACCTACATTTTGACCTTCTGCTACAATTCATCAACAGTTTCACCTACTCATGTACTACTCTGCACAGAGGCGGAGAAGACAGCAGCAGTGGAGCAGGAGAGGGAAATGACTCAAAGTGTGAAACCTCCCAAGCAGTGAAAATAGGTTTTTTGTTGAAGCCAAAGGGATGCCTCAAATAAGCTTTGCAGAGCGTTGTGGGTCAGGGCTGAAAGGGGAATCAAACTCCAGCAAACTGAAGCAAGTGAAAAAGAGTAAACAAGATGGATATTTTCCTTTCTTAAAGCATCCTTCACAGGCATTCAGGCTTCTGCAGCTGTCTCCCTGTGTTAAACAGCTTTCTTTCTTTGTAGAAGATCATGTTGTCTTTTGAGGTCTTTTGCAGTGCGTCAGCCTCCTACGGTGAAGTATCTCTTAATACATCTATCTTGTACAGTGTCTTGGAGATCATATTGAATTGCCCACATTTCTTTTCACAGTAACCTCCAGAGACAAGTACCTGCCCCTTCTACAGATCTGTGAGCGCTTTTAACAGATTATGAGTTAGACTATTCCATGTATGGTGTTGCCTTTATTTTAATGAAAGTACCTGATGTTTTGTAGGGTGTGTATACTGTTGTCCATATTCTTGTGAAGTGTTCTTTCTTTGTAGTGTTCTAGTACAGTCCCAAGTGTTGTAAAACATATTTCAAAAAAATACAGGTATAAGCCAGAGTCACTGAATCTCTGTGCATCATTTCTAAGTATCTTTGGTCACAACAGCTCAATCCTATTCCCCCTCAAACAAAATACATTTAAAAACTAATCAGGCAACCAAGCTACAAGCAAGCAAAACCCCTGAAAATTGCCCATGTCATTTTACCCCTGTAGGATTACTCACTGCCTCTCATGGAAAATGAAATCTCGACAAGAACATGAATTGCTGAAAGGAACCCCACGTCTAGGGAATTGGAAGCTACACACTTAATGGATGGCCACAGATTTTAAGAACAGTTTGTAAAACAAAAGAACCATTTTCACACAGTAAGTAAAGCAGAAGCAGCCCACACCCAGTTTCTGCTGCCAAGAGTAAAAGGCCACAGGAGGTTGCTTCTGAGGTGTTATTTATATTGGATTTTAAAATGGTCTGAGGGGACAGAGGGTTAAGCTATCAATTATGTAATTGTAAACCAAGAACCTTTGGGAAGAGAACCAGAAAATTGTACACTTAGAGAACGAGCAAGACATTTAGGAGAGGTTCAAGGTTAACTCCTTTCCTCTGCTCCTCTGAATTCTGCTAAGAGTTCACATCACAGTACAAAGCCCAGGGAACAATTCTGGAGCGACTGGAAAGCAAATCCTAAAATTGTGATTTGCTCAACACCTCAAGGGATGCAGCAGGAGCTGTTACAGGAGGAAAGAAACGAAAAATACAGTCCCTAGACCACCGAGCCCATATTGTAGCCAGTGCAGTTCAAATGCCAGACACTTTCTATTGTAAGGCATGCTGTTAATGTTCCCCTGCCCACCAGCCACTGCCATACTGCACTGCTGGAAATGTGAAAAAAGTGCACAGCTAGTGTGTAAATGGGAAATCTGGTAAGAACTGAAAGCAGAAAATGGTCTGTGAGTGCTCATGCAAGTGCAATCGCAAAAAGAGACACGGAAAACACCCTCTCCTAACTCATGAAGTAGAATGACCCAGTTGTTCCTTCTCAAAAGCTGAGACAAGTCCACATGAAAAGTTGTGGTTTTTTGGGATGACACTTGAGGCTGCTGGAAATACTTACAGTTTTCTGCATATGCAGGCAGGAAGCAGTGAGACATTGTAAACTTTCCTCCTCCTTCTTCCCCATTTTGTTTTCTAACAGCCACCCTAAAACCTAAGACCCACCTTTCCACCTGAAACCCCATTTATTGGCCTGAGAATCTCAGCCTTTTCCCTCAGATGGTCAAATCCTGCTTCTGCACTTGTCTAAAGCACTCCAGTTCAGCCAGAGTTTCTCAGCTGGGCACTGGAGTAAGCAGGCAACAGCAGTCCGACTCTGGCATTTCCAGAAGGAAAGTCTGAGACCTTATTAAAGGAGCTTTACTGTTTGGTGCAGCAAAAAGCTCAGGAAAATCCCCCCCAGGCATTGTATCAGACCCTTATCAGAGAGAATAAATTGCCAGAATACTCAGGAGATTTGGGAAGGTTTCTCCATTTCCTGCAGGACAACAGGCTCCCCAGTCAGGGCAGAGAAGGTATGGGGCTCTGACATAAACAGAGAGGAGAATGTGTGGAGATATTCCCCCTGATGATCTCTTTTTGGTTTGGCAAGTTCAGATGCTAGGAAGTAGCAAAGATGATAGTCTGGGGTTCAGACAAAAATTTCATAGCCTGCACAAGGCGAGTCAGCACGTTAAGACAAGCGGCACATACTGGGTGCGTCCTCTTTCAGTTAGAAAATGCTCTCACGGGGTTAAGTTTTTAAACAATAGCATGAGAGGGGCATAGATCATGGAAAAGATGTGCTTGTCCTCCTGTATGTTCTGTGAACTGCTTAACATTCTTCTGGCTTGCGTCTACGAAAGTGCCAGGCCTGACACATGCACAAAAAGGAAATGATCACTTCAAGAAATACTCAGGGGGAATTAAAGAGCAGAAGTTGAAAACAAATATACATTTTTCCCTCTGGTTGATTGATTTTATTTTTATCCTGATGGAGAACCTGTGGAGTAGAGGAGACACACATTTTTAATTGAAATCATTGGTCTAGGATTTCAAGCCATATTGCCTGACCCAGAACTCCGTAAAGTCAATGGCAGTCTTTCCATTCACTCCGGTGGGCTTTGGATGAAATCCATGGAGCTGAAAGTGATGACTTGCTCTTTCAGATGCAGTCAATGCATGAGGTTTTTAAATGCATTACGATTATTTTCTTACTATGTCTCTTTAAAATGCTGTTTATTCACCATGGTATTGTGTAATACACAGATATATTAGTACTAAGAACATGGCTCTCTATTCAAAGACTCAAATTATTATATTTCTTATATAAGTAATACTTAGGAAATCCAATAATATAATTAATCAAAAACGAATGCTGGGTTTATTTTTCATCATTCGACAATGATGCTTGTTTTCTTGAAAGTTATGTTGCACTGAATATTTACATTTACAAAAAACTCCCACAATACAAGCCTTTCCCTATGCTAAAGGGCTTATGATCTAAGTAAAAGAGACCAAAACAGACATATACAGCTAGTCTCAAGTGCACTGGCTAGAAAACAGCAGACCAGCAACAGAACTGCTGTGACCCCGTCATAAAAGAGATTTTTAAACATGGATTTGAAGGTAGATAATGCAGGGATCCTGTGGGAGTCTCCCTGCCCTGCATGCCCATCTTGCCACTTCAAGAAATGTCCATTACACTTACCAGAAAAGAGTGATTTATACTAAAATATAGCCTCCTTTTTCCACATAAAATAATTTCGAATTTTAATAGAATTTTTAATAATTCAAACTTTTACACCTCCTAATGATTGCTAATTCATTAACAGAGAAGATTAACAATGACTAATTGCAAGGAATATTAATTAATTAAAGCTAGTAGAAAGAATGCCTTTTTCTGAATGAATGGTGCCACTGAAATGACAAGTATTTTGTCACTGACATCCAGGGCTGAACTGGTGACCTCTAAACTTTCCTCACAAAATGGCAGTGTTGCCTTGTGCTCTAGCTATCTGGAATAGAACGGTTGCACAAGTGTATGCTTATTCTCCCTGGAAAGTACACAATACCAGAGTATTGCCAGGTGCAGCAGGTGAGCTGACTAAAGTGACATGCAAACCATAACTTTTGATAAATAGGAAAATAGTAACAGAATTGGCAGTACTCAGATTTCTTCCATTTGCCAAGTTCCTTCATCAAATGAGCAGAAACTTCAAGACCTTACACCTGATTAAAAACACGTCTGCATTTGTCTTTTTTAGTGAAAACCAAACTTGGCTAAAAACACAACATCCTTTTTATTTTGAAACAGGGCCTCACAGTCATAGGACTGACTAATATCTTGATGTTGTCTGTAAGGAAAGTTTCCTCATTACACACCTGTTCAAGATATACCCCGGAGCTGCATGCTTTTTTACAGGTGGTGATGAGGACACTCAGCTTCGACGGGGAATAACTGCATGTAAATTGTTGTTCTGAGTTGCATGGAACAGGGATTTCAATCTGGACGTCCGCCAGACTGCAATGAGTCCTCTGACCAGCTGGTGGCATCTCCCTAAAGATTTCTCAGAAGACGAGTTGGATTTAATCATCCAGTTACAGGTGAAGGTCTATCCCTGGGCAGTGCTCAGCTTAGTGTGAATGCATTGCAACGTACCCTGCCCCAGTCCACCTCTAAACAAGTAGGAATACAAGTCAGATTGCAGGATGCAAAACTATGGCAACTTTAGGATCACCTCTCAAGGCACCAATGGAATTATTTTTCCTGAAGTACAGCTGGTACATATCACAGGTGCTCTTGTCTGGGTTGTTGTTGTTGGTTTGGTTTTTAAATATTAATGTAATTACTAATTGTAAATTAGAACTGAATGTGAACAGATAGGAATTATTAACTTAACTCTTTGTTCTATCCAAACCTCGTTTGGATTAATCAAGTTAGTATAGGCATGATCAGAGTAACAAATCTGCCTTTCATAAATATTTTAATTTATGGTTCAGTTTCTATAGAAAAAAAGATATGAAAATGGAGATAAGTCAATAGTTGTTCTCAGATTAGAAACCCTCTTCCTTCTTTATAAAGCAGGCTCATATAAAGAAAAACAAACACTACATGTAAGGAATTAACTCAGGTGCCAACGACTGAAATCTTGTGAAGATGAAAGCCAAATGAAAAAAACTGTTACTTCCTATAAAGGAATACAAATACATCTGGCACTGTTGCCAGGGGCAAAAAATAATCTTTGTAATACCTACTCCTCTCCATCTGAGACTTGCTAAATTAAGACAGAAAAAGTAGGACTAACAAGAGAGGTACCTTCAGCACGGAGATGACTTAGGGATCAGGACTTGTAAATTCACATTGATGTATATATATTGTTCATCATCTTCATCCTATAGATAGGAAATAATAATGATTTTGCTTGTGTGGCAGGAAGGATTTAACTGCCACCAGAAATACAATGTGCACTTATACCAGTCATGAATTCTGCCACACAAACTTGTCCTATTCAGCTAAATGTGTGCACCCAAGGTTGAAAGCTTCCTCCGTAGTGGTGTTTAAAGAAGTACTTCACAGCTTGGCAGTTTTCAGTCTTTTCCCATATTGCATGAACCTGGACATATTCCAGGAAACACTGACCTGCTTTCAGTCATAATTTTTGGCTCAGAAAGATGGCAGATAGCACACATATACCCCCATGAAAACACTGTGTAGTCTCATTGAAGGCTGCCCTTAAAAAATCTGAAGAGTTCAACTGCTTATAATATCTTGTTTAACATCTATCATAAAATATAGGAAAAGCATATTCCCCCTTCTTAGGGGAAAGATGGCAATGCAGTGAAGAATGTGACACTTTAAAACTTTGTTTGCAGAGATTTTAACATTAATAAAACCAAAATTTTGCCCATCTCCAATGAAAACAAAAAACCCAAATGATCTAAGGACTATATATTTTTAATTTACCCATGGAATAGGTGGAGGGTGTGTGTTTTGGTTTTTTCCTCAGAATTTCAACCACAATGAGATAAGAAGGGGTTGGGGGGTTTTTTTGAGAGAGAAGCCTGGAAAGTGAGCGGTAAACTCAATCAGATAACGTAATATACATATATGGCCCACATAAAATAACACACTAATTGGAAAAAAAATCTGAAACAGTTCTTTCCCCAAAGGAACAAAAGAAGAAACACAGACATACCTGTAAAAAGACAAGGCAGGAGAACAGGTGGAATTACAAAGTTGCTAGACTCAGAGATGTGGTATTTACTTCCATTGAAGCGAAAAAGCATTCTATATTGCACAGGAACAACTAATTACTGCTAAAATGATTTAAAATAAGAAAGGTCATGACAGGTCTACTTCTAATTAAATTAACTGCTAGGTGAGAAAGATCAAGGCCAGATGCTCAAACTTACTTTGAATAATGTGAAGTGCCCAAACTATCATGTCATTGTTTTTCTGTGCACTTGCTAATAACAAACTATCGCAGGATATTGATTAAGAACCTGATCCTAAAAGAAGTTTATCCATGTCTCCTTAGGGCCTATATAGAGACCCTTCCTTAATGTCAGGCACAAAATAAGAGGTGTTGTATAAAGCACTAATATATGTTGCTTTTTATGCAAGGTATGGAAATTCTTATTTCTACGCATTTGACTAACTTTGCTGCAAAGCAAAAGTTATTTAAAGTCACCAGTTATGCAGCTTACACAGTGGTCATGAGAAGCAGTTCAGGCAAACATTTTATTTCTGAAAAATAGCCATTTTCTGTATTACTGATTTCATATAACAACTTTTTCCTTATTCTATTCTGTTTTTAAGAGTACCCATTCTCATCAGCTTGCATCACTTTCCTAAATGGAAAAAACATTTTCACCCACAAGTGTAGGACAAGGGATAAATTGCTATCTTCAAAGTGCTGAATAAAATTATCATCTTGCCAGTGTCAGAGTTCTTCGGAGTTTGCAAAGAAAAAAAAGAAACCAACATATGTTTTCAGAGAAGACACTGAGGCATAAGAAATAATGACTGGCACCTGATACAGTGCTGGCCCTTTGTATAGGACATGAAGCAGTCTGAATTCTGAAAATCCAGTCGCCAATATAAGCAACATATGGTAATTTCCTGTGTGTGATCAAACAGAAATTTTGTTTTTCCTAAGCATCTTTGACTATCTGGGTAAAATTCATTGTTTTACATACTTTATTTGCTTGATTTATTTATCTGCCTGGTTGTCCTTTACTAAGGAAGCTCAGTGATGTCGATATTTACTGGAAATGTTTGCAGAGGACTGCAAATCAAAATGAAGAAAACCAATCTGCAAGTTCAAACAAACGTGCAGGGGCCGTGTTTTCAGCACACTCTAGGTCGTACCAGAGGTGATGAATCTTCTTCATTAACAAATATGTGAAAAGAAAGGTATTACAACCCAGCTGGAGGGGATAAGGCCCCCATGATCCATCAGAAAGGAATTATGTTTCTACTGTTTGGAAGAGGACAAACAGGCAGTGTGGCCTTATTTTGAGTATTTAAACAAACTAAATAATGCTAGTTAAGAAAATTCTGTTTATTCCATGTCTTCCCTAATACCTGACTGAGCATTCTCCCTAGGAAAAAAATATTTTGGAAGAATTATTTGTTCCCTGGGGATCAGGAAATCAAGAGCATATTAGCATCTGAGTCAATGATCAGTCACAGCTGGGCACAGCAGGTCGTGTGGTATCTTAGTCAAATGAAAGACTGAAGTTCCTCACAGAGGAACTTGAGATAAGCAAAAAGAAAACTTTTATGAAAGGATGTGTGAGTGATGTAGAACTACCACTCCTATAGACTAGAGCAGCACAGTATGGTGAGAATATTATTATCAGCATGAAATGAAGCAAATAATTCTGACATTTTCAAGCTCCAATTTTTCATATAACTTTTTATTCCTATGAAAAATTTTGCTATTTCATTTTTATTTTTTTCCTGACTCGGGACCAAGTGTCAAAATATCAATCTCTTGTGAGACAGAAATTCCATTTTATATTAGCTTTCATATCAAGAGTGACATCTCATTTTCTCATTTGAAGCATCTCTATTTTTACCTTGTCCTATTCAGCCTTTGAAGAAAAATAATGTATGTTTGAACACAGAATCATTTGGTGGTCGCTGCTTCTATTTTATATTCGCAGTTTACATGTAGCAGCTCAGCTTTAAGAGGTTCAGTCTGTTTCTTTCCACAAACTCTGCTTTAGCTGGCTACATTAGAAGGCACAAAGTATCCACTCTGGTCCCGAGAAGACCCACTGCTATGTGCAGAGGCTGGTAAGTTTAGCCCTGTAAAGGCCACTCTTTGAGGTATTCCACCAGGAGAATGCAGTGAAGAACAGCATGCAGATCTCAAAATACTTAAATATCACTGAGAATCTAACAAAGGTCTTTAAGCTGTATGCTCTGGTGCCTTTCAGACTACATATCTTGATAAGTTTATATCCTACTGGAACTCACTGGAGGTTTTAACTGTACTACTTTGCACTATCAGTTACACTGAGCTGGGGAGCAAACTGTTTCAGTGCAAAACGAAGATTCACTTCCATCTCAAATTCATATCTTTCAAAGGTAAACCTTTCCAGCTGTGTAACAAACAAGAATGGCAAAAGATGTAAATGATAGAATAATAGAATAGTTTGGGTTGGAAGGGACCTTCAAAAATCCTTGGCCACATAGAAAAATGTCTTCACAAAGAAAAATGTCTTCTGATCACTGTAATTTGAATTTTGGAGTACACGGAGAACCTAAATCAGGCAGAACCAGACTACTCTGTCTGTAGGGTAAAGAGTTTTCCTCTTTCTAAAGAGACAATATTCTAAATACAGTAAAGCATGAAGGGGAGGCATTGGTATAGAGAGAAGTTCTTTGGTTATGATGTGCCAGTCTGCCCACAGGTTCATGGCCAAGCCAAATTTGACAATTATTACTTTAATTCCCTATCCAGGGACCTTCCAACACTTGGAAGCAAACTGTTATTAAAGAACAAGTGTGACCTCTTAAAGCAGTGTAAGAAAAGACTCCAGAAGATCATATGGTTCTTGGAAAAGTGAAAGAACAATTGCTGTGAGTAAAAACAATAGATTTGTGACCAGCAGAAAGAAAGAAACTTGCCTTCATATGGATTTATGCCATCAGTTTGAACAATGTGCACACTCAGATGTCTAAGAAACAATGAGCTCATGCTACAGCCTCTCTCTCATGGGAGGAAATTAAATGGGTCTCTTGTTTTTACCTGTCTTTCTATTTTCACACTGTAGAAAATAATTTCCTTGAGACCTCTGTCCTACTGTCAAAAATTTGGTTGAAATTGCCCCATTATCTCAATATTATGGTGGGAGAGAGACAAAAATCAGACATTTAAGCAGTTATACACATATTGTTTCACACACACTCATGCACATAGCATCATCAAAGAAGCCATATTTCCTTAGGCAAACAGGCTAAAAATAAATGTAACGTTACTTTTCTGACAGCCATTTTGAGCTTTGGCAGGACAAATTGTTTTATTCAATAGCATTTCATACAGAAAAATATAAGCTACAATATTGCCTCCTATGCTCCATGAGGAAAATTAACTTGGCCTCTAGCGCTCCTTGCTATTAATCTCCATCTAGCACCCCTGCCAACACTCCCCCAGAGGCCATGATCCCGCAGAAGCACTTACGCCCATGAGCAGCCGTATAGATTTCAACTGTCACAGGCAAGTTTAGCATTCCTGAGAGATTACTGTCACAGTAAGTTCAATCTTTGAGAAAATATTGAGAAGGTAGGTCCGGGAAATATGCATCACCAAGACACTGTAATGAAATACGCCCAACCTGCTCATTTTATCTTGAGGCAATTTCACACCACAGGTAAAAGTACGGGGGTCAGTAAAATTAGGTTAGGATGGATTTACCCCATGTCTGTACCTACAAAATGTCTTACTAGTGCACTTGGCAAAGCACTTGGCATGCTAAGATGGGAAATCAGAGATGAATAACTAAGAATTGAGTCGAGTTCTGAGGCCCTGAGGAATGCCACAGACACAATAAAGGAATCAGAAGACATATATAACAAGTTTCTGCTGTGCTAGCTAAGAACTGTCAATCAGGTGGGTGGGCTTTTTCCCAAGTTAATTACACTTCAGAGTTGATCTAAAATCCATAGATTTATAAAGAAAAAGCTTTGGTGGGATTATTTTCAGAGTGATCAAGGTCTTCTGAAAGCCTAAGAAGTCAAGCACGACACAAGAAAAATATTATAAGCTGGCTCTTACAATTATAAATAATGCAAATCAGGTACTTTTGAACTCCTAATTCCTACAATACTAAGCAATAATTTAGCTGTGTATGGCTATTTAATTTTGTAATTTTTGCAAGAATTTCAGCTCTTTTCACAGAACATGTAATGAGACAAGTAATCTCAAACTTTTGCTGGCCAATGAAAGAGTACTTAAGAAAAAACACTGCTTACCCTGCCAACTTGGAGTATAATGGTGCAGCCGTGGATGTAGATAAGTTAAAGATCTCTAAGACAAAAGGTTGCCAGTGAGCAACAAAATAGAAGCCTTTCAAGTTATACTTCAAGGTCATGAGGAAGGGCGGATAAGTCTTCCTTTTTCCACTTCTCAAGTGTCTATATGTGCCACCAAAGAGGCTCTTTTAAGGTTTGCTTTCATCAGTTAAGCTGGTAATGCCTTCTCCATAACAGATCCTCAAAGAGTTTGGAAATATAATAACAGCACTCATTTATTGATTGCTTTGATCAGATACTAGGCAGGAGGGAAGAAAACCTCAACACACGCATCAATAAACAACCTGGAGCCTCTGAGGCCATACTGAGGGAGCCTGAGAACTAACAATGGGGCTGAGATGCTCAAAAAAGAAAACCCATGACAGTGAATCAATACAAGGCCTTGGGGTAAAGATGCTGAAGTAAGAGGAGGAATGTTGGGTCACTGTGAAAAGAACTTTGTGGCATGTATTAAAATGCTGAGACAACTAATAGAGAACCTTCAGGTGCAGGGAGCGGATGAGACCATGTCCCTCTCTCCAGATGACTATAGAGGAAACTTGGGGTGACAAGGTCTCAGACAAGGGTCAAGGTTAGACAGGCAGAACTGAGGCACTAATTTTGTTCACTTCTGACATCAGGAAGACATGAGGCTTAGTGGCCTCTCCCTTTCTCTGGAGGCAAGTGGCTTGTGCTTTATAAGGGCACTAACAATATCTGAATGCAGTGGGTTTGAATAAGCTCTACAGGGCTTTGAGCTATTTATGCTGAAGCTGTTCCTGGAGCGCTTATAGTACAGATACAGTGGGAAGTCATCCAGAAAGACAAATTGGAAGGGAAAAAATGGCAGAAGATATGCAGCCCTTTACTGAAGATTATTAAGAGAAAATTATAGGAAAAGGCTTTCAACTGAGATGAAAGGAATGCGTGTTGGAAGAAACTGCAAGTCCCACTACCTTAACAGCGCTGTTTGAAAGAGCCAGGTTGTGACTCAGTCAGAGGGTCTGAAAATTTTAGTATCTGTTACAGTATATTCTGTGTATGGCAAACTGTAAGGTAGAGCTGCCTATAGACTTTTAAAGTCCCATTGATGTGTTTTTCAAAAGCTCTGTTTCTTCTGCAGAAGTAAATGCACAAGACGTTTTTAGAAGGCTAGTTATTCCCCTGAGGCAACTAGTTCTCAAAGGGAAAGCTCTTAAGTATGCAGATACAGAATAACCTAAAGTGATACTTAGCCCTAAAACGCAGAAAAGGTACAAGGCCTAATAACAAAGACAGTGAACTCAGAGGTCTGAAATGTCATGTAATGAAATGGAGGTTTAGCAAGTCTTGGAAATGTAACACTGCAACAAGTTTTTGGAGTGCATACACAAGAATCTATAATCTTCACATTCAGACTTCAAAGACACTCTATCTTAGCTTTTTGGTGGGATTTAGAAGCCAAAATCATCAGTGTGTGACCACGGATATACAAACACTCTCTGAGTGGACGCATGGCCATGAAATATGCACATTTATCACCTCATGGTTATTATCTGTGTGTTCACTTTGTCTCCATTAATTTTGGATATTCTACCCCTTAGCAGAAGACATTTAAACTCTCTCTCATTTACTAAACGAGTAGAGGTATATGCAGGCTCACACGGTATAGCGAATAGAATAGCTATTGTGACCACTTGTCCATTTTGCTAAAGGAAGGAAACGAGTAGTATGTGAACACTGGAAGCATCAAAGATCAATTTAACTTAGGATTTGTGTTTCACTGACTCTCTTTGGCATCAAAAGCTCTATCAGTATGGCAGGGCTGGCTTGCTTTGCAGAACATCCTGCAACCTTGGTCTCCTACACGCATGTCCTGACCTTTTCCAACGCTGTGACAAGATGGGTTACACACAGCTGTCCACATCTGGAACGAAGGTCTTGAACACTCCAAAATATCCCCCAAGTTAGACAAGTGACAGACAGACAACAAAGCTCACAAATGATCCACTTTCCCCGTAGCTGGGAATCAGCCTTCAAAGGTCCAGGCTCCAACCAAAGATTTTTCTGTGACTCAGGCACAGACAATCCACACGGCATGCGAATGCCCTAGTGTCTAAAACCACTTGAGATCACAGTGCAGCTTGCCATTCATGTAGGATACAAATAGGTGCTCTCTTTTCCATACAGCTGATTAAATAGACAGCAATAAGTGTGAGCTACGTTTCCCCAGGAAACAAGGCTAGGAAGAGCCTCCTTGTGAACTGCTGAAGATCAGACGTGCAAAGTTTTACCCGTTCCTGTTGCTAATGAGGAAAACATTCATTACACATGTTTTCAAGAGTAACAGCATGTTTTCTCTACAAATGGGTATCACAGACAAGCACGATTTGTAGGTATTTGGTAAATGCTTAAAACTCTATAATTTTCAATGCCATAACAAAACAAATGCAAAAGCTGATGAGTCAGCAGGGCTATGATACTTTTTTTGCTAATTATGTGCTAAGGTTTAAGAAATTAATAACTTTTAATACTAGTGTGGAGGAGAAAGCTTACACTTAGTGCATTAAAATTTGCACAGGTAATTGGTTTGTATGGGAATTCCAGATAAGAATAACTTAATTAAAATGAAATTTTGAAACAAATGAGCCAGGTTGTTTTTTAATCCCTCCATGCCACCTTGGAAAAAATAATTTACACCTCAGTGTAATCTGTACGCAGTCCTAACTGGGTATTATGACTACTGGATGAGGAGAAGAGCTACATAGAGCAATGGTATATAAATGAGAAAATGGGTAGTAGAGGTTCCAGAGTTCATCTATTAAAGTTACATTCATAAACATCCAGACCATTGTGACAGGCAACCAACCAACTCCTAAATCAGGTTGTCAAAATTCCTTATTATTTCCTTTGTCTCTCCTCCTATCTTTCCCCCCTGTGCTGGTTACTTTCTTTTAGACCATCCTCTCCAAAGCAAATTAGCTTTGGTTTTGGCAGGGCAAGGTTTATATTCCATATTCTCACACAGCTTCAGAGTTAATACCATGTTTCTTCCAACTCCTAATAAATCTTCCGCATTCGCTAGTGGACACTCCATCATTTCTGCACTGTGTTTTCACCACCCAAGTTCCAATCTGGAAAGGTTTTTTCCTTTTGGTCTTTATGCGTCACATGCATCTCACCATACAATACCATTTTCAGGTTCATATTTGAAATGTTTCTGAGAGGAACAGAGAGGATATTGAGCCTATTTAGGTGTGAGCCTTGGAGCGCTCAGGATATGAGAGAAGACATCTACATGCTGTAAGAAAAAAGAAGGTCTCTTAATTCTTGTTCTGTAACCAGAGATCGGAGATCCACTGTGCTTATGCAGCCACACCCTGGCACCTGTCATCCTGAGCTCAGTAATTCAGTAAAAATGAACAAAGGATAAGCGAAAAGAATTATTACTCCCAACTTGGAGCCAAAAGGGAGAGTGTAAGTGACATGCTCAGCGTCCCATAAGATCTCTTAAAGCAAAGAAGTGAGGCCAAACCCTTGGAGTCCCTGCAAAGGAGTTTTTGCTCTTCTTGATAAGGTACAAGTGTCCTTCAATCAGTGCAATTACTGAATTACACATCATACAAGGAAACACTTGCTTTACTGTAAGGGTGCCTGAACACTGGCACAGGTTTCCCAGAGAGGTTGTGGAATCTCCATCCCTGCCGATATTAAAAAAAATGCCTGAACATGGTCTTAGGCAACCAGGTCTAGATAACCCAGCAGCAGGGGTTTGGACATGATGACCTACAGCAGTCTCTTCCCATCTCAACCATTCTGTAATTTTATGATCTACATCTTTCCAGAACCTTAGTAAAATCAATGACTGCTGTTCCCAGATTTGAAAACTGCACTGCCTTCCTGTCTACCTTTGTTGGGAAAGTCTGTTGCTAAAAGGGAGGCCAGGCCTGAGGTCACACAGTGTTCACTCCTCTCTCCAATTTCACAATGCCTTTTACAGGACATAGTTCAAGAAATGTGATTATTACTTTGTTATTTGATTGGTTGCTTTTTCTTTTTTCTTTCTTCTTTTTCCCAGAGAAAACTGCTTTTCTCCAATAGCATAAAAATAGCCTTCCACAATTGTTATATCCCTTTAGACTTAGTGAATAATTGAAGAATGCTTCCCAGTAGCTAGTAATGAAAGAGGTTTATTCTGAACCTTTCTCCATTATCCAGTGCCAGCACTTTACTCCATTGCTGAGGTTGCAAGAGAAAGTGAGGGGTGACAGATGCTTGTGTATCTCTTCATGAAGAAATGAAAAAAATTCTGCTGCTAGCTGGCTTGGAGTAAATCTGCAGTAACTCCACTGGATAACTGAAAACACTTTGGACTGAAGAATAACTGAAAGCAAAATGTTCCACTACATTTTTCATCTGGCATGTTCAAAGGAACATGTGACTAATGAGATTGACATGTCTATAAACATATGACAAAGTATCAACCCATATGGCTTGCATTTTTTAGCAGCTCTTCCCTCCTACTCCCTTGATTATTCACCTGTGTGTACCAACATTAACTTAAAGGTAACTTTCCTGCTATTGTATCTTGGTTCTTCTCTAGCCATATTAACCAAACTTCATTGAATTTCTTCTCTGTTAAAAAGCTACTTGTATTTGCATAATAGTTTCCTATGGCAACCACTGCCAGCCTAGTCTGCCAGCCTAGAGATCTGTGCAAACAAAGCTCTACCTCCATTCTCAGCACAATTTGGCTTTCCTTCTCTTTTACAGCAAATATCTACCTGGTTACAGCCCCAGATCAAGGTCTCCTGCCTCTACACTCCACTGAAAGATTGGGCCCCTAATTTAGTTTTTGACAGAGATAGGCTTGAACTACTCCACCTTGGACTACTTACACCGTACATAAGTCAGAAAAGATGCTGCATATTCAACTGCTTTATCTTTCTTCTAATTTCATGGCTGTAATGGCACTTATATAAGCACCAACTTAGAAGAGAACACATTCATGTGAGCATCTGGAGGAAAATATATTTATTTAGTTAGGCTTTTTTTTTTTTTTTTCTTTTTTTTGAGCATTTGTTCTTGCAAGTCAGGAAGAGCAGGAGAGATTTTTGAAAGTGCAGGGATGATAGAGGACACATGTAACTATTAAAAATTCAAGCCCTAGGAGTGATGAAGGCTATTTAAGTTCCACTTATCTATGGACTTCTGGCAGGTTTTGTTGTAAAGAGAAGGAAAGGGAAGTCCTGCAGCTTATTTCTCTTCTCAGAAGAGGAAATTAAAGGATCCTATGTATGGTACTGAGAAATTAGAATGAAGTGTTGCCTCATTTTCTCTTACTAGAGCTTTATGGATACTAGAAATCCTAGGAGTGAGGTTTTATGTAACCTGGATGGAGAGCTTAGTCACAGAAAAAAGCTACTAGAAGCCCCATGCTGAGAGTTGGCATTGAATTGAACTGAGCCTGTAACACTTTGAGGGTGAGGTAATATGGTACAGAGTAAGGCATCCTTTGCTTTGGCACAGACCTTAACCTGCTGTCTCTAGAAAACTGAATGTTAAAAAGAATTGCTGTGCTTGTGCACTGTAAGATTGCAAAAGAAGAGCCATTAAAACTTGCCTTAATTAAAAAAGAAAAAAACCAAAAACCAACCTGCTGAGGAAAAATCATAGCCCATAATTGTGAGATTGTTCCTTCATTATTTTCTTAATTTTAAATTTGCTCTGAAATGAAACTCCCTTTGCCTTCTAATGAACAACACTAAACCAACTAACAATGCTTTTTTCTCTGCTTATAATTTTAAAATTCTCATGCTGATTCCTTACAAAGTGCAATAAAAGCAAATTAATAGAAAATTAGCTCATGTTTCAGTCATGGCCTTGTTTCAAGTGCCTTGCATTAAGCTTCATAGGAGATACTGAAATCTGAATTACTTGACCTTTTTGAAGAGGTTAATTGATTACAAACCGTTGAAGTTAGCAGTGTTTCTTGAATGATCCCTGCCATTCAGTGATGAGGTGTCATGGAGAAGAAAGGGCAACTGAAAGCAGGAGGAAAGGGTCCATACTCTGTGAATGGCAATGAGTTAATGTCTTTGAGCCAGAAGCAGTCAACAACTAAGGTATGCAAGAGCAGGATGAGAAATTTTTGAGGTTTCCATCAGGTGTTCCTAAAGACTCCGTAGTTCTTCATGGATCAGACGTGCCACTCCTGAACTTCAGAACTGACTTCTTCTTTCTGAACTATCTTTCCCAGAGACGAACCAAAGATTAAAGGAGAATGAGATTAAAAGAACAATTAAGAACGTCCAGTTGGAAAAAAACCTCATATGTGGGAAAATAAAACAGATGTAAGCAGGGAAAAAATCAGTTGGTGGTATGATGGCATCGTATTTTTACATGAGATTTATACCATCAGAAACAAAATGAAAGAAACTGCTTTTCAGCTTCTCAATAGACTGGATCAGTGTTGCAAGGAGATAGGGACGGTCTTCTAAAGAGATATGCCATCAATTTCATTTTCAGTTTCTGTTTTAAAAAAACCTAAACAGCAGGCAAAGGGCAAATGTTAGAAAATGACTGAAGTGGGGAAAAGCTCAAGTGAAGGGAAAACACACCTAGCATTTTCTGCAGCTTCTTATTTAGACTGCTTAAGTCTTCAAATATGGGTGGGTTTTTACTTCATTTTAAGAGTTAGAAAAACTCTTGTCTCCCTGTTAACTGTATACCAAAGAGTGGCTATGTTGTGCATTACTGTGCTTCCTCATAATACTGCAAATATTTTTGAAGCATTTTTTTATTTCTTGATCATCACTAAAAGGGAAAAAAATGCAAGAGACACTTAAGCATGTGTTAAATTCTGGCAGATATTATTAGCGAAGGAACATGATTTTCTTTTAAATATAGTTTTCCTGGTTCTAATGCTTTATGTGAAAAGTCTGCTTGCTGAGCTAAGCTCCGTTATATGAATTCCTTGCTACATGTTATCTTGTTCCAGTACTGCAAGCATTTCTTCATGGCTTTAAAGGTAGACAAGGTAGATTTCAGCAGATATGGCAAAAGTTAAGCATGAAGAGAGTTGCTTTCACTACTGAAATGTATTTCTCATTCCTGCAGGACGCTGTGTGAAGGAAAACCTTCTGAACTTGTTTGATTAGGAGCTAATTTAGGATTGCAATAGTAAAAGAGGGAGGTGAGGGTGAAAAATCAATTTTTGGAAAGGGTCTTTTTGTTGAGGCTTTGTTTCATTTATAAGTTGAGAGTCTTGCAGAAAAGCTGATCCCTAGTCAGCTCTGCTCTTCCATTTAGCCATACCATGAAAGTATTTGTATAAAACAAATAACAAGCTTTTTTTGTTCTTGCTTTGGGGGTGTGTTGTTGTTTTTTGATTAGGGAGAGAAAGATAAAAATATACAGCTTGATAATAAAAGTTCATATGCTATTTTGTGAAAGTCAAAAAATATTTCAAAACATTGGGAACCTGAAGCCTACAATAAGATGCAGAAAACATTTTTCTGCATTATATGATAACCTTCAGCTAGTTTTAACAAAAATATTTTTGCTCTTGCAGAGATTAGGCACCAGAGCTTGGTATTCATGGTGGATGAAGGGCAAAAAAAAAGGGAAAATTACTGCCTGTTTTAAAAAGGCTTTTACCTGCTTGCTGTCTCACCCTATTGACCACGCAGGGGTTTGGAAACATTTATGAGTAAGACTGTCTTCTACTATATCACATATACATAATCATGGGATTTTATCCTGCCACTGCAGAAGTCAATGAAAAGAAAACTCATTTTGACTTTAATCAGAGAATAAAACTCTCTTTTCAGATATGGCAGATGTGCTAATACATGCGAGTAACCCTAAGAATCTCATTTAAGTCTAGCACCAAAAACAACTGGACTCTGGTTATCATACTCATCCAGTAAATGGGGCAAGGAAAGTTACTCTCATGCTATCTCTTTATAGGACAGGATTATAAAAAGAGATGACAAATATTAGTTACTTGACAGTCACTCCAGCATGAATTTAAATATTCTGCAGAGCTTAATACATAAGTGTTTGTAGATGCACTGTTATACAGTACCGATTATAAAAAAGGGTAATAGCACAATGAATTGTAAGGAAGCTTTGCAGTACTTCTTTTGGTAAGATATTCATTATCCCTTATATAAAGAAAAAACTGCCCAATGAAGTGTAATGCTGTGATCCTCAGATAATTTTCCAAAGATTGGACTGAGTCATACATTATATTGGATGAGGGGGAGGGGAGGCTACACCCATCAAAATGAAAAATGAAGTGTGGTAAGCAGACATTTTCTGAAACAAGCAATTACAGAGGACAACTATTTGCTAGGCTGCTTGTAATCTGACAAATAATGATTAATTATTTTCTTTTAATATATTTATTGCCACCTAAAATTCATACCATGCATTTTAATAACAGTAATATCTAGCAATATCTACCAATATGTATTAGCTGTTACTCGAAGATTCCTTGATTTCAGAAAGACATATTATTACCCTGTGCTGGAAAAAACAGCCATGACATGCCACCACCTTATAAGCTTTCAGAATTTCAGTGCTGGAAATAAGCATTTATAACCAAGAGCAGTTACATAATGAACCTCTCTGAAGTCTTTCTAGATACATATTAAAGCTGAAATATTCAAAATGAAATTAAATTATAGAAGTCTTGACCTGAGGGTCAGGTTAAAAATCAATAACAAGGAGATATGTGAAAAAGCATCATTCAGACCTGAAAAAAAAAAAAAAAAAATCTGAAATACTTTTCTGGTTTGATCTAGCCTGCTATATTACTGCTACTTCCTCAACACTGAGGCCCACCAGCTATTTTAAGCTGCTGCTAACATTAAGTGCATTTGACAAACATAAATTTTTAAGCAAAAAGTGTTCAAATGCATTGAGAAAAGTAAGATTATGGAAAATATCCTCTGTCACAATCTTGAGGATGAACATTATTTACCTGGAGAAGGCACACATTCCTTACCAGCTAGACAGCACTGCACAATATGTCAGCCTGGTCAACTTTGTCATATTATATCATCATATATTATGATTGTTGTAAGACAGTGTGAGAAATATCTCTTTGAAGAGGGGTGAAAAACAAAGGTTCCCATCTCCAGCTTTTTATTTTTACAGAAGACACTTCATGGTAATAAGGTTCTTCATAGCCTGGATATTGAGAGGCTCTTCCACCTGCCACAGGGCAATGGAAAAGGACAAAAACCCTTATTGCTTTCACTGAAGCCTTCACTCCCAGTAGACATGGTTGTGAATGGATACCTGATTAATTAGGTTTGAAAAATAAAGGCATCTGGATGTCACTTTCTCTCTTGGACACTGCTGGAGATAGGAACTCTCGTAATGTAAGAGCACAAGGTTTAAACTTGGCCTTTTTATTGAGGCCACTGTTCCCACTGAAATCCATTCTCTTGGTGTTAATGTGCCTTAAATAAGTGACTCCCTTATGCCAATGACTACTCATCTGGTAGGCTGTACAACACTTGGCTTCATGCCATAAGATTGATTGCTCTTCTGAATGTTGAAGTGCCTCAAAATTAAAGGTGAGTTACACTATTAATTGATTCAGGATGGTTTTTTTGGAGTCACTATGTTCAGGAAGGGTCTGTCAATACAATTTGCTCTCAATTGTCACTGCATCACCAAATATACTGAGGTTGGGTGCACACAGGATAGTAACTTGCATAACTACAGCAGTATTTGAAAAAAGATAAATCATATAGATGAAATATACAGAAGGTGAAGTCATATTTAATCTGTTTGCATTGCAGAGGGTTATAATAAATGTAGTTTGCTATGTATTTGGAAGCTCTTTAACATGCATTTATGTATCAAGGTAATGGTGATATGTTGGTAATGTAGCTGTGTATTTGTACACTTTAGGCTCAAATCATTAAATTGCAGTGCTGAGATAGAAGACTCTGCATAAACACACATTCCCTGACTAATCCCCCAAACAGCCTTTTGAAATGCATTAATTTGTGCAGTTGAGGGAACGGCAGTCCAGGAAGATTCACCAAGTGCCCAACAAGTCAGCATGAAAGTGAAGTTTAGAACTTGGGTAGGCCCAGATTAGGGACATGCTCAAGGTAGTTAGTTGATCATCCAGTCCTCTGAATACAAAAAAATTACAGTGTGCTCAAACTGTCCTAAAACAAGTTCTGTACAGAAACAAGATCACCTTCAATAAACCATCTTACAAAATGGTAACATGCAAGCATCTGTCTTCCATTGGCTTTTGTCATTTTCCTAAAGGATTGTTTTGGAAATCTTTTGTTTATGGCACGCTAGCATATAGAGAAGAACTGTACATTGCAGTCTTTTTGTCTGTTTTGTTTGGTTACTATCATGGATAGACAGATGCATGACAGGAAATTTTTCTGCAACACAATTAATTTTGTATGTCTGCCACTAGTTCCTACTCATCTGACTGAATTCAAACAGGTTTGCAAACCTTTCCCCATTTCCTTTAGTTACTCCAAACTACTTCCCAGGTCCACTGACTTTAATTTTAAGGTGACACCTTTTCCAAAAGCTCAACTATTTTCCCTTCTATGGTCTCTAATCAATAGCGAGATATGTCCACTTTATGATTAAACCTTAAAGTCATAGGAACTAAGTGCATTCTATTCTCTAAACTCAAGATAGCATGTCCATTGCAAGTTAAGAATTTTAATGTTTAGAATGTTCCAGGAATACAATTTGACAGTCTCCATAAAAATGTAGACTCCCTTCCACTGCTGCGTAAGTGCATTTAACTTACTTAGGCCCCACCGCTTTTCCAAGATCCATGTTAGAGCCAATATACCATTTAAATTTCATTCCTTGTTTTGAGATAAAAGTTTTGAGATAAAAAGGGTGCAAAGACACCAGGCTAGCTCATACCCCACAGGCTGAGATTCATCTCTGGTAATCCTACTAAAATTAAAAGGATGACCTGTATGAGTTAGTACCAGAGAGGTAATAATGCAGACCTATTGCATAGAAGTATTATAAAACATCCACTCTTGATCAGGTTAACTTCTTTTTCACCACCAAAAATGGGGCTATGCTCCTCTTGTGCAGCAGAAGCGTGAGTTGGCCAGGGATTTAAATCATTACTTATGCTACTTGCTTACAGAACAGGATTCAAACATCTGCTAATTTGCTGAGGCAGGTGTTTCTGTTCATCTTCTCTAATCACCCCTCTATAGTTTGCATTTCTCAGGTTCTGTAGGGGCACTGAGTTAACCAGTCCAGTTCATATATCAGAGGAAATGTAATCAATAAATCACCTATATTAGTCTGATGTCTACACACAGGGGTTTTATTATTAAGGATATTTTGAAAGGTTCACTGAATATTACACATTGAAATAAGTGTCTGTTGCCTGGGAGCAATTTCCAAGCTGTCTTCTGGGAACTAGGACACACTTAAAAGGATTTAGTGGTGGAAATATTTCATTTAGAAAATCCATTTCTGCAATTCACATGTTAAAGAAACAGAAAATGTTTCTGTGCCAACTTCAACTGCACTAAATGCATGTGAATATCTCCCCATCCCTAAAACAGCTAATTTCTGCAGAAATTCAACCCAGAGATGTATTTCTGAGCAGGTGTTTTGGTTCACTGTTCACATCTTGAATTGTGTGCAATTCATCGTATCTATCATTTTGCCCTTACACAGTCAAGGAATATGGTCTTCTCAGTTGAGTGAGCTGGGAAAGAAGAGTGCATCACTTCTTGTTTTAAAACATTCCATAGTACTTGGCACCTGCGTATGTCTGAAAACAGTAAATGCGTAATGAAATAGCTGGGAAAACAAAGCACAAATTACCACATATATCATGCTCCACATTTACAGTAGCTGAGCAGTAGTACTTTGGAAATATTTCCTTCCCCTCTGCCATTCCTGACCATTGCTGCTTGTTGGTTTTGTCCCTGTTTGTAGAAGTCACAAAATCCTTACATCTGTCATGCCATCATTTCTCAGAAATTAAGATGATCCAAACAAAGTCAGCTCCAAGTACAAAAGGAAAGTGTTTCTAGGCTCTCATTTGGGAGGTTTCTTCCTCTGGCTCTTCCTCATGCCTTTTCCAAGGTGAGGATTTGGGGGATGAGGAAAGAAGGGGAGTCTATTACCGCTCTTCCTCATGCCTTTTCCAAGGTGAGGATTTGGGGGATGAGGAAAGAAGGGGAGTCTATTACCGGGTCTTATTTTAAAAGACAGCTCCTACCTCAAACTTGATTTGCAAGACTAGATTCTTTACCGAGGAAAGTCACAAGTATTAAGAAAAAGAGGATTTCTCTACTTGAAATCATCAAATGAAAAATCCAAATTCCCAATCTGTCTTGCTGATCTGATTTTCAGAACTAATTCTACCTTTGTTTCTATGGAAATTAAATGTGATGACAGAAGAACTGATCAAATTCCCAGGACCAATTCTAGCTGTAGACAACTTGAGCTTTCAAATATGCTCTCTGTCAAGACACCTCCTGTGTGATTGCAGGCCAATTTGCTACTTTCCCTAAGACTTCTCTATCTAAAAATGGGGGATTATACCTCCATGTCCCATGTGCAGATGATGGGCTAAATCTTTTAATACTATAGGACTCTCTGGGGTTTTAGACACAGGACAGAGTATAGCATTTTGCATCTAAAGTACTTCCATGTGAAGTTAAGGGGGTCTACAAGAATGCTGGAGAGGGCCTGTAGTGTTAGGACAAGCAGGAACGGCTTTAAACTGGAAGCGGGTTTAGATTAGATATTAGGAAGAAGTTCTTCACTATGAGTGTGGTGAGACATAGGAACAGGTTTCCAAGAGAAATGTGGATGCCCCACCCCTGGACGTGTTCAAGGCCAGACTGGACAGGCCTTTGAGAAACCTAGTCTAGTGGAAGGTGTCCCTGCCCATGGCAGGGGGGTTGGAACTAGATGATCTTTAAGGTCCCTTCCAACACAAACCATTATATGATTCTACGACTCCATGAATCGTAGAATCAACTAGGTTGGAAAAGACCTTTAAAATCACCAAGTCCAACCATTACCCCAGGACTGTCAAGACCACCACTAAACCATACCACTGAGAGCCTCATCTACATGGTTTTTGAACACTTTCAGGGATGAAAGTTAGCATCTGAGCAGTTTTCTGAGCACTATAATTGAGAGCTTATTTTGGTGAATTTTTTTGGCTTCTTTGGTGAGTTTTTTCACATGTATAATGGTGAAGCATTTCCTGAAGATCTGAATGAAAGACTCTGAAAGATGTTTTGGCTATAAGACCCCAACAGAGCAATTTTTATTTCTTTTTTTTCCCCCTGTCTTGCTACTTTTAACCTAGAAACAATGCCATAAAGCAAGTCTCTACACCTCTTTCTCTGGGTTACTGGAATTTAATACAAATGAGGCTGCTCGATGGACACCAAAATTAGCTCCAAACTCAGAGGAAGGCTGCAATTTGTGAGGAAAGTATCACTGCAAAGGAGTCTGACACAGTAAAGATAAAGCTCAATATCATTTTAATTACCTGGGATTTCTCTCTACTCACATAAATGTCCAATGGAAAGCTAATGGAGCTACTTCTAGCAATAAGGCAAAACTCTGAAGTTTTCTTAGGGAACAAGCAAAAACAGACTACCTGGGCAAGTTATGTTTGCAGGGTCACAGTGTTAACATTTCACAAGGAGAGGCATGTATTTCCCCAGGTATTCCTACGGCAGTAGACCAAAATGCTTCTACCAGTAGAAAACACTTCTAAATTTTTGACTAGGGGATGAAGAATATATCTTCAAATATTACAATATTGACCAAGGTCTTAATGCTGATTGGGAACCCTTTTACTACATGCTTGTTGTAAGCCTGGAGTAAACAGACAAAATGACACATGGTGGAAAAAGCAACCAAGTTGCAGAGTAAGACAGTAGCAAAGGCAGGATTAGACTGCCTGTCTCCTGCGAAGTGACCCACTGGGCCAACTTTTTCTCAGAGCAGAGCTGTGCTAAATGAAAACCCCAAGCAAACCTCCAGGCTGAGCACTGTGATGCAAAAAACTTGCCTCCATCTTTCAATAACTTGCCTCCACCTTTCAATGCATATGCCATCATTCCAAACTAAAAGGTGGAATACCCACCACAACAGAGTAAAAGCATACAACCCAGAATTTGTCATTCTGTATTTGCTTTGCTTTATTTTACCATAACATTCTGTACATCAGTTTGTTTGATTGGGTCACTTTGCTCAACGAATTTTGTCTTCCTTCCAAACAGATGGTGTGAGCTTAGGAATGGTTTTAATAAAATTCTTTGTGCACTGGTTATACGGCACTTATTTGGCAAACGTCACTCCACAGACACACTTTAGGTTTAAGATGATACTGTAATGGCTTAAATCTCCCACCAGCTGCCACAAAATTAGAGCCATATTAATATCAACAGAGAAATTAGTAGTGCTGGTAATTCAGTTGGGAACTTGGAGGAAAATTTTATAGGCATTTGGAATATTTGCAGTGGGAAGGAATTGTGAAAGTCTGCCCTAATATTAGACAGTAAAAATATTAAGGCTTGAAAGTCTGAAATACATTTTGTCCTTTACTCTCTAAGCTGACTAGCCAATGCATGTGGTCTGTATTTTAATCTTGACAACCTGGAAGGAATGCCAGCAAGGTGTATATATCCTAGGTGAATATTATTCAATGAACTATCAGCAAAAGGTTTTTGAAAATAAAGTGAAGTTTATGCCATACAAGGCTCTATCCTGTGAAGCATCTCTAAAGTGGGAATTTCCTAACATGTGCAGATAAGGCTTCTATATTGCACTGAGTTGTAGACTGGAGACACAGCCGCACCTCACCAACTAATTCTGCTTTGCTTCCCCACCTTTATTCCAAATAACAGACTGGCCTTTACAACCAGTCCCAAATACCTGATCAGTTAGAGCAAGGTAAATCTTATCATTTCACAACCTGAATCACATAGAGAAAAAGTACAGGCCAGAAAACAAAACACAATGCAGAGATCACAGTGTAACTGGGGAATGTAGTGAGAAATGTGCAGCACATAATGGAATATGGACAGCCTGGATTTCTATGAGGAGAGGGAGTGCTTGGGCAGGCCAGAAAGCAGGGATGTCTCCATGTAAAATCAGAATAATTCAAAGCAAAGACAGAAGAGTGAAAATTCAGACACTGTTCTGGATGTTATGTTCAGAGTGACTGCAGAGGCATGCAATTGTTTTAATGAGATATATTAATCTTCCCCCTTCACCTCACTAATGCCCCAGACATAAGTGAACTTAGCAGGGCTTTGTACTGGAAGTGAATGATGAGGATGATATGCTACAACACTTAAATGCCATCGCAACAAACTTCCTCCATGGGTAAGGCTGTGCTGCTCAGTTATTTTTACTGATATGGCCACTGGGGAAATTATATTTTCTTTTGGAATATATGCGATTGGCTGTGGTCTGAGATGGGATATCAGAGTAGCTGGGCCACTACTGTGCTCTCTTATGGCAGCTCCTATGTTCCAGAGAGCATGCACATTATTCAATAGCTGCAAATGAACATATAAAAGTTAAGAGGCTTTTTGAAAATGATGTTTTTCAGCCTGCAATATTACATTAATTACACCACAGAGGTATGAGAAACTATCATTAGTGTGATCACACTATAATGATGGATAAAGAAACCATTATAAGTAGAAGGCACAGAGTAGCCAAGATAATTAGCAGGTTTTCTGTTGAAAACAGTAATGGTAAAAAGGCAAAAGGAAAAAAAAATAGCGTTAAATAAGAAAAAAAAAAGGGGCAACTTTTAATATTATAAGAGAGGTCTTGAAAATAGAGCAGCTAATGGGGATATTCACACAAAGAGCTCGTTATTACAAATCTGCATTAGCATTAGTTTTTCAAATCACTGCTGGATATAAAAATCACAGTTTACAGACTGTAGAGAACCTAGTTTTTAACTGTCAATCTGTAGAAAAATGGGTCTATGTCAAATCAGATTCAACACCCAGCAAATACGCTTGGTTGTCAGCTGGAAATCTTCTGCCTTTGAATAAGTTGAAAAGCTTATCTCCTGATACTCAGAGCTGAACTAATGGCTACCATTCTGACTGTAACAGGACGCTCTGTAGTTTTATTAGATCCTCTTCTGGAACCTGACATTTTGAGATGTGATCTGGGGGAGGGGAGTTGTATATATTGTTATTAATTTTTTTGAGAAAATGAGCTGTAATAAGCAGCTGCTACCCAGCAAACATTTAAGAAGCTCCAAAGCTAAAGGTGAGGCTTGTCTAGCCAGCCACTGGATTGGCTGGATTTTCTGAGCCTTCTATACATTGAAAACAGAGTTTAACAATTCCATTGGGTTGTGACCCACTACTCACTCTGAAACACTACTCCCAGGAGCTAGATAGTGATGTGTTATCAGAAAAGTAGCTACTAAAGCTTTCTAAATTACAAGTCAAACAAAATAACATCTTTTTTATTTGAATGAACAAACCCCCAGTGACTTGTGTTTGCCCAGTTTTTGTAACAGTAGTCTTTTTGAGAAGGAAAAGTGAAAAGAATAGCAGCATCTTCAGAGATATCTGTCCAACTGCAAACCTGCATGCACAGATTCATGGTCCCACTTGGTACGTATCGTCACCATACATGATGATTCCTGTGTACATGTGTGATTGCTGTGACTGCATGATAGCCAATTAACTGAACAACTGAATTGCTTTCCCAGTTTACCTAAGCCTAGTGACTACACCTGAAGACCAGGTAATCAACCATGCAGAGCAATTTGCACATGAAATTGGAGATATTCATAATATGTAGTCTTATATGCAATCCCCTACCAAAAAGAGAAGCTAGGAAAACACAGCAGTGGTGTCTAGGTCTGCCTTACAGAACAGTGTTCTTCAAAATGTTTCTTGTATTCGGGAATACATGAAAAAATGTCTTGTAATAAAAAGGTCTCATATAAGGATATGCATGCTTACACATATATATGCATATATATACATCAATACACATATGTGCAGACATGTATTTGCATATATATATATATATATATACATAAACCTACTGTCATGAATGATTAACTCCTGCTTGGGAAGTCAAGGATTTTTCTGTGAAAAGCACTGTATGACCATTAGCAGAGCACGGAAGGACTTCAGTATTTGATTTGTGACTGCATTGTGATTTTCTTGGCTCTAATTGAGCAAACACTGGTTCACGGGGCTTGACATTGTTCTTGTACTGCTATAAAGCTGAAAAAACTCTGTCAAGGGCAGATGACCTTTGTGTACATAAACAAGGAGAATTATGTCCTCCATTGAATAAAAAGCATGAAGGAGCACTCTAAGAAACTAGCAAGGAAATTCATTAGGTTTGGATGTTGTCTTGTCCTCCCTAAAGGTTACCACTGTGACTTCAATAGAAAGTTCATCTGGATATCATTTTTAGAGGTTTTCATTTGGAGATTTTTACCTTGTTTTGGTTTTATTTGTTCTACCTACTACATGTCAGGTATTATTGCTGGGCAGTAGCTCAGATATATTTTGTTAAAAATTATTATTATTCTCACAATGAAACTGCCCTCTGATCTACATTATATGAATAGACCTTGAAAGACAACAGAAATTACTTGGAATGGCAAAAGCATGAATTAAATTCCTATGTCTTCTATTCTAAGCAAACATTACCAGTCCTAACTATGAAGTTATGTCTTCCTTCTACTAATACCTCCTGTTTCTTTAGAGGCCTCTGTCACAAGACGCAATAGCAGTTTTCAGTGGTGAACTTGGACCTCATGACAGGAGCCAAATAAATCTTCCTTTGAAGATCAGCCTCTTTCATTGATAAACATAAAACTAATGCTGCCATATGTTTCCTTGTTTTAAAAGCAGACAAGCTGGGGATAGTAGCAGAAGCTGGACTTTTTACTTTAAATGCACTGTATCATTTAATATTTTTTCCAGTGAGTTTTTTGGAGACATTTTGTGCTTACAACAGCAGAAGACAGTCAAATGAATATAATAGTACTGATTAAACTCAAATGTTCCTGTAGGTGTTACTAATGGAACTTGTGGTCCTGCTTTTTTAAACATATTCAATTTGCTGCTCAATTTTCTATTAGAACATTCTCCCTTTTCCTGACCTTAATTTGTTTCTGGGTGCACAGAGTAAGAAAGAAAAATGCTTGCTGCCTTGACTCCTACCCTACCTCTAAGCTACCTGCTCTTCCATAACCAAATAGGGAAGAAAAATGACCTTTTAAATTGTTCTGGCACACAGTATCTTACATTCCAAGGCACTCCACAAATCAATGTGATCGTGTTTCTCCCACATTGAAATTACATCCCTGGTTTCGTCAGAAGACTAATAAGATATTTGTTAGGTCTGTCAGGTTTCAAATTATCTGACAGCGAGATTCTGGATCTGATATGCTCTCAAAACATTCATAACCAACTGTTCTGAATCTTCTAAAAAAAACGGAAAATGATAAAAAAATATTTTTTTTGCCATTTGGTATGGAAGTTTTTTTACAAAAAGCAGTAGTTACGTCTCAATGTTATAGGTCCAAAGAACCTTCTTTATGCTAATATCCCTCATTCCTTACAAAAATTACAGACATTTTTGTAAAGCAATCTTACATCTTCGTGCCACAGACATACGAAGAAGCAAAGCCAGGTCCTTCCAGCCTGAGAGAGTGAACTTATCACCGATTTAGGAAGAAAAAAAAAAAAGTGTCCAGAATGCACTGGACAAATCTATTAGGGTCCTAAGCTCCCTCTTCAAGTTATTAGCCTACTCCTTGCCAGTGTCTGTATTGCTACTACTGACATGCACCTACGTGTTCATACTGTATCAAATCTTGGATTTATGTAAAGGGATTCAGAGAACCTATGGCCAGACATGAATGCAGATTATGTTCTACAACCCAAAAGACAAGCCAAGAGGATTAGCACTCAGCCTTAATAAATCTCACCTCTAATTTCTGCATGGATGAACAGAAGAAGTCTGCTTTACATCCAGTAATAGTGATCTCATTTCATGTGAGGAGCCTCATATCAAAGGAACATACTCTTGACACTCTTGAATTACTGGGCTCACAAGGGCTCATGTGAGTATAAAACTCATGGATGTCTAAGGCCTGTTACACCATCTGGGAGAGTCTGAGATGGAGAACACCCCATGTGTAAGAGCAACATACATTCAGAGTACCCAACAAAGTAATGGTTACTAAGGAACAGCTAGACGGTTGTAACAATGAGCAAGTAGGCCCAAACATTTCTTTAACCCTTATAGCCTCACCCATATAACTGGTATAATTCAGTAAGGAGCTGGCAACGTATGCTATAGTACTTTAGATCATGCTATACCCTCAGCTTTATACACCAGGAAATATTGATCCCTTGTACTTGAACCATTTAAAAATAGCAGCACGTAACCAATCTACCCTGGCACCAGAACTGCACACTGATCTTTAGAGGTTATAAATTGTGATGACTTAACATGAGGCCCAGGTGAGCCTGGTCAGAGCCATTGAGGCCTGTTAGTGCCTTCAGGGTTCTGAAAACTTCACATTAATGGTTTCAGCTCCCTAAACCATATTTGGTTACATATCTTGCCCATGACTTGGAGTATTTTATTCCATATTACTTAACCAAAGCCCTTCAGACTTTGCATCTAGCATTTGTTCTAATATTGAGATGGCAGTACTCTTTATTTACAGTTGAACCTTCTACTTGCTTTTCAACTTATTCAAAGGCAGAAGATTTCCAGCTGACAACCAAACATTTCTGCTAAGCAAGCTCACATAGTTTTGCTTTTCTACTTCCAGTTAGCTCTCAGTCATCATAACCTGCAGGTGAAATATCATAGGTAAAATATATAGGTAAAATTATATCAACACACCCAGCTAAGCCTAGGGTTTAACTAAACTTTTACTACTGCTATGCTCTTAATCTATCAATCTCTTTACACGCATTGTCAGCAAAGTCCATTGAAGTTAATGAGGCAAATTCCACAGACATAGAAGAGTTCTGAATTGTGCTGTAAATGATTTACTACTGAATTAGTTTGGGCCTGAGTGTGGTTTAAATTTTGCAAGGTAACTTGGAGGAGTAAATAATATTCCTGATTGAGTTAACTATACTCTGAAACGACACTAGGAGAAATAAACAGCCAGTTGAAGAATCACTCAAGAATCTCAAGGCTTCCTCAAGTCTCTGGAGCCTTGATTTATCTGAATAAAATTAGGTATCTATGTCTATAATCATGTTTAGTCACAATTCATCATCTTCTCCAAAGCAGGTATCTTAGAAGGCAATTTGCACAGTGAGCAGCACTAGGGACATGTAAAGCTCAGTTTCAGGACTTCAGCTGTCAGCATTTTCTTGGGCCATACACTCGCACAAGTCATCACACTCGAAGTATAAGCCATACACACACATCTTCCATGTTTTCCCACCCATTCTCACTCTTCATCTTAGTCATCACAAACACTTGCAGAAAGACCTTGTTTTCAAGAACAAACAAGACCCTTTATATAATAAAATGCATGGGAAACAAGGTGCCTATAGAGAAAAGAGTATCTCTGTGAGACAGCTCTGAAAGCATCAGGGTAATTTTCTGTGTCAAAAAGGAAAAGAGCAGAAAGTACACCCAGCAAATAACCCTGTATCTCCACCACCAGATTCAGTGCACAGTAAACACCATGTGAATCAGTTCTGTCATCCCATACACATTCCTGTAATTGGACAGCACTCTCTCCCTTACGTAGTGCATTACACTCTCACAGTCTCTTGCTACAGTATCTACTGCCACTTTAATCTCATCGAGGATGACACGGAATGGCATAGGAGCCAAGGAAGAAAACAGATTAAAAAGCGGCCAGGGAAGCAAATACACCAGATTTCTACACTCGCTTACCTCCATTTTGTATGAACTCTAGACATTAAGGTTATATGACTGGGAAATTGCCTGAAGAATTCCTGAAAAAGATTCCAAACACATCCAGGATGACCCACTCTACTCTCCATTATGCTGTGATTTATTTACTTCTGTCCAATGAGTTTATCTCCTCATAATTTAGATAACTTTCACAGTTTGCTCCCTCCTTCTTGCTCTTTGGTTCTTTGGCTCTCTTACCCTTAAAAAAATATCTCACTCTGAGCGTTGTAGTACAGTTGGAACTAACCAGATCCTTTAAGTGCAGAGAAAGGGCAAATTACTATATTGATATGGTATATAGAATCATAGAATCATAGAATAGTTAGGGTTGGAAAGGATCTTAAGATCATCTAGTTCCAAACCCACTGCCATGGGCAGAGACACCATACACTAAATATTGTCACCCAAGACTCCATCCAACCTGGCCTTGAACACTGCCAGGGATGAAGCATTCACAATTTCCCTGGGCAACCCATTCCAGTGCCTCACCACCCTCACAGTAAAGACCTTCTTCCTTATATTTAACCTAAACTTCCCCTGTTTTAGATTGAACCCATTACTCCTTGTCCTATTGCTACGGTCCCTGATGATTGATACCTTCTAATTTATGTGTGAAATACACCTTACAGCTGAATATTTATCAATCAATATAAACTGCACGAAATTATATTTTACTATATTAACTTCCTGCAATCCATCAGGATTAGTGATAATCACAATTATAAAAGCTTTTAATGTAAAAGGTTAAAAGTTTGATGAGGAAGTATCATGTTTTTCTAATCACTAAGAAGGATCTTTTTGAGAAATAATCTCAAATCTCAATAATTATTGACTTACCCTAGCAGAAACTGGATTCACAGTGACTTGTTCTCCTAGGTACTGTCTATTCACCTATGAAAAAATAAAAACAAATCTATGGTAGGAAGTGGAAGTATTTACACCTCTGTTCTATGAGTGGCAAATTAGATAGGCAATTACATCTCATTTAAGCTATAGACAAAATTCCAATACAGTTTTGCAGAACCACAATTTCACCTCTGGATATGTGTCAGAAGCTACATACCAAATGGCAACAGAAAAGGGAGCTAAATTCAGAGCCCCTAAATTTTGGACTATTTAATTCATCATAATTTTATCTATATTCTGCTGATTATATGAAATAGTTACTGGTTCATTATGAGCTAAGCAGAACCCATGTATTCCAGTCGAGAACTGAAGAATCAATACATACCATCAATACAAATCATACCGTTTATTCAGATCAAGCTAGTGCTAGGTTCAAAAGAGAAATTTTAATGTCTGAATGTCAAAATCTGAGAGAAGCCATCTCCTAAGTTTTTTCAGAGAGAACATATGCTTTGTAATTAAACAGATACTTGGTGCTGTTAAGTGTACTGAAACTGAGGATTATAAAGGGGCTTGAGCATCTCCCATACAAAGCCAGACTGAGAAAGTTGGGGCTGTTCAGCCTGAAGAAGAGAAGACTGTGTGGAGACCTCATAGAAGCCTTCCAATAACTGAAAGGAGCCTACAAGGATGATGGAGAGGAACTCTTCATCAGGGAGACTGGAACTAGATGATCTTAAGGTCCTTTCCAACCCTAATCATTCTATGATTCTATAATCAATTCATAAGTTGTGAACTCAGAAGACAATTTGAAGCTTAAAGAAACTATTTTATAAAAACCCACAGGTGAACAATAACATGGGTTCATTGGAACTGTGCTGGTGGGTACAGATTTCAGAGCTTTCTTATTTTTCTTATTAGTTCTGTTTGATGTTTTGAGACCAAAGAGTGACTAATTTTCTGGATAATAATTGAAGTATTTTATATTTAAGTATCTCTGCCCATATGCAGCCACATCTGTGAAAAAGAAATAGCAGGTGTTTCATTTTTATGGTTTCCTTCTGTATATTTTTGACAAGTCCATTTGTTATTCTAAGAGAAAATGAGTAATCTCTGAGCCCATTTGATTTGAATAATGCTCTGTCTATTTACTATCATTAGTATTCCTATTGCAGTAGTCTGTCCATTACGTAACTAGATACATTTAGTTAATGAAAATAAAAATGTTCTGTGCACCATTTGACTTGATCGATAAAACAACAAACCTATTAGACCAATATTGCTCGATTTTATTAGTTTTCACAGAACCAGTTTTAAATCAAATGTTGTTCAAACTTGTCACATGTTAACACCTGTATACTTACATACTGCAGCTAATAAAACTTTGCAAATGCAGCCAACAGACTCTGTTTCTTTTATGTTATTGTGATGTGACAAGAAGAAGGAAAAACTTCACTTTAAACACCACTGTGATCTTGAATCATCCACAAACAGACGTGTGACTTCATTATGCTGAGTCTGTTATGTAGGCAAGAATGGCTATTGCATATAATGGAAAACAGCAGTAGAAATAAGCAAGCAACAGATAGATCCCTTCTAAAGTACCTTTCTCTTCAACAGAGAATTAGCAGTTGCTTTTGCTTAATACATAAATGAGAGACCTTCCAAGATGATGCTTTAGGAAGAGGAAATCGTGCTTCAGAAAGTGACCAATGTCCCTATGATCAGTGAATCATGACTCAGCATTGTCAGTGACCCAATGCCATTTATTCAGCGTTAAGAAGCATAGTTTGGATGAGACATAAATGTTTGGGGAAGAGGTAAGAGGAAATATCTTACGAAGTTTCTAAGATCTAGATATAATAGGTTACCATGTGCCATTATATACAATTTTAGATAATTACGTAAAGATAGATGAATTAAAATGGTTGCAGAGGGTCATGCCCACCCATAGAAACATCTGGCTCATCCACAATGGTGGATTCCTCCTGTAGTGTCAAAAGGATATAGAATTATTTTCTTTCTCTGTTATACAGTGGCCTAGTGCATTCTACTGACCCAAAGGTAATTATTTGCAGCAGCGGGTGAAGGTAATTTTGTATGCAGTACCAGTCTTGAACATCCGATTGAACATCTAAGAATAGAAAGTGATTGTTTAAAATACAACGCCAAGCACAGAAATCTTAGGGCTAAGTTATTAAATAGAAAACACTGGCATTCAGACCAAAGGAGGAGGTTACAATCTCAGCAAAGAGGTAACAGCTGGACTTTTCATTCTTTTAATGAAAGGAGGAGCTTGTAAACTTCACAGTGCTCCAGACAAAGCTTGAACAACTTTGACATTCAGCTCCAACAAAGCTCCAGCCAAAGATCTGGCTTTATTGAAGGTGACAGATATCAACAGATCATAAAACCCAGTCTCTCCTCTATACATGAGGGGGTGTGAGAAAGTGGCAGTGCAGGTGCTTGGCTGCCAGCCAGGGCCGACCCAAAACACTGCCAGAGACTGGTGATACAAAGCACGCTGATGCTTTCATCCTCCACCAATTGGAGCCACTTAAAGATCCTGCTTTTAGAGAGAGCATTGGTCACAGAGTTTCTCCATGCCCTTAAGCATGTCTCTATGGAGTTTGTTTGATTTAGTTATCAGTACTGTGACCTTCTAGTTCACTCAGTGCCTTTGAAATTGTATCATTTGCATCATCAAGTCTTGAATTTGCAGCTGTCAATATAAAGCAAATTTGTCGTTGGTATTGGTCTTATTAAGAGAAAATTCATGGGTTTGGCTTTTTTTTTTGAAGCTGGAGTTTTAGGGGTTTTTTGGTGCCATTTTGTGTGATATCCTTTTAGATCAATTAGGGTTAAAAATAGGATATGAAATTATGTTTCAAAATAGCTCACGCTCCAATTTTATTAAAGTCCTTTGCTCTATAAATAGTCTTTTAAAACTGAAATATCTCTTAAAGTCTTTAAACAAAGAAGAAAAAAAGACTTCAAAGAAGCAATTGTCTTTTTTCCTTATCAACCAGTGGTGAAGTAAATCCTGTCTTTATCATTTTGGTAAGATGTTGCCTAAGCGTTGCCAGATAATTAGTAATTTTCCAGCTAATCTCCATATTTTAAAACTTCAAATAGCTTTTTATTTTGTAAAACAATTAAGGATTGTCTATAAACTTGATACATTTTACCTACATCTCAGTATTTGTGATATGAAGCAATTACTGATAATAAAATATCTAGTAAATTTTCATACTGAAACTTTCCAGTAAGCAGAGAATGATTTAGAAGTAAATTTTTTGAAAATGATTATGCAAGTTACATATTCAAACAGCAACAATATATTCACCTTCAGAATGGAAATCTGGGTTAGAAGTAGTAAATATCTTCTGTGAAACATTCCGCAAAGAAGTACTGTCCTCAAATTTTAAAGCACTGTTTACACAAGAAATTAACTTTATTAAGGGTTTGCCTATTGTTCTTTGTTCAGGTTTAAACTACAGGCTTTCCTCTTTACAATAGAGAAAAAGGATCTTTTATGGAATAATTCACAAGTCAACATACCACTATTTCAATTGTTAGGGAACAATCTGCTGTTTCTTCTTACAAAATCTTAGTTCTTTTCCTGACACATAATCTCTTTACCAGATGAGAGTCATATAAAGAAGTGAACACATGGTATTGTGCTTGTTTTCATCTTTCCACAGGAATTGTGTGGCACTTCATGAGTTTGTGAAGACTGCAATACTGAAAGACAAAATCTTGGCCAGATATTCCTAGGCACTGCTCTTGTATCTATTTTGTACTGTACCAAGTAAATCTCACTGTTTGGAAGAGTGGCCTTGAGAGAGACTGGGGGCTGTGTGTGAGACAGGCACACTTGCAAGATTCAAATTCACAATACCTGTAGGTAGCGAGCAGCCTATCAAAGCCTCTCTCAACAAGCTTTCTCATCAAATGTTTCTTATTTTACCTGTTGATACATTAAACTTACAGTTTTACATTTCATATTCAAGACTACTAAACAGAAACGTGCAAAACAAAAGCAATAGCTGGTAAGCAGACAAGTAAGTAAAAAGTAAGTCCAGAACATGTTTCTAAAACCTTCAGATAGCTTGACTACCCCAGATATCCTGCAGACCAACAAAGAAGCTCCAAACCAGATTTTTTTCTCTCTGTCCAAAGAACTGCTGCCACCAAATACAGGTAAAACTTGTACCTTGTGTGCAGGCGGGTTAGAGGCACTTGGCCTACGAGTTTATTGATGAGTTTATTTTGCTGAGGTGAGTCTCTCCAGCGAGCTCGTTCAACCCCGCCTCAGCTCTGGGCGGCGAGAGCCCCCACGCCAGCCCCGAGCCCTCGCCAGGTCTTGCCCAAGAGCCCCAGCGCCGGTGCCGCGCGCCGGGACTCACCGGGGGCGGTGCCAGGAGGGAGGCACCGCCCGAGCGGGGAGAACCCGCCCCGGGGAGCGCGGGAGCAGCGCGGGGCGCGGCCCTTGGCGCCGGCAGCGCGGGCGGGGCGGGGAGCGCTCGGCTCAGGGCAGCGGCCGCTCCGGGAGCTCTGCTCCGGCTGCCCCGGCGGTGGCCGCGGCGGCACCGGACGGAGCCGACGGGAGGGGAGGCTGCGGCGCAGACCTCGGGGGGTAGGAAGTGCCTCCGCTGGTCTCCTGAGGCGAGGGTGCACAATGGGCAGGGCTGCGCTCGGTGCGCCCTGGTGGAGGTCCTCCTGCAGCAGGGGCTGAGCTGCGGGACGCTGTCAGTAGCTGAAAGGTGTCAGGGAAGCTGAGAGGGAGCGGGACTGCCTGCTCCAGGCCCAGACGGAGGGAGGGCCACAAGCGTCCATCATAGCGCATACAGAAAAGGAGGGTGTTTATCCAGGAAGTTGGGAGCTAGGAACAAAAACCAACAAGAAAAGGAAGAGTACAATTAAGAGCAGGGGGCTTCCTCCATAATCCAAAGTCCCCACCCAGAACCGCTTCGCAGTTCTGTATGGGGCTAATGAGGAAACACACACCGCACCAAATGAATATCCTGCTGATGCACCAGTAAAGAGGATCACTACTAGTGCCTCTGGGAAAAAGCAGCAGGTCATAGTAGTGGGTGACTCAACTTTGAAGGGTACAGAGGCACCCATCTGTCGGCCTGACCCAGTCTTGAGAGAGGTGTGTTGCCTGCCAGGGGCTCGGATCAGGGATATTGCTGAGAGCCTGCCTGCTCTAGTAAGTCCTGCTGACTATTACCCCCTTCTAGTGGTCCATGTGGGTGCTAACAATATAGGTAGCAGTAGCCTGGGAATCATTAAGAACTACAGAGCCCTGGGAGAGGTGGTTAGGGGCTCTGGAGCACAGATAGTTTTTTCATCAATTCTCCAGGTCAAAGGGGAGGACCTTAAAAAGGCTAGGCGGATTTGGCAGGTTAATAAATGGATAGAATGGTGGTGCCATAGTCAGGGGTTTGGGTATTTAGAACATGGGACTCGATTTGGGAAGCCGGGTCTACTGGAGGCTGGTGGAGCTGGTCTGACAAAGAAGGGGAAGAGCTGCTTTGGTAGGAGACTTCCCAGGCTGGTCAAGGCAGCCTTAAACTAGATGTGTTGGGGGAGGGGGCATCGATCCATCCCAACACTCCCAGTCAGTTGCCAGCACCTGCAATAAATGCTTGGAGTGATACAAAGATATTTCAGTTGTGGTCAACGGCTCAATGTCCAATTGGAGACCAGTAACGAGTGGTGTCCTTCAGGGGTAGGTAATGGCACTGATCTTGTTCAACATCTTCACTGGCGTCAGGGACAGTGGGATTGAGTGCACCCTCAGCAAGCTGGCTGAGGACACCAAGCTGTGTGGTTCGGTTGATATGCTGGAGGGAAGGGATGCCATCCAGAGGGACCTTGACATGCTTGAGAGGTGGGCCGACGCCAGCCTTATGAAGAAACTATTTTTCTATCACCACTCATATTCTTGTCCAATATTTTGAGACAGAATGGACATTTGTTCATAAAATATAGTTTCTGTTTTTAAAAATTTGTTCAGGTCCAAGTAATAGCAGACCATAGGCAATGAACTATAATAAAAAGCATATTTTGACTTACAGCTTTATGTTACATAGTTATAAAAAATTATTAAATTAGGTTAAAGTTCACCTCAAAAAGCATGGGTTTAAATATACTTACCTCTTTAGTGTGTATGTACACGTTTCTGTATTTCCATTAGAAATACAGCTGTGGATACTTTTAATTTCTTTTAAATTCAGTAGCCTTTACTTTATGTGGTTTACTTTACATGAATAGACATTTCTGTCTTACAAATGCTGTAGCCTTCCATACACAGCCTTATAACCATCACAGGGAATGGCTTGTGAGCTTTGAAAACAAATCTTTTAAAGTAGTTAAAAAGGATCTGTGGGAACAAAGATATAAGCTTTTAAGGATCTTAGGGTATGCATGTGAGACGGGTTGTATTTAAGAAAAACTGGTCACAATTCTAAGAACAGAAAGGAATGGTGCTCTGTTGGTTAGATCCTGCAGAAGGAGACCTTCAGATCCACTTATTTTAGCTGTTTTATACTAGTGGGTTTGAGATAGATTCATTCAAGCAATTCAGCGGCTACTTTATTGAATCCTGCACAACAAGTCAAATGTAGCAAATATTTGGAAAAGTTTAAATAACTTAAATGTCTCTGGGCTTGTAGAACTTGCCTTAATTTAGCAGGAGAAATTTCGTGCAAACTTGCTTAAGTGTATTCATAACCAGACTCCTCAATATTCTCATTTTCCTCTGTAGATATTGTGCTTAAAAGAGGGACTGTGTCTTACATTAACATCCACTGCACACCTGACTTCTTTTGTGTGCTCCACTTTGCCAGCCTGTTCCTCAGTAGTGCTGGCCTCTGGAAAGTTTCATGCTGATGCTGTCTTTATTCTGCTTGGTTTTGTGATCTGCTGTTCCGAGCTTGGCAGTCACTCTTTCAGCAGCAGTCCAGATCAATGTGAATGGAGACTGGACAGAAATTTTCAATAATGATAAGTCAGGCAAAATAGGGAGCTGCAAAAGCAAGCCAGGAGAGCGATTCTTTGAAGTCTTAAAGTTTTGATCAGCTATGACTTTCAACAGGGAAGGTAGAGTTGGGAGCAGTGTAAGGTTTGTTATAATTGCCCGACACAAATGTTCTCTTAAAATGCCTGACACAGTACACTAGGGGTTGAATCCAAGGCCAATAATATCAACAAGAACCCTTTAGTTGACTGTCAGTGGTGCTTGGATTACTCTTTTATCAAAGAAAATGTTTTCTTGCTTGGTTTGCAAAGACCCACTTAAACAACTATAGTTTAAAAAGTGTCTGGAGATCATAAAGAAATACATTTCACTGCCCTTCTTGTGCTAAGGAGTATTCACTGATGAGAGCAGCTTCTGTTCAATTATGTTTAATGATGCTGATAAGTGTTAGTTGATTTTGAAGCACAACTACATGTCATTCATCTGCACACAAAGTGTATAAAACAGTGAGAAGCAGGGACATTTTACTTATCCTACTACATACCATTGAAATAACATTGACAGAACTGGCAACTCTAATTTATAGTGTAGAAGGTCCTTAGGGATACAAACCAAATGGTTCAGCAGATGTCCGCAGAATTTGCATTTTTTGTGATCATCTCTTCTTCCATTTTTTTCCTTGGGTTTACTGTATGCAGAAAGAATGAGTAAGCAGAAATAGACAACACCCTTTGAGACATTTTGTTAATTCAGTAGTCAAATACAGACCCTCAGTCTGTCTTGTAATTATTTTGGGATGGAGTTCATTTCACCAATACTTTTCCCAAACTATCCTGAGCTGTTTCTAAATGACCTCACAATACTCTGCAAAAGAAGCTACTCTTACGAAATTAGAACGGCAGAAAACATATGAAAGTTTCACAGTTGAACATTTTCTAGCAAAGTTTCTCACCCACTGCTTGTAGTAATTAGACTGTACTTTTGCCTAAGGGGAGCAAAAAAGATAATTTGAGAAAAGGATACTCAGCTAACCAATACTTTCTCTGCAGTTAAAAAGATTGCAAGGGTTTGGGGTTATTTCCTCAAAAATGGATGAGAGTTGAATTCCTGTTGGGAGAACTCTGTACTTGTTAGCATTGGCAAACAGACAGTAACTCTATGCTGTAGCTTCGTCTTTCGCGATAATACAACTGCTCCATTGAAACCACCTGATCATGAATATCTAGGTGTACTAAAGGTCAGATTTAGAGGAATTTAAAAAAAAAAAAAATACACTAATGAGGCTCCTTGACAGGTAATGCAGTTGTGACTTTGCTAGGGTAACCAAAAAGTTATTCAACTTAGACAAAAGAATAATAAGGCACCTGTAGGATGCCATCCAACTGAGTTATTGGCAAAGTTGCATGACATAAGAGTTCAAAAACTCATTTACTCTTCAGCAGGGTGCTTTGTCTTACAACAGGTTTTCCCACAAAGTGTACCTTCTCCAAAGCTTAATAAGACTGAACAATACAGAAGTATCTGTAAACTATGGCAAAATTAGGCATAAGAAAAGGCAACACTACTAACACTCACATGGTGGTGTGCAGCATAAGGGTTCGTTGCTGATTCTGGGCGTGATTATTTACTACATTACTGTAGTAAATTTGTTTATATTTAGTGTAATATATACAAATATATATAGTGTAATATAAACAAATACTGTAGTATTTGTTTATATTTGAAATCATGTTATTGAGGAACTAAAGTGATGCAGTGGAGAATTAGGCTGGCAGTGTTTATGCAGGCTGGAAAAAGAGATAAGGACACTGCAAGGCTGATGAGAAATAAAGCAGCCATCCTACAGTTCCAGAGCTGGAGTTCCCAGTATTTTGTTATGCTTCATCTTGTAAATGTGTTTGGTCATATCAAGAACTTAGATGAATTTTGCTTGTTCCAGCTCTGTTGTTTTTCCACTGCATTTAACACAAGCATAGCGATCTTCCATCTTACTGACAAGCAACAAGAGAGACCAAATTGACCTGTTTATTCTTTGAGTAGTGAGTGACATCCAATACAACATTTGTCTGACATCACTGGCCAGTCCATCAACAGCTGGGCTACAGTTTTCAGCAAGAAAATTATCATGAATGACTATTCTCTTTGAATCACTAGGCACATTCTTGTATGTTCTCAGAGTGTTTCCATACTTCCTTAGCCATGTGAAAAGTATTAACTGTAACAGGAGTTGTAGGGCTTAAGCCCTGCACAAGCCGGTGGAAATACAACTTCTTTTGACCTCTTGAACGCTACTGGAATTTGAGACTGCTGATAAGGGGAAGAACCTCAGATGGTTTAAAAAGAGCAGGGCTCCACCCACCCTGAGAGAGTTTGATTTATGCTGGTTGAAATTCTATCTCATAGGGGTTTTGATATGACCTTTAATCTACTTTCTGTCCTCTTTTTTTCAGCTGCTCACAAGTCCTTCTCCAGAATAAATAATAAAGATGTTGATATTTTCTGTGCTTTACAGTGAGCCTGTAGTCAGTAATGGGTTTAGTCTGGTTTACAAAGTAAATTTCTTAGTTTAAAGAAAAAAAAATTAGACTTAGAAGGTCGCAATGGCTTCAATTTCATCTAGATAGAGTCCCTTCCCTGAAGACCCAAATTTAATTTGGTGATTTGTGTTAAGTCTGTGGAGTAGCTTCTCTCGTAATTAAATGCCACTGTTTTCTTCCTAAAGGATAATGTTGCAATCAGCATGAAGTGCAAATACAATGTTCTTCTTGGGTTCTTCCTTTTTTAAATAAAAGCCATATAAATATCTGGGTGTTCCAGAAACACAAAGGAAAGACAAACTCAAGCAAGATGTAGTCCAGCATTACCCCTCTAAATGTCAGGTTATTTCCCCAATTAACCTGAAGTGCAAGACCATATTTTAAGTAAGTGCTCTATACTTGCAAGTAGCATTACTTGCAAGTCACATCTCTATAGACACTGAATTCTATTGACTAGGGGTTCTCAAGTATACATATATAAATTGATGTCAGGGTATCTTGTAGGGAAAGGATTTCACATTTCTGGGAGTAAATCAGTGCTTTTTGGCTTTTAACCATAGAAGCATCAAGTTATGAAAGACAGGAATATCAGAGTATCAGGGCAGGAAAGGAATATATCTCTCCTGAAAATTTTAATTTTTAAAAATCCCTCAAAATAAACTATTCTTGCAAGAAATATTTCTTTTGGATTCTTCGTTCTGACAGTCAGCATTCTAGATAAGATCTTTCCTGTCCATCATTCTCTTTTAAGATACGTTCTCCTCATTTCTAGTAAAATGCAAAATGACAGCTTTGCAATTGTACACTTCTGTTTTGCTGAATAGTTCAAATGGTGAAGTAGCAATAAGTGGACAAAAGAACAGAGCACAGCAGAGGATAAAAACCAAAAAAAGATTGAGCTGTCACTTTAAATCCTAAGAATGGCCTGAAGGTACGGCTTCAGTCTGGATGAATAGTATCCTTATGAGAATGTCTCGACCACCCACACTGATGTTACTAAATAATACAACCATGAACAAAACCTCTGAGATCAAAGATCCTGTTGTGAAAATGAAAAGTTTAACAGTTGACGGAGAAGATATAACCATTATCAGTCTGAGGTGATTCTAAAATATAAAAGTCTTTTTAAATATTTATTCTGTTACAGAAATTTGTGTTTGCAAGCTGTTAATATGGGCTAGAAACTCAGAAGCGACTGTTAAAACTTTCATAAAAATCACCTGACTCCAGAAGCTGGAACGAATTCAGAGGTTTCTCTGGATTTTGACAGCATATGTAGAAACAGAAACAGCAGTGTTTTGTATATTCTCTGCTCAAGATCATCAAAAGATATTTTATGAAGATATTTTTCATTATCTTACTATGAAGATAATTTATGAAGGCATTCTTGAAAGTATTTTTGGCATATCTTTAGCAATTAAAAGGAAACGCATTTATAAACACATTCAAGCACAAATAAAATCCTTTTTTTTGGTTTGCTTGTTTACTTTTAAGTTCGAATAAACACTGGATCCTGTGTTTCATGTTTGGATATTGAATAAAATGTCCAATTGGGAATTATGAAGCTTTCCAAAAAAGGATAACACCTCTGCATAAAAGACACGTGTGAGAAACCTCAGTCCAGAGGGCAATTATTTTACAGTTTTAAGTACCTGAATGTAGGGTCTTGTTTCACCAACCATAACAATAGTGATATTGCCACAATGTGTTATGTCTACCAGCAGGAGGAAGGCAATGCCTGTTTGTAATGAAGATGGCTTTTATCATGGAGATGGAGAGTGATTCCTGGGCAGCTAAGAATGAAAACTAATTTGACTGGATCAGGACAGAACCGGATTTACTTTAAAACAAATAAAAGCAGGATCAAAAAAAAAAAAAAAAGGGGAGGGGAAATTTTTAATCTCAATTCCAATTTGACCTAGGGTTCACAGGCAAATATGAACTGAAATCTATAATACTTCAGTTAACTGAAAAGATTGAAAACACTTTAGGTTAAATATGATATATAAGGAAAGACTTATTTGTAACTAAAATGGCACATAACACTTGTATTAATTCTCTACACAGGACTGAAGGAAAAATCTGAGTGTCTTTATGCCCCTGTTTTACTTTCCTCTTTGTCAGCCACCTTCTAAATTAGTTTTCGACATCCACACATGTAGGTGGTGGATCCACTGATCACACAAATATTAATTATAACGCCCTTCTACCCAAGAAACATGCAATATGGTATCACTAACAACAGTTGGATTTCAAACTTGGTAAAAGCACTTCTACCTTGAGTTTCTGACCTGACTATATTCACAGTTTTCTTGGGTAAAGTTATAGAATCTCAAAGGAATCTAGCTATCTTAATTTCTCTAAATTTTGAACTGCATGTTTATATGATTACAGATTTTTTTTAACAGCACAAGAACCAAATGATTTTTGGCTGCAGATGATCATAAAAACTCCTTCGCTGTAACAATTAATTTTCTATAGATTCCTTAAAGCTACATTGTTGGTTCTCAATGGACACTTATATTTTTTAGGCGTTGAACTTGCTTTGATTTTTTTTTAATGTGATAGATACTTTAATTTCCTCTCTCTTTTTAATTTAAATTTAATTAAAATCTAGCCTCACGGACTTTCACTTTCAGGTCCTGAGTTGTCTCTGTGTTTACCCTCCAAGTGTTACTAGTACCTTGAGCACATTAGGAATATTAAGCAGTTAATCAAGTGTAAAAAACATTAATTTGTTCTCTAGTGTCTTTCATCAATCTTTTTTTTTTTTTAATCAGAAGAATATCCAACAACTAAGCCCACAGATTCCACAGCAAGTATTTCATCAGCAGACACTGATACTTCGCTGCACTCAGGATTGTGAAATAAACCTCTGCTGACGTGAGTGAATGGTCTCATCCCAGCCCCGTGTAATCACTAAGATTCTCCCATACAGGTTTTAAAATAATCTAAATAACTCCAGTTAAACTATGTGTGTGTGATTCCTTGAAGCAACATTAAATTCTCTACCCTATTACTAAAAGCTGAATGCAATTCAGCATGCCATAAGTCCCATCACTCTCTGTGTAATCTCTAGTTTCTGAAGCCTGTGTCAGAACCACCATCTGTCCTATTTCTGCTAGTGAACCAAAGCTTGCCCTTTTGTGGGCTAGGTTTCTAGAATTTGTTCAACTAAATGGCAGGTGTTAAAACCATTTTACATAGTGGATCTGATCTAATATCCTGGCACAAACAACAAAGTTACTAAAAGAGGCAGAGACCTTTCAAGGACTGAACTGTGCTGGTATCTTTATTTTTATTGCAGTCATTGCTGCCACTGGCTCAAAAAACACAGCACCTCGTCCAGAAGCAACCCAACTTTGAGTGTGGAATATCCATTACTTCTGGAGCTGCTTTATGTCAACGTAGGGATCCTAATTCCTGGCATAAGGTTGGTTTGCCCTGAGGTATCAGCAATATCAACCAGCTCTGGCTAATGTTAGTTTACTAATCTTCACATTCATATTTTAAAACCTGTATGGGAGAATCTTAGTGATTACACGGGGCTGGGATGATTCTTGTGAAGATTAGACTTCATTTTGACTCCAGTATAATGTGAATCTTCATTTGGAAATAAACTATTTTATAATCTGTGGTGTAGCTATGCTTTTTGAAATCCTTAACCTAGGCATATGTAACTTTGTGCAAAATTTATAGAAGTAATACAATAATTATTTAGATTATGAAGAAGAAGCCTCAGTCATTATGCTGTGATTAGCTTCCATACAACGAAAAAACCTAAGAAAGGCTCTTTTACATGTCCCCATATCCTACTGAATCAAATACACATGTTTTATGCCCTCTTTTGATCACAAATCATCTATCTGGGGCAAAGTGAAAATGCAATTGCCACACAAACCATACAAGCTTCTGGGATCCAAGAACAAAGCCTCAGGTCCTGAGTTAACCAAGATACAGAATCAAGTCACTGGAACTAAAAGAAAGTGCGTCAAAGTATTTGTATTGTAGTCCTTTATCTCTTTGTGATCAACCATCACAAGCTTCTTCCAGTTCATTGTTATACACAAAATACTTCTAGAACTGTTTGGAAATGGTTTTTTGTTCTTCTTTATATATATAAAAATAGTTTTTGTCTTTCCTAGGAAAACTTAGTTTGTGTGTGAAATGCTCCTGAGGTGCTGAGACTGTGCAGGATTCCAAAAGATGTGCTTAGTCAAGATGTACAGCTGAAGGTAGAAAAAAGATTTAAATTTGCAAAGTTTATAATTTATACCATCTGTCTAATGCTGTTAATGAACAGGAATATTCTTATTTGGTGTCGTCTTTTTAGCTGAAAAATTATTTTGTGCTAGGAAACATTCTCACTGCAGTATCTGAAACCCAGAAGAAACATTAAAAAAAAAAAAAAAGCTTGTACTATTTTGTATTTATGAATAAGAAAAATCTGGAAAAGTTAAGGAACTTAACTCAGGTCACACACACACAAAAAAAAAAAAAAAAAAAAAAACCAAAAACCCTGACAGAGGAAAGTGGGATTTCAGCAATATATCTGGTGTAACATTAAACTTCTGGGCTAGATAAACATCTTCTTTGCACTCACTCCTCAAACGACATAGTGGAAAACAGTGTTGCACTTGAGCTATGAAAAAGAACAGTTTATGTTCTGTGGCTTTTAAACACAGTGTTGCTGTATTCAAAATAAAAATCATATGGTCCTTTACCATCAAAACAAAACACACCAGTTCATCTCTGCCTATAGGGATATGCAATCTGAAAAAGAGCCTCTAGTGGAGGCTAACATTGCTTTGATTTACTGTGAAAAAAACACGTATTTGTTGTACTTTTTCAAGTGTTGATACTGATGAAAATACTTGCAAAGCTGCCAGGCTAATTTCCTGACAGATCAGTCAGGAACAGCACACAAGAACGTGATTTTGGGCATAGCTATTAATGTCTAGCAATTCATTTGAAGGGAAAAAAATAGCATTGAAAAGAAGTAATCAAAAGATCCTCCAAGAGTGCCAGGTATTTATCACTAGGAGTATAATAAGTTTACTAATCTTAGTAAATTGGGACAAGAGATATACATTAATTCTGTTCATTAGGTACCTCCTGCTGTTATGGTTTGATTATTATTCATAGTACTTGGACACTTCTTGTAGGATTGGGTTATTAAGAGTTCTAAGTACTGCACATACGCATAATAAAAGTCCAGCTCCAGCTGTGCTTTACAGTCTTTCTGAAAAAAGGACTTGATTTGCAGTTTGGGAATGGGTAGAGAATAATGTTATGCAACCTGCGCCCTCGCTAATAACTGAATATAGGCATTATTCACCATCACATGCCCTCATACCTTATCTTCCCTGTGGGCTTGTCCCACTGCAGTGATATTTTCTTTTGCTTTGACTTGTTTATAAACATCCAGCTAATAAATGGCAGTAGCAGCAGCCGTCACACACAGTGGTATGTCAACAGAGAAAAACACTGACAGATTTGCATTGCTGTCTGTATCAAAGGATTCCAAAACCACTCCAGAAACCCTCACTTATCAAAGCAGATCTCTAATAGATTGTGATAGCTCCAGTTTAACTCCATTTTTGATAGTAAAGTTCCAGCTGAAAACCTTAGCATATACAATGAGGCACAACAGTGTCATTTACTTATTTGAGCAATAATTCTGTGTTGGAGTCCTATTCTTGCAAAATTGCTATTAGTTTTATATAAAAATATTAAATAATATTTTGTATAGAATAAATATCTACAAAAGACCAGGTTTAAATACGCAGCTAAAAGGCTGCTGCTCAGAGAACATGAAACGGAGGATTGTATGAAAAATGTTCATACAAGGCAGACCAGCATCTCATGGGTTTGTATCAGCTAGATCTGGATCTATACAGCATGATCTGTCAGAACACACTGTAGACCAAACTTATATACCCAAAATACTGAAGTCGAGAGGCTCATAACTATATTAACTCTTATTAATAAATATATTAATATATTCCTCCTCCTTATCACCATAAATATGAAATTCATGTGATTTTGGGTTAAGAAGGCCTCAATGTGAATTCTGAAAGTCATTGTGAATTCTTTCTCACAGTTCATGCTGCTAGAAAAACTATTCTCTCAGAGGGCAGAAAACAAAATTAAATAAATAATAACACCTCCCCCCAAAAAAACCCCCAAAACCACAACAAACCAAAACAGTATAACTAAATAGCTAAACAGCAGTATAACTGCAAAAACCAAGAAGGTGAATAAAAAGGCCTTATGAGCCTGCTAAAGGGAAATTCAATGATAACTAGGCTAGAACTGTGGGGGTTAGTTGGCTGGCTATCCTACTGTGCGCTGAGATTGTCTTTACACTTTCGATACAGAAGCCTGAGCCAGAGCAACAGTGTCTGAGAGTCTGTCCTGCCCTCAGAACCAGCCCATAAGACTCTTTGCCCATGTGTGGTTTACTGCTGTAAATCCAAAGTGGCTAATGTGAGAGATGAATCGTAAGAAGTTGGTTTAGCTTGTGAAAATTATTCCTTCCAGCTATAGTTTTTCTCGGACTTTTTTTTTTTAACAAAGATATACCTATCCACTAAAATTCTTGAATGCTTTTATCTGAACTGATAAAAATCTATTTCATGAGTTTTCAAACACAGGTCCAGAGGTGCAGCAAATTTTCAGGGATCTTCTTATGATATACATGGTACAAGGAACTGTGGGTAACTGGTTATCTGAGCTACGAGTTGGCTCCAACCAGAGTGGAGCATCAGGCACAGCTGCTCAGCACAGCATGACTCAGACCCTGTGCTTTATTGTAACAGGAGCACCAAATACAAGAAAGCAAAAAAGGTTGTGCTTCTCTTCTCTCTCACTAAAAATCAAACCATTTGCAAAGAAAAGAAATTTAATGAGCATAAACCTAATAAGCATTTCTGCTAGGAAGAGCACACTGATGTCTTAGAGGCGGTACTCACATGGAAGACATTAAAAGGTATGTTCTAATTTCATGTCAGTCTTTATGTAGGAGGGAGAGAAAAACCTAATACTTCAATTTAGATCAAATTTTACAGCTACTGGTAGTATAAGTAAAAATCTATAGTTTCACAGCTGTAAAGGTTTTAGATTTAATTAGAGGAACTTGTTTCCCTTTACACAGCAACTTTTGCAATAAGGTATGCTCTGACAATTTACATTAATGTGTTTTATATGCTTCTTACTGAGTTTCCTGCTGTAAGTTTCCTGCTATGCAGTATCATATTTTAGGATACGAATAAGAAAGGAAGTCTTCATTCTTTCTTGCTTGCATTTGGAATTTGGCTGTTATTGATGTATTTTCAGAATGATGGCCATAGGCAAGATGTTTCCGAGAGCAAATCTATTGACTACGTTTCAGTGTGCTTGTGATAGAAAGTTTGATATTAATGAAGTTTATGAAAAATTAAGTCAGAGAATCTTCATAAAGGGTTCATTGGCACATTGACATGGTAGAAATATTTTATTCTGACACAATTTTGTTCACTTTCTGGTACATACAAGGTGATGATTTAAGATTTTCTTGAGGACGTGAGTTTGTAGACCTTCAAGGCTGCCATGGCTTAATCTCAGCTGGCAACTAAGCACCACATAGCTGCTTGCTCACTTTCCCCAGTGGGATAGGGGAGAGAATTTGAGAAGTAAAAGTAAGAAAACTCATGGGCTGAAATAAGAACAGTTTAATAATTGAAATAAAATAAAATTTAATAATAATAATATTAACAATATACTGAAAAGGAAAATAACAAAAAAAGAAATAAAACCCAAGAAAAGTGAGTGATGCAAATGAAAAACAATTGCTCACCACCGACTGATGCCCAGCCTGTTACCAAGTAGTGGCCCCCTGGCCAGCTTTCCGCTATACTAAAATATACTGACCAGACATCATATAGTATGGAATATCCCTTGGGTCAGCTGGGATCAGCTGTCCTGGCTGTGTCCCCTCCCAGCTTCTTATAACCCCTAGCCTCCTCACTAGCTGGACAACGTGAGAAGCTGGAAAGTCCTTTACTTGGTGTAAGCCCTGCTTAGCAACAACTAAAACATTGGTGGGTTATCAACATTATTCTAATCCTAAATTTAAACTACAGCACTGTACCAGCTACTAAGAGGAAAATTAACATTTCCCAGATGAAACCAGGACAAAGGCATAAACAAGTTTTTTAAAGTTATTTTGACAAGACATGCTTTCCACAAAATGCTATTGATGGACTCAAGTAACTGATCTACTATTTGACTACAATCAATGTTGAGTTAATTTTCCAATGCTTATTTGGGTCTATGTACCTGTCACTTTTAGAAGTACCATAATGCTGGCCTAACACATTCATTTGTATGCAAAATGAATATGACACAAACCAAATTTCAGATCTGAACATGCTTTTTTAAGACTAGATTTCAAATTATTAGGGAGTATTGATCTTTAAATTGAGAATGTGTAAGAACTGCAGTGTTAACATCATACTTGCTAAAAATAGCCTGGAAAAAATAAAATCACTGTCACATATCATGCTGGTTTGTACATATATATATGCTATATAAGTATGGGTAACTATTAAACATACCTGCATTTTTCTGCATTGCTAACAAATTTTAAAGCTCCACAAAGAATTTGCTTTATCCCCACATAAATTTTTTCGGCTTGTTCTCAATTATGCTAGATACTAATGTTACTGTGACGCTTTTTGGATTCCCTTATCAATTCTCTGCTTTTTAAGTTAAAAATTACAATAACACATGCTTCCTCTCTTTTTATTCTCTATTAGGGTTTTGTTTATAATTTCTGCCTTCAGCATTGAACAGTGACAGTCTTATAGTCAGTTGTCTTCTTCCCTGACTGCAGAATCACAGCTTTTGGCCATCCAGACTTTTGTTGTGCCTCCTGTTTTCATTCACTTTCTTCCTCCTCATTTCTCCCAACTCTCTTTCAGAAATCAACCTTTCTGAAAAACTAACTATGTAAGTAAATATAATACTGGTTGGTACTGTCCTTTTTTTTTTTACTAAATTTAATGTAATTTTATCAACAGTACTCCCAAAGCAATCATTAACTTCCACTGTGGTAATTAAATCATCTTCATCAAAATGGATTTAATTTTGATTTTTTATTTCATTTTATTAAGTTAAAAATAATCTATAGTTTGGAGAAACTGCTGACACTTTACTTTTGGAGCCATAAAGCTTCCAAACTGAATTTTCTATTCATAACATTTCTTTGGCTAAGCCACAGTTAGAAGTTATCAGTAACATGTGAACAGCTGGGAAAGAAAAGGAGGAGTACCGAGAAGGCAGAGAGAGACAAGACACTGTACTTGGCAGTGCCTCCTGGAAAAATCTAGTTTGAAATTATGCTCACCTCAGGATCACCTTCCTGGCAGCAGGCACTTTTCTGCTACCTGGGCAAAATTATTTTACTCTTCCCAAACTCAGTCATCAGGATTTTTGCTCATATAAAACTGGAAGTTGTCTGTTTATCTCTTGTAAAGTTACATCCTTTTCTCCAGAATCTTCAAAATCTTCTGTGAAATGTAACTCCTTTCTCTTGACAATTTCTCCTCAACAGCACTCACAGTTATGTAAATGAGGAAAAGGCAAATTCAGTTCCAAAGACAAAAATAAATCATCAGAAAGGAAAAGGACCCAAAGAAAACCAATGAAACCATAATACTAATTTAACAGTGGATTGTGAGGATAAATACTGGGAACAGAGGAAGGGGCAAGTCTTGTGCATGTTCCATACTCTTATGGCCTTGATTTGCCCTTTTTTTTTTTTTTTTTTTAATTACTTTAAAGGGAAAGTTTAATAATCCAGTTTCTTGTTATTTTGCAGTATTTATATCTGGTGGTAGGAGGAAAAAGACCATGATATTCTATACGCATAATTAGAAAAAGCTTTTACACTGCAGATACTGAAGCTGGTTTTGCATTTTTCTTGCTTCTTAAGAAACTAAATAGAACAAAAAGCTATCATCTGTCACTTGAATCATTGTAGGCCGCATTAACAGGCTGGTTCAACAATGGGAAATAGTTCATGTAAATTGTTGCATTCCAGCTGGTTGACTTTTTCCTTGGTAAAACTTACATATATTGTCTAGTTTCCTAAAAGATAAATTATGTGATTTCACATTTGAGTAATACTGAAGAAGCATCTAGACATAGCTGGAGGAGGCCTTTAGAGTTGGCCTTCAAACACCACAGAGTTGCTGAAGACCATAATCAGTTGAGTTACTGCTCATTTTGGTGTTTTGGTGGTACTCTGGTTTATAACATCATAATTTAGAGGCATATCAAGTACTTTAGGATTTGAACTCTAAATCTGAGGTAACGTAACTAAACTCAGGTTCCTTGGTGCTCTGTTCAATCTCCATGCTGGTTGTCATTTTTGCTTCAGCCTTGAGTGACTGATGTTTTAGGCAAAGAAACCTAGGTGCTGAGGCAGAAGGAAAAAACCAAGGAAATGCTATATGGTACACTTGGGCTCCCCTGCAAGCACTTTGTCCTGAAGTTCATTGACAGGTGGCATGAAATAATCTCCATGTTCAACCATAGCTGATCCAGCAATAGCCCCAGTAGGGCTCCTCTTTGTAAGGTTGTATCACATCTCCTCAGCAAACCTTCAAGCTATTGTAGCCAGAACATATGGTTTCCACCTTTTCTTTCTCTATCGCAAGCTGCAAATACAACACATTTTACTGTGTTTATTCAAGGGTGATACCGTTCTTGAACAGGCTCTTCATCTCCATAAGGTATATAAGCAGGATTTATGGGAGCAATGCAAATGCGTAAAGTAAGTGTTATCAGTTATCCTGTCAGCATTCCAACTGCCACAGTGGAAAGGTATTTGTGTCTTCTAGGTCCTAGGTCCTATCAATCGACTCCAAATGAATGTCTCAGAATTTCTAAAATAGATGCCTGTTGAACACATGAATCATTTCCTCTGTGGTGGTAGACAACAGCTCTTTCTATGTATATGACTAGCATAGTAGTGTCTTTGTAGCCAACTGAATATTCACAATGACGTCACAAACAAAGGTTTACAACATCCCATTGCTTAGAATCAACTCAGAGTATACCAGCAAGCTATGAACTTGCCCCACATCCTGAAGCCACTATGAAACTCGTCAGTTGAGTCCCAAAGAGTGCATGGCTGCATCTGCTTTGCCAGCTTTGAATTGCAGAAAGCTGCATGCTAATACTTCCTCTAGGAATTCTCATGCACTGTGCAGTCCTATGATACTGTAATCTTAGTTCAGAGTCTTTTGTGATCTCTCTAAGCATCTCTCTCTTTGTGGTATTGTTTCTCTCTTTTAAGGTATTTGCCTGACTCTGGGCCTCTGGGCCTTCACTGAACCTTCATGAATTCTCTGTAACATTTCAGAGATTGTTTCTAATTCCATAAGTACTTCAGGGTAAATTTTATCAGGTTCCACTGATCTGAACAAATCTAACTATCTATTTGTCTGTCTACGTAAGCATTAGAATTTACAGATACTGTTCACCCTTAGTCATAGCAGACCCTGTGAAAACAGAACTAAGCTGATTCAGATTCCTCTCCTTCTTGGATGTTTGGATATGATGAGAGATTGGTATCAGTGCAAGGTTGGGGTTTTGTTCATATTATGTTATTGTATCATGAACAAATAGATAAATCTGTCATATGGGTATTTAAACTCTGTCTCCAGAAGTTTCTCTGGAATATTGTGGTGCTCTTTTCAAGTACAAGACAATAAAAAAAGAGACTTTGTTTAATGAATTCTAAAGTGCTTCGTGCTAACCATCTGATGTCTTCCCAACAGCATTCCAGTAAGAATGAAGTCATACATCCATTAGACATAAATCCTTGTATTTCATAAAACAATTTCTGGCAGTATCCCAGCCACTTTCACAGAATTACTCTCATCCCTTTCATATCAGTGATCACTCCTTTAAGATCGGCTTCCCAGCATTGTCTCTGTAGTCCTTTCTTGTCACATTCTGTTGCTGAAAGTTGAAAGCTTTCTCACCTCACTTGACTAATCCACCTCAATTTGTTTACTTTAAAATTGAACTGATAGGCCAAATTATTCATGGTATTGCATAAAAACCCCTAGCTGAATTATAATTAAGTATGGTATGTCTTCTGACAGAGTTTAACCTGGAAGTCTTATAATTACTTCAAGAAAATACAGTCCTTGGTCAATTCTTTCTCTGTCATGTCTTCTGTCTTCAAATTCTGCTTGCATTTTCTTGGGGCCAGGGAGGGATTACAAATCAGCCTTCTGTTGTGCAAAGTCTGGCACAACAGGTCCTTTAGGTTCTACTGGAGTGCAAAGGATCACCACATTCTTCGGGTGTTTAAATGTCAGAGAGATGTGCCTAATCTACCCAGATGAAAGGAGGACTTAATTGGAGAACTCCAGCCTCTGAATAACTGATTGTATTTTTCACCTTAATTAATACTATCAGCAAGCTCTAATGCAGTTCCCACTTTCATTAGAGCGTATTTACTGACATACAGGTGCACCTACCGTAGTCCAAATTAAATAGGACTTTTCTTAACTGCTTAGAAGTGGCTAAAGTTTGAATTTACTGAACGAAGATGAGTGGGTTCCTGACAGAAATTCCAGGGATCTGCCTAGACTCAGAGTAACAGGACTCAGCAAGCCAATGCAGCGCTTCCAGTCCAGCAAACTACATAATCCACTTTACAGTTCAGGTGATTCTAGCCCAATGAACAAAATAATCCACTCCAGACTTCATGTGATTTCAGACCAATGAACAACATAATCCCAATTTTGATTAGAAACTATGAGCAAAGAATAAAGGTTTTGTGAGTAATCAGCATGTAAATGTGCTTTACGTAGCAAGAAAGGAACTTTGCACTGCAAGACATTAATAAATTAATAAACTCAGAACCTCTGTGGGCTTCTATTAGCTCCAAAATAAGAATGTAATGGGTTTGTTAACCATAACATGTAAATTCACATGTTCCATCTGACCATGGGTGATTACCAGCCAGGGATGACTAGTCTGTCACTTCAAAATATGCTCATTCCACATTTTATTTATCACCGAAACGCTCCAGCTAAAAAAGTGTCTATTATTTAAAAAAACCAAACAGATAGATGAAAGACATTTTCAGTTCAGTCAGTCTGATTTCTTTGGTGCTTTCATAGAATCATAGAACGGCTAGGGTTGGAAAGGGCCTTAAGATCATCTAGTTGCAACCTTCCTGCCATGGGCAGGGACACCACACACTAAACCATGTCGCCCAAGACTGTCCAACTTGGCCTTGAACACTGCCAGGGATGGAGCATTTACCACTTCTTTCGGCAACCTGTTCCAGTGCCTCGCCACCCTCACAGTAAAGAACTTCTTCCTTATATCTAACCTAAACTTCCCCTGTTTAAGTTGGAACATTACCCCATGTCCTATCACTACAGTCCCTAATGAAGAGTCCCTCTCCAGCATCCTTACAGGCCCCCTTCAGATACTGGAAGGCTGCTATGAGGTCTCCATGCAGCTTCTCTTCTCCAGGCTGAACAGCCCCAACTTTCTCAGCCTGTCTTCATAAAGGAGGTGCTCCAGCCCCCTTATCATCCTTGTGTCTCCCCTGGACTTGCTCCAACAGCTCCATGTCCTTTTCATGTTGAGGACACCAGAACTGCACACAATACTCCAAGTGGGGTCTCATGAAAGCAGAGTAGAGGGGCAGGATCACCTCCTTCAACCTGCTGGTCACACTCCTTTTGATGCAGCCCCGTATACTGTTGGTTTCTGAGCTGCAAGCGCACACTGTTTGCTCATGTTCAGTTTGTCATCAACCAACACCCCAAGTCCTTCTCCGCAGGGCTGCTCTGAATGTCTTCTCTGCCCAACCTGTAGCTGTGCCTGGGATTGCCCTATTCCAGGTGTAGGACCTTGCACTTGGTTGAATTTCATGAGGTTGGCATTGGCCCACCTCTCAAGCATGTCAAGGTCCCTCTGGATGGCATCCCTTCCCTTCAGTGTGTCAACTGAACCACACAGCTTGGTGTCCTCAGCAAACTTGCTAAGGGCGCACTCAATCCCACTGTCCATGTCGCTGACAAAGATGTTGAACAAGATTGGTCTCAACGCTGACCCCTGAGGGACACCACTCATTACTGGTCTTCAGTTGGACATTGAGCCACTGACTGTAACTCTCTGCGTGCAGCCATCCAGCCAATTTTGTCTCTCTGCGTTTTTGTTTTCAATGTTTTCATGCATTTCATGTCTTCTGTTTTCTTCTTTAATATTAATTTACCAAAACCACCTAAAAGATGTGGAATTAAAGATCACAAAAGCAATTCCCAGAAACCTCCACTTTTGTGTATCCAGATTGAGTGCTAAGAAGGTTTACCTATGAAAAACAGAATGAACAGAGGTCATGTCTGGAGAAAGGAACAGTGAACACTATGAATTTGACAATAAGAATAATGTCTTTCAGAATGGATGAAACTTCTAAAAGGGCACTCACCACAGAAAGAATAAATAACTAGAGAATAGTGGACAGGTCGGGTTTTTGAGGGTTGGATTGAAACTGCAAAAGTAATGAAGACAACCATTGCTTGAAAAAAAACCCTGCATAAAATAATTGCAGTTTTAGTCTCTAAGACCAAGGTGGCTGATTGCTTTCACCTATTGCCCTCCTATATGTCTGACCATCATGTGCCATCTATAGTTTCCATCAGTTCTATCTAAATGGAGAGAAATTAAGACTCCTACCAAAACAGTATTTATATCCTACAGCGTACTGTATCTGTACAGGTTCATTTTGGATCTGGTTCATTGCTCAGTATCTTTGGTCCTTCCACAACATAACCAAAAAAAAGAGCAAGCTGATCCTTGAGCAAGCTGATACAGCTTCTAATTTGGCCATGCATTAGATGGCCTAGATGACCTCCAGAGGTGTTTCGACAATTACTTTTCTGTATCTGATTTTACTATTTTAAATGCCTGTCTCCTTTTAAGGACTATTTTTCCATTTCTAAATATTCCACTGGAATCTCTCGGAGATTTTCCTAATAACCATTGATGTATATGGTGTAAAGTCTTAAATATACTTTACTTATGCTGAAATTAGGATTTTTCAAAACATTAAAAGCCTCAAAATTACATTTCAAAATTAAACAGTTCATTAATAGAAATATTCTATTATAACATGCTAATTCAAATATAATGTTTGAGCGCTAATTTGCACTTCTGAGGGAAAAAAAGGCACACTTTTTTTTATCCAAACCTCCACTTTCATATTGCAACATTTAATTTTAGCTGAGGGAGCTTACAAAACAAAGTTTCAGTTTTCTGCTTCTTCCTCAAAACTTTGATCATCAGCAATTTTATGTTAAAAAAAAAAAAAAAAATTATGAAAACATGCATTAAGATACCAGGTACTCCCTAAGGTGCAAATCATTTTCTGATCAGTTTGACTTGAGAGCTATTACTTCAAATGTGTTCTTATCCTAAAAGCATGTATTTGTCTTTTTCAAATATATTAACTGTTTGTTAGTACAATGTGACTCTTTTCATGGCTTGCAGAGCTCCAGCTGTGACAGGGACCATGTTAGATGTGGATGTTAGTATAATATGAATAAGAATGTATTCCTGCGTCTCAGAAATTACCTCTGGTTAACTTACTGATCATTTTAAGATTGTGAAATGAAAAATACCAAGGAAGTGCAAAATGCTGCCAGTGTCATGCAGATTATTTTATTCAGTTCTAGCTATGTGACTTTAGTCACTTTAATTGGCACCAGGAAATCTACTCAGTCACCCTCGTTCTTGACTGTAAATGAATGGAGAGTGAAAACAGCTATCCAGCATCTTCAAAACAAGGGTGTTGGGTGGACAGATTGTCTGGCCACTACACTATGTTACCCATCCAACTCTGAAAATGTTTGCAAGGAATAATATAACTGCCAAAAGTGTTTAAGAGCAATCAGCTAGTTTAAAACGTTACAGAATTCGGTTTCCTGGCAAATGCTCTAACAAGCTTTCCTACAAAATGTCAACAATTTGGATTTACAGCATCCCAAGATACCTGTTAGTTGCAGCTCTGCTGAAGCTCTGAAGGTTTAACTGTCTGAACAATGAAAAATTAGTTGAAGCTGGAAATGTAACAGCATTGAAGCCTAACTTCTTTTGAACACAATGTGCCAAGAAGAGGCAAGAAGAATTCTGAGCCGAAACAAACCTGCTAGAACTAAAGTGATTTCTGTGCTTTGGTAGTGTTCTCTTCTCCCAGAACACATATTATTGAATGGGTTGTAAAATGTAAACTTTATCCAGTGAACTGGTCATCATGTTATGGTGTTCAAATAATAACACTCCAGCTTTTTGTGCTTTGGTTATAATAGAATCCATTGTAGTTGTATATTAGAAGTAAAGAGACATAAGTGGTAATCCTTTATAAATCTGTTAAATACTAGACTAAGGGTGCAGGAAAGCAAAAGTTTCCTGTGGTTCACAGAGGGACAGAGGGCAGGAAGTCTTGCCATATGAAAGCTGTAGGGAAGCTGGGAACCAAGACTGTAATATCCAAGAAATCCTGTATGGACTGCTGCCTGCCACTCTCCTCGTCCTGCCCAAAAGCTACTCTCTGCTTTGCTCATTTAAGTTAGGATATACCATGTAGAACTCAACTGGTAAAGGCAGGAACATTGGGGTCTCCCTAACCCTAAGCCCAGTATAATTTTGTGATGGCAGAGTCCCCAGTATGGGCAACGTAGGAAAAAGGTTTTCAGGCTTTGATTTTGCTGTATGTGGTTTCGGTAATGCAGGAATCGCTTCTCTTCCCAGAGCAGTGCAGCCACTTTGGCGCAGGAATGCTGTAAGAAATCTCACTTCATACTTGGATAAGGAAATGATCAAGGACTTAATCACAAATCCTTGTCTAATTCACAATTAATAGAAAAAAAGAGAAGAAAGCCTTTATTAAACATTGCACAATAAGGAATTCATACTGGTTTGGCTCTCTTCAATAGGGCTTTTTGGTCCTACCTGCCTAAGCGGTTTGGCATCCCAACTATTTCCCTGTGTGAAGCCAGGGAGAAGGAGGCAAGGGCCACTGGCCTGCATGCCACCAAGGTGCCTGGCCACCAGCTCATGGGGAGAATGAGCTCTGAGTGCCCATCTCCCTTTCCTGGAGGGCCAGGCATCTCTTTTTAGAAATTAAGTGTTCAAGGCCAGGTTGTATGGGGCTTTGAGCAACCTGGTCTAGTGGAAGGTGTCCCTGTCTGTGGCAGGGGGGTTGGAACTAGATGATCTTTAAGCTCCCTTCCAACCCAAACCATTCTATGATTCTATGATTTTCCAAAGTATCTACTTGATGTGGAAGTTTGACACCCATTTTTGTGAGGTACAAAAGACCAGAACTTCCAAAACTCTCTTGATATCTTTAGAAACTTGGACTTTGGCCTAAGCCATAGTACTAGACCCCAGTTTTAATAAGCACTTGTGAAATCAAATTACATTCTCAAAATTATCCTAGGGATTAAGAATTTAAGTCACTTGGGCTATCAGTGGAAATCTTTGAAGACCCTGATCTTGAAAGTATTTAGGTGTATCAATATCCTGACTGTCTTATGTTTAAGGATCTATACTTTTTTTAAAATAGAAAGTTTGCAAAATAGTTATGGGTGCTACAGCGTAAGGACAACCCAGCCAGGCATATATTCCTATTGTAATATGCATTAAAATTAAATTTACAAATGTCTCAGTCAAGTTTCTCATTTTGTTTTTCTGTCTGACTTCAATATAACTCAACTAATGCAGAATGCTGTTTTCAGAAAATATTAACAGTTAATAAATATTAAAAAAAGAAAGAAAGGAAACAAAAGTCAGCACTAAACTATTCCAAGGGTCATAAAAGAAAATAATTCCACGTTAAATCTAGTAGGTACACTTAAAAAAAAAAATTAATCATGCACTGTTTCCCATCAGGGTAATAATAACTTAATAAATAAAATCTGTGTACTGGACTGACTAAATATCTTATTGTCCTGAAGTGCAACGAAAAAGAAATATTCAGTGGTTATGCAATAAAAAAGGTATAATCTGAAATTGTAATGTTTTTTGTTCCCACAGATAATTTTCAAAATTAATGCTGGTACTTAGCCTTCTGAGTATAAGCTAAGTGCCAGAAGTTCATCACCACAATATTCTTGCAAATGATTTTTAAGGACTTTAAGCATTTTGAGTTTCCAACATTGAGTCAAGATGTTGCTGCTTAAGCTGTTTCCTGCAATAGTGTAGATATTTTCTTACAGTCTTCCATACCTGTGCTAAGGAGTTTAAGCCTACACAGCAAAGAACACCTAGATTCTATTGTTCTGGAGCTGTCATACTGTTCACTGCACGACTTCCAAATCACAATCAGCAATAGGTACTTAATAATGAGAATATAAAAGGAAACACACAAGTTCACTACAGCCTTGTGGCGATATGTGTACATATATATATATACACACATATATATCTGCGTATATGTAGAAACCTCATATATGTTATTAAGCCAATTCATTCCAGCAAAGAAAAAAGTTTTGTTTTCACTGGACAGGATGTTGATGGTTGTATTTTAAATATTTGGATCCCCTGAATCTTGATCAGTCTTTAGTGTATTTTTGGACCTCTTTGGGAAATAAGAGGTTTTATATGATATGTCCTTCATACAATATATTTACTTGTGTACTTTATGAACATTGTCATTAAGGAAATCATGTAGTAGTAAATAATATAGGCTTGGCTTGAATTGTTAATAAGATAGCATATGAGACTGCTCATGCAAAATAAAAATTAACCACCACCACCATCACCCCCATTCTTAATGTCCTACCTCACATCAGTTTAGAAACAGCATTTTTATCCTAGTCCATTGCCGTAGAATCTGCCTACAAGCTTAACTGCAAACCATATGTAATAATAACCTATCTCTAAAAATAAAAAGGAAGAGAATCTGAGACCTATTTCATATAGATAGATCACAGCCTGTATAATTACTTTGTTTGACTGTCAAACATGTATGATATTTGAACTACTCACTTCAGAAAGCAGAAAAGTGAAACAAAATAGAATTACTTGGACATTTTCTAATGGAGCAGTTTTCTGCTGGAAAATGTTATAAGGTAATATCTTTTTCTACAGCGTTCTAATATACCTTTGTAGAAGATTTCTAGAGAATTTATGAACAAAACATTTAAAGTTGTAGAGCCAGGGATATAGAGAGTAATAGTATGTATTTTGAAAATTTCATAACAAGATACTTTGAAAAGGAAAATGCAACTTTTTTCCAGTATTCTCCATTTTTCTAATGAAAAATCAGATTTATTTTTCATTTACTTTCCATTTGTTTCAGTGCTAAGACATGACAAAATTAAAATCTTATGAACCAGGAAATTTCTCACATATCAGGAATTCTGATTTATCAGAATATCATGTGCATCAGTTTTTATTATCTGCTCCTAATATAGTCAACTTAAAGTGTTGTTGACTGACATACTCCAAGCCTGAAAGTGTTTGCAATGTGATGTAGCTCAGGATTATTTTATTAATTTATCTGCAGAAACAGATTAAAGTATAGTACTACAAGTAAGTTTTTCTGCTTGCTTTCTATTTATTTTGTATGGTAAGGCCAGCTGGCTGGTAAGATGCAACAGAAGGAGGAAATTATTTGTCTCGACTGTTTAGGTAATGACTTCCTCTCTACCGATAACAATAGGATATTATTTTGATTGGACTGCAGAGTGCCAACATAAGCCATAAAACTTTTTAAATTACTGTCACAGTCAGTTCTCTTACCCAACATGATAATGCCTTTAAAAGGTTAGTATGGAGATATCATATTTGTTAGACATAGCCACCAAATATTTTGGTGATGAACAGTGTTTTTGAGAATCTGATGATGTATAGCTCTGTTTCTAGAAGACTCAATTAGCTAACCCAAAAGGATGTGTGAGGATACCTACATAAATGAGGGCAAAATCCAGTTCTGAAAAAATTTTCAAAATTGTTTGGCATATTTAGAATAGAAACACTTTTCATTTCCATTCTTCTAAATATGGATTTTACTCAGAGGAATGACACACCCAAAGTCCATCATTTTATCAAGATGTCATTTATCCATTGCAGTCATTTGTATCTGAAAACCAGTGCAGTCCATATGTGACCTCTTCTGTCACTCTGAAGAGCTTGCTCTTCTTAGCATCTCTACACTACCATGCCAATTTCTGAAAAACGTCAAAAAAGATGACAAGTGGGTCTTGTCAGGACAACACAGGTGATGTACTGTAAAGTAGATGATTAAAGCTAGAGTCTAGACTGACAAACACACAGTGATCCATCTCCTGCTGGTCCAAGAGTTGATTTATTATATAAGATATAGATCTTTATATGTCCAGTATATTTTATGAGAAGGGACATTGCCTGTATAGTCCACAGAGTGTACACACTATATGCCAAACAACCAGGTACTGTAAATTAATCTAATTCCATTGATGTCCTCAGAAGTGCAATGATTTGCATCAGTTGAGACCTGGCCACCTATCTCAGCTGAAGTGCATAAGCATCCATTTTTCAGAGGGTATTTTTTTGTCATTTCTGCAGTGGGAGCCCACTTAAGCGCAAGAGATCCTTATGGCAGCACTGAATTAGACCTTAGCTTTTTTATAAGCCATCTCAGAAGATGGCTATAGGCATACTGAAAAAGCAGCTTATAAAGAATGAGTTTTGTATAGTGTTTATTTTATGCTGCTCTCTAAACTAATACACCTGCCTCCTTTTTATAAGAAAAAAAAAGCTTATGTACATCTTGTATTCTTTCCCTATGCTCAGCCATTTCCAGAGAACATACCATAATTAGTCTAGCTTTCTGTGTATATTGTTCATTTAATTACAGTTTCCTTATATTATCTGCTGTAATTCTAACAGACTCAGGGTTTACTACACATACCTCAAGAAATCACACTAGCAGGAAAACAGCCTTATTTTTCCAACCTATTTCATACACACAACAATGGCCTTCAGAGAAAAATACAGAAATAGAAGCAAGGACAGATGAGGTCTATTCCCAGCCATCCCATACACTTCTCTCTCACCTCAGGGAAGTCACTTGACCGCTTTCTACATCCCTCACTGGTCTGAAAATGTAAGCAATAATGTTAAGCTGCTAAATTGGAAAAATGTTGTGAAAAAGAGTATTTTATAAACATAGCTTAAATAAATGCCACAAATTTATGTTGATTGCATCAAAAATATTTTAAAGCAGTCAAAAATCATTTGTATTAGCAAGTGGTTCACAAAATATTTAAAGGACTCACAGTGGGGTTTTTTCTTTATGACTGACCTTAGAAATGCAGAGTTATATTGCTGACTCACCTGGCAGGCAGAATAAATGGGCCCTATTAGCTCCAACTCAGGAATATAAAAGGAATGTATAAAAACTCTTGTCACAAGAAAAAAAAAGAATAACAACAGCAGATGTTTTGGGTTTTTGTTTCTGCTGTGCACTAGATTTGAGTGAGTAGGGAGGGAAACAGAAAGGCATATCCAGCTACCCCAAAGCAGTTACAATCAAAACCATTAAAGAAAGTGCTAATCAAATCAATTTTTGCTGCATATTCTGGAACCTTTAGACATTAGTCTTCAGTGTTGTGATGGAAAACAGTTAAATCCACTACATATATATATATGTACATGAGTGTGATAGTTGAGAGAGAGAGATACTGGGGCATCAAGAAAAGAAAAACAAAAAACCAAACAAAACAAACAAAAAACCCCTCTAGCTCTTAATTCTAGGAAGTTGAGAAGATTTGAAGAACGATCACTTATGCTTTTCAAGACCAAACTAATAAGTTTTAGGATCAGCGAATGGTGACACTTTTCATTCCCAGCAGAAACAGATTTTGCTCAGAGGCTCTGTTAAGCCCTGTTTACCATTCTACAATTATATTCATTCCATCATTCATAAAAGCACATCTGAAAATCAGCTTATTCTGCTTCCATATTAACTTTGATAACTAGTTAGAAATGAATGTTCACACTAGCTTGATCTGGTAAACCTCAGAATTAATAGGTATGGAAGGTGTGATAAGAAAAAACAAAAGAGAATTCACTGATAGATATGTTAAGATCTATCAAGTAAAAATGAAATGCTGTTTTAGACGTGTGTCATTTTTCTCTATAGATCTACAAAGTAAATAGTAATGAGGTGTTTTAAATTAAGCACTTAATTTACATTTCACCTATTCTATTCAAATTGCTCTATTTTCTTAGCATGATTCAACCATTGTACATCAGCTTTAGCAAGCCACAAAAAGTAATTTTTGGCTTCAGATTCTGTGATAAATTTATCATCAGAAAATCACACATCAGACTAATTTCATGGCTGTATTATCCTTCTGTCTAAAAACTTAATGAACTAATTAAATTTTGAATTAACTGAAATCAGAATAAGCCCCAGACACCAGTTTCTAATCTGGATAAACATCTCTTGACAGAAAATAGAATTAATGTGTGTCTTATGCTTCAGAAGTTTGCCAAAAACAGACCCCTTCCTGTTTTAGGCACATAGCCTTGTCTCTACCACAGATGCTATTTACTATTACAGTGTTTCTCCTTCAAAGATATTAATGCACCTTCTTAACATGAAATATCTCTGTTACACCAAAGGAACATAAATTATCAGTCTAGAAACTAAACTATCAAGTCAGGAAGATCTAGTGGCTCTTTTTTTTTCTTTTCCTTAAATTAACTGATTTGTATAAAACTGAATGCTTCGTGTAACAAAATGTTCTGCAGTCCTTTTGCAACTATTAGGATGCTTGTAGAGTAAGAATGTGGAAGCTGGCATGACGTTTTTACAATAGCAGTAGTGTGGGAAAGTAAATGGGGAAGATATGCCTAAAGGATGCCTGGACCAGCAAAAACAAGGTGATGAAAGTGAAGAATATGAAGGCTTATATGTATTCCTTTTTGTTTCCCTGTGTAATTTCTAAAGGAAGCGTTCCCTACCTGCACACCATCTAGGTGACACCAACAGCCCAAATGGTCTGTATAAAAGCTTAGCCGTACATGGGTCTTACATGTCTCAAAAAGTCTGTCTGGTAGATTTGCAGGTGAACATCAGTTGGTGATGATTTTCAGCTCTCAGTCCCCTTATTCTGCCCTGCCAATTAACAGCTTTCATTCTTGAGGATTATATATGTCCTGTGGCTCTTGCCAGCAGGACATCTTCTCATTGCTGCCTCCTGGCTACATTTAAATGTTAATGACTAATTCTATAGCTAATACATGCAGTTGATTTTATCTTAATGTCTACCAGTTTTAAATGTCACTGCTTAGATTTGTCTGAAATGAATTTTGCTAAACCATCTCTTGTTAATTATCTTTTACCATTTATAGTTCTATCTGATGGCCTGTGCTGTCAACTGTGCTGCTAACAGGCAGTTCAAGCTTTCTGCCTTTGAGATGGGGAGGTGGAACAGCCCTCAAAACAAAGCAGAGCCTAGGCTTCCCTGATCTGGAAAAAACTATTTGGAAATGTGTAAATAGAAACCAAATAAACTCAACTTCCAATGCCATGAAGTTTATGTACACCCCTTTAGTTGTGAATCCTCTAAACAGGGGGTAAACAATGATCCACTATAATCAGTTTCATGTAAAGAGAAGAAACAGTAAGTCCAGAATCAATTCATCTGTCATAATTGTCACATCCATAATTTTCAGGAAAAATAAAAACACTTCCATATTAGTATTTTTAAGCTAGTGGTTATAGACTTCTTCTGTAAAGATAGTTCTGTGCACTGAACTATGAGCAGTATTGAGAAGAGGGTTGTTAAAAGGAAAAAAGAATTTGGAGACTATCTGTTTCCATTGCTTTCTTCTTAGCTTTTATTATTGCCTCAATACCCAAAATATCTTCAATTATCTAGTAGATGAAAAGTCTCATTCTCAAGTGGAAAGGTATTTCAGTGGACAGAGCCCTAGCTTGATGATAGGAACACCCACAGCAAGTTAAAAACCCTGAAATGCATGCTTCTTGCATGACTTAAGTAAAATGTGGTGAAGACTGGATGTAGTCATGAAGAAGTCAATAATTAGTTCTTTATATCCAAAATTATGGTTAAGATTTCATAGGTAAGGTTAACATAAACTCCAGCTAAGTCAACATGTCCAAATTAGAACTTACTTAAAAGAGCTGATGACAGAATATTTGGTGATGGACATATATAAAATTATCTCAGTGCTGGATCATTTAGATGGCTTGAACAAATCCTTTATTATGTCACCAAAGGTCTCTGAGCTTCCAGTTACCTCCAGAGTGTTAGCTGATATAGCCTCACAACAGACTCAACTCTTTTACACTTTGAACAGCGGGCAATCTTTGTCTTGAGAGCAGGTCCAGATTTGTATTTGACAGGGACAGTGTAGAGAAATCCCAGTGTCAGACTTACATATAATCACACCTGAAGACAGGTTCCTGGAAAAGTATGTGAGTTAGGAGTGAGTAAGGGTAGGACCAACATTTGAAATAGACAGAAAATACTGGTTTGGAAAGAATTACAACACCACCCTATTGTCCTCACTGAATGCACCAATATCTTTGTAAACATGATCCTCTGTGCCTTGTTACCATGTCTGAAAATTATTATAACACTTCACCATATCGCAGAGGAATTTTACAGTGCTCAGATATCATGGTTGCTATGAGCCATATATATGTTCAAGAGATTGGCTGCAGAAAGGTATTCAAGCAAAATAAACTCCCATAGAGATATTTTTAGAGTAGAATATTACATTGTGATTAAATTGCTACTCACAAAACAACACTAACTCTTGCTAGAATCCTTCTACAATTCAGTAAGGTTTCTTAAATTTTCTTTGTCTTTATTCATTTTCAAAACTAACTAGAAGTTAACTACTCCAGTGCAAACACAGCATTTCTGTGACATGCAGACAAGCCTCAAGATCAACAGATATATATGACAGAGATTTTCAAGGGTAAAATAAATTGACTGCCGAGTTTGAAACAGAAAGTCTGAGTGCACGTTCTGAGATAGCTGTACATTTTCACTACAAGGCAGTTGATAACTGGTGGAAAACACCACCTTTTAAAAAAAAATTGCTGATGTTAGAAATCTATGCTACCATTATTGATATCAGGCATAGTTGTTCTAAAATCCAGGAGAAGCCTAGTCTTGAATTAGAATTGAATAGCATTACTATCTTTTCTAGGTCAGAGTTAGTCATAAATTACAGTATTATGAAAATCTAATCTTTACTTGCCAAAGATGAGTTGTTTAGGTTGTGATATGGCACAACAAGCCATCGTGCCTAATTTTTTCAGTTTCTATGATTGTATTAGATAGAAAAGAAATTTAAGCAATTCTTGCAGTAAAAGCTGTATGGATCTCTGGTCCTGAAAGCTTCTTTATTCTGTTTACGTGTGCAATAGATTCTTCCAGTCTATCAAAAAATGATGAGCTATAATTTGTCTTCTCTGCAGCACAACTGTTCTGAAAAAGCCTAGTAAATTCGGCTCTATGACAATCATGATAGATAAAGCAGTTAAGAAACTCTAGCTCTGGTAAAGCTCCTTCTCCTCAGGTCTTAAAGAAAAAAATAAAAAGTAAAAAAAAAGTCAAAAAGGAAATACAGGCCCTATCCTACTTGGAAGCAAACTGTAGTATCATTAAAACTAAGAATTTCAGTATTATCTTGCACATACTACTTGGTTCATGTGATGAATAACTATCCCACGCAGAGACAGAGGGGTGGAAGAAGTGATTTTCTGAGTTCTTTTCCTGACTTAACTACTAGTCATTCCAAATCACAGAATCAGAAAGGACTGCTCATACAGCTGCATGCTAACTTTCAGCCCTCCAGAGTAGAATAGATCGAGACTGGCTATCTCAGTCTGTTCAGTAATGAGAAAGAGCATCTTTCATCAATGTCACCAGCTTAGTCAAAGAAAGGCCTATTTAATGGCCATCTCTAGTACAAGCTTTTAGAGATGTAAAAATTAGCCTTTAAGTCACAAACTTAACAGGATAATTTTCCCTAACTCTTACATTCATAAGCAAAGCCAAAATGGGCTTACGTTAAACAAAGAAAACAAACAGCAGCTTATAGACCATACCCTCCAGTGATAAAGTCCCTGCTAATGCCAGAAACCATGAACACAATCTACAATATCTAGTCATCACCGAATTGTTGGGTCTTGGAGTGGGTTTTCCATGTGCACACTTGGAAAAGGAAAGAAATAAATACATATGCTTTTTTTTATTCACATTTTGATTTCATAAGTTATTTTGCATCTTGCATATCTCACTAGTATTAATAATTTTTCTGCTTTTTTTACCTTTAAAAAGGCAGTTCACATGTGGAATGGTGATTCATTAGCAGCGTGAGCCCAGAACTGCAACTTACCAAATCCAGAAGGTGCAAAGAAGGACTCATATTACTGACAGCCCAAAAGGATATTAGAGCATTGATTGCATCAGACAGTACCAGAAGCTTAATTGTCCTTCCAATAAATAGAAATTCAGAGAAATTCCATTCCAAGGAATGGAATCGCCTAGGCCTCCACTGTAATTAACGTTAAAGGTATGCCTTTAAGGGATTGCCTTAGTTTATACTGTTACAGCAATCTAACAAGGGCTGTAATGCATCGGTTGGAGAACAGTAACGGCGTGCATAGGAAGTGACAGTTCCCCAGCATACTGCTGATATCCTCCAACCATTTTTAATTCAGGAACTTTCAGATTTAATCCAGAAGTGGTCTCTGAACTTAATAAGTCTCTTCCAATGATCTTGCAGGGAAAGCACTAAGGCCCAGAGTCCTCCTGAGACCCATCCTCTTGAGCTCCAGGGTAGACAACAGGGTAATTTTCCCAAAATTCCTTTCTTTGTCTGAAGCTGACCTGACACTGGGCCTGCTTGGATAAACTTCAACAGGGAAGAACATTACTTACCCAAACATGGAAGCCTTGTCCCCTTGGTTTTGATTAAAGATACTTTTTTTTTTACTTAAATCACTGCTTATTGCATTAGGCCAGGGACTGGCAGGTTTCATAAGTCTGAGTAGTAAGCTGAAGCAAGGCACATCAATTTTTAAAGAAAGTAAAATGCTTGAGGCTTAATGTATTTCTGAAGGCTTCAATATGCAACTTATCAAGTGAAACTTCAGACACCCTATATTTCAAACAATTTTCTTTCTTTATTCATCACTTTCTTTCTTTGTATGACACCCATGCATCTACTTGCCATGTTCTAACTCTTCAAAGTGAGATTCACTGTGTATCAACATCCTTCATCTACTCTCATTTCTTTTCCCTACCTCCCCACATCAGTTAAGGTAGACATCTCTTATTCTCCACTATTCACCTTCTACAAAAATAGAGTAGACCTATGCTTGAAGGATATCTATGATTGTGTCCCACAAAACATGACACAACAAAGTCAGACACTGTGTGGACAACCTGAAATCACAAGGATCTAAGAAGATACAAATGCAGATTTTACATGCATTACAAAGTTTGCACACTTCCATTTATCAGTAAGCCTGAAAGGTCACTCTCTGTGGAAGTGATAGGCAGAATGAAGGTTGTGATTCTGATGGCTCTCGACTTTGACATTGCACTGCAGGCAGAGCCTAAAATTGGTGTATATTTTTTTTCCTAAAAACTGGATGGTAAATTTGGGTTGTTTTTTTATTTGTTTGCAGTTGTAGCAAATATAAAAACTCCTTGTTATAATTAGGAAACATAGTTATCTTTGTATAGAGATGCTTCTGTACTTTCCCTGAAGCATCTTGTTTCATCTAGTTGTCCTCAGATCCAATTCCTTTAAATCAAATGCATATCAGTACATGCTAAGTGAAACGTTGTTAAAAAACTCCCAAGCAGTCTTTCCACTTTGACTGGTCCACAGACATAGTAAACTTTGAGAAAAAAATAGAGATAATTTAAATTATATCATATTTTGCAACCAAACATTTCCTCTCCGATTCCAAACTTTAATTGAAACCTTAGACACACACACAGTTCAAGAGGGATATTTGATTATTAATAACAACACAGAACCAACACTTGAAACCAAGATGAGTACAAGATGATTCCATGGCTTTCATACATTTTAATGTTAAATTAGTCCCCATGATTAAAAAACTTCAAACAGGGCTAGTGATTGATTGATTCCTGCATACATTGACATTAAAACTCTGGGACATTAACGCTGAAGATGTTTGAAACTTCAAAGTAACTGTGTCTTGAAGGTGGTTGTGGTGCTTTGGAGGTGGTAGCTAGACAATCTTCTCTTTTCAGTAACAGTTGAGCAAAAATACAGCACCACCCAGCCTAAAAAACAAGACCAAGAATAGCACTGTTTTGTGGTATGAACAAAGACTACAGAATCATAGAATACAACCATAGAATGGTTTGGGTTGGAAGGGACCTTAAAGACCAAAGTTCCCCTTGACATGGGTTTCTCGGAGCCCTGTCCAACCTGGCCTCGAACACTTCCAGGGATGGGGCAGCCACACCTTCTCTGGGCAACCTGTTCCTGTGTCTCACCATGAATATTTCTCCTCCAGCTGTAAGTCAATGTTTTTTCAAGGATAATTGATGCTATTCAGGACTTGCTACATTTTCTGATGAACAACATAATCTACACAAGTGTAAAAGGTTTCCATGATGCCAATAAGTGAGAAGATAATGAGCCATGTTAGCATACAGGGCATAATTTTCTGAAAAGTGTAAACAGAACAAATGTCCTGGTAGGTTGCTCCCGGGGCACAGAAAGAAAGTGGTAAGAATGAACTACCAATAATGTTGATCAAACTTGGTTCCCCATCCAGGATGATAGTTCTCAACCAGGATTTCAATGCTCAACATAATAAAAAGAATGTAATTGACATCTGATAAAGGAAATTAAGATGTACAGGATACAACGAGCTTCCCTCTGACAGCAACAGAAATTAATCTGACCTTGTATTTGTTAATGAAAACAATTCTTTTGTTACAGGCATAAATAGTACAACCCTCATGTTCAGAGAGGAAGCCAATGAGAAAGCACAGAAGAACGAAGAGTTGGCTCTGGAGATAAGACAACTAACATCTGACCATGATATTATCTGTTTAGGACTGTTTAGGACATCCTTATTAAAGTAAAAGGAAAATTGTCCAGTAGCAGTAATAATAACTGTTTCCTACGCTTGGTGTCATTTGGTTAAAAGATTAAGTTGAAAATCCTTAGTATACTCAAAGGCTGTTATAGACATATTTTCAAGTATGTATAAGTATAAAAATAAGTGCACTGACTCTGACGTTCCTACAACATGACTCACATGGCGCTGCTCACTATAATTTCAGTGCACTCCTATGTATGAGTAACTTTTGCAACCTGGGTTTTTTTTTTTTTTTTCAGATCTTCTTGTTGTTTACATTTGCTTGCAAAAAACTCAACTTTTTTGTCTTCCTCTATATAGGAATTTCATAAAGATTAGGCACATTTATAATGGACCAATGGATAAAAGTAGCCATGTGTGGTTCAATGGCCTTGAGTCATGAACATACATAATACACCTTTTCATTATTATCATTAATATCATTAATTATTCAAATCCTAATGAGAATGTGGTCTGAATTCTCAGACAGAAGGACTTACTTAAATGCGTAATGCCTTGATATAATTCAGGTTCCAGCCTGCCATCAGGTCGCTCACAAAATGTATAGGTCTAGAGCAATTTACACTGAACAAGAATCTTCTTTTCCACTAAAAGTGGATCTGGGACAATTTTTGCGTTTGCTGACATAAGACCATGCCAGGGATAACTAAAACCTTCATATCTAATATGTATAGAAGAATGTAGAGTTGCACACACTTTTACAAACTGTCTCACATTTTCAGTAAGTCAGCTACAGAGCATATTGAATACAAGCCACTCAAATCAGGAGGGCTAAGTCAATCAGAGTCAGTTCAGAGAATGACTCAGAGTGGCAAATTTGTTTTACACTTTGAACAATCTCTTTTTCTCCAACACCCATAGGGTAAGCTTGGCCTTCTAAATTGACTCAGCTGACTAAGTCAAGTTCTGTGACTTAGGTGGAATAAGGAATTTTCAAATGAGTAGCCAGTTACAAAACCTTTCCTCCGACTAAGATCAAAGTGAATGCAATATGTTCCAGTGGCCAGCAAGGCACTGCCTTTCTAGTCATACAATGCACCTGGGTATCAGAGGGGAGAATAAGCCACATTTAATTACTCATGACATATTCAGTGCCTTCAACACAAGAAACTGGCCATCGTGGTTTTGGAGGTTGTTCTTTCTGTTTTCTTTCCCAGACAAATACCAAGAAAGCATCAGTAAAGGAAGTATTATGTGAATTGTGGTTCTTTTCAAGAAATGCACACAAATGCTAACACAGGAAGTTTGTTCTGCTGGTAAATATATACCTTTTTAACATATTTGTATTTAGTATGCAAAATTTATGTGTGTGGTCTGTCCATACTCTGTGGCTCCATACATACATACATATGTACATACGCACATCTGCACATATCTTTGTTAATTTTGTAGAGATGGGTGTGAGAAGAATACACATTAATCCTGGGAATCCCTCATTCCTAGCACTTCTTAGAAGGAAGTACAAACTGGAAGCAACAACAGAAGGGTCAATGCCAGCAGCTGCTGCCACCTCTGAAAACTTCATAAAAGTTTGTGGCTGATAAGGAGGAGAGCTTCAAGGAAGTCAAGTAATTGGACATACCTCGGATGCCAGAATGACTCGATTGAACCCAGTTGTACTTGGTTGGCTTGTCTACAATTGCCTACATCTTTTTCACAAACTTTGTTAAATTTGGTGGGTAAGGCACTGCATTTCCAAAAAGACAATAGAGAACTTTCCCATTGGTAGAATTGTCTTCCTCCTACTTGCTGGAAATAAATATCTTCTTCATGCAGTCATGAATGGCTAAGACATCAAGGAGATCTGACACTATTTCTTTTCCTTGGCTCGTGTTGCTGATGAACTGCATTTAATCATTCATAAGCAGGTTCTACTCCTTATTTGTTGGGAACAGTTTGATTCCATAAGATTTGACAGTTTCCTGACATCCTCCAAATTGTTCCAATAATAACAGAGACAATGACAATATCATTTAGAAATCTCTCACATGCTGTATGTGAATGGAGTTACATATCTGCTGTAAGTAACAGCAAATTTTTTTTGTAGAAGGAGCTGAAATTAGATTATGCCATGCTGCCAAAAGAGACAAAAAGAAACAGATGAATTCTGGAAGGAGGAGAAATTGTTATACCCATGAGAACCACTGATTATTGTTCCTTACCTCAAGGATGTACAAGCTTTTCCCATTTTGGCAAGAGGCAAAAATCTCTGATCAATTCATAAAACGATAAATTGTATATGTTCTATAAACAGAGAGGAAGCATGCAGTTCTTTCCACTTACTGACTAAAAGAACTAAACTGGAATTTTCAACCTGTATATTTGCTGATTAGATCAGCAAATGCCATTGAAAATTCAAGCCCTCAGAAGTAGTCCTAGCTACCTCTGCTGACACAAGACATTACACAATAGCCAGGACCAAGTTACACCAATTCAGCCAAGGGCCCTGACCTCATCTCGACTGATTTAACTAGACACCACCCTATGTTACTCCTCTGCATGAAGAATGCACAGGCAAGACCAACTTCTCACACAGTGAAAACTCAATGTCCACTTCGACAGAGCTGTCCCAATTTATATGAGGCAGTCAGCCCAATATTTTATACAATAAAATGATCCAATATAGTTAACGGATGATGAATATCCTGGATCTCATTGCATTATCTTCACTTCAGGCTTAAATTACATATGAAAATGTGTTTTCTTTAAGAGATTATCCTTGCAAGAAAGAGTTTTCCATGTATGATCATTAGATCCTATTCAGCTCAGATTAGAGGTCACAGGAGGTCACTCTTTCCTAGCAGTGATTCTTCAAAGCCCACCTTAAGAGATAAGGACTGAAGCGCAGAAGAAGGGGAATGTAGAACAATTTCACTGTTATAAAAATATTACCTGTCTCTTCATCATTACTACAGGAGGTGAAATAACCAATGAATCATCTCATACTGCAAAAAGGGAATAAAACAGAATTCATTACACTTAATGAAACTGGAATTTGGCCAAAATATTGCAGTTAATTTGGTGAAAAGCAAAGAATTTTTAATGGTCATGGGATATCTGTGGCCATAGTTCATCTCTTCTACTTCCTGCCACACAAAGAGTCTTTACCACATAACAGATTCCACCTTCCCAGTACTACTTTCCTACTGTGCCATACGATTTCAGTATAGCCTGAAAGATTAATCCTTGGGTCATTACACAGTTCTTTCATACACAAACCTTCCAGACTGTATAACTAGATGGATAATGAGTTGTATCAAAGTGACATACCAACCTAGAGGATTACAACTGTCAGGAATAAAGCACAGACCCCTGCTGGTTTATAGCTGCTTCATCCTATACATCAGACTCTGTAATCTGCTGAGACACTCCCTGTATGAAAAGCAATGCTTTTGTCAGATATTACAAGCTAGACTTGTAATCTTTTTTGGACATGGCCTCGGGGGGGCAGATAATCCAAGCTGTTGTGATTCAGAAGGAAGCTGTTGGAAAGAGTTTCAAGGCTTCATGGAGGCTGTTTTTCTTTTTACACAGCTTCCCATGTCATTCAGATTGTAGAGAAGGCTGTCAGATATGACTTCTGATGAAGAAAGCAGTCTGCTAATAAGGCAAAGTTTCAGAGAAAAGGAACTGAGTAAAAACAAAGCCCTTATCCTCACAGAAATACCAATGCTTGCATGGTTCTCTGCTTCCTGTTCATTCAGACATTCTGTAGAGGTGTACCTTCTGTATATTCATACAGTCCTTTCCTTTGCCACCCCTTGGACTGATGATTTACTGTTCATCTGAGTAATTTATGGAGAACTTGAGTGGAGAAATGCAAGCTAAAAGAGATATAAAGATCTAGATGGAGACCTCAGGATTCAGTTAGTGTGTATCTTACTGGGAAGTCTACACTTTTTCAACTAATTCTTCAGACAAAATGCAGAGATGTTTACAAGCATATTGGTCTTTAATTGAGCTAAGGTGGCTAACTGACCTTTGTATTGATTTGGGGCTTTAGGTGAAGGGAAAAGAAGGATCACAGATGGGATGAACTTTAGTACAAAAAGGAACAATAAGTCTTTTTTTACTCATTTACTATGCAATTTAAAAAAAAATCTCTATTTTTTAGCAGAAAAAATTAAACATTTTGGTTTGTTTTTATTTTTTTGAGACATACAGCTTTTTTAATATAATTGATTTGGATCTGGAGTGTCTCTTATTGTATTTGTCTAGCACTTAAAGCAAGGAAAACCTCATTTATTTTAGTTGGAGTCTCAGCTAAATTGAATTCTACTGAAATTCAAACAAAAGGCAATAACATGTCTCAGGAGAACTAAATAAAACCGTATGAAAATTTTGGCCAAATAGGTTGTCTTATAAAAGAGAAATTAATAAGCCCAGAATTTACTTTTAAGTATGACTTCTGATGCAGGATACGTATTTATTTAGAGAAAGAAAAAAAAATATTTTCTTGCTAATTAAATCTGCTTTAAATATAGATTTTAAGTTATTCTAATATTGACATACTGTAAATGATAATTTTTCCATATTTATAGGGGAATAAAAGGAGAAACGGCTATGCTTTTTCATATAAGCTACTGCTTTTCCATCACTTTTTCCATCTCTTTTGGTTTTCCAGTTTCTTTGCCTCTGTTTCAAGGAAAGCATGAATTCCTTTATTATCTCTGCAGCCACAGTTGCTAAAAAATCCAATTTTGCTCTCATCCTATCCTACCTTAATTGCTATAAGCTTTTTGTTGTGTCTTCCCCCATCCACCTCATCCTTTTGCACAACTCTCTTGTGCGCAAGTCATGAGACAGAATACACATAAACCCATCTTTGAGCACACTGAAGATGCTCTTTAAAAGACAGGTTTTCGTCTCTTTAGTTTAAAAAAATGACAAAATCAATTCCTAAAACTTCACATCTGAAAGTGATTTTGAAGCTCTGAACCCTTTAAGTGATGTGCAAATGGCAGACTGATATCACATTGCCAATCAGTTGCTCCTGTTACAAACTCCATTTTCCATGCCACTTCAAAAGCATGGTATAATCAACAAGTAAGCCTTTAAAATGCAAATTAAACAAAGTGCACCTTTAGATTGAAAAAAGAGACTCATTTTTTCACACACCAAGACCAGAAAATTCTATTTCATCATAGTTACTTAGAAAGTAGCACTAAGTGAATGAGGGATTTCAGAGGTCATTTTACTGAGACGCCCAAGTACTGAACCCCCTATCTTTAATTTCTAAGATTTACGATTATTTAATGCAACTAAAATTTGTCCACCATCCCCACAGCACAGATTAGTGTTGCAAGTAGCATGAGACTATTCCCATCTGACACATGCTCTTTGCTTCAGAGAAAGTGGAACTCAAAAATCAACACTAACAGCAGAATGCCTTTCTTGGGAGGGAAAAACTTTCTTGTCCTCTCTGGAGGGAAAGCAAAAAGGCTAGCCAAAGCCATCTTAAAATGCTCATAGTACTGATAATTGAGATGAGGAAAAACCAGCAATTCTGGGTTTCAAGGTTGACTTATCCCAGTTTTAACATTCCATTGCTGGTTCTGGTTATTCCTTGTGAATAAATGATCAAAATTCCTGCTTCATTCTCTCCTGTCAAGTGTCTTCCTACAGTTTGAATACCTACCCCAGGTAATCAAAACAGCCCCTTAGCTGTCACTCTGCCAACCTGAACATATTTTCTGGACTAATTTCCCTCATCTTCCTTAATTCTTTTCAGTGATCCTTTCCATAGGTTTTCTGCCTGTGCAAGTACCAGAACTGGATACTTTATTGAAAGAACATTCAGAAATAAAGCTTCTATTTTGGGGGTTGGTGTTCTGTATAATAGAACAAGTAACACTGTTGGAAGGTATTGAAAACAAGGGTAGAAATGAATTTTTGTCCAAATTTTGTATGAATATTCATATCTTCACATTATATATTAATAGATCACATCTTAGCTTGCCTTTCCACTCAAAGTTGGAAGCCTAACCCTGGATTAGAGTTACAGTGGAAACCTTTCTTCCCAGGCTACCTAACCCTCAAATTCTTCATTTCCAATATCCCCTCGTGGCAGCAGTGCTACAGTCTTGTGACTGCAGCAGCTGAAAGTCTGTGAACTTATTATGCTAAAAGCAAGTGCAAGCACAGGTTTTAACGGAGCATACAACAAATTCAGTTTAATTAGGGTCTGGTATTTTGGCTGGATGAAAAATAGGATGGAAATATGAATACGTTTGGGTGTTTGTTATTACAAATGCTCAGCGAATTCACAGAGTTGGGAAGGCAGCAGCCACAAGTAATTATGGCAGTTATGGAAAGTTTATTGCAGCCTCAAATGCAAATTATTTCAGTGGCCTGTGATGACAGGAGGAGGGAAGCAAGCTCAGCCTTGCACAGAACCAAGATGTGTTAAATGTTCATTAATATAGCTCTACTAAAGCAAACGTGGGAAGTTTGACTTTCCAGTACTGCCCCATAAACTGTAATTTTTGACATATCCCTGCTTATAAGTCTGAACCCAAAGACTTGTCACAGCCTTTTATGCAGTTGAGATGACAGCTCGTTGCCTTCAAAAATAGGATACTTCCTATTATGACACCAGCCTCTCTTGTCTAAAAACACCTATTTTCTGGAGCATAAAGACAACTGAAAGTCTTCAAAGATAGGACTGCCTGGAACAGATTATACTCAGGAAAACAATGGATGCTATTTTTTTACTAAATCACCAGTATGCTCATTAGGCTGAGGTTTCATTTTCAACAAAGGGAAAGAAAAATATGAACAGCAGAGCCCGTCATGAGGCTCTTTCTCCTCACACCTGCTAAATGCTTTCTGCATATAATTAACTACCCAGGAGAATGACTGCCAACTTCTAATCTGCCCCATGAGTGACCAGCTAGCAAGAAGGGTATTTCTTAGCAAAATTCCCATATTTGCAGGAAAGAAAATGCAGTGCTTCTCCAACAGTTGCAGACCATTTAAATCCATCCTAACAGTGGTACTGTTAGAGGGTGAGACAAATCCAGAAGACCCTTGTATGGCAAATGCACCTTTCCATTGGATAGCCATTGTTACTGCACAGCATTGGATCCATCCCTGTATCCAGTATAGGAAGCAAAGAAAGTCTGACTGCAGAGCTTTCAAACCTCCACTTCAGCCTACCCCTCTTAAGTTACATTTCATTCACTGATAGAAAAAGGAAATGGGCCTTCTCTGAATCAGGAGAGGTGATGAGAAAGGGGGAAATGCTTTCCATGAGACAGAATAGTTCTGGATTTGTATTATCCAACAAAAAGTCTTCTCTTGAATTACTGACCTCAGCCCAGCCCTGTCACTGTGGACCTGCCCTGGTATCCTCGTCACACTGACCTGATGGCTTACTTCCCAGCCGTGCTTTGACTTAGGCCCACATAGGAGCCTGATGTCCTGGGCTCAAGATTGTCTGTGGCTGCAACCCCCTCTCCCTAGCTTACCCCATTCCTTCACTGGAGGTGGTGGGACCAAGCCCTGGCTAAGTGAGGACCCTTGCCCTGCCAGCCCCAGGATCCCTCTCAGCTCCCAGCCCTCACTGATCATTGGCAGTGTGGCCCTTGCCCTCCTCAGAAAACATCTGGCATTCATTTTCTTAAAGCAAGTTAAGATTTCTGAATGGGTTTTAATTAGCTATCCTCAGGTTATTAAAATACAAAAGCTTGATGATGGCCTTAGATTATGAATGGTTGAGGATTGCAAGTTTTGTAGACCTTGTAATCCGAATACATGTCATTTGGAAAATAATTTAAAGTAGATATAATTACAAAACTTTGCACTTCTCTGCCTGTTCTTAATCACTGAATGGACTGTACATTCTGGAGAGTCCATGCTTGTGGGCAAATGATAAAATTCTTAGGGTGTTTCTCTTTGCTTCCAGTATAAAATGTAGCTGCAAGATATTTAAAGACTAGTTTTGTGATTTCCTAATCAGTCACTCTCACAGATTTCTTTTACTGAAATGTCCACAATGCTGTCCTGGTATGGCAACTGGAAACATATTCAGAGAGACATACATTCATTTAAAGTATGTTTCCTTGTGTCTGTTTTCACTACTTCTTGCTAAGACTGTTGATAGTTCTATTTATATGTGTTTTGCAAACATGGTTTATCATTAATCATTGCCTAGGCTACCTTGGCCAACAGACAAGCTTCACAGTACAATTTTAGAACCAGAAGATCAACTCTGTTATCTTTCCTATCCTTGCAGCAGAAGCAGGGAATCTAGCTCTCCAGCAATCTTTTACCCTTCATACAGCATGACCTACAGAGGACCAGCCAGGTCTTCCTCCCTCCTTGGAACAGCTGCTCAAACATTTGTGTCATGAAGTTCACTATGACAGTATTATTTTTACTTCCCATCTGGAAAAAATGATATATGTAGTTTATATACTATCTAGTACAAGTAGTAAGAAAAGAAGTCATTCAGTGTCATATTATTTCCAAAGCCAGAAATAACATGTGTTTGGCCTCTTCTGTAACACACAATTTTGTCCTGTAACCTTACTTTAAGATTAACAACTTTTTATTAAAATGTTTCTTTGAGAAATATCCATGGGTGAAATAATTTCTGAAGCTTCCAACACTGACATAATTTCTGTTTGCTTCTATTGTATTGACCTATTTTAGGATTCAAAAACTTACTTTAAGTGCCCGATCAGATGATTAATACTAATCTGGTCAGGTAGGGGCAAATGAAATAGTTGCATATGACCTATGTGTCACAAGAAACCAAAACAAAAATTTATTATGTATTTTATGTAACAATTATTCAAAACAAACTTTTTCTGTAGTTTGAAGACAAGATCAAGGATCAGAATGAGTGGCACTTCCAAGAGGAACAAGCAAAACATTCCTTAGCTATATCACTGCTAATTTTTTTTTTTTTTTTTTTTTTTTGAGAGAGAGGGACAAACTAAGAGGGACCTACATATGTATTTTGAGAGATAGAAAGACAAAAAGTGGAAACATATTTTCAAACATCTGTCTGTTTTCAAACACCAGTTGCAGGTGACTTAGCATTTAGGCAAGGTAGATACTCCTTAAAGTGTTGCTTTTTGTTTATGGAATATTAATGGACATAATCACAATGTTTACCTTTGTGATAGGGGAAATGAGTGTAGTGGCTTACCCAAAGTCCATGGCATGCAAACACCCCACAACTTAGTCTCTGTTCAGTGACTACTCAGTAGAGCCTTTCTTCCTACTTACAAATTATGAGCATATTGTTACTCTAAAAATATACTGTATGTTTGCTTGATAAATTAAGCATACAGATAACTGACCAGGAGTCTGTGGAACCCATAATTTTATCCTCTTGTACAAAAGAAACAATCATGCATCTATTCCACAAGGATCACTAACATAAGATGAACAATTATTTCTTTCAATTAGTGTGATTGCAGTTCCAAGAGCTGAATATGCAAACGAGTTTATCTTATGAATCTAACCTTTTATTTTAACTTCAATGGGAACATCTCAGCACATCATCTTCTGGCTTACAGGATGCTTACCAAGATAAACATCTCCTTTGCATTTCTTTTCTTAAAAACTGAAAACCCCCTAAACATCTACTAGATCTTGTCATAAATGTCTTCATCTTTTTCCATCTTGCACTGTTAATTTAACAGTCTTTCTAAAGAGTCCTGAAGCTCAACATGTAATGTCAATTCTTATGTCTAAAACATAGTCACAGTTCATGATACTTTTTGTTTTTTTGGAAATGCTGGAGAAGCACAGAGCCCTGAAAAGGGATTTAATTGAATTAGCAGAAAGAACTCTAAGTGAAAAAAATTTACATACTCTTTTAAAAGACATCTAAGAAATACTTTCTGCATTTTCAGAAAATGCCATAGTTTAGTCTCAAAATAAGCTGGGAAAGGCCTCATATAAACTGGGAAAGCATCTCAAGATTGTAAAAGTAGGGTCTCTTCTGACCTTCTTTAGCAATGTGGCTTGGGTAGGTACAACTCCTTAGAGAGTACGTTTTTGCAGAAGTACTAAAAGGAGGCTACAAGCAATAAAGTATCCTACTTGATACTGTTTGCCTTTTTGAAGCTATTTCACAGGAGTTAGATCTCTGGAAGGAACAACACGCAGGAGGTTAAAAAGTTGCCGTCTTATTTGTAGTATATTTTTCATCACAATATCTGAGTGAAAAAGGAGCCCACGGGATTACAAACATGAAGTACAAAAGCATGTGTTTCACTGTATGATCAATAGACCTAGTGATTGTATTTCTTCATTCTAGACTACACTACACAGATGACAGTAAATAAATAAAACAGTGGAGTGAGTTGAATATTTCAGCTTGCTGGACAAGAGAGTGCATGCATGCATGTGTGTTTGTGCACACGTACCTGAGCATTCTGAAATCTTATACCATCTTACAAAGTGGTAGGTACTTACATGTATTCCCAGTAATTCTGGAGGGCAAATGACAGAGAGAAAATGAGAAGCACTCATACAATGCCTTGTTTAAAAGAACAAGAATCCCTGGGCTTTGTGCTTGGAACAAGCCATTGGAATCTGTCAAGAGGAGAAAAGGTCTAAAGAAAGTTTCTGACTAGAAACTCTGTTATATTAAATATTTCTTTTCATGTACTTGAGGGAGAAAAAGAACAGGTTAAAAAGCTGTACTAACTTTAACATGTCAAAGAAATATCCACATTCCTTTGCCAACCACGACTGCAAATTATAGTAATTTGAGGGCTGTACTAATGCTTCATGGGAGCACTGGAAAGCAGAAAACAGATAAAGTACAGTGAAGTTAGATGACAGCACTGATTTATCCTCAACAGACTCAGACTTGTGGCTGGAAGTGTCACACAGCTTTTCCTGGTGGGGAATCCCCTAGCTACGGAGTTGTGCAAGTGCCTCTATTGTAATTTACAGATGGTAGGAAAAGCCACAGACCTCAGGTATGTAACTTTGAGAATACAAGAAGAAACATTAGCAATGACTCCAATTAGTCATCTGTGGAACTGTAAGTATCATAAACTCTCATCATGCAAATACTTCACTGAATAGTTCATAGGTGCGAGTACATAACAGTTCCAGGATGTACTTGTGTGCAGTAGTATTGTATGAATATCTGCAAGCTAGGTCTTGACAAGCTGGGATCACTGCTTGGCTTTGCACTGCAGTATGCACATGGTGATTTTCTAGTTCAGGTGTGATAACTGCATATTTTATTTCCCCAAATTCAATTACCTGAATGTTGGCCAAGAGGGTTTCTGCCACAGGAGTGCAGCAGTAACATGCATTCAATCAACTTGCCTTAAAAACCTTAATTTTTACAGCAGCTGTTTTGAACAGCTTCATTATGAGTCTTATTGATCAATAAAAGATAGATCAATACCAATTGAAAACAACACAGGAAGAATATTCAACACAGAGCCAGATGGATTATTACTTTTCTCCCTTCAAATATGGTGACATGCCAAACACTGCCACTGTGGCATCCCCTCATTTGAACAAAAATGGGGAGGAAAATAAGATATTTCTGAGACCTTACTTTGATGCGATGATGAAAACATAGTTAAGACAAAGCAGAAATGGTACAGAAGCCTTTGAATAAGAAGAAGAATGTGAGCATGTGAAAGCGAGTTCTCAGCTCCATATCTCTGCAGTAGGGGAAAAAAAGGAAAACCAAAAGAGGGTAGAAAAGGCCCTAGGATAAATCTGATTCTCTTTCAGAGTAAAGTTTCCTTTTTTTTTACACATTCACAAGCAAAACTGGCTACAGATGTTAGCACAAGATTTATAGTTAAGGAGAAATATTTGTGTCATAGTGAGCATAGGCTTGGAAAAGCAGCTATTTTTCATTCAACAGGCAGAATTATCAACTCCAAACAGAATAAAACTTTGCTCATTTTCACTAACTGATCTTTTTAACAACTTGGAGATTGCATAGGCCAACAAATACAGCAAGATTATGGAGGGAAACAGAAGCTCAGAACATGTATATGAATAGAAATGCTTGTAATCTTTCAATCTGCATCTCATACGGCATAGCTACTGGATTCTTGAGGCTAGCCTGTAATTTTGAGGTTTGGCGCCTTTTTCATGCTAACTGGTGTCCCTCACCCTATTCATGGACATATTCCTGTAGTGCACAGTCTTTAGAAGCTTTCTTCATCACACAAATTTTCCCTGAAGCCAGAGGGCTCCAGGCAGAAAAAAAGTCCATGAAATTCTATCAAATGGATGTATCAACTTCCCAGAACTAGGGAAAAATAAGGCCATATATTTTGAAGTGTTCAGAGACTAGTCATGTAGTTTTCTTTATATGAGCACTGTACATAGCACAGTGATTTTTTTATTAGATCTCCAGGTAATACTAAAATAATCATATTTATATTATGCATGATAATCTTTCATACTATGCTATGAACACTTAGCATGCATAATGACCTTCTAAAGGACTTGATTTCTCAACATCGTCCTATGAAACAAAGCAAAACAAAAAAATACAGACAAGAACAAATTTTGACCAACTGTGTGCTCCAGCCATGAAAATACTTTAGCATCTGCTTTATACCTTCTCTGGGGAGTCCTTCTATGTTTAAAATTAAGCAGTTTCTTAAATGCATTGCTGGATTAGCTCCCTAGAGCAAAACCACAAGATTCTACAGTTTGTCACAATATTTCTGATTTAATGAGTCCCTGTGCTTTTGTCAATTGGCATCTGAACATTAATGTTTTCCAAGTATAGTTGTTGCTTGAGTGAATATGGGTAATAAAAATCTGTAGTGTTACACAAAAATACTTGATTCTGCCCTTTCATTTGCTATGAAGACACATTTTCTGAACCCAATTAATAGTGCAAGTTAATTGTTAAGTAGCAGCTGCTGTAGTATATTTGAAGAATTTCTTAACACAATGTTAGAAGGAATTATAATTCCAAGGTCTTAAAATACTATGCATATCTTTACATTCTCTCTCTCTCTCTTTTTTCTTCTGTGGTGATTATTTTAATGAACATGTTTAGCTAACACCTCTCAGGAAAGGTAGGTATTAACAGACCCAATTACTGTAATATCCATAACTAATCAAGAGCTATGAAGTGGCTCAGTGGGGAGTCTAACTTGTAGCCTAGAATTGATCTATACAGAATTTGTATGTGGGAATGAAATGATCTAATTCCTACCAAATACACCTTAAGGCATTGTGAGCACCTGGAGCATATGCTGTGCTTTCTCTACTGTATCCTAGTCTGCTAATCCTCTAAATTAAGACCTTGGTCCTGCGCAGGACAAAAAAATCCCAAACAACAAAACACTGAATGTATGGATCCTGATCCCAAAAAAGGGAAGAAGGACTTTTCATTGTTTGCACTACTTCAGTTACTACAAGCTCCAGTAATAGGAGCATCATGTAGGCACTATATTACTATGTTCTCTAAACAGCAACCGGCAAGAGAAAGAGGTTACAGGGTTAGGTAAGCTTTTGAATATAAAATATGAATATTTTTATGTTCTTGCTCTAGTAGGTGCTGTACAAGACCCAAGTAATATAGAAATTTTTCAATCTAAGCCAGAATAAAGAGATGGGACAAAAAGGTTATTTTAAATATATATTCTTAATTCATTTAAACCAAGTCCCAGGAAGCTAATATTTGCTTAAAGAAAGATTTGGCCAAGAACTTCAGAATTTGAACTTCCTTTTTTTTTTTTTTAATTTTCTTTTTTTCCAGTGTGCCAACACCATCATTTAAGCTTATTGATATGAGAGTTAAAAAGAGAATTTTCCCATCTAAGTCATGTAAATATAGTAAATATCACAGGCAAAAAATGTGTTTCATTTTTGGTTTACATGTGAACTGCAAATTTAGGATAAAAACTGAAAACAACATTAGCTGCAAGAAAAGCTCTCTGAACAGCTAAAGAAAAGAGATAATAGTACAGGACACTTAATTTTAGGAAAAAGAAATATACTTTTGTCAACATTGAGTTTTCCCTTAAGCAAAGGTAGCACATTTGTTTTAAGGACTGCAATGCAGACAGTGTCATGTTCTGTAAGAAGTGAGAAGAAAGTAAAACAGTTTTCTGTACTGTTAGCAGAAAAAAAGACATCAAAATAAATGATGGGCCAAATCCATATTTGGGGTAAATCAATGTTGGCTTGGATGAGAGTGCCATTTTACATAAACTAAGAGTTTGCATCACAGCATTTAATTCAAGATAAAAAGTAAAAAATCCTTCTGTCAACTCTAACTTTGGCAGCAAATTCAGCAAGGAGACCTTCTGGCACAAATAGCACAAGACACTCCAGATTATGGTACCTAGGGCAAAATGAAGTACTACTCCTCTCCAGCAAAGGCTATCTTTGCCATTCACAGGCACAGGTGTACCCCCTCCCATTGACAGCAAGCAGGACCTGTCTGAGGTGCTATATACAGTGGATTAAGTATAAATGGGACAGCTGCTAAATAAAGGAAACTCTATGAGCAAAAACCCTGAAAGGGCCAGCAGAGCTGCAGCTGTGTACAAAACATCACTAAACCATGCCTGTGTTTCAAAGAACTTCTTTTAATTTTTCATTTTCTTAATATAAAAGTATTTAACATGTTACCAAAGGCCAACATTGCAACTTCAGCCTAAAAAATTTCCATTATCATAAACTTCATAAATGTGATTGCCTTAAAGTGATATGACCGCTTTACTAAGTAAGAATTTCAAACTCAGGCCTACTCCCCTGAGCTGTTCGGCCAGAAGCGACAGCCACGTTTGTGTGTTTGTAGGCCAAGCTTCTCAAAAGTAACAAAGCAGTTCTCAGAGCTTTAATTGTTAGTTGTCTACTTTGATACATCAGGAAAATCTGTAAATTTACGCTGATTTTTTTACCATATGAAGAGTCCAGGTACACACACCTCTGTGAAGACCTATTTATTTCCACAAAAGATCTTTCAGAATAATGAAAGCACAAAGGGGTATCATTAAGATGCTAGTATTTTCACTTTAATAAGAAAAAATGGAAAAAACAGAAATTAAACCAGCAATTCTTAACCAGTTTGGAAAGTAACCAAATTATTTAATCTCAGTTCCAGTTACCACAATACTTGTTTCCTAGGGACTAAATAACCCTCTATTTAGGAATTATACCTTACAAAATAATGCATATTAGTACAGGAATTGCATATATTATTACTGGATTTTGAATTAATATTTTGCAACACAACTGTATGTCTATATATATTTTTACGAGAAGGAATCTGGTGATTATTTTTTGTCTTACTAACACATCACTGAAGAATTAGGTCATAGGAACTTATTCCTAAGTAAATAATTCTTTTCTTTCCCTAGGTTGAAATACCTTTGACATCTTATACACTCATGATTTTCACAGAACTTGTCCATCCAGCTCTACATTCTGTCTTCTGTAATAATTTCAGAGTACAGTGCATGATACCCAATAATAAAGAAACATAAAGAAACTTCCTTCAAGCAAGTAGGTTTCCTACTTCCTTCTAAAGTCATAAACACTTGAAAAAACAAGCCCTTCCTACTGAACAGATTTATTTGTTTAGTAATACTGCACAAATATTAGGCCTGGCCTCTTCCGCTAGTTTGACTGCTCCTGAGCATAAAAGTTTTCAATGACTCATCATCCAGCAGTGTAGAACGAAAACAGATCTACATAAGCATTTTGCTTAAACTTTTCATTTGAACTGTGTTTAACTACTTATTAAAGCAAATCACCCTGTCTCTCTGTTATCTTCCAGAATTGCATAAAATGCAATGCAGACAATGTCACAAGTCACAATTGCACAAGTCATCACAGTGCAGACTGAGATGACTAGGTCTCTCTGTCCTCTGATGAATATTTGCTCTTATCCTTCCAGGAGGTGTATGTATCAGGCTTTTTGACACTAGTCACACGGTACCATCATAAAGTATATGACTAAGTTATGATCTAGAATAATATCATCCAGCATCAGTTCACAAAAATACATCACACTATAAATTCAGCTCATAGTCAGCTATCAGATCTCAGTAGATTTTGAACCAGCATGTTTGAAACTGTGGAAGTGTCAAGTAAATTCCTGTCTATATATACATAGATATAGGCATATAATATATATACATGTATATATACTAAAAAAAAAGATTAGGATATTGAGGGTTTGTTTGAATTTCTAACACAGCTTCTAAAACTGCAAGCACAGATGCACAAGAAATAAACAAGAATAGATATGTAAGAAAGGTTTATTTCTCATTACTTATTTATTATTACAGTTAAATGTGATCAACTGGTAAGATTTTCTTCAACTGACACGATTTATTTATTCATTTTTAGTAAAACTGCCTCTTTTCTTAGCTGCTTTTAAGGATTACTATCTCTTTCTGAAATAATCTGACAAGATATCACGAAAGAAAATGTTATCCTGTCTTCAAAGGTCTTAAAAATAAACAATGAATAAAAGAGGTCAGGATAAAACTACAGGTTGTATCACTGTCATTACCAGGTCTGCACTTCTAGAAATATTTCACTAATGAAATTTCTACTGAAGACTGTCAAATTTCACTGAGTTTAGAGTGTCAGTCAGTAGAAAGCCTAGGTTTTAGCATTTTGATTTTTACTTGTATGTATTATTGGTTAGATTTTATCTGCTGTCTGTGGATTTTTAAAGGAACCAAGAGAGAATTAAAAAGAAAATATTATTTTAAAAAGCACAAATAATTGATAGTTAATTTCCACTGTATGTCAGAAGGAGATTCAGAATCCAGATTTTTAGCAGGGCTAAAACCAGGAAAAAAAACCAGGAAACCTCTTTTTGTGTTTTGAGTTCTGTCAGATTCTAGTACTAATAAAATACACTTGGTTACTCTTGATAACATAAAGAGATAAAGTATTGCTGAAAAAGGGAATTGTCTTCTGGTATGTACATGAGTAGTAAAAAGTTCTGAAGCTATATTTGGAACTGAAGAATACACCACGCAGTCTGATGCTAAAATACAAGTTGACCTTGTTTATCAGGAGGCTAAGGGAAGGGAGGAACTCTTGAAGGAAATAAGTACTTATAAACTGAAAAGCATTTGTTTCTTTTAGGATAAAACAATAACAGCAATAATTGCAGGTTAGACATGGATAGAAATCAGTAAGTAGAATTTTGTCACAGGAGTTTCAGCATAATTTTCATGTTAAAGGCAAAATATCAAAATATATTTATGATGAGTTAATAAGTAATTGATTGTAATTATCATAACATATTCCCAGAGAAAATGTTCTAATTTTAAATAAACTACAGTGATATTCATACAGTTTCACACAGAAGGAAATTTTACTGGAATGTTCAAAGACATTATTGAAATCTCTTTGATTTTTTTTTTCTCTCAACTCCCTTTTTTCCCCCAGCCAATCAACTAACCTTCCAATAAAACATGGAGAAAGACACCCAAACTATAAAAAAGTGAGAGCAGGTGGTGTTTCAAGTGAAAATGGAGATCAGTTTGCAAATGCCTTTTAATTGCACATTAGAGCTTATAAAACTTCTCAGCAGGGAACTAAGTACAGACCGCACAGAAAAACGGTATTTTCCTCTCAGAGAACCCTACCATGCCATTCCCTGGGGGACACCTATTTAATTCAGTTTCTTGTCATATTCCCTGTAAGAAAAACCTCCAAAAGTCTGCTCTTGTTTTAAGGTAAGAATAACTGGGCTTAAATATACTTAAGTAACTCATAGGAGGTTGTGTTTTCCTTGAACTACACATTCAACCCTGCCTAGAAATTAACCCCTAAAACATCAGAGCTATGCCTGACTTTCAGGGGCATAGTCCCAGCCATAACATGTTTGGAGGTATTCATCTAGAGGAAGTCAAAACAAATAAAAGGCCCACTGTACACCAGTGACCAGGGAAGCCTCAAGGGGACGTTTGTGATGGATATGGTTTCAAATAAGGTCATGTTTGAATGGGTATGGCTGGAAGCACAGTCTGTTTAGAGTCTGGGTGTAAATGAGGTGTTGCTGGAAAGCCAGCTCATGGATATATCTCACTGATTGACTTTTTCCCTCATGGCCTGGGGGATGGTCCTTTAGAGATTGGGAGTCTTTTCTGACTGAAATGAGAATGATTTGAAATATGCTTGAAGGTGACATATAAGAAGCAGCAGGGATTTCACACATTCCATGGACATAACTTTCTCTAAATATAAAGAATAAAATAATAAGAGACCCTTAGAAGAATACACAAGCAATCAAGCAGCTATGGGAGAAAGAACAATACTTCTCAAGGCTAGTCAGATCAATAGTTTGACAGAGAAAACTACTGTCACCAAAAGAAGGGGAAAGTTTGCTTGTTGCCTCTGTGGCTGGTATTTTAAAGGGTAAAGTAATAAACTGCACACAAAGTGACAGGGTTGGAGGACCATGAAGTCACATTTATGTGTTTGGGTTTATTAGTCTTGAAGACTCAACAGTAAGGTAATTTTGCTTCAGCTTTCTTGTAATGAGGAGCACCAGTCTGGCTCGCTTCTCAGAATTTCCCCAGAAAAAATGTGTGTACATGCACTGTTTAGTCAGCACACGCCAATTCAAAATTTGAGATAAAAACAGGGGCAAAACCATGTCATGCAGTCAGTCACCTCTACTTCCCAGAAATATCAGTCTTCATTTGATAAACATAATTTTTTTGCTTTGTCCTTATAACAAGACACTTTTATATCTCTCCTGCCATGACTAGCCCAGCTGTGCTGGCTGGTGTAGGTGAGACTGAAGCCAAAACTCCAACTGTACTCTGTCAACCTGATCATTGAATGACCACCAGTCATACAAGGGTCATATACTCCTATACGTTCAATAAAAAAGCCTGAAAAGCCACACAAAATCACTAGGAAATTCAGATCTTAGTGGTCTTTCGTGACCAAGCAGAGTTTATCCACGAGCTCTTCAAATCTCACGATATAAGGACTCAGAAAAACTTTAAATAGATACCTAAAAGCTGTAAGCCACACTTGGTAAACAGTTTTTGCTGGTAATCCATATGAATTATTTTGCCTTGGAAATACACAGAGTCACGTATGTTAGTGTGAATGCATGTTGAAAGCATCAGATGAAAAACACTTAGAGTAATAACTTGCACAGTAAAAGTGACCAGTAATGCAGATATTTCCTTTTTGCTACCAATCTTTCCTGGCAAAAAATATACAGAACTTGCTAAGTGCCTTTTCTTTGTCAGCTTGCAGACTGAGTGTCCTAAACCATTTTTATGTTGTGCAATGTGATACCTTGCCTTTTATTCCATTTGCTGTAGGGTGACCCTGATATTAAACGGCTACTCAACCATTAATGTTGTTTAAGAAATACAGAGTCTCATACACATCTGATTAGTTTTATAACCTAGAAAATGACCATTTGAGTAGGATAGACAAAAAAACTTTACTGTTCTCTGAACCTCATACTGCCTTGAGAAGTAGTTTATGGTGTACAGCTGTAGACTTAGGTAGCTACAGCAGCCATGTTTTCCATTAAAAGTCAAAAGGATTTTGTACCTTATGCCCTTAATATACCTTTCGAAATTTCTGCAAAACTCTAACCTTCTGGCTATTAGCCACTAACACTCACATATTGCTTTGCCTCTGCCCATTATATTCTGATAATCGTAACTAAAAGCTTTTACATTACATCAGTCCTCTTCTTCAAGCCTGACAAATATGGAACGTAACTTGGACCAGATATTTTCCCTCTTGTCCCACCAAAAGGAAGGTGAGGGATACAGAAGAACTGTTTGCCAGCCAAAGACAACTCCTTCATGACCATCATCCGTACTGAACGTTTTGCCAGTGGCCTAATTTTCCTGAATGCATGCCAGTGCCAAGCATCACCACTGCAAGTTTAAAGTGGTTTAAAGTTATAAATAGTTTATATCAAAGGCACAAAACCCAACCAAGTGATAGGACACACACAGGTGTATTGCAGCCCCACTCTTCACTGTTTCCCCCAGGATGGCATGTCATGCTGCAGAGAAGGTAATGGCAAGTCCTCCTCAGAGACTACTCCTAAGACAGTCCTTGGCATCTAAAACTTCTGTATTCATTAAAGTCATATTGCATATCTTTTTCCAGTCCTTCTGGGGGATATTGTTATCCTTGTCTCAACATCTCTTCATTACTGGTACTCTGGTCATGTCAATGGCTGAGACACCTTCTCAAGCCATAGATGTAAACTAAACAGTTATTATCCCTGGAAGCAGTTTTATCTATGTCCACAGAATACCCTGAAAAAGTTCTCCACAGTATCTGATATGACATTTCCTATGTAAGATCACTTGCGTAAAACTACTGTGGAAAAATATGGAAGCCTACAGACAGGACAAAGGCTGCCCAGAGTGAACAAGAGCAGAAACTGAAGTAGTGCAGCAGATTTGTACAGTTTAATGAAAGCAGCATGTTGTCTCAGGAAGCTCTAAAAGGCTGCATGCCTGCCTCAGACACAATTGGCCTTTCTGCAAAGTTTTCTAGCATGGTGAGGTATTATGGACAGGTGGAATAGTTTTGAGTATGGAATTTGCTTTTTTAGGAGATGGGAGGAGGAAGAGAAGAAAATTGGTCCGATGATGCAAATTGGTCATTACGGATGCAGGCCTACACTCATTGGCCCCAAGTCCAGCAATTAGCCCCTCAAAATGAATTAATTTAATAATGTGTATATGCCCCTACTTGAGTTCATGAGGCTATCTCAAGAGCCAGTAACAGTTCTCTGGAACCCACAGAGGATTAACATCCAGAAGACTAGAAAACATGTTATATGTCTACAATAGTGGACAAAGACAGAGAAAGAGAATTAGCTCATTAGTCCTAGAAAAATGAGCAAAAGCTCATATGGACCCTCTTGGCAAATAACATGATTTACGCATAAGTGAGCAGCAAGAGATGTTTGACATTTTCACATGATTCTTCCACCAGCAATCCAGAAAAAGGATATGAATCTCTTTGGTGGAAACATACAGTGCAGCTATTCTGGAAATAAATCAAATAATAAAATCACTGTTGCAGGTTTTCTTCTACAAATATATATTGCATTAACTCATCCTCTGGATATGACTTTGCTTTTAAGGTTTAAGGTCACTATATGTACCCACAACTGAAGTGTCAAAGGTTGTGACAATTTTTACTCTATAAAAATTCTAATTTTTCAAGGCTGTTACCAAAAATCTTAACCCATGGCTGCAAGTCTGTATGTCCCAAGTTTCACAGGATCTCACACTCTATCTGAAAATTTATAGTCCTAAATCCAGAAATTAATTCTGAAACAGTGTTTTTCTAAGCTTAGTAACTATCTGTAACTAACAAACATCCAACTGAACTCAGTAATGATGCCACAATGTCAGAACCGTGAGATAAGGATGAGGTTTTTCACCTTGGTATGTCTGACTTCACTGAAGCATAAATCTTTACAAGGTACATCACTCTGCTTTTAGATTGCTGCATAGAAACCTACTGTCCTAAGCAATAGCAAAATCAAGTGTAGGAGCTTCTAAGCTCAAAACATAGGCATTATACTAGTTTAAGGTACAGAAAATTGTCTTATCCTAAGAGAATATCATCACTTGTCCTGTGATTAGCAAAAGCCCTTACCTGGGCTATTTCACTTCTGTGAAACTACCTGTATTGTCACATATTTCTAACATAAGAATTTTAGATGGGGATCTATTGGACTTTTATATATGCCTTATACATACAAACTTTCTCAAAAGATCTTATAAACTTCTGAACTGCAAAAACAGTGAAACAATTTCTGATAGCTTCCTGTTTTCTAATATGCTTATCTGGAGAACAAACGGGTACACAGGAATTTGTCCTGCACTGCATTAGAGTGACATGATTACCTTAAGGTTGAGAAAAGAGGAAAAAACAGACCTCTGATTAGTAAAAACATGGGTTTTAACACTTCTCTTAAACCTGTAAAAGATAATTTAAGAGCTGTAAGAGCGATATTTCTGAGCTCAGGTTTTATATGCTGAGGAAGATGGAATAGCTTTAGTGACTATGATTGTTTCTTGTACAGAGACAGGAAAGCAATATTCAAACTTTAGAACTGTTGCATAACCACAAAGCCTCTGAAAATCCCCTAGTGGCAGGTTTTCCTCTTTAAAGCAGACAAAAGGCATGGTAAGACCATAAGATACTGTCGCCATAGCTAAAAATTGGACCAAGTCTACTCAATGAAAATTTAGATTTAAAAAATAGAACAGAAGCATTCTTTTGAAGTAGAAACTCATTGCAAGTGAGAGGTTTCATTTTTTAAAATCATCACTGAAATCTTCTGGTGTCACTGATGGGCAGATCGGCAAATGAAGCAGAGAGTTACCCAACTCGAAAGACTAAAAATAGTAACTTGTGAATACAGAAAACTGGTTAGGAGGGTTTGAGCAATACGAGCATAGCAGGCTCCACATACAAGAGGGAGTCTCTAATGCACCTCAGCAACCTTGTGAGCAAGTGTCATGTTTGACAGAGTGGTTCATGTTGAGACACACCATCTGTAAGTATTAAGAGAGTCCAAGGCGATGTCATACTTGATAAAGCTGGTAACGTAAATACCCATCTGAATTACTGGCTAATATTTCAGAGCTCGGAAGAGTGGGTGCAGAAAGAACCACTAGCAATGATGAGCTCTAAGAAAGCACCTGGGAATACTGTTAATGAAAATGAGCACACTAGAAGCAATCTGTACTAAAACGGTTTTCATCAAACTCCAAAAAGCATTTTGTTTGTTTTTGTTCTCTCTTTTTTTAAGCTCTGTTTGGGAAGTGATGTATCTTTTGTGTTAAAATAATTAGTAGCTTAATGCAAATTTATTTTGCTATCATTTCACTGGGGTATTCATTCAATAATTTTTTTTTTTTCCATTACAGATATTAAGCTGTATACTGAACCCAGTCTGTGCATGAAATCTTTAATCACACTCCTTACTCCTTAGAAAACACACAGACATTTACAGTTCACTTTTCATAATGGTGCCTAATAGGACAACCTTGTTGTCAGGCACATTATTCTGTGCTTCTTGACCAAATCTGAGAGGGAACACAGAACTAATCTGGTTCTGTGAAGGTACAATCAGCACTAGTGGTATGAAGAGCAATTTCATGACTTCCTGATATTTCAGAGCTGATATTTCTTGACTCTAGAATGGATTCAAATGATTACACAGACAGCTTTGGGTTTTGCTGGTCTGTACTGTCCTGGGTTCAGCAGCAGCAGCCATTTTTCTCCTTCTTAGTAGCTGTACCCAGTACAGAATTCCCACCAATTCCTGAATTCTCCATATGGATATCAGATTTAGAACATTTTTCTGCTAACACAGTGATGCAAAGGAACATTATTGGGAACCTGAATTTTAGTTCAGATATTAACAACGTAGATGCAAATTAAGCTAACAGCATTCTGGTAAGATATTTCATACCCAGTTTTTCCAAGTTACTGGCTTTTCTCCAGTATCCAGCACCTTGGCTTTTTGTGTAATTTTTAATGTTTTTCAGCATCATCTTGATTACACATGCAGTGTTGTAGTTACCATTAGATGAATTCCCCCCTTACTCTCAGAAGGTAAACCTCACGAGACAGGGAATTTTGCACTAGAAATAAACTTGGCCTATGCTAAACTGAAGAATCTGAGAATGGACAACCTCATTTGCAAGAGGAATAAACATATGCCTTGTGCACAACAAACCAGAACACATCCATACAATCTGATTAAGAGATTTCAATTTATCCTGTGGCCTTTTCTAATTTTCTTTCTCTTTTGTGTTCACTAATAATATTCCTGTGAGTTTCTGCTAATGAATTAGACTTCAGCTGTACAATACGTCTTAAGCTTTTCTTCAGTTTGTTCCACTGGATATATTGCTTTCCTGAAATAAACCCCTTTACAAATGAATGAATATCAGTCTTAAGCCTGTACTTATGAATGAAGGCTTATTTGTGATACCAAATTCTAACACAGATAGACCCTTTGATGTCATTGCAAAATATTTTGCAGTGTTAAAACTAAGATGCCATGTCATCTGACACTAAATATTATGTAAGGGTAGGAGAAAAAAGAAAACATTTCATTTTGATTAGGGCTCCTATGTCTTAGATCATTATGGCAAGATTTTTCCTTAAGGAAAACAGACTTCATTAAAATGTACATGTACATTCTCTTTCACCTCGCATACATTTCGGATTAATCTCCTTCTAAAATAACACCTCATACCACGAGTTGGCTCATTTGTGATACAAGAGATTTGCTGTACCCTGGCCATTTATTGTCCTCTGGCAAAAAATATTCAATTAATTATTTTAATCTCATTTGCTTGTATAACAACTACAAAATGTCATTTTGTACTTTTACTGAAAAAGCAGGCACAATCAGAGCTATATCCTCAGTAGATATAAGAATCTTTACCTCATGAAAGGTTTCATTTGGCCACAGACTGGATTGGTGCACTCCTCTGTGAGCCATACATTGCAGAGAGGCTTCTCAATGAAAAAACAAAACAAAACAAAACAAAACAAACCCCCCACCAAACAAACCCCCCAAAAACCAAAGCCAAAACCCTAAAACCACCAAACTCAAAAAAAAAAACCCCACAAAGAATTCTAGCACAAGAGTTTTCAAGATGAAATTTTCCAATAACAAAAAACTTAGTATTTTTCCACATGCACAGTCCTACCTAGAAGAGGCGCAAGAGATATGAAGTTGTGATAGGCAAGCTTTTGCCTAAGCATTTAACAAATCCTTAAACTGTTTTCTGCAGCAGCCAGTAGTAGTTAAATCACTGCATTATGTAATTCTCAAGTGGAAGGTTCGGGAGGAGGCTAACAATGCTTTTTGAAACTACTTTCCCTTGGAAAAGAGTGCCCTCATCATCCAGGGCAAGGTCACCAGGCACAACGTCTTTGGATCATCAGCTTCCTACTCTTTTAGCATGCTTTGAATCATTGAATTTTTTAGACACCACGTGCAGTAGGACCATTTCTGGCAGAATTTGTTCTGACGAGCTCAGAATAGGCCTCTATTCACCTCCTTTGTTAGAAGTGTGAGATACTTTGCATGTCAGCACTGTCAAGGCTGTTCTTTTATTTAGGGCAAAGACTTTTCATTCACTTTCTGGCCTGTCACTGAAAAGTCTCATCTTTATCATACAGTGTCTTTTGAATTTCAGTTTGATTTCACTCCTTTTTTCTTCTTTTAAGGAAGAAAATCTTTATAATATTTTTTTTTCAGTTTTACACTACCAAGCCCATTATGCTGAAGAGTTTCCTTATGGCTAAAGTCTTGCAAAATCTGCAACATAAACTGGAGTCTAACATCTGGAATAGGACATCCCGTTTTAAAGAGTAGTGTTCAATATAGCACAGAGGCATGAAGAAATTAGCATTCAAAAAAATCACACTTCTAAGTGTTTAGGGAGCAGCAGTGAAATCAGTAGGATAGCACAGATATATAAGATATATATAAACTCCTCAGCTATTGCTGTTGTCATGGAACACAAACAACAGGCAATGTCCACACAAAAGTCTGCAGTGCACATAGCGGATTTTTAGACACATCTTCTGTAATATTCATAAAATTATTATAGGTATAGTTGCAACTCAATGTCATTAGAGAATGTATACAGAACAGTGAGGCAATAAAACAGCTCTTGCAGTACTCAAGAATTTTAATTCGTTCTACACTTGACAGCCAAAGAAACTGGATTGACATATTACTAGAAGAGATCTTTTCATCTGTTACTCTTAGTCCTTAGTGACTTCTTTACAATAAAAAATGGATGGCATTTTTTAACAGTCAATATAAAAGAAGTTTGTTGTGCTCCATAGAAATATCCCCCAGAGAACAAATCTTTTATCCTATTATTTACTATTTTTATATATACTGAAACAATTTAAAGTTAGAAAGATTTCTAATGTGGCAGAGGCTGGAATTCAGAAGTGAAAGCCTCTCCATCACTTGGAAACAGTTCTGAGATATCAGCCAACCAGCACCTACTTGCTCAAATGCACTGCAGTCCTGATAGATGGATAGCTTAATGCTGCTATGGTACCCTGCTGATCGATTTATCACACCAACTATTTCTCCACCATGATCCCCTTAAGGAAAAGGAGGAAATAGGGAGAATAGAGCCAGGGATATAAAAAGAAGTAAAACGAAAATAATCTCCATCAAGCTAGTAGCAATTTCCCAGTGGCACCAGCAACTGACAGGGCCTTTGTACCAGAAGATGATGAAACTTGCCATAAGTGGTATGTCATCTGCTAGCTCCTCTAGTTAAAACTGCAGGGAAGTAGATGTCAGAATGACAGAGGACAAGACCGGGTTTATAAGCTTCATTTCATATACATGGATTTTTTTGACTAACAGAGGCGAAATCAGTCCTGTTTCAACTAGTAGCATACCATTATTTTTTGTTGTTTAATTCTCTTTTTCTGGGCCCAGATTTGCTGGCAAAGATAAAGAAACTATTAATATGTGGGGTTTAGTATCTTGCTGTATTGTCAGCCTAAAATTTCTAGTACTGATCTTTATACAAAAAGATAAAGGTAAAGTCGTGCCATCAAAGAAGAAAGTTGTTGCTGCCCTGTTAGTTCTTGCTGAAATTACCAATAATGAAATTTGGAGTTAAAAAGTCCTTGAAACTTGGAATGTATTAGAACATTTAGAAAAATCCTGGCATATGAGTTTCACATAACACTGTGACTTAACTTTGTGAGTGTCATACTTACTTAATTATGGGTCACTTGAATTGAACAAATGAATAAATGAATCATAATGTAAAATCCAAGAACTGAGTTTGGGCAAAACTGTCTGGAGGACTTCCATGAGATCTTCAATTACTGGTGAATGAACTGATTGTCAATTAACATTTGGAAGAGTCAAGCATAGAACTACAGATTAGGCTACTCTGGGCAGGGTAAGAACAGAAGTCTGAAGAATATTCTTTATTTTTCCAAAGTGGGAAACAGGGCCAGTAAGAGATTTGGCTCAAAGCAGTGTATATTCAAATGAGGGAGTCTGGAAGCAATGACAATAATCTTCAGTAGAATAACTTCAGCTAGCGAATGGAAAGCAAGAAAGTCTTGGATGCCAGAATGGCTGCTTCCTTCCTCTCCTATACCTTGCCACAAAAAAAAAAAAAAAAAAAAAAAAAAAAAATCAAGAAAAAAACCCTACAGTATTCAGTTGTCTGATTTTTTCACAGACACTGGTCTGTATCTCATGTTACATTTTTCATTAAAATATTATTTAAGTAGTTATTCCTTTTCTGTTTACAGTACCTGAAAGCCAGGGACTTCATCAAATGAAGTGAATTTTTGAAATATGCTTATAATTGTATTTAATATTGGATGGGGAGGAGGAATTATTCCCTTTCCCCCCCAAATCAAGAAAGAAATAAAGAAAACTATAAAAACATTTCTAGAGCACTTTGCTAAGACTTTTGCTGTCTGAGGCTAGAAGAGTATTCTGAGGAACTGTGTTTGCCCATTCTTTTATTGTTTCCTAGACATCTGATGATGGTCTCTGTTGGAGATGGGATATAGTTGGATCTGTCATCTGACATTATCATGAGGAGGGTGGTGCATCACTGGTCACAGACAGAAGCTGTGCCTAGTGCATCACTGGAGGTTTTCAAGACAGCTACACAAAGCCATAGCTGAGTTGATCTTCACAGTCATTCCACTTCAAGCAGGATTCTGAGTTACGGATCTCCAGAGGTAGCTTCTAACCAACATTTCTGTACAGAATTCCATTAATATCCTTATGTTTCTACATCATATTCTTATAAAAAAGGTAGGAATTATCAAGCAAAATGAACTTCCTGTTTCTGCTATTTTCAATCAAAATAAAACACATAAACCGTCGCATGCCCTATTCACTCACACAGAAACAAGAAATACACCTAAAGAGAGGTGAGGACAAGTAGGTTTTAACAGACCTAGTTGTCTCCAAAACTTACAAAATAAACTGCTAAAACATTATTTGAATACATCTTTTTAAAGCTGAGAGGATAAATGGTGGTCCCTGTTAATTGGTGGGTTAGACAGGATGGAAACAGCTTGCTAACCTATGTGTGGTACCTAACAACACTGGTAACCACTGGAAAAGGTGACAAGTGGAGAAAAAATCTATTATTAGACTGCAGATGAAGATCCTGTCTGCAGCTGGTAATGCAGATGATGGTATATGTCCCCTGCTTACACTCAAAGGCAGTCATTCAGAGGTGCAGCCTTAAGTTCCTTAAAACAGAATTGCAAAACAGAGAGATGCAATTGGTGGAAGACAGCTGAATTACTATTTGGTTTGGACTGCAACAAAAAAGAGGTTCCTACTGTGGGTACTGTACTTCAGTGTAACAGTAGAGCTCATAGGTATGTGAAACCAGAGCAGATGTCATTGATTTGCTACCAGGTTTTAAAAAGAAAACAGAAATTATTTCTATGGCTTTCAGAACACACTCTTTGATTTCTGCTTACAAGATGCTTATTAACAAACAACAAAATATTTCTTTTCTTCACGGGAGGAAGAAAACATTAAAAAAACCCCAACATCCTACATCCAGATGTGCTGTGTTTTTTACTAAAGGTGTCTTAAATGAGCAGCTGTCTAAAGCTTTATTGAATGCTACGCATACTGGCATTCTTTCTAGGAGAAAGACCCTTTTTTTGATGGTACTTGTTAAACACCTTACATTAAACATGGTTTTAACAGTTATTTGCTAGGGATGATGAAAGAATGGGGTTTTGGTTATTTTCTATTTTTGCTTTCTGGTCCCCTAACACAGGAAAAAATAGTTATATTTACTATAAGGATTTATCTTATACAAGGACTTTCACAAAGACAAATATGAAATCCCCAGCCCCTTTAGACACTTCACTTCCTTAAGTAATTGAATCTTTTGCTCTTCAAGAGCAGCCTATTACAAAGCAAATTGGTGCTTTGTTTCTCCTTAACAATCTTTCTTCTCCTCTGATATCCTAATCTTGTCAGTCAGTTAGTAGAAGCACGTTGTTCCATTTGCTTGAATAAACTACTATAAAAAGTACTCAATGACCTACATGAACATAATGTTCAATTTACTCCCTAGGACTGAATGACAAAAGAAAGGTGACTTTTAATGATTCTAAAAGCATTGAATGAGATCAATAAACCATCAAAGATTTGATCCCAGGAGACCTCTTAGCAGCTCTCTTTGCTCATAGTTCCCTTTCAGAAAAGATTGTATGTGAAAATGAAGTTCTCTGTCTGTTAATGGATTTTTAGGTTCTTTCGTATGCATTAAGTATAATTAGCACCTGCGTTCTTCAAGCTTTCAAGAATGTTACTTCTGTCTCTGTCTCTGCTATTTTCTTGTTTTGATGAAAGTTGCAACACTTCATCCTCAAAAGCTTTGTTATAAAAAAATACATTGTGCAGGAAAACAATGCATAAGTATTAACTTGATTTAGCAAGAAAATTCTTTTTTTTTTCACAGAATATTCTGATTTTGCATAAATAAATAAATTAGAAGTTAAATACTGAAGATAAATACAGATTCTTCTAACATGCCTCATTCAGTTCATTAGAGGTCCTTATGATTTCTATGACAATCTGAGTTCCTTGTGAGGTCTCTATTTTCCCTGAAAAGAGAAAGCAGGATATCTGGGTAGTCCCTGGTTTAATACATTATAGGAATAGAACCCATGTAAGAGGGTATTTGGTGGGAAAAAAGTATATTGATCAATTCAACAGTAACTGAAATTAACTCATTTTAACAATATCTTATGTTTACCAGATGTTCTTATTTGTATTACCAACTTGCATTAACAGTCACCTGACTGATAAACCAGCAAAGAGTGAGTCTTTTAAAAATCTGCATTATGGTAACCTATATGGCTTTGTTCTTTCCTTTTCTTTCTGCTCCGATCATGGGGGCAGCCAGAATTTCAAGGGTTTGGCAGATTAACATTTCTCAAATCAAAGTTTCTAACATATAGCTCAAAATATTTCCCTGAGTATGAGCTGTATTGTTCTACTCAGATTAATATTGCTTTCCAGTACTTGTACAAAATCTGTTCTTAATTGAAGCATCTTTTTGTTTGAATTAAAAGATATGATCACAAGGAATGCAATACAAATGTGTCCCAGTGTTGTGCTAGCAGATTAGAGACAGAAAAAGAAAGCAATTGAACAAAAGTGTAATTGTTCTATTTCTCAAGCTGAGCTCTATACAGAACACACATTTTGTAAAGTAATTTTCATCCACTTATTTTAAAATATACATAGGTATTAGTAACACAAATGTGAAAGAAATATATGTGCATACATAAGAAAGTACAGTAATTGCCAAAATTAATGTAAATAGAAATCCAACTAGTCTGACATGCTATCTCTGACAGAGAGGGGCCTGATACATCAAAGAATAATCCTATATAGCATTAAACTGTTCAAGAGAGGATTTATGTTTATATAACTGCCCTGGTTAGTCTTTGCTAGAACATGGATTTTGGTGTGCTACCTTAAGCTAATTAACACATTTTAAGAATATAATCTTATCTCCTTGTTCTTTAAAAGGACTCTAAACATTTAGTTGAATAACACATTTACAAAGTTTAAGGGACCAAATGGACCTGCTCTCTGTAAATTCAGTGCACGTTTAAATTAGCTGGCTGGAGTATGGCTACCTGATTTGATGGGCAGTTCTGAATTCTATTGCTTTCTTCATTACTTCTCACAGGACAATGAGCTCGTCATTGGTTGTCTCTACCTTCATTTCCTCAGTGGAAAAATAGAAATGATAAAGCAAAGCAAAACTATCTTCTTAATTTGGTCAATTCAGACTACATTCTTTGAGCCTGAGGCTGGCAGGCAGGAAGTGCTCATATGTAACTAAAACCAATGAGACCTCATCTTCTTTGTGCTCTTTATTATGCATGTATGCGATATGCATAGAGGGGTTCAGAAATATTTCTTACTAAGGCAAAGTCACTACTCATCTTGTCCAGACAAATTGAATACGTGGGTATGTTATTAGAGATCTCATAATTTTACATGGAAAATTATACACAATTTCTCATTTAGTTCCCCACATGTTTCCTTAGAATAATCCCATTATACTGAAATGAAGCCACATTCCCAGAAGCTTTGGTGACTTTTAGGCTAAACTAATGTACTTGGAACAAGGCCACAGAAGTTGTTTTAGCAGTATTTAGAATTACAACCAGTTACTGAACAGTATGTTACTTTCCCACTGAGGCACAAGCCCTATTCTCTACCATGCAATAGAGGTCTTTCTTTTCCCTTCTCCTCCCATGCTTTCACTAACTTGCTTATCTGTCCTATGTTATCTAAACCTAAACTGGCTTTGCACAATGATCATTTGGCAGAAGAAATTCAAACCTCACATTTTTCATAAAACTTCCTAATTTTTTATTTGTTGCTAAATTTTAAATGAAGATATAATTTGAAAAATAGAAAATTTCTCCCACATTTCTTGTATAGTAGTCATTTAAAATAAAAAAAAAAAAAAAGGAAAGAAAAATCATTCCCTGATTCTTTTAAGCCAAATCAATTGGCTTACACTGCAAATCTTCTCCTGACTTTAGTATACTCAGATAAATCCTAATTTCATTCAACATCCAATTGCAGTTCTGAATTCAGGTATGTTACGTTTTAACTCTTTAACCCCTTGTCTCCAGTCAAAATCAGTAAAGGTAATGATTTTAATATGCGAAAAATCTGAATCATGTGGAAAGCTTGTAGCTCATTATAACAGGACTTACATGACGATACAAAAATTTAAAAAATGTTATTAATAAGAACCTTCTGCTGAAATCTGAGTGCATAGCTTCTTTCCCTGTTTTATCTTCTTTGGCACTTCAGACAGACTCTTTATCAGAGGAATATAATAAAAACATGCTTAGTCTATATCTATACTCTGTAGGTTAGGGGCAGTGATTTTGGTTTTCAACTTTTTGGTCCCCAGCAAGATGAGACAGCAGCTTCTGAGCCATTCCCAACATTGCAGCTGTAAGAAATCTGTATGCTGGACACCTAAGAAGTTTAAAAACCAGTGGAATCATCCAGAAAAGTTTAAATCATAACTCCTATCTATTTAGGCTCCTTATTAATCTTAGGATGATAAAATCATAGAATGGTTTTCATTGGAAGGGACCTTAAAGAGTAGTTCCAACCCCCCTGCCATGGGCAGGGTAACCTTCAACTAGATCAGGTTGCCTAAAGCCTCATCCAACCTGGCACTGAACATTGCCAGGATAAAAATAAATCAAAATCAGCAAGTTTCAAGTAAGCATAAAAACAGGTATTCTTTGTTTATGATGGTAAATATCTGCATGCATAAGACCTGGCTGAACTGATTTAACAGTAATCACATTACTTGCTTCAACCGGAGAGGAATCCAGGTGTCCCAATTACTACCTCACTTAACTCTATGTCAATATAATTTTCCAGTCAAACTATTGATTAAAAATGAAAATAAAAAGTAGTAAATTAAACAGTGCATGTTCTGGCAAAAAACCCCACCTGTTGTTCTTTTCTGTGCCTTGAAAAACAGATGTTGATTGACAACATCTGGCTACAAAAGTACTTCCTGTCAACCCAATTTTATTGAGGACAGTACTGGCAGATTAAACAAGTAAATAAAAGCAACTATTTTTTTTTTTTTTAATAAAACCAAAGATAACTATAATATGAACCAAGCATTATAAGGCAATAGAAATAAGTGGCTTTTGTAAGCCACAGTGACAGAGTTTTAAGGGTTTATGGATACACATCACATGCATATTATCTATCCTGTAACATTTTCCCAGTATGGTTTGAATGCCTCTTTAGACTTAGACTAGTTAAGTCACTATGTGACTACCTAAGTACTTATCATGGCAATATATACTTTTAACTCTTCTGTTTTGTGGCAAACAATTTTCTCTCTTCCATAGACCAAAAAAATAGGGTAAAGCTCAAAGGACAATAGCACTTCTACAGGGTTTAGAATCTCACAGAAAAATTGCACCTATCAGTCCTCTATGTCACTCAGGAAAACATCCAAACTGTTTTCCATAACTTTTCCTGATTTCCAGTTCCCCAAAAGCAGACCTTTATGTATGTTTATATATGAGATACATGAGAGATTATTCTCTTCCAGCAGGGAAGGGAAACTCGAAAAAATCAGACATATTCAAACGAATAATATGAACAAAACTAGGATTAATCCCATGTGATTAGTTTATTGTTGTGGGTCTTCATTTATTTGGAATTATTTTTTTTCTTTCTTTTTTTTTTTTTATTATGTCATAATTCTTTCCTTGTTTCAGGGACAGCCAAAACAAGCAGTGCTGGAAGATCAACTTCATGTGGGTACTTTTGACTCTGAATGCTGCAGCTTCAACTTCAGTCTACCTATTTCTGACTCTCAAGGAAGTAAAAAAGAAACAAATCCTTACTTTTTAATCTTTTAGAAGAGCTGTAATTTGTTGTTTACTTGCTTCCTTTAAGTTTGATAGAGAGAGCTCCAGTATTTTTTTCTAGAACTTTTAAAAGCCTATTTTCCTCATTATATTCCTTATCAAGGTTTAACAAGAGCATTCTATACATGGACTGTAAGAAGAAAGAAAAGGTGCAAAGCAAATTATTTATGAGTGCACAGGGACTGTATCTTCTCAGAGATGCCTGCCAGATTACAACTGAGGAAAAGCAAAAACAGTCTGAATCTAGAAGTTAAAATTCCATTTGTAAACTTAGTTTTCCCTAGATAATATGAAAAAGAAATTTACACTGGTTAATTATAAATGGACTGGAAAAAAAGACTGTGTATAGATTGCAGCTGTGAGATCTATTTACAGAACACATCAGGGGTTGGTGTGATCCCATACCTTAACAAACACATCATGTAACTTCACATGCTGCTGACAACCACAGTTAGTGTCAGCAAACAAATTAGCTGAAAACCTTCTGACAAAACATTTTTGCATTTTAAAAATTTCCCAGAAAACAGCTTTATTTCAACAAAACACCTTTATGTCAATGAAATTCCCCCAGGAAAAAAGAATACTGCCACAAAGCAGCCTTTTTCTGTTAGTTTGGTCATCCGTCTGTCCTCTGCACTTCTGGCTGCAAGGCTTATAAACCAGTACTCCAAATCATACAGACTAGGGGTAAGTACTGATACTCAGAAAATTTCTATACCACTAAAAAAATAGGGCCACTGACCAAGTTCAAGCCTTAACCTCTTGGCTGCTTATCTGTGAGCTCACTCTGATATTGTTTTGGGCTCCTCTGCTACTTCCGTACCATTTCTTTGAAGGGAACTAGATTAAAGACAACTGAATGAGGCAGTTGAGCTACTCTGACATAGCAATACAGTCATAGCCTGAGTTCCCTAAAGTAGCCAATGTCTACCTTATCACCTTATATCCATTACTGTGACAACTACAAAAGTCAACAAGAGGTAAAAAAGATTTGATTAATCCAGGACAAAAAGAAATCTCTCTTCAGAGCACTGAAAAACTCTGTTGGCTACATGCATAATACTAAATGAAGTGGACTCCTCTGACCATGAGGGCAAACTGATGACAAAGGCAGATTTTATACAGCTACTCTCTTTCCTCTCTGCCCCCACAAGATGGTCTCATTCCTGCAGTCCTGGGCACAGGATATGCCCTGAACCAAATCCAGACTTTATGCCAACAGTGGTTTCACTCTAATGAAGTCACACTAGTTAAGTGAATTTAACACAATTTCTGAGCAGTTACATATGTCACATCTTTAAAGTCCTTCCTCTAACCAAGTATTTAAGCATATGTTTAAAAGTGTCAAAAAAAGAAGAGCTTTTAATTCCTTAAAATAAAGAACATATTCAAGAATTCTGCTGAGCCGCAGCCTAAATCCCTAAGGATTGGCATTTGTTTATCTGGAAATCACTCTGTTCCCTGCTGTCACAGCTGAGGTTGCAGCTGTCAGCACTGATGCTCAGCTGCCTGTAGTTGGCAGCGGAGATTTCTCAGCTGTGAGCCTTTGGCCAAATGACCATCAGAACTGGAATGGGTTGGGCTTACTGTCATTCTAAGCAACCAGAAGCTTAGCAAAATGCAATATATGTATGTATGTGTGTGTGTGTGTGTATGTATGTACGTACGTACGTATGTACGTATGCGATTTTTCTTGTTTGATGGATTTGTAGCCTGTATAGGGTCAGATGTGCTTTTGTGAGTAACAATAAATTCTGCCTTCTTGCTAGCATATAGAAATATTGCTCTCTTGAGTCAAACCTACTGTCCAGTTAACACAATAGAAAATTACCTATTCATTTAAATAGCTCTATCCTGTTAACTATGCAGATCTCCAGATTATTTTAATCACAGTTACTATATAAGACAGTAAATTCCAGATTTTGTATTTTGACTCATTTCTCATGAAATCATATTTTAGGAAATGTATTTTAAATTGCTGCTCTAATTATTCAGTGAATTTTGAAAATTAAAATAGTTAACCAATCGTGTTATTCTCAGTCAGTCCTCCTGATCATACTGCTATTTGCAGTGCATAGCAAACTGCATATTCATTCCAATCTTGCTGGCCAGCTGGTGGAATTGCTAAATACCATTATTCCAGAGAAGATAGAGCACCAAATTAATCCAGATATTCAGGCAGCTTTGGCCTGGTAGAGGCTAATTTGTCTTTTAACAGTAAAAATCAAAAACATGTTAGCAACAAGCATGCAAGTTGTTGTTCATAAACTCTCCAAGTGATGCTTTACTGAAAAGAATGACCATGTAATTTAAAACAAATTCCCTACTGTAATTACAAACATAATATTTTTAAAGAGATCTCAATTTAAAGTGCATCTACCCAAAGTACTGGAGACCTAGTAGAATAATTTCAGTTTTATTTAGAGCCCTCACCATTCTAGTCTTTGTGCAAATGACCCTGCATGCAAATCTTTTCACTTGATTCTATGATCATTTCCTGCATATGAACAATATTCTCTTATAAACAGCCCTGTGCTACTTAGGCTTCTCAATTTCCTTCTTTTCCTTCTTTGGTCTTCTCACTTCTATCTTGTCAGTAGCGTATTCCAATCTTCTGCCTTTGAAAGACTAGAATTGCCTCTGGCCTCATTTAAGTTGAGGGTTTGTACTGAAGATAAAAAACCACTTCTCCAGTTATGGAAAAAGGAAGGTCTCCTACTCATATAGGAATCTAGGGCTAAGGCAACACCATAACAATGAAGTTCCATTTAAGTCTGAAAAACTGCATAACAGCAATGTGTTCTCTTGCATTAAACATAGAAGATTCGGAAGACACACGCAAACACCAAAATACACACTGTTCTGCCCATGATGTACTGTGATTATAGTCATACATATTACATACACTTTTCCTGCTCTTATAACTTCCCATGACCGTCTATTGTGGACTGTGGACTACTACCACAGGACACTATGTTGGCCAGACCTCTGATTTGACTATGTATGGGCTGTTCTTATACATTATTATAACTGAATAAAAATAACCAAGCAAATCTGTAGACATGGTGCTAGTTTTTACTCATGCTACTTGAGAAGCAGTGACTGTGCTATTGAATGTTATGAATGTCAGTATTATAATACAAGGTGAAAGAAATGAAGTTGTGTCTTCATGGATAACTCTGTTGTTACCCAGTCCTAACACAAATCTGACACAAATTCAGAAATATTCTATTTCTCTCATTACAGAGGACTTTATAAATAAACTGTACTCCATTAAGACTTGACTGTTCTACCAGCTATCATTGCTTCTGCTGCCACAAAAGGAGTGTTAATTCTCTTCATGAAAACAAGGCCTCTCATGCACTTAGAAGAAATTGAATTTGATAGCCTTGAGTCTATTCAATAGTCGTGTGCCTTTCTTCAGCTATATGGATTTAAAATGAAATACAATCTCTCAGTCAACTCAGAGTTTATCCGTTTCAGTTATGAACGCCATTCTGCTTAGCGAGTAACAGGGCACTTCTGGTATGCAAAAGTATCCAAACTCTTTTCATCCTGGATTACTGAAAGTGCAGCAACCACCTGTGACCTTCATGTAAACCATGGAAGAAGTTCCTGCTGTTCTTCAGTCTTATCATCTGCAGCAGGTGTCACATGAAACAGAATAAAAACTCTATATATATTCAAGCTTCTGATGACAGTTCTGACATTCAGGATAAATAAATCACTTGGAATTTCCCTCACATTTAAGACAACAATTTAAAATATTAAATTGCTATAGAACAGAATTCCATCACAAATTCCCATTTTCTTCCCCAATAGCTGTTGATTTTTTTCTTAGTGATACTGACAATTCACACATCTTCATAAAGATTTACAATGCCTCTTTGATGTTTCATTTACCCATACTACAAAAAATGGACACAAGCAACAAGATATTCTCTCTGTATTTTGACTTTCTCCTCAGTGCAAAGATGCCATAATCTAATGGCAGAATTAAATTTCTTCCAGTGTTTCCACTTCTTCTGTATCTGCAATGCACAAACGCATGAGACTCCAGTTTGTCAGCACCCAAGAAGTACATGGGCTGAGAAAAGAGCAAAAGAGGTTCCTCTGCTTGGCTGGGATACACATGGGCACAGTCTAGCTGTAATAAGGTTGCATCTTATTACTAATATAGTTTAATTTATAATCCCATAAAACAGGATAGGTAAATATGTTCTTTTCTAATTAGGGAAGATAATGTTGCATCAGAGATGCACAAAAATTCTGAATAAATACACTAAGCCTCTAGGAAAGATAATGATACTTATGTGTTATGTAATTACTTTAAATATCTGTTTAATCAAATACATACTCGTTCTTTTTAATGTATTTTGTTCTGCAGTGAAATCTGCTGCTTTCAGATGATCTTATAGAATAGGAAAGGAATGAATGCCTTCCATTTCCACCAAGAGACATAATAGCACATCATCTGTATAACAAAGTGTTTTTCTGTAACAGTACAAGCTTAGATTTCAGAGACTTGAAAGCTTGCAAAGGTGTGTGTGTATGCTAGGATCATATTTCTTATTATTTTTACTTATTTATCTTCATTAACCAGGACTTTGAAACATGCTTGATTAATCTAGGTTCAAGAAACAAACACAACCAGATATCTCTGTCCTTCTAGGTGCTGAAATGCAAATATCTAACAAAGTAATCAAAATGTATTCATACTGCAGGAAGGAAACAGAGCTCTACAACATATTATATTTTACACACTTTCCAGACCAGGCCCTTGGCCTTTCTAATTGTTCCAGGCTTATGTATTCAGCCTGATGTGAATCACTTTCTTTACAAAAAGTTATCATCACTTGAAGAATCCTGAATGGTGGGCAAAATGTACGGTCAGCCTAACTCAGTTCATTGGCATCTCAAGAGGGAAGGACAGTCTCTACACTCATGCGATCATTTTGAGGCACTAACACTAGCAGAACATCTCTGAAACAAAGCGAAGAAAAAGCCTTCAATATAATCCACCTTGCCATTTTCTGTATGTAAACCAGAACACTTTTCTATTGAAGTGTGTTCTGAGGCTTGTTGCAAGATGAGGAAAAGCAAGTCTCAAAACAAGGAAAATAGGTAAGCTTTCCATTGTGAAGATTATACTTAAGTTTCCTACCCGGTGCTCTGTACCTGTTTCCTACCAGTATGGTCATAGTATTTTTCAGGGAAGCGAGGCCCATATCTCTAAGTGAAGTCCACACAGCCACTTGTGCCTTATAAGTCTATGCTCACTTCATTAAAAGTCAAATAGTAACTGGAATGAATAATGCAGAATATAGACTTGACTGCTATGCAAACTAAACTACAGTCCTGGGCCATCATGATTCAGGAGCTGGTATGACACTGAACAGGCTTTAGTTCAAGACTTCTTGAAAAGTGAATGTCGTGGTTTAAGCCTAGCCGGTAACTCAGGACAGCTGAACCCAGGACAGTGAAGTAGGAACCAAGTCAGCTTGTCCGAGAGGACCATGGCTTGAATTTTCATAACACGTATGCTCAAGTCATCAGTCACTCTTGGGTAATTGCAGCACGAATCACCAGACTGACTAAAGTACAGAAAATAAAACCCTTCACAGCCTGTGCTGGATCACATTATTTGTGGTACAGTCAATGTGCATCTCTATTGCCCAGAGTGTGCCAGCTGCATGGATAGCTTCACAACATTGCTTCCAAATATTGTCATCTTCACAGATATGTTGTAATATCTGACAGATTAATACTAGGAAATAGGCTGTGACTGGAAGAATAACCGAAACTGAAACAAATTGCTTTGAACAGGTTTAGAGACCTCCATCATGACAGGTGTATAAAAGCAGATTAGGCAGATGTCTGTCACAAGTGGCTGCTTTTGCCTTGAGGAGGCTTCAGCATATCTTCTACAAACTGTACTTTTAGGATTCTAAAATACTATTAAAACTCCCAAATGTATGAACATGAAAACAAAAACACAGGGTGTGAAAATGCCTGACTTTCAGTCAGCAACACACAAAAAAGTCTGAGAGAAATACAAGGAAATTTTCTTTACATCATGTGAACAGTAAATTCTATTTTATTAAACGGCTATAAGTAAATTACTTTTTTTCTGGTGAAAACCAGAAATTTCCCCCCAAATTAAAATCTCCAATAGTTTTTCTGATATATTTTATGAAATTATGCATATGAGTATCAGCAGTTGAAATACCTTAGTGATATCCAGCTTCAGCTAAGGATACAGATAAACCTCCAAATTTTTCAGCATAAACCATGATGACCAGGGTTATTAGTTAAACTTACCCTGAATCACCTGTCTTCATATCATGGTTTCACTATCCAGCTTACTCCCTCCTTTATACAAGTAGCTAGAAAAATAATTTTTTTATTCCAAGACCCAACCCAGATGAACCAGACCAGTACAGCAGGACTCTGGTCAGACTTCCTTTGGTTATAATTGCCACTTCTCATCTCTTTATCATGGAGTCTGAAGGCTCCTTGAAATAGCCAAGAAAAAGCAAGGAGAAATTTGCTTAAAGAAGCATGAGTCAATCCCTCTAAACACAGTGCTACTCATACCATATACTGCTCTTTACTAAGAGGGAAATGATCTTCGTAAACACTGACATTACTCAAAACAAAAAGACATTCAGAAAATAGATAGGAAATAACTGGTAAGAACACAGATGCTTATCTTAATAGTTTTCACTGACACCAGCTAAAGGAAGCTTTTGAAGATGTTCCAGTTGGAGATAGGGTAATCAATGAGGGGGCTGACCACTGTTTCAGTCGTCTGGGATCAGAGTCCTCCTAGTGATACAGGTTTCATGTCCAAGAAAAATATGAAATTGTCTGAACTCTGAAACATGCGCTCTGAAAATGAGCAGCCTTCAGCTACTTCCTCAAACCAAATAATGACTTCTCTTGTACTAATGATCAAATCAAAGATGTGGATAGTAAACTCTGCCTGTCAAACTCCACTGAAGTTTAAATCAGACATCTAAATGTTGCAGATTACATCTACATAAAATATCAAAGCTGAGAATTCACCAGAAAAATAGCAAAAGAAATCACAACAAGCGGAACTAAAAAGATTGAGTTTCATGACTGAATATGTGGAAACATAAAAGGTGCCACTACATAACTTCAAAGAATATGTTGCATAGTTACTCTTTCTGTAAAGCTTCTTGCTGCTGCTCTAAGTAATTTCATTTTCCTTGTTCTTGGTTAACTCTTGACCAGAAAGTAGACAAGCTTATTAAAGAGGTAACGAAATTCTTGCAGGAGAGCATCCGGAATGTTTCCTGTTTTTCTGGTGCTCATGAACAAGATGAGAGGTTTGTCAGTGAAAAGCATTAGAACCTTCTAGACCTCTACACAGTGAAAAGATTGAATAGAAATCACCTACATCACTTCTCTTTCTTTTCCTTCTATTCCCACCTAATCCTACTCAGCAAAGTAGTTGAGAAGTTCAGATTGTCTGGCAATCTGGTGGAATGAGGTTAACAATGGGAAGAGGGAAAAATAAGTTATTTGTGACTCAGGTACCTTGCAAATGATTAATATCTTTTTCTTCCACTTCTAATCTCTACAGTCAAAATCTGACTGTTTCTCTGAATAAGTATTTTTAAGAGAGCTTTGATAGCCTTTAAACAGTTTGAGCTGGTATATAGTGCACACTGGCAGGTATAATCATTTTTATGGTCTCTCTGCATCAAAAATATAGTATGTGTGTTAGCCTTTTACTTAAGTTTTCCTTCTTTCCACAAGAAAGGAAATAGTCACTTTAACTCCTAAATATTTTTAGAAAATTCCTACTAATAGAATCACACTACCAGAAAAATTAACCCCTTCCTATCCTCTGATTTTTGTGTCATTTTTAATTCAAGTACTAAAAATGCGAAATATCCCTCCAAAAGCCATTTCCTGAAGTGACTCTCTTCAAAACTTTGATCTCATTTCTATTAATCTGATAGACCTCTTGTACAAAAGCCTTGCATTCTTAGTAAAACCATAGCAAATGACAGAGTGACCCCACTACTTCTTTAAGAGGTCTGTATAGCTTGAAGTTAATGAGTCTGTATATGCTAGGGTCTCCCACAGCATAAAGAATAATTTGAACCTGCATAACCTAATCAAAAATAACTTCAGACCAAAGTTCTTAAACGGTTCTCTCTCTCCTTTCAGAAATACTCTTCCTCCAAGTGAGGAGGCCATGCTGAAATAAGCACAGAATGGAAAAGCATCAGAATGCTAATCAGCCAGCAAGGAGCAGCAAATACAAGTTCTAAATACTCCAGCAGTCATTTAACTGTAATTCTTAGCGCCACTGTATCTTTTTCAGTGTAAATTATGCTATCTAAAAGTGTGCAGAGTGTACCTGAGGTACTGGAAAAGTCATTAGCTGATGATTTATTTAGATAACATGTTAGTTTCAGGCTTTGCTGTTCCAATATGGTGCCACTTCTCTATGGATCAACTGGAGAAGAACACTTAAAACGCTTTCACCTCATACCTAATATATAGAAAATACATCCATAGGGAAAACAAGCAGTATGGAAGTGGAACTACAGGAAGCAGTGAGACATGTTTATAAGGGAAATGATCCATATGAACTCTGCGTCCAACTATTTTTCATACTACCTAATCTGAGGAGGGCTTGAATTATTCCCAAGTGACACATACTCAGAGCACAGATCCAATACAGAATTATTTTCTTCTGGGTGCCATACTTTTTTAAAAGGGCAAATCCTATCTCTCCTGTAGAAAGCAGTCTTTACCTATTAACAGATTTTTGTATCCCATCTTACAGGGTGCCACACATCTCAAGCTCAGTGAGCCAGTAAAGTTATCATCCCACAGTCAACCTGATAGGAGAATACTATGCTAACCTATCCATCTGTTGGTGCAGAGGAATACGGAGACATTTTTTAGAACCATTTTTGTGTCTTTATTACAATCAAAGAAATACTGTTAAAATCTGTCTTGCAAAAAGACCATGTCCGTAGTTAGCAAAGTCCATTCCTTCATTCAGACACAAGGCAGCAAAAAGGAATAGAGGCGAACAGAAATAAATCAAAATCATAGAATCATAGAATCGTAAGGGTTGGAAAGGACCTTAAGATCATCTAGTTCCAACCCCCCTGCCATGGGCAGGGACACCTTGCCCTAAACCATGTGGCTCAAGGCTCTGTCCAACCTGGCCTTGAACACCGCCAGGGATGGAGCATCCACAACCTCCCTGGGCAACCCATTCCAGTGCTTCACCACCCTCACTGTAAAGAACTTCTTCCTTATATCCAATCTAAACCTCCTCCGTTTAAGTTTGAACCCCTTTGAACCCCTTGTCCTACCACTACAGTCCCTAAGGAAGAGTCCCTCCCCAGCATAAGAGGGCAAGTTCTAGCACAGAATAAAAACCTGGAAACTAGAGGAGGAGGGGGAGAAAGAAAATCTATCCTGTCTTTGGTGAAGTATACCAAAATCTTGGAAGGATCTGTAATCAAGTAAGAAGAAATGTGAAGAAAAAAAAATGTTGGTCAGCACTGGTTCAAATGTGAAACAGAACTACTGAATAAACACATTTCTTGGTTTGGAAACAAGAAACAAAAAGAGAATTAGGTGAAATCAGAAGGGTTTCAGAATAGGTGAAAGAAAGGACATTATTTTAGTAAGATAAATGATGCATTCTATTTATCTTCATAGTCCTACACACCTGGAACCATGGGGTGCTTTAGCCACATATCTGCAGACAGATGTGTTCTGAAACTTCAACACCTCCTACAGGGAGAACAGTACCAACCTGGAAGGACTAACTTGACTGGAATAATTTGAATTACCTCTTCATAAAGATACGGCTAACAATAGCCTCTTCTTCTTTTTTCCTTCATTTTTTTTTTTTTTGGTAGTTTTTAAAAAACTACTAAGGTTTTTCATCAGAAACAATTTAGACCAAAGAAGGTACTAGGGGAGACTAGCAGTGGGAGGTGTGGTACTCTTGCTAAAAACAGGCCACGAGACATTCCCTAGATGTCCACACCAAAGACCAGAACTGTCTGCCACCTAACTGAAATGGGGTTTTAAGCAAAACCAGTTAGTATTCACCATTTGTCTACTACCATGCTTACCCTATTCTTTTATCTTCCTTATTTTCTTTTTCAGTGGAGTCATAGAATATAGAATCATTTAGCCTGGGAAAGACCTTTACGATCATCAAGTCAAACCACCACCCTAGCACTGCCAAGTCCAGGCTTTTCACTATGTGCTTGTATGCAGTATAACTGAAATGTTTCAACTTATGAACTCAGTGTATCTTATACATCTCTTCCTGTATCTACTACACAAGGATGCAATTTGTTACAGCCCCTTAGTATTTTATCTTAGTGCTTAATTATCATAGCTTGTATACCTGCACCCTCTTTTCAACTTTCATGCCTATAATTCAATCATTAGTTTGTGCACCTGGTTACACTCTGTAATTATCAAACTATATTCTCAGTGAAATGCATAACCCAAGGTGGGGTTTCTTTATTGTTCTTTAACTCACAGGGAAAACAAAAAAACATGGGGAGTCAGTAGAAGATGGACATTTTGTTTCTGAAATTTTAGTTGTGTTTCTGATAAAAGTGTGAGAGAGCAGATTCAGACTACTGAACAGAAGGTCTCATCTGTGGCACACAGGAGAATGAACACCCCACCTGAGATTCAGAGCTTCATGCTCTGCATTGCCTAACATTTCTCTCTTGCTCTTGCTGCCTCCCACTATTTTTATCATGCTTGCATACAGAAGCAGTAATCAATCCTTAAAAGCCATGAAGTACAGATGTAACTGAACTTGTCTCCTGTGTTTAGGAAAGAGCTGAATCTGCTCTTAACTGAGACAAAAGTGCATGGCTTCAATCCTAGCTTTTACTTTCAGGTTTAAAGGGCAGCGGAGAAGATTAAAAACAGAATAACTGAGAATGCTCTGTGAACTTTTTATTGAGCACAACAGAAAATGGCTGCAAACAATAGTTCAAATAGTTCTATAATAGTTCAAAACAGGCTTAAGCAATATAACTATTCTATGTGCATCAAGAAAAAAATAGTCAATTGTCTTAGTACGTGAATTCAGGTCCACCTTTGCCAAGGAGTCAGGTGCCCAGAGGCAGATTTCAACAGAATTTAGGGATGACCTTCATTATATCAAACTCTAGTCATATAAAACTATCTTTTATGGTCTCAGTATTCTGGCTCTTGCTATCATTTACACAGACAAGCAGACACTCCCAGGGAACAATTTATCCCATGACTATCTTAGAAAGGGATGAACTTGAGTTCTGGACTGCCAAACTCACTCTCCTTTGGCTACTAAGGGATAGATGGCTACCTTAGTTAATTGTCTTCCAGATGGGCACAGTAAGTTGATTCCTGATCTGTATCTAAATCTGGAATGTCTCCAGGTTCCTGAAATTTCTATACTTGCCCAAGTCCTCAATTGAACACATCAGTATCCAGCTCAAAAGTATCACTGAAAGTGGTAAAAAAATTAAGCATTCATTACCTGAAGCAAATATAAGACAGATGAGGCTGCTGTAGATCACATGCTCCCACCCCAGGATCCATACTGCTGTGTTTTATCCAGTTTGTGTTAAATGCAGAAACAGTCTTGGGAACAGAGACATGACTGTACCAACTTCTCCATTTCCTAACAGCTAGCCTAAACTGTACTGCCACTCTGCTGACAAAAATAGCTTGTTGTTCCTTCCCCATGCAGAAATTAAACAGTGAATTTTTATTTTTTTTTTTGTGGATTTTTTGTGTTTGTTTGTTTTGTTTGTTTGGTTGGTTGGTTTTGTTTTAGAAAAACTGAGGCCAGGGCAACTAAAATCTCTGTGGATCGTTTTAGCCTCAGGGGATCTACATGACAGAAATGACAGAAACTGGTTCACTCATAGATAAAAATGCTTCACTCGTGGCTGCTACTTGAGCAAAATGAGGGTATGGTGCTAATCTACTTGCCTGAGGGCATGTGGCAAAATCTGTGTGTAGCTGGATATAATTTGACAATTTGATATTGATAGTCTGAGAAGAGATGCTGCAGAATTAATTATCTATGCGGACACTGCTTCACTTACACTGTCTCCTGACACACTCTGTATGCTGAACTAAGCTTCTCCAGCAAAGCAGTCTACGGTAAAGTTGGTGTTCTTGTTCCAAGGGATCTCTGTATTGTCATACCAGACAGTTTGGTAACACTGACTAAACTTTTCCAAAAGAACCAACATAAAACTTCTGAAATTTCTGCAGCAACACATTTTCCTTCTACAAGATATAACCTGAATTCCTATGAAACACAAAAGTTCATCAACTCCCCTCCCACATCCCACTCAGGGTCCACTGGGAAATGAGATATGTATCTCCTAAGGCCATCCCAGAGAGTAATGTTTCAAATAAATAAGCCAGACCCATTTGTCTTTGCCAAGAGATACCTTTTAAATAAATCTCTGCTTGTTCTCATTGACTGTCACTGTGCACAGCTGCAATTGCTATTTCCATGACATCCTGTTCAGCTATTGTTCTTACCACTCAATACAGTGCACACTTCACTTTTATGCTCATGTTGTCAATCTAATTTTTTTCCTCAGTTAGTTTTTCTCACCAGTAGATCCCCTTTGCATTACTATTAATATCCAAACAATTTGCTGATAGTGTAAGAAGCCTTTAATCATAAAAAAATCTGCATTCAAGTTACCTCTATTATAAGATAAGAATAACAATAAAAGTCAGAGACACAGAGATGATTTTTTATGCTTGATGCAGTGGCAATTGGAATGAACAAGGCCATTCTTTAGGCATGGGCAAATCAAGCACAAATTTTAGTGCTACTCAGCTAGCTGAACACTGCATGAATGGCATTGTAGGCTCATTGTAGATTATCTGAGATACATGTGGAATGTCAGATTTCTGAGGAAGGAGAGAAGGGGCTGGGATCTATAGCTTAACAAGTAAATATTGGTGTAATATAGACCAAGGTTTTAATCTCTGAGCAGCTTCCCAAGTTTCAGACTTTACAGGACTCTGTTCTATAGAACATCCTCTGCTCACATCCCACCTAACACCCACCATAAAACAACTTCAAGTACACTAGCAGCTAACAAATTTCATGCACATATTGGTGGCTTCTGCAAGAAACAAGAACATTCTGAGGGTCTATTTTTCTTGCAAGAAAAAATGCATTTAGATTAAATAGATGGCAGCTGTATTCAATGCCTTCTAATAAGAAGGCTATCTCTGCCTCTTACAGTCTTTCAGGTATCTTTCTGTAGAATGGCAGCTCGTTATGAGAATCTCTAAACACCACTATGGACTGAAGCATGGAGTTTTCTAAGCAGCATTAAAGACAGTTCTAAGGTCTGCCAGAAAAAAATTAAAGGTATTACTGTGTACGCTCTAAACTGCAAGAGTCTCCAACCCCACACCTTCGTACTCAAATATATCATTTAGGTTAATCATAGATTTTTCCCAGAATAGCTCTTCTCTGCTAAAAATGTCAGGCATGTGTGGGCTTAGAAAGTATCTGCAATGCACTACAGAGCTAGTTGAATCTCTGCCCTGATCCACTGAAGTTTTTCCAATGCGTTCTCCAAGGAATCATATCTTGACACTCCCTTCACTTTCAGTTATAATTAAAAGACCTAAGAGTCTGAATTTGTTCTCACATGCATCAATATATTGACATAATTCCACTGGACTTAAGTCATGTTTATACTAATGCTTTTGTACACCATTCTGCCTTACAGGAGATAACAGCATACAAGAGTATTCATGAGAATCGGGCACTGCAGTCTTGACTAGAATTCCTCACTTACACAAAACCAAGAAAACAGACTCAGCAGCTGAGACTTGTTTCAAATAAGTGCAGAGGTTGCCCTTATACAAAGAAAGCAGCTGTGAAGCTCTCTAGTCTGACTGAAAGCTGAAATATCTTTGTTTCTATGCTTTGCTGCTTTTATCACCATAGAACATAAAGCCAAGAGAAAGAGAAGGATGATTAAACACCCACCAGTGGAAATCCATAGATGCAAAACATTTCTCACTTAGGATCTTAGCTGTCAGGACTTTTGCAAGGCAAGGGTGGTTTGCAGCAGCATACACCTGTCAACAGTTACAGAAGTGACTTTAAAGAAGTTTATCTGCATCCATCTGGAGAAAATAACTCATAGTCACAGAAATGCACATATGAGCAGTCAACAAAGATGATGGCACTGAATAAATCAGAAACCAAAATGATAGCTATAAAACTCTTTGTTTACATTTGCGGAAATATGTTTTCCATAACAGCTTGAAGTTTGGGAGGCTGCAATGTCATATACCATCAGAGGCAAGGGTGAACCTCTCTCCATGGCACACAATGCATCAGAGTTATAAGAAAATAAAGAAGTAGCAAAGAAATACAGCAAAAGGTAAAGTGGAGGAGAATAAACCAAAGTACAGTTCAATCAGGTTTTCTGAGTATCTAATCAAGGAAGAGTGTGTTTCTTAGAGAACACAGCAGTGAACTCGTAGTTAAGATTGATGAATTATATTCCTGGTTCCCATAACAATTGTGTAGCTTTGCTCAAATTACTGAATTTCTTCATCCTCTATTTGACACACTGTGCTGGTTTTGGCTGGGGTAGAGTTATTTTCTCCATAGTAGGTGGTGTAGGGCTGTGTTTTGGATTTATGCTAGAAACAGTGTGGATAATTTAGGGATGTTTTTACTGTTGCTGAGCAATGCCTACAGAGAGTCAAGGCCTTCTGTGCTTCTCACACCACCCCACCAGTGAGTAGGCTGGGAGTGCACAAGAACTTCGGATGGGATGCAGCTGAGACCCAAGGGATATTACGTGCTGTATGACATCATGCTCAGCATATAAAGCTGAGGGAAGAAGAAAGAATGGAGGGATGTTCAGAGTGATGGCATTTGTGGTGAATGAATTCCTTGTCTTGTTTTGCTTGCATGCACAGCTTTTGCTTTACTTGTTAAACTGTCTTTATCTCAACCCATGAGTCTTCTCACTTTTATTGTTTTGATTCTCTCCCCTGTCCCACTGAGTGAACAAGTGGCTGTGTGGTGCATAGTTGCAAGCTGGGCTTAAACTCACAGCCACTACAGATAATGAATAAAAGTCAGGTTCAGTTCATTGGTTACACTAAAATTCTCAAATAAAGCCTACTGAACATGATTGTTCTTATAAATGTCAATAACTTGCACAGCTGAAGTAATTTACTGCTGTGAAAAAGAAGGGTGGTTAAAAACCTTTGTCAGCCATCAAAGGAGACTGAACACTGTAGGGCAAAAATTTAAATTTTTCTGCTTCTGTAGAAAAGTAAACATTGATAATATTGACTATATGGGAGGAAAGCCTTAATGTGGTAAGAGTAGAAACCAGACTTCTGTTCTGGGTTATGGCTGAATGTAGTTTCAGGAATGTGCTATTTTACAGGATTTTTTTTTTTTTTTTTTTTTTTTTTGCCACAGTTTCCCCATCTTAAATAGGGACAGCTTTCTACCTATATCAGGGAACAAGAGAAGGCTTAGGAACAAGGACGACTTTTCAGATTCATGCTTCCTCTGTGCATGTATTTTTCTGCATCAAGCTTTCTTTTCTGTAGGAAGATAATGTATAGCATCGTTGTATAAAAAACACAAACATATTTACTACTGCTACATGTGTGACACTTTTGGACTCGTACCTGTGTACTTGGGTTACCTCAAAATTAAGTCTAATTCTTTTACAGCATGACGCTGCAATATGGCGAATTCCTTTGTGTTCAAAGTCCAGAGTAATTACTCTGGGGGATGGGACCAATGAACTTTTTAATACTTGTGTTTCTTCCTGGGTGAGACCAGTCCTCACATTAACAACTTCACGATTTCATAGACACTTCTTTGAAGTCTGAAATAGTGCCATTTTAATTTACTTTCTTTTTCCCACTATTAGGACTAACAGAGTATCAGTCTGTTCCCATCGAAGCCAATCTGGAATTAATCTTTCAAGTAGGAGTTCATGTCACAGTATCAAATGTTCTAGTCACTAACATAGTGCATCTGCTAAATTCCCATCATCCTTTGAGATTGTAATTCTGCTTTAAAAAAAGCACTGACATTTTTGCCTGTCAATATTTTCTCGTTGCTCGTGACATAGTTGTTCTGAAAACGCACAGTGAATCCTTTCTTTCTATATATACACCATAATTATGCAGGAATGTAAATTAGATTTAGCACATATAATTGCCATAATTATGTATTTGGTCTTTTTATTTTTTAACTTGGAACAAATCTTTCTCCAGTTTTTCCTTTGCCCCAGCACATACCCACACATCTTTAAGTAAATAAACTAAAGGTCTAGTATCTGCATCATTAGACTCTTCTTTGACCAAGCTTTCCAGTACCTCACTGTCTCTCACTCTACAGCTATCTTTAAAGCATCCTCATCCGTGTTACCAGTGGTTATGCAGTCTTCCATTCTTTATGGAAGACATTCTAAAGGTTAGGTCAGTAAAGTTTATATGAAGCAAAGTTAGTGAATCATCATTTTTCATTTATGTATAGTGCTTATTCTATCTTTAATTTAACCTAATAGGCAGTAAGGATGACATTTACCTCATGAAAATTTAGACATTGCAGGTATATAATTATATCTGATCTCATTACCCTGGTCTCCCTTTCTAGCCAACTGAGAGACAGGATTGTTTGAGAATGATTAATGTGATCTATAAGATATATCTAATTTGGGCAGTAAAATCCTATGCAGAGAGACAGAACTAAAAATTCAGTAGTGTGTGCACAACCAAAGAGTGAGTACACAAGAGCGCTTCAAAGGGCTACCTCTCAATTAAAAACAGGAAGAACTTATATAGAACAGTATTCAAAGAGGTGTCTTTAGAGGTTCCCACTTCTATTATTTGACATACTGTGAAAAAAATAGGGTGATAAACTGAAACTGCTTTCCAGAAACAAAGTATATATAATGATAAACTGTTAAGTTTACAGAACCGTATTCATTTATTGAATTTTATTATGATGGATATCTTTCACTAGCAGTACTACTGCTATTATTAATAATGATTACCAGCTATGATGATTTTTGTACGGAAGGAAAATGCTGGTAACGTGGAATGAAAAAGGTTGCAAGATCTTTCCCAATGTTTTCCGTTTCTTGTTTTACAGCTTGGTGAAATGCACTCAGTGAGGAACTGTACATTGTATGCTGGGGTAAAGCACCCCCCAGCACATCTTTGCTGCAGTTCTGCCCTTCCTATAAGAAACACCAGACTGTTGCACTGCCTGAAGAAAGGGTAAACCTAGGAAGGAAATCTTAATGTTTGTCTGATAATGATTCACTTGTGAAAGAAATCAGTTCTTTCTGTAACAGAATATGTTCTTCCAAAACTGGAAGTCTGGGATGCTCAATTATGCCAATGCTCCATTTATCCGATGGGAACCATCATAGACATTTATAAGGCAGCACAAATCATATGTCCCTTCTCAGTTGTTTACTTTCAGCATTGCCATCCCCAGCTGTCTCCCCTCTGCCATAAGCTTTGTTTCCAATGCTGTGGATAAGGGTTTTAAAGACTAATCTAAACCTGAAGCATTCTCATTTCACTAGAGGATTTCTGAGTTTTTCAGATCTCAGACCAGGAGGGGAAAATCATCTGTGTGAAAAGGACAAGTTCTCTGTAAGTGAGTGAAAATTCCTGAGAGCATGTTTTAAGCTGTTACTTTCTTGCTACAGTTCCCTGAAGGTGCTCCCAATATTCAGAATTTTTTCAAATTCAATGCTAGTGTTTTCTTGATCATTCACTTCCCCTTTCCATAGGGCAGAACCAATTTGACAGCGAAAATCACGATCTGTGTTTATATAGTCTAATAGGAGCTGTCAAAATAGTCACCAGCCAGTCAGTCATCTGTCTCTCATTTTCCAAAACATTTTATAACCCTTTGTGGACTTGTACAGTTCCAGACAGATATGGCACAAGATACAGATGATTTAGACTATTAGGTATTGACAATGAATACCTTCTTTGCCTCATTATGAAACAGAAGTAAAAGTGCATGGCAGGAAGACTACTAGACATGAATAGACATTTCTGTGTCCTTAATATGTCATGAAACATGAGTTGAGTCTCCTTGATCTTTACCTAATGTAACACTCCGAACAGCTCATACATCTCAGTTGCCCAGAGGTGCTAAGCAGTTTTAAAGTGTAATATTGTTCTGCTGTATTGCTGACCTTTCTGTTCTCTCAGGTATTGTTTCAAAATTTCCTTGCCACTCTGCCAGAGAGAGTTCCCATTGCCTAGAAGAGTGCTACCTTTCTATCCTGAATTTCCCAGATAGACACCTACTTGCATGTGGTTTGCAGCAAGAAGCAGCATCTGTCATTCTTTGCATGTGCTCTCCATGTTTGAGAACAGGATGTGTGTCCAGAGGATCCAAGATATGCTCACTGTGTTAGCAGATCATACAGGAATACCAGGATGGTCTTGTGCACACGCTGTGTGTATAGTCTGGGTTTTCAGATGCCCAAAGCTTAGTTCAGAAGAATTTCTGAACACTGAATGAAGACATTGTTTCCCACCATTTGCATTTTTGCAGTATTGGGGAAAGAGAAATTCAGATATATTTTTCCTTGAACTGCGCTGAAGATTGCGACTGGCCAAGTCCTTTACTTCTCTTCATGTCAGATGTGACTCAAAAGCAAGAATATTGCTTATCTGGTTAAGGAAATGAAAGAAAGAGACAACAAAATTTTACCAGAAAGTAATGATTGGTATGACTAAGATATCCCTATTCTGTTAGTAAAAATTGTCACAGTTATGCAAAAGTTTAGCAAATCACTGCAATTATGCAACACAGACCTAAATAAGGAATCAGTTTTATAACCAGTTCATGGAAAAATCCAGCAGATTTTTCCTGTGCACAAAGAAGAGGCCTTTACTTTGAAGCAGAATAACCTCTTGTTTATATTGAAAGATAACCTTTTGCTTATATTGAAAGAAGAAAACAGTCCTCTTTTGAAAACTTTAAAGAATCACTTAGATTAGATAGAAGGAATTGCTCTAGACTAAGGCAGTAAAATACTTTTGAACACAATAGATATAAAGTCTAAAAACAGCCCATCGCCACATCTTTTTTTCCAAGCTCTAATTGCCTATATGCATGCAGCCAGAAGGCCTCTCCACAAGAGTACGCAACCTCTGCCTCCAAAATCTGTGGTCCAAAAACTGTTCAAGTCCAAAAGTCTCCCCATTTGCTTTCAAAGACACAGGAATACTGACAAAAGCAAAACAAGAACGATAAAAGTGAAGGTTCTGTGAGGAATTAGACCGAGAATGCAGATTTCACACAGTGTGTTACCTCTGAACAGAACTCATATTCTGCCTGAAATGATGGAGAGTCATAGTGAGTTGAGGAGCACCAGTCCTGCTTTTATGTTCCACCTGTATCCGCAGTTTCATCTGGATGCATAATCTATGACTACTTTTAAGTCCAAGATCAAAGGTTCCCTCTCCATCTTAGTTTGCAGAGAACATGCCTACACTGTATAATGATTCCTTAGGGTAAATTATTTATATATATAATATCATGTAAACTGATAGGATTGGGAACAGTCTCCACATCACTTAAGTTGTGCTATGACAAGTAACACCTGGTTTTGACTTTCTGACCCTCTGCTGCTGAGGAAACCACTGTCTTGTTCTTCCAAGGAGGAAAGAATTGGATCCTTCTAGACACTGTAACTGAAACAACTCCAAGTGGTAACAGGCTGATTTCCTTGGTGTATTGAGCAAAGAATAATTTTTTTTTAAGGCACAGGTATTCATAGCTATTGGTAGATCTCTTTAGCACCGTATCTAAACTTCCTTCTAAAGTCAATGGAGATACTTCGACTTCTGTAACTTGAATTAAGTCTTTAGCCTTATATAAAATGGACTGAGTTCTTAATTTTGAAAAATGCTGCTAGAACCAATGAAGGAAAAGCATATATCAGGTGCTGTGGATTTTGTTTAAGCTCAAAAGAAAAAGATAACAGGAAAGGATTCTATAGATACGTAGCAAATAAAAGACAGGCTAGGGACAATGTAGGCCCTCTCCAGAAGCTATCAGGAGAACTGGCTACCATGGATTTGGAGAAGGCTGAGGTTCTTAATGACTTCTTTGCCTCAGTCTTCACCAGCAAATGCTCTGACCACACAACCCAAGTCTTGGAAAGCAAATGCAGGGACTGTGAGAACGAAGACCTTAGGCCCACTGTAGGAGAGGATCAGGTTCGAGACCATCTTAAGAACCTGAACGTGCACAAGTCCATGGGACCTGATGAAATCCATCCACGGGTCCTGAAGGAGCTGGCGAATGAAGTTGCTAAGCCACTGTCCATCATATTCGAAAAATCCTGGCAGTCAGGTGAAGTTCCCGATGACTGGAAGAAGGGTAATATAACCCCCATTTTCAAGAAGGGGAAGGTGGAAGACCCGGGGAACTACAGACCAGTCAGTCTCACCTCTGTGCCTGGCAAAATCTTGGAACAGTTTCTCCTGGAAAACATGCTAAGGCACAGGAAAAACAACGAGGTGGTTGGTGACAGCCAACATGGCTTCACTAAGGGGAAATCCTGCCTGACCAATTTGGTGGCCTTCTATGATGGAGCCACGGAACTGATGGACAGCGGCAGAGCAGTTGATGTCATCTACCTGGACTTGTGCAAAGCATTCGACACTGTCCCACATGACATCCTTGTCTCTAAATTGGAGAGACATCAATTTGATAGATGGACCACTCGGTGGATAAAAAACTGGCTCGATGGTCGCACGCAAAGAGTTCTGGTAAATGGCTCGATGTCCAGTTGGAAACCTGTAACGAGTGGTGTCCCTCAGGGATCGGTGTTGGGACCGGTCCTGTTCAACATCTTTGTCGGTGACATGGACAGTTGGATTGAGTGCGCCCTCAGCAAGTTTGCCGATGACACCAAGCTGTGTGGTTCGGTTGATACGCTGGAGGGAAGGGATGCCATCCAGAGGGACCTTGACACGCTTGTGAGGTGGGCCGATGCCAACCTTATGAAGTTTAACCAAGCCAAGTGCAAGGTCCTACACCTGGGTCGGGGCAACCCCAGGCACTGCTACAGGCTGGGCAGAGAAGAGATTCAGAGCAGCCCTGCAGAGAAGGACTTGGGAGTGTTGGTTGACGAAAAGCTTAACATGAGCCGGCAGTGTGCACTTGCAGCCCAGAAAGCCAACCGTATCCTGGGCTGCATCAAAAGAAGTGTGACCAGCAGGTCGAAGGAGGTGATCCCGCCCCTCTACTCTGCTCTCGTGAGACCCCACTTGGAGTACTGTGTACAGTTCTGGTGTCCTCAACATAAAAAGGACATGGAGCTGTTGGAGCGAGTCCAGAGGAGGGCCACGAGGATGATAAGAGGGCTGGAGCACCTCCCATATGAAGACAGGCTGAGAAAGTTGGGGCTGTTCAGCCTGGAGAAGAGAAGGCTCCGTGGTGACCTCATAGCAGCCTTCCAGTATCTGAAGGGGGTCTACAAGGATGCTGGGGAGGGACTCTACCTTAGGGACTGTAGTGGTAGGACAAGGGGTAATGGGTTCAAACTTAAACAGAGGAAGTTTAGATTAGATATAAGGAAGAAGTTCTTTACAGTGAGGGTGGTGAAGCACTGGAATGGGTTGCCCAGGGAGGTTGTGGATGCTCCATCCCTGGCGGTGTTCAAGGCCAGGTTGGACAGAGCCTTGAGCCACATGGTTTAGGGCAAGGTGTCCCTGCCCATGGCAGGGGGGTTGGAACTAGATGATCTTAAGGTCCTTTCCAACCCTTACGATTCTATGATTCTATGATTCATTCTGCACTGAAATTTCTGAGAATGAAATACTGGCAAAATCACTGTAAATCACAGTTTGATTATTCAGGGCACAGAATTTTGTGCATGCTCAGACAGAAACAGCTGAAGATTCATGGTCACAGTACTACTGACTACATAATCTGATTTTATTTTCTCTTTATCGTAACCCTAACAAGCAGGCTAGAAAACTGCTCATGCACATTTTCAAGTTCTGCAGTGATGATCATCACCACTACTGTTAGAGAATCCATTTAAATGACTTGAATAAGATAATTTCAAATGCTTAATTTTCACGCAGATCAGGAAAAGAAAACAAATATAGGTGTATCTGCTATAAATTCATTATGCATAAAGAGAATTCGTCTTCCTCCTTTGTTGATTTTCCATCTGTTTTTCCAAAGTATAGTAATGGAGCTAGAGCACGAACGAAATAAAACATCCTGTCCTATGTATGAGTACATAGTGAAATGAATAATGAATTTAACAGTTGGACTTCAAGATCCTAAAGGTCTTTTCTAACCTAGTTGATTCTATGATTCTATGAATTTGAGACAACTATCAACTTACAACAGAGCATCATGGACTATCTCATTCAAGGACTGTTGAAAAGTTGGATAGATCAGTGCAGAAAGTTAAAAACTAAGATGAACAACCGAAGACTGAAGATCTTCCCCAAAAGAGGATGCATATTCTTTATTAATCCACCCCAATGCCCCAGCTGTTGCTGTTGCACAATGTGCTGGTTTTGGCTGGGGTAATTTTCTCCATAGTAGCTACTATGGGCTATGTTTTGGATTTGTGCCAAGAACAGTGTTGATAATACAGAGATGTTTTACTTATTCCTGAGCAGTGCTTACACAGAATCTTTTCTGCTTTTCACACCACCCCACCAGCAGTAGGCTGGGGGTGCACAAGTACCTGGGGTTGCAGTTGATCCCAACTGACCCAAGGGATATTCCATACCATGTGGCACCATGCTCGCCATATAAAGCTGGAGAAGAAGCAGGAAGGGGTGGACATTCGGAGTGATGCCATTTGTCTTCCCAAGTAACCGTTATTTGTGATAGAGCCCTGCTTTCCTGGAGATGGCTGAACACCTGCCTGCCAATGGGAAGTGGTGAATGAATTTCTTGCTTTGCTTTGCTTGCATGCATGGCTTTTGCTTTATTTATTAAATTGTCTTTATATCAACCCATGAGATTTCTCACTTTTACTCTTCTGATTCTCTCCCCCATCCCACTGGGAAGGAGTGAGAGAACAGCTATGTGGTGCTTAGTTGCTGGCTGGGGTTAAGCCATCACACATAGTCAGGACATTAGGTAACAGCGCAAACAGGCAAAAACTCCCATTCTCATTAATGTTTTGGTAAGGTTGTCACCAACATCCTTAGTTCTTTCCAAATGTAGTTTACCTTTAGCCTTTCTTCACGTTTAAACCCAGCCAGTAACAAAATACCATGCAGCTGCTCCCTCACCCCTCCTTTTGCGCCCTCCACTGGGCAGGATGGGGAGGAAAATCAAAAGAATGTAAAACCCGTGGGGTGAGACAAGAAAAGTTTTACAATATACTACTGCTACTGCTAAGGGGAGAGAATATAAAACTAAAAATGGGAAGTGATAAAAGAAGAAAATAAACAGCAGTGATGCACAGTACAATTGCTCACCATCTGCTGACCAATACCCAGCCCAACCTGAGCAGTGATCAGCCCCTCCCAGACAGCTCCCCTCAGTTTATATACTGGGCATGACGTGCTGTGGTATGGAATATCCCTTTGGCTCATTTGGTTCAAGTGTCCTGTCTCTGCTCCCTCCCGGTTTCTTGTGCCCCTCCTCACTGGCAGAGCATGAGAGACCAAAAAGTCCTTGACCAGTGCTACTTAGCAACAACTAAATCAGTGTGTTATCAGCATTATTCTCAGACTAAAGCCAAAACACAGCACTGCACCAGCTACTAAGAAGAAAATTAACTCTATCCCTGCTGAAACCCGGACACTTCATAATAGTGTTTTTTTGACAAACTCATGTCTTTTTTCAGTGTTTAATATTATTTTCAGGATAAAGTCCTTTGGAAAGGGCATGTAAATCTATGATTTATAGAATTTCATCCTATGTGTCCGAACTCAAGAAATTAGAATTAGCCACCTAAGTGATGCAATCTGGAACTTAGCACGCTATCTTCATAAACACTGAGAGTTGGGCACCTCTATAATACAATCCAATCCAAAGTGCTTTTTGGAACCACCTGTTTCAATTGCTGCAAGAATCATCCATGGCAGCTAACTGGTGCACCTCAGACTCCTAAGTTTCTAGAGGAAAAATCTATGGCACTAGGATTATCCAAGTTGACCAAAATTTCACACATAAGGAGTGGGTTTGGTTTTGCTTGTGGCTCTCAACTAGTCCATCCCCTTTCTGCTCTTCCTTATGAAAATGTGAGGAAATACACTACCTGTGCTTTATTCCTTGACTTTTCTCTCTTCTACTGCATAGCTCTAGATGAGGGATGACTGCTTAATTGCAACTCCCTGCACAGAAATGGCATTTCTTTCAATGTTTCTAGACAGACAATGATGGCTTTGAAGGAATGTTTCACTTCAGCTGTTGAAGAGATACAGCAAAGGAGATTGCGACTGAAAGGATTCTACAGTAATGCTACAATCTGAAATGTTCCTGAATAAAAATCAATAATGAAAATCCCACAAATGATACCTAGACCATGAACTGAAAGAGGGGAAAAAAAAAAAAAACCACAAAACAAACAAACAAACAAACAAACAACAAAAAAAAAACCACAAAACAAAAGGGAAAAAAAAAAGGTAGCCTGGGAAAAAAAAAATATATGCTAGAAAATACATTTTAAACTATCCTTCTCAGGGAAAGAGTATGGTTTTTGTTATGAATCCAAGTTTATCAGGTTGCTGAGAGAATCAATTATATAATAGCCATAGTAGAGAGCCTCATAAAGACCTGAATAAATACTACTGTTTCTTTCTGGGTAGAAGGCAATGGAGAATCCAATTTTATGATTTATCTATCAAGACTTCTGTAGCCAGAATTCTGTAATTCTATGCTATTTTTCCCTTCTGCAAATGTAAAATCCTTTACAAACATTTCAGTGCTGAAAAGCTTAGACAGTCAGAGAAATGTGTAGTCACAGTTGTTCCTTTCAACCTTATTTTAAAACTAGAAGTCAAATGGAGATATTTGCAAGTACACAGCTGGCCTAAGTGTTGCGCACCTCTTCCACTCTTGAAAACTTCAGTCAGAGAGCTACGTTTTTTAAATAGGAAACATGCCTAAATTGTACCCTCCAGTTTTGGCACAAAGATACCCTGCCAAATTGAAAAGGACCAAAGATCACTGGTATCATTGGCTTTTACTTTTGGGGAATCACTGCTTGAGGTTTGAGCTAAGAAGTTTAGGGGACTGAATTTTCCTCTCAGTTATACCAATGCAATCACACTGAGCTCCTTGGAACTCAAGGGAAAAAAGTCTGATGGTATCTTATAGTTGTTCTTACTCAAAAGCTGATCATTTTCACAGTAGAACGTGCAGTAAGCAGATTGAATTAAAAAAGCTACATGAACCTTTCATCTGATATTAGGAAAGGGTTTTTTTTTCTGAAAAGAGTGTGATGGAAGTCAAACTACAAAAGCAGAGAGAGAACATAACTGAGTGAGTAGTGGGACATTCGGCACAGCCTAAGAACATTGTTATTCCCACTCCTACAACTTTACTTCAGCAGCTTAAAAAGGAGCAGCATCCTAGCGAGAGAGCTTGTTGCAAACTAAGGATGAAATGTTACACACTCTCTAATGTGATGCAAAATAGATTCAGGTCATAGAGGAACCAGTTGGTATTTGTTAGAGAACTACAGAAACCAGAATTAACTAAAGATATTCTTTTGAGAAACCAATGTTCAAGGCTGGTTTCAAACTGACCTATTGTGAGGCCTCAGTCTGGAATTACAGTTAAAGGTGTAGGCAGATTGGAAGTGTTCAGAAAATATGTCCCATTAAGGTTAAACGAATGTGAGTCTGCTTAACCTAAGGAAGAAGAAACAGCATCAGAAGTCTTTGAATATACATGAAGCTGTTATAATGCTAATCGTTTGTGAACAAATTTTCAGCCATGAGGATTTTTATCCAACACTAAGGGGAAAGATGTCAATAAAGTATTGCACCACATAATCTAAAGAAAGTTGGTTTTCTTCCATTTGTCTCCACTGTTGGAAGTGCTTCTCCTGCCTAAGTACAGGAGCATAATGGTTTTATCTGCAAAAATGTGGTTTTCAGGCCAAAAAAGAGCTACTCACCCAGAAACACTATAAACTGAGCAAGTGCCTCCTTGCCCCAGTAAATCATTTAATACTGATCTGTATTTTAACCTTGCTATTGTTTCCATCCCCAGACCAGTGAAGTTGATGGAAAGTGTTTGCACCATTGAGTGAAACCATTGCACTCCACACATTTAGCTCATTCTCAGACAAACATACAAACCTGCAGGAAAATTATGATGAAGAGATAGAGAAGTAGATCTTAAAAGACGTCTTGTCTTTAAGCTGCTGTAAATCCAGACCTGCTTGGCTTTTCACTGTTTCAAGTAACTTTATTTCAGCTTGAAGAATTCAGAAATTGCAACTCCTCTAAGGGGCATTTAGGAAAATTTTCATAGCTAATAGCTTTTACTACTTTCAATTTCTAATAATGTACCTCCCAAAATAGGCAGAAGATACATGGCACTTCCTTACAATGACTTATAAACAAATGTTTAGTAACATATAATGAGAAAATAATGAGATGGGACTGAAAAGAGAAGAAAGGAAAGGTGAAATATTATTATGTATGACTACACAATAAAAGCTCTTACAGGGGCTGATGGGCTGAAAAGAGTATTTTCAGGGGAGGAGTTAAACGCATATATTTCTGTATTCTATTTAGTGTAAATAACCAACTGGCATTTTGCTGAATTTTATTCATTCTTATTATTTATAGGTGCAGCTGAAACGATGCCTAAAACGTCGGTATGTTTGTGTTTGTGGGTTTTTCTTCTTCTCTTAGTCCTTCAATATTCTAAATGATGCAGTTAGTTTTTTACAGTTGGGGTTTCACTTTATATATTATTCATAGAAAATGTATATCCATAAATACACATGCATGCACGCACAGAAGGAGAAAATCCTTTTACCAAGACATTAATGACTTCTGTTTGCAAAAGATAATTTTGCTAGAGCCTCAGTACCTTCTCAAATCTTAGCAGGTGGACCCTAATAGTTGAATGTAAAACTATTATTGTATAAAATTTCTGTTACCATCAGTGTACAAAAAGATTTTAGAAAAACAGAACTGGTTAGGATGATAAGTGTATGGTTAGCTCTAACACAATTCCATTAAATCTTAGTGTATTGTTTCTTTATTGATGACATTCCATTAACTTCCAGTGTGTGTGCACCCCTTGTGGAAGGAATGATGACAGTATATATAATCTTGAGAGGAGAAGCATGTGCTTTTTTGATGACAAACCACAAAAAGAAACAACTCTCGGCTTTCTTGCTAGAAACGTAAGAAGATGTTTTGAACTATGCTCCCCTGTCCCTCAACAACTAATGAGTAAACTTCAAAGGCAGAAAATCTCTCTTGTTAATTGCAATGTTGGTAATAAGAAGTACATCACAATAAGCATCCTTTCTCCTCCTACCAATCTAATCATGAAAAGTTCAAGGAACTTTTGTTGTGCAAAATTCACAACAGAAATTACAGAAGCAACTCAGAGCTAGAGAAACGTAATAACATATTCTTCCTGGCTAGAACAATCATGTTTTGATCCCATGAAATGGAGCCTCAACTTCCAGAGCTTGTGACATCACACAGAATGGATTTTTTCCTCCTGTTTGAATATGTATATATTAGGAATTATAACTGCATATGCCACTAGACTCTCAACTTCAAGAAGAGAATAGGTCTTGTGATTTTTCGGAACCACCTCCCTTCAAATAACCCTTGCTGTCTTCTTAGAGAGTTTGCTCATGCAAAATCAGAGAATTTTATACGTCCAGAGAAGGGCAACGAAGCTGGAGGAGGGCCTGGAGCACAAGTCTTATGAGGAACGGCTGAGGGAACTGGAGTTGTTTACTCTGGAGAAGAGAAGGCTCAGGGGGGGACCTTGCCACTCTCTACAACTACCTGAAAGGAGGTTGTAGTGAGGTGGGGGTCAGCCTCTTCTCACAAGTAACAAGCAATAGGACAAGAGGAAATGGCCTGAAGCTACGCCAGGGGAGGTTTAGATTGGATATTAGGAAATATTTCTTCACAGAGAGGGTGATTGGGTATTGGAACAGGCTGCCCAGGGAAGTGGTGGAATCACCGTCCCTGAAGTGTTAAAAACTGTGTTGACAAGGCCCTCAGTGACATGGTTTAGTGGTGGACTTGACAGTCCTGGTGTAAATGTTGGACTTGATGATCTTAAAGGTCTTTTCCAACCTAGCTGATTCTATGATTCTATGTTTGTCTGAGATTTCCAGATGACTGTAGGCCGAGGAATTCTGGACAAACCCTTCATGTGCAAATCAACCCACACACTCACTGTGTATTTCCCACTGTATACATTTCTTTTTTTTTTTTTCTAATGATCTCTTCCAGCAGAGGTTAGGGTTTGCAAAGCTTCCATCTCTGTTTGAGAGCAATACTTGTTGAACACTTTAATCACTTCATAAATGAAGCTGCCTTTTAAGGTAGGACATCCGGTTTTCTGTATTTAAGGAATAAGCACTACATCAGAGGTGGCACAAAAATGCAAACTGCTGTTTTCTCTTCCCACTCTTCTCCCACCTTTCTTTACTAGAAGCAAAAACATTTAGCATCAACCTAGTGTTACAGCAATATGAGTGAAAAGGTTCATGCTTTCACAGTCAAATGGAAAAAAAAATAAATCTCAGTTTACAAATAATACAGCAGGGGTCATAAAAGTTTGAAAATAAAACAAAGTCACATACAAATTTCAGCTCTTCTGTAAACAGAGTGGGTCTTGTGTGACTGCATTAGGATGCCAACTACCAAACCATGACAAACACTACAGTACTTCATTCAAACATAAATTTAGCTCCACATTTGAAATCAACCAGGCCAAGGAAAAAATTCTTAAAATATTCACCTTCAGCGTGGAGAGGGAGCCCAGCTTTAGGATAACCCAGGCTTGAAAAGGAAGAAGAAATTAATCACTCACTAGAGTGCTAAGACTAAGCTCTTCAGAGGCAGACTTATTTAGCCTACATGCAGTGCCATGTTGATATGTCTCTATTATTTCAGGAACTCAAATTAGTATCTCTGCATGATGTTTTATCATCCAAGATACATCTGCTTATTTGGAGCTACCTCAGGGATCTCTGATCTGTTTTGCTTCTATGCTTTGCATCACACAAATGTACCTCAGGAGCTGGCTGACAGAATAATATCGCACTGGAAGAAGCTTAACATGAGCCGGCAGTGTGCGCTTGCAGCCCAGAAAGCCAACCGTATCCTGGGCTGCATCAAAAGAAGCGTGACCAGCAGGTCGAAGGAGGTGATCCTGCCCCTCTACTCTGCTCTCGTGAGACCCCACTTGGAGTACTGTGTACAGTTCTGGTGTCCTCAACATAAAAAGGACATGGAGCTGTTGGAGCGAGTCCAGAGGAGGGCCACGAGGATGATAAGAGGGCTGGAGCACCTCCCATATGAAGACAGGCTGAGAGAGTTGGGGCTGTTCAGCCTGGAGAAGAGAAGGCTCCGTGGTGACCTCATAGCAGCCTTCCAGTATCTGAAGGGGGTCTACAAGGATGCTGGGGAGGGACTCTTCCTTAGGGACTGTAGTGGTAGGACAAGGGGTAATGGGTTCAAACTTAAACAGGGGAAGTTTAGATTAGATATAAGGAAGAAGTTCTTTACAGTGACGGTGGTGAAGCACTGGAATGGGTTGCCCAGGGAGGTTGTGGATGCTCCATCCCTGGCGGTGTTCAAGGCCAGGTTGGACAGAGCCTTGAGCCACGTGGTTTAGGGCAAGGTGTCCCTGCCCATGGCAGGGGGCTTGGAACTAGATGATCTTAAGGTCCTTTCCAACCCTTACGATTCTATGATTCTATCTCATGGGGTCTCAGGGATGCTTGCCTGCTTCCCTATGTCCCCAAGCTACCCATTTTCCTGTATGAATTGTGAGGATGCCTGTACTTTTAGATCCTAGCGACTTGAAGGTGGCCTTAGCCACTGCTTATTCCTGAAAGATTCTTGACATCTCAGTTGCGGGCATGAGAGGTACAAGGCTTATTTGACTCTTTGGAAAGCTAGGCAAACTCTGCATGAGATGATTAGATCTGCAGACAGATAACTCTCCATGCAACCTGGGCTGCCACACTTCCCAGATTATTGAGTTTAATAGCTGACTCTTCCTGAGCTAGCTGCAAGATTAGGAGTCTAAGCAAGACAGAGAATAATCTTCCAGAGTGATTTTTAAAAGACTTTGCCGCTGCACACCAGTTTTCAAACCTGTATTTTGTCCCTGATTTAGGGATCTTTTTGGGTTGGGGGTTTTGTGGTTTGTTTTGCTTGGGTTTTGGTGTTTTGGTTTTGGTTTGGTTTGGTTTTTTTGTTTGGGGGTTTTGGGTTGTTTTTTTTCTTTCCACAAGTCTGGCATTCTGGCATTTTCAGTTAAAGGAGCTTAAATCATCATCCTTCTTCTCAATTTTCTGCACTGCTTTCTCTTTGTTTCACATCACCAGCTCAGACTTGTTTTGGGCTAAAGTATCCTCCTGGGCTGAATCAGAGATAATAAATCAGTGCTTTTCTTCTGGACTTACGCTTTCCTACAGTGAGGGCAAAAGAGGCATAACATGTTCAAGACAATTGCTTTGCTCTCTCAGCACTGCATTTTTCTCTAGGTACTGACTGTAGAAGTGCAAAGAACAATTACAAGTCAGGCCACATTCTTCCCTAAGTATAAAACCCTGGATGGCTTTCAGCGGATTTTAATTTATCAGCTTCATGAACGAACACAGAATATGTAAATGTGTTCATTTTTATTAGAAGTATTGGTTGGTCTGTTTTAGGATTGTACCTTGCACTAATTCTGCATCTTTGCAAGCATCTTGTAAAGATGAAGAAACTTTGGATCCATCATCAAAAATTCCAAAATGTTTAATCATAGCTATAAAACAAAGAAAGATGGAATGGAAAGGATTTAAAGAGTATTTATAAAGTGATCAAACCACCTTGAGAGACAAGGTTATATAAATTCTTCACAAGACTGCACAATGATTTTGCTTTATTTTATTGCAGAACAGATGTTTAGGTCTAACTGTCATAAACATTTACTTCCCTAAGACCTGTGGTCTTAGACAGATGAGCTTACCATGTATTTCTGAAGATCTGAGATCTCTAGAGACAAAACTGCTTTAGGCAGACTCCTTTATATAGTCTTGAGGTGGCATAATATTAGCTAGATTAGATGGAAGCAGAATAACATCTCAAAACTGGTGAAAGCAAAATTTATCTTGGATACTAATCCCAGATCAAGCAGAGAGCATGACTCAGCAAAGCTGATGTCACTAGTAATTTGCTTATGTTATGTTCAACATCTAAGAAAGAAGCCTGAAAAGAGGCAGCAAAATTGGAAATAAAATGAGAAAAAAAAAAAAAAAAGGGAAAGAAAAGAAGAAATAACAACTCCTCAGTTCTGAAACATCCTTAAATTGGATGCTGGCTTACAAACAAAAGCAGGCCCTATTTTCCACTTGGCTAGAAGCAGTGGCTCTAAAAATTCTATGTGATCAGACCAAGAATGGATTTTTTGTATGGAAAGATTTACTGTAAGAAATACTTTTTTTTTTTTTTTTTTTTTAAGGAAATCAGAGGAACTTTTCAATGAAAATATTCCATTGTTCAAAAAGGTACATGCAACAATTTTATTGGTTTGTTGTATTTGAGAAGACTACAATATGGTCATGTTTGCAGAGACCAAAAATTTTCTTACAATTTTGACATATAATACTGATAGGGTTTTTTAAGTTTACTGGTGTAAACAATTCAGAAACATTCACATTAAAACATGAACCATTGAATACTATGTCACAAACAATTTTTAGCAGGAGACTATTTCTCCATGCTTATACCCACCACATCCTTTTTACAAGTGTCACTGTTTAAGAAAGTAACCTAAATTTCTATATTCAATTGTTTTATCCTGGCAGCTCTACAGAAATGTTGCTATAACACTGGAAACCATGACAACTGATTCTGGCTTCTGATTTCATTACAAGGTTTTACCTTAGCTAGGTTCATTCCTAGCTTTCATACAAAATGGATTTCATCAATAATTTCACAACTAGATCTTTCAAAAATATGAGGTTCAATGGAATAATACTACTTCATTTGATCACCCATTTTAAAGAATTCACCACTACATTATTACTCCAGTCATACTGCTGTGCTTTTTTAATTGTTGCCCAATAGTCCCACTATTTTTTGACAAAAAGCCAAGCAGAAAAAACTCCGAATACAAAATATCCTCAAAAAATATTATGTGAACTTCTGGCCTTAGTACACACCAATACCTAAACATGGGCCAAGTTTGTCAGATAAACATACTGCTTTGAGTCACACTTTGTAAATTCACTGTTTTTAATACACATTTCCAACTTCCTCTAAGTCACCAGCACTTGGAAGTGAGTAGCCTTAAGTTCCTGCCATTCTTTAACATGGATCTATTTTACTTGTTGACAAGTAAACTTGTTATGACTTCTTCATTAAATATCAATACTACCACATGCTGGGGAAGTGCACTAAACATCAAGCTGTTACCTGGACCAGTATCACCTTTCCTTTACATTGTGCTTTTGAGAATGGAAAGCCCTAACAATTCACAGTTCAAGAGCTCCCTAAGCTAAGAACACATCCAAAACAGAGGCAGAATTCAAAGTATCATATTAGCTGGGTTAAGCAATTCTCATTGGTATTTGTGATTACAGTCTTCCACTTCCACAAGTCTTCCACTTGTGATAACAGTCTGAATTACATCCTTTTGATCTGAATGGGAAGAAGCCTAAAAAAAGTAATCTGGAATAGCTGACTTCCACAAGTCCTTAGTCTGAGGCACAGGCAGAACCACTCTCAGAAAAGACATTTTTTCCTAATGCACTGCTAAATGCTGACCACCATAATTTACTGTATCAAATATCGTATTAGTGCTTTAGCAGCAAAACAGAAATTAAAGATCTGTATTAAACTGAGAACCAAATACCAGAAGAATACATTTTAGAATTACTTTGACTGTATTCTGACAGTCTGTTCTCTCCTGGAATTCTTTCTGACTGATGGTTACTAGAAGCAAAATTTAAGAGTAGATGACCACCGACCTTAATCAACCATGACCAATGCAGCACTTCTTCATTTTTGGCTTGGATGAAGCTGCAATAACCAAGAAGTTTCTGATGTTCTCAGACTGTCTAAGCCAAAGTTTTCCAGCCAGAATCACAAAGGGTTATTATTAATCTACATTTTCAGAAGGGAATGTTTGTTCTGAAAGTAATATTGAAGATTGCAAGATTGATGCATACATAAATATCTGCATTCTGACATGTAATTTGAGAAAAGAACAAAAAGTTTAGTCAGAACAGAACCATTCTTTTCATCACAGTGCAGTTTAAAAAAGCTTCATCTCTTTTTCTTTATGACTGATATATTTTGCCAGCTCTCACCTTTGACTATGTTTCTTCCTTTCCTATTTTTCTTTCAACTTTGATCTTACTGTCATTTCTACTGTTCACAAACTCATCACTGGAGATTGCAACTTCTCATTTTTTAAATCCCCTTTCAACTCACTCTCAGCTAATGGTTTTGCAGCTGTCATTTGCTTCATCAGGAAAAAGCAAGCGAAACCTAAAGCTCACCTACATTCTAGTGCTTGGGAGTTATTTGTATCTCTTCCAAATATCAGCTGAGTGAACTTGGGAAGAAGATTAAGATCAGCTCACTGAAAATAGTACGTTAATTTGGCTCACCAATTTGAGACATGTCACATTTAATTTTAAGATTTTAATGGCGTAAGTGCACTGATATCTCCAACAGAACTCAGTAGGGAATGCATGTATTCAGTAACTCCATCAGTTATTATTGTAATACATTTCTATTGTTTGTTTCTTCTTGAGATAATGAGCAGCTGCTGCCTGTGAATCGATATAGGCTCTATACACAAGTCAGAAAGCAACATATGTCACTGTCAAACTGTTATATGCAATCCAGCACAACCTCGTGCAAATGTAGCTTTTAAGTATTCCTGAGGAGCCTCAGCTCTTGAAAGAAGTACAGGCAACTGCCAGCTTCTGAAGGATACCAGTAAATTACCTCAGCAAACAGAAAGTGGAAAGACCTTGATTATATACAAAATATATATTTTTTTAGTATCATAGATTTCGTTCATTCATAATGTGCCTTGTGGAAAGATAAGGAAGAAAAGAAGCTTCTTATCTGTATTTCACTCACTCTTGCTTAGGATAGAGCCATACACCTCATCCTTTGCCACTGACTAAGACTGGGCTTGCCTGTTGCATTTGATCTTGGGACAGCAGCAAAGAAGCTCTCCTACAGGCCTCTACCACCTTATGACCTAAAAAGGCAAATGTTATAGTGAAATTATTTAGGAACTTCAGAGAAATAAAAACAGTAGGGTGAAATCCTGGATGTACTCTAACTGAAGTTTTACTACTGAATTTAACAGGATCAGGGCTACTCTCAGATTCTTCATAACCTTTATCACTACAGGTTAAGGATATGGCCTGTCCACTAGAACCCAGAAGCACAAAAAAAAGTGAGAATGAGGAAGGCAAGTACTGTGTTGCTCATCTTGAAAGGCTCTTAGAAATAAAGAACTTACAGGTGTGCACCTATTTCTGTTATGTTAAGCCATGCGCTCTGATGGATTTATGTGTTTAAAAGCAACGTATTAGCCTTGCATTTAAAAATAAGCCCATGAGTTTAGTTCTTTGTCTAGACAGTGGTTCCAATAAGCCCATTCTATTTTCAGTCATCCCGAAATTCAGAGGTGCATTTATTATAAAATATTAAAGGCAATGATATCAACCCTGCTGTGGAGTATCAGTAGGGGCAGCTTCTAATTACCAGACCTGTTTAGGGTTCATCTATTGCCCAACATTTTACCTTAAACTTCTTTCCTCTCTAGCTTTACCTCATTGATCCTTGCCTTGCCATCTTCTAAGGCTTTATAATTCTATCCTTTATTTTTATGGTTACCTTGAAAGTGTTTATAGACTGTGGAAGGTATTTATAGACTTTGATCATGCCCTCCTGAGGGTGCTCTTCTCCTGGTCGTATATTAGCTCACTTCCCTAGGTATTAGCTCATATATCTCATTTTCTTATCTGTGCACCATTTTTGTTGCCTTTCTTTGTATTTTCTCCTAATTGTTCAATATGCTTCCATACTGTAAGAACTACCATAATGCAGAATATGTAATACAGGAAAATTCCAGCTGTTTTTTCCTCCAGTGCTATGTAAAGTAGTGCTATGTAAAGCTGCAAAATCCTTAAGTGTTGTTTTGTCTAGCACACTATTGGTCAAGAGTTCGAATTTGCAAAGCGTGTTTTTAAACAGGCCAAGCTCAACTCAGGACTCTATTTTAGTCCAATCACAATAGCACTTTGTGGGGCAGAAACCACTTTTTCCTGTGTTTTCTGTGGCCAAATAATTTTATTTCTGTATCTTGCACTCACACAATTCAGAGTAGTTTTCATCTGGGTTCTCACAGTGCTGTATTTCAAAAGCAAGGAGGAGTAAGAAGAAAGAGTTTCTGCTTGAACCCACAGATTTTAAATACACATGTAGAGCACTGGCTTTTACGTTCACTAGTCTCCTGCCCTATATTATCAATATTAATGGCATCTTTGGTTTTAATTTCAACAAAGTCAGGTTCTGGGACTCGGTGATATCCTGTGGGTAAAACAGGACTTCTATGTTCTAGTGACAACTGAAGTAGCTCTTCTTTTACTGTCCTTATTTGTGTCAGATATTTGCCTGCCATGTCAGTATGCTTTTCAGTACCACACAAATACTGCCATTGCCTCTGTATAAAGGGGCTAACTGTGAATACTTTCTTGACTCCTTTCTTATATAGATTGTGCTTATATAGACTGCTTTTATCCTCAGTCATGCAGTTTCCCAGCTCCACTCAAGATTACAGCCTGCAAATCTCATGCCTCTTGCACAGGACTTTTTCTCTCAAATAGTCCTGCTAGTTTCATGAAGCAAAGCACTATTCAGCTAAAGTGAAAAATGCTGAATTAATAATGCATATTATCTTTAATATTCTGATCAACTACAGCTGACATAAATTTTTTTATACATTTCAAATACATTTCATTTTTGCTGCAGATACTAAAAGCTTTTTATTTTTTCAAGAACAAAATAATACCAGTGCTCTGACAACTTACATGTACAAAATGATTACACGGTGAAGAACGCCACTTATTTTTTGATACTTTATGTAAATAATCCAATTATGTAATTAGACAAAGATTTGACAAAGCCTAGTTAAACAAGGTTAAAACACATGCAATCAAATGGTGCACTTAGGTGGAATTTTAATATGTCACCTCTCTCATGAGCATAATTAGTTTGCAAAATGAATCTATATGTAAATAAGTGGAGTTCTTGTATTTGAGGATGAACAAAAATCAGAGATGAGCCATCATAACTTTAATAGCCAAAATTGGTCGTTTATAGCCAGTAGGTTCATAAAGAGGGTTGAAGAGTCTACTTCCAGGCCAGAATCTAATGAGATAGATACTCAATTTTTCGCTACCCTACACTCTCATGTGCCATGTTTAGAATGACACATTAAAGATACTTATGAATCTGCTTCGATACAATTAAAAAGTCATCCTCCTTGTTTTTCTACCACTACACATTTACACTAGTAAATTCTGATGTTCACCAGAAAACCTAACTCAAATAAATTTATTTGGCATATGTTTCTACAGTAGTAGTTTTATTTTCTTTGGGACTTACAGGGACCAGTCAGAAAAGTGAAGGAACTGAGGAAAGGACTCTCTCAGCTTGCATCACAGAAGACACAAGTCAGTTAAATCATATCAAACCCCTTAGGTATTTTCTGTTTTGCAATCTACATTGAGAATACACCTCAGAAGGATTCAGAACCCTGCAAGGCTGGTGGTTCTAGTTTTGGTTTGGTTTGCGTTTTTCCTTAATTTTTATGGCTACTTTTAGTCTTTTCATTACAAAGGAAAATTAAACTGAACAGTACACTGGTCATATTAAAGTAATAATCCACTTCAGATCAGTATCTTGCTGGTTTATCCATCACTGACAATGGAAAACACCCACAGCACCCATTTGAGGCAACTTCTGGAAACATTTCAACTGCTTGTCTAGAGCTGGATAGGAGCTCTTCCAAGATGAAGTCTCCCACTGCTCTTTTGTACTCTACTTTTCCGCAGAGGTACAGTTGTTCAACCCTGCCTATGTTTTTAATCAAATTTATGACCTTTAATTTCAGGTGGTTGATTTTTGTAGATCTTCTCCCTTTTTGTTGGTAATAAAGCATTTAAAATAAATACTAGCTAGGAAAGAAAACCTACTTTAGATCATTAACGGCATCTTCTGCTCGGCAGTGGATCATCAAGGTTTGTTTCAGAACTGGTGAGGCAAAAATCACTCTAAGATAAAAACACCAAATGTAACTTGGTACGGAGTGCCCAGGGAGCCTGCGCAGTCCCCAGCCCTGGGGCTCGCTCTGACCATGTCTGAGAAATGTTATTCTGGAATGAAAGGCACGAGGCTCATCCAGAGCCAGAAAAGGGTGTGCCCGCTGCTTGCCCACGGCTCAGTGCTACTGGCACAGCCCCGGGCTCTGATCCGAACGGAAAAGGCACACGCACCACACCATCTGCCCCTCTGAACACTGGCGTCCAACCCTCCTGAAACGACGGGCTAACGCACCGGGTTTAACCGGCAGGGTGGGCTGGCGGCGAGCTGCAGGGGGCCGTGCCGCAGGCGGCGAGGAACCGCCGCTGGCCGGTCGCGGCCGGTCCCAGCCGGCGCCAGCCTGCTCCGGGTGGTCAAGCTCCCTCTATGGGGCTGCGGGCCGAACCGCGCCGGGGCAAGCCACGGAAGTGAGCGGAAACCGCCGCAGCCCAGTCGCTTCGCCGAGGAGGCGGGCAGGGCATGAGCGTGGCGTGCCGCCGCAGGAAGCACAGCTGGGCGGGACCGAGAGTGAGCTGAGGGAGGGTGGAAAGGGCACTGTCCCGCTTCCAGCTCTGCTCAGTTGTTCATGGGGTTTTTCCTCTAAATACCCGCACCGGTAATTAAAAGTTCATTTAGACACCAGAGGAGCCTTGATTCTGGGAACTTGTGTGGCGCTGTGCGTGCGGAGAGGCGGGGAGCGGAGCCCGGCGGGACCCGAGGGCGCTCCCAGGTGGGACGGCGACGGGGAAGAGCAGGGACAGGAGCTGGGATGGGTCCTGCGCCGCGGCCCGGCCTGGCTCCCAGCGCAGCGTCTGGGCGGTGCGTCCTGGGAGCTGCCCGGCCCGTGGCACCCCGGGCCGCGGGTGCTGCGGGGTGCCGGGGCTTTGTGGTCCCAGGGAGCTCAGCAGGGGCAGGCAGGTCCTTTACGCCTGATGACGCTGGGGAAACACAGGGCATCTGGAGGCATCAGTTTAGGGAAGTGCTGCTGCCGTGGCTGTGGCGGTTGTGGGAGACAGCAAGATACAGTGGGGTACAGCGGATGGATGGAGACGGCAGAGCTTGGGATGTGGGGACACATGACTGAGCCGCTTGGAAGGACTGTCCTGGCCAAGGGAGGGCGAGTTTGGCAGCAGATGTAGGAGAGACGTGTTAAGCAATTGCCTGATCTTGCTGTTCCCACAAAGGAGATATGCTCTTTTATACACTTCTGTGGGAATACCCCAAATGGGGAATTTGCAGTGGGTGAGTATTCAGTCTGCTCTAATGTTCTCAGTGTTGTGCGCGGATGAAGCCTGAAGTTTGTAGCAAGAGTTCAGGTTGCGATCATGTTAAACTTGGTAATTAATGTGTAGAGGGAGGGATTGGAGTTTGTAGTGGAGGTATGTTCAACCTGATGTAATCCTCTTGGTTTGTTGTCAATATGTTTGTATGCATTTTGTAGGGGCAGAAGATGAGTTTTGTAATAGGCACAGGTTCAGTTTGTGAATGGTGGTAAGACATTGTGAAAAATGAAGAGATACATCCAGAGTGTCAGTCAAGCAGCTTTAGCAAATTGACATTCTAGCCATCCAGGTATCCTGTGATTTGCTTTACCCCTACCAGGACACTTACCTAATGAGTCTAAATATAATAATCTGAGATGATTCCTTCTTAGCTTCTGGAATTGGAAGCCCTGGTTACTTTGATGTGCATGTTCCTTTTGCAAGCTTGTTTAAAGTGGGTAGAAAACCCTACTAAGGATTAAAAATACCATACGTGGGAGATGAATTCATTTGGAATAAACTTTAAAGTGAGGAGAGGTCATCACCATAGCCTGGAGCAAGGCTAAGGAGGTCTAAAGACACCAATTATGGAAGTTGTGCAATTGAAACAGTGGGGACCTGACAGTATGACTGATACAGCTAGAAAATTAATGAGCGGGATGCCTGTCTTCCGTCAAAGGACTGCCAAATGTCTGTGCAAGATACTACAGAAGACACTAGCATTACATGCAGACCAAAACACTATTTGAATATTTATGGCATGAACTGAACTGAACACATGGTGTTGCTAATGACTGGAGCTTGTGTGCCCACTGCGTATGGAAGGAGTAATTAATCACTTTAAAATTACACAATGGGAGACTATAATTAATAAAAGAATACATGTCATAGCATATGAAAGAGAGGAAACATAACTTGGATCCTTTGGATTCAGGATGCCAGACAGTAAGAATGCTTTTTGATCACTTACAGCATTTTTTTGTCACTGTACAGTATTGTGCTTTTTGTCTGATTAATCCATTTTTGAGTTACTTCAAGTTTTCCTCTGATACAGGGAAAGAAACAGCTGATACAGGGAAAGAAACATCTCTGATACAATGTGAAAGAAACAGCTTTCTGGAAGAGATAGGATTATAAGAAGAGTTTGGTGCAGTGTTTGCTATATCCCAAAGTCAGGGTCCTTGAATACCCTGCAGATCCAACAGTTACCAGCAGTCACCAGGGCACTCTTGAAGGCTAGTGGCAGGTGCAAAAAAGGCAACTTATATGAACAATTACAAGTATCGTCAATTTGCATCCAGAACATTGACATAACTTCCTGAAGAAAGCCTTCATGTGTTTAGTGACATACCTGAAGGCATTAAACAAGCTTTAGCAAAGAAAGTAAGACACAGTGGTGTTTTTGCTAGTCCAGTGGTATGAAACCTGGCGTAAGTGAATTTCAGTGCCACATCTGACCTCAGCTTCCCTTCAAAACATTGGAACTATCATCAGGACACAAATCGGTGTATTGCATGGTCCATCAGCCACCAGATGTGTCAGCAGAAAGTTTCAGAGACCTCCTGTTTTAGGGAGATGCTACGTAATCTCCCTTCAAGTCTTCTCCTAAACCCTAATGATAGGAAGTGATTGAGGCCTGGGAGACCTGAGAGTTGCCTTCTGTAGTTGTGCGATAGTCCCTTTTACCCAAACGCTTTTCATGTAGCTTCGGTGAGCCTATGCTTTGTTCATTGGGCCATGATACTGCCCCCTCCTTTCTGAAGAGCCACAGACCCTGAAATGCATCTGGCCATGTTTTTAGAGGTATCTGTGTTAGAAAAATACATAGCCTTGTGTTTCCTTTGGGGAAGAGAAGATCTCCTGCTGTAGGGCGGAGTGAATGTTCCTTCTCACTCTGGCAAATACTACTGGGCATTCTCCCACAGAAACTGAGAGAATACTTGATGAATCGAAGCTTCAGAGAGTCAGTGTAATCTGTGCCTAGATGTTCAGCACCATGTGTCGGTGTGCAGTAGGAAGCTGAGTAAGGGAGTGTAGGCTTTCAATGTAGGGCCTCGCAATATGGTTGAAATAGAAATGGTAAAAATAACACAGAAAAGGACTGGGATTTTCCGAGGGGTTTGGTGTTAGAGTCTCCATTACCTGTAACAGGCTCTGATGATTTCAAGAGGCCTTGGATCAATTCCTGTGTATACTGTCTTAAAGATCCTATTGAGTCATAAGTTACAGTCATATTCCTGTGCAAAGCAAGTTTGAGCTCTTGATTCTATTTGACACACATTTGTAAATGGTTATCTGAATGATCTGCTTTCAGCCTGATGAAAATCTTACATAGCGTGTTCTTTTCTAAAATGCATTAAAGGAAAAATATTTCTTTGGGGAGCATTAGTACCATTAGCAGCAGCTTCTGTTTTTCCACTTTCCAGGAATTTAATAGCCTTCAAATGCATAGACTTCTGAAAATGTCAAAATACGAGCAAAGGGAAAAGGACATTATATTCATTCCATTACATACTTGGGATATCACAGGAAATGCGAGTTCGTCCCGTGGCCTGAACAAGAAGGTTGATGGGATTAGTAAACCAAACACCGTTCATGTGAATAATTTGTATACTGTATGCTTTTACAGAACATTACCCATCTAATAGCTGCACAGAGTTTATTAGTACGTAAGGCAGCAACGTGCGCAGTATCCTTATTTGTTGGTGGTTTTGTTTCTTTACACTTTCTCTTACAAACTAGCCAAAGCTGTTTAAAACACAACTCTGCAAGCCTTGCTATTTTTTTCAAGTCAATTTTTGTATGTATGTAAATTCTAACACCAGTAGTGCAAGGATTGCCTCTGCTATCACTGCGTGCTGTATCTAGAAAAATAGAGTCCTTTTAGCAGTAGAGATCTCAAGGTGCTGCAAGAACAACTGAAAAAAACCAACACAAATTCATGTGGTCCAAGTCCCTCCACTGGTGCATATGTGTCTCCTGCTGTGTGTTCACTACCAGAATCAATCACCACACTAAGGAGCAACCACTTTATAAATGTGTCTTAGCAAATAAAATGTGGGCTGTGGAATTTTAAAACATTTAAAAGCAAATATCTAATCACCTGAATTATGCAAAAATTCTCATTTAGGAAAAAAAAAAAATCCAATATAAAAAATAGAATGACCTCTTATGCAGAAATAAGGGATTTCCAGAACATATTCTGCTCTAGAAACTGGAGCAGAAATGGTCAATATGAAATTATAACAAGCTCTTGACCTTCACTGGCCCTTTATGCATTTTCATGAAATGGTGTAATTCATTATTTCCACTGATGTGTGCAGAGTGGTGGGTCAGTTTACTTTGTATTCATTTATTCAGTCCTGAGTAATCTGTCTTTAATAGAGTGCTGGAGTGTGTCAGAACGAACAATTAAACCTGATTGTTATAGAAGACAACTTGCTGTTATTGCCAACATTAGTCATATGTGCTTTATTTTTTTCACAAAGAAGGTGTGTTGGAAGTTCAGTATATAATCCTCATACTAAAATTGTCATCTTTTTTTATTTAGAAGGAAATATCTCTAGCACAATTGGGACCATAGTACTTTGCATTGAGCTCTCGACTGATAATGCAGGCTGTAATTTTTTGCCGTTTCTGCAAGGGTAAGCAGACTGGGAAGACTGAACCAAGCACTAGGAGTGGAGTGGGTTGGAGGGATCAGCTATCCTTTCAGCAAAAGGTGAGGTGTTGGAAGAACATATTCTGTAGTGCGGAAATTTAGTGGTTTTGCTAACTTCTCAAAGGGAAATAAATGGCAGCCTGCTTCAGGGATAAGGCATTTGATAAATCTCTCCTGCCTGGCAGGCACAGTGAAGAATATCTAGAAGCATTTTAAATGAGTGGGGCAGAATGCATACAGGGAATCCCAGGAAGTGACTAAGCTATGGAAGAAACAGTCAAGAGACAATTATGAAAGAGTAGGATAGCGTGTATGATTTTTGATACCTTCTCCTAGATGAAATCGTAACTATTCCAGTGTGGCCCACAAAGTCCTAGATGACTAAAATCTTCCAGAATAGCTTTTTAGTTCAACCAGTGGGAGCCTGTGCCTTTGGGGTAGAAATACCTGAGTTTTACACTCACTAAAATCTTAAAATTTCAGTAGCATAATTACAACCTTGGATTATAGTGTTTGAATATATACATGAATATTATACAGCTCTTGTGACAATTTGGCTTTGTTTTCTCATGAGGAAAGTGCAGAGACCTCCATGAATTCCATGTGCAAGAAGGGTCAGCAGTTGATTTTGGATCAATAAATGAGCCTGGTAGAAAGCCTGGGTGGCCCAGATTTCAGTGCAACCTGGATGTGCATGCAGGTGACTTTGGGTGTGTGTTTGTGTAACTGGTGTGATTCATCCTCTGTGCCTTTTTCACTTTGATAGTTACAGCAAAGCTATATGTGCCGGTCTGCACCACCCTCACAACTACATTAGGAGGCTTGGCTGGTTTGGATGAGTTTTGCTAGTTTATAGCTACTGTCAATCCTGAGCCAGCAGAATGTCATTGTACCCGAATGTGTGCACTGCCCTCATCCCTCCTCAACATGGGCAACCGTGGTGCTCAACACATGCCAAGGCAATGAAGTAGGTCCTTCAAGACCTTCCTTGCATTGCACCTCTGGACTGGGGAGTAGCAATAAGAGGGGAACTGCCAAGTGTTTGGGGTCAGCTTCCCACAAAGGCACTCTCAGCATCCTTTGTCCTCTCTAGTAAACGGGCAGTGGCTTTTGGAAAACCTGGAGTGTTTCATCTTTCCTTTTTGTCAGTATAAGCTGCTGAAATGGATCACACTGGGTAGTACCCTGTCACATGAATAAAGGTGAATCATACAATCATGGAGTGGTTTGGGCTGGAAAGGACCTTAAATATCATCTAGTTCCAGCCCCCCTTCCATGGGCAGGAACACCTTCCACTAGACCGGGTTGCTCAAGCCCGCATCCAGCCTGGCCTTGGACGCTGCCAGCGATGGGGCAGGCACAGCTTCTCTGGGCAATCTGTTCCAGTGTCTCACCACTCTCACAATAGAGAATTTCTCCCTAATATATATTCTAAATCTACCCTCCATAACCTCTACCCTGTAAAGGGTGTCATGGCAGACTAGATCAGCTAAAGATCAGCCATTAGATGGTATCTCAAGTATACCACCAAGCATGCACTGTCATTTCCATTCCCTGTAGATTATCAAGAACTAACAATGTTGCATTGCAAGGCAGTTTGGGCGGGGGGGCGGATGGGTAAAGAGCGGCGAGAACAAAATGTGAATGTTGAAGGCAAATGCAGAGCTGTTTGCCAACAGTTGCCTGGCCTGAGGTGT